>NC_137742.1:63953197-64553197 GCF_963264785.1 Psittacula echo | reverse complement strand
AAAGTAGGTGTTCTTCATGAATTAATTGTATTTGCTTTTTCCATAAAAACTTATTTACTACCAATTTCATTAACATCTTGTAGATCATCATGTATTTAATTCAACATGTACAGCCTTTTGGGATATAATAGTGGGTCAGCCAGCTTCAAACGTATTTAAATTTGAGGGTAAGAGGCTTTTCTTTGTAGACAAGGAAGAAAGAAAAAGAAAACAAAAATTGATTTTTTTTTTGGATGGATAAGGTTCATTGTAGTTTTATACATAGTTCTATATATTTTACTAATATATTATCTCCCTGTATTAGATGTATTATTTATACATTATGCATTATTCATATGTTATGACATATTCCATCTTTCAGTATGAAGACAAAAATAACAGCTGAGTGATCATTTCATTTGCAACAGCAATAAGAAAGTATTTTTATTGATTCCAGTAAAGCTATTAACAGTACAATTAAACAGAAAATGAGAATCAAGATTTCTATAGAGAGATTTGCATATAATGCAAAAATATTTCAGTAATATGTAATTTATTTGCTGTTAAATACTTCTAAAGGATGCAACTACTGTTAGGCCATGATGAAGTATTACTGTAAATGGTACTGCTTCATTCTAAGTTTTAGTCTTAGGAGATATGCCCTCAGAAATTACAAAAATAGTGAGAGGATGGATAGGAGATTGGCACTGATGTATGGTGTTCTTCATCCATAGGTGAGCCTTTGAGTCAGATTTGTGTTCACAGTGAGCTCAAATCAATAGAAGGGGTGGTTGATGGCTGTGAAACCTCTTAGTCCATTCTCTAGCTCTAAATCAGCAATTTGCTCATCAAAATCACAGTCAGTGAAAAACTTAGTAATAAGCTGCATCAGGACTAGCTGCTTCAGGTGGGAAGCAAAAATGCAAATTGATTTTGCAATTCAATTATACTCACAGGCTTATGGGAAAGATCAAGGTACAAAGATATGATGAAAAGTTTTATATATATTTTAAAAGAAAGGTTTGGAAGTTGAAAAATTATATTAAGTATTCATTAAACTATTCCAACTGATCTTGTAGGAGAGATTAATAATTGCTTTTAACATACTCTTTAGTGAAGCATACACATATTTTTTTTCTCTGAATGTTTGTATGCATGTATGGAAAATTGTCTTGACAGTGTTCTGGCTGAGATGTAAAATCTACCCATAATCCTTTTACCCACTGTGACTACTAATGAAAAAGCAGATCAAAAGCAAGATGTGCCCATTCCAAAGCTTTGTTTACCCTGTGTGCATATGCAAACAGGATAAAAAAGAATGAGAGGAAAAACTATTAGTCCTGGTTTGATCTCATACCATTTTTGAAAAGTATATCTATGTGGATTTTATAGTAGTTATTTCTAACAAAGTGCTCACATGAAAAAGAATTCAAGTCTTTTTGAAACAAAAGAAATGGAGTGTATGATGAAATTCCATTTCTTTGCGTGTAAAATAAATTCTGTGTCTCACCATAATTTAATGTTAAATGTATATAACTATTGCAAATAAATAATGATAATTATATATCTACATATTAACCCATTAATCCATAATAGGGTGCTTCTATTAACTTTTTAAAGCAAAGTTAAGGATTTTAATGTAAGATATTATTTTTATTGTATTTAATCTTAAATGTATTACTATACCTAGTTATCTTTGTGCTTCATTAACATATATAACAAGTTTTTTTAAAAACCTTTCTTAACATTATTTTGGGTTTGAATCTTTAATTTGTCAAATTCCAATAAATTTGGAATACTCAACTAATTTTTTATCAACTATTCCGAGAACAAGTCAGCAAAAGAGTGTAAAAGACTGGAAATGAGTTGACTTGTTTGACTCTGCATGCAGTCAAATGGGTATTTTGTGGTCTGCACTGTAAAAGCAACATGAGCAGGAAATACAATACAAAATTATTTAAATTGTGTTTGAAAACAGAACTGCTATTTGTGCAGGAATGTGGTAAAGCAACTTTCTTCCAAAAATTATTTAGAAGAATGACAGTGCTAAGGGTAGCAGTGTGTAGTTTATGACTCTCAAGACAGTAGGAGTTGTTGAAGTCTGGATGATCTTTTGAAGGTCAAGCTGCCTATAATTGGTTCATGGTTAATGTTAAACATGGTTTTATACATTTGCATAACCTTCATGCAGTTAGGGTTTCAAAAAGAGCAAAATAATTAAAAAAAATTAAAAGCTAATCCCCCTCCTCCCACCCTTTCAATTACACACCCCAGATATCTGCTTAAAGACGATGGTAATGAAGGATAGGGACTTTGTGGTTTGATGCAGACTCCCCAAGGTATTCCTTTGAACTGCTGAGACGTAGCCACTTACTCTGTCTTGTTTATTCCAGTTTTCACAAACCTTGCCACTCAGTGTAACCACATGTTCAAAGCAAAACATAAAATGGTGTAGTTTTAAGGGACTCATTAATTTTCTTTGTACTCCAAAGCAGCAACATTAAAAAATGCAATAAGCAAATTCTGAACTCAAATGCGTCCCAATTTTACCGCTGTTTACTTCAAAGGATCCTGAAAAGGATATGCTGAAGAGCCGCATCCTTGTGTTGAAAAATTAATATATCACTGACATTGACCCATTTTCTGATTCTCTCCGCTTTATGAATTTTTAAACTTTCTGTATTTGTAAGAAAGACAGGTCCACCGTTAAATGTCTTTTAGGATACTGACCCTTGAAAGATTAAAAAGCAGACCATGTTATGCTTTGAATGGCTTATTTTTTAAAACCAGGAGAATAATCTAGAAACTGCAATTGTCTTGACTGTTTCTGTTGAGGTCAAAGTTGCTAAACAGATTACATTATATATGCAAAATTGCATATATATTTGAGCTGATCCTGAGAATTCTTATGTGGTTGACATCAGTTGAGATATTAAGGTCAGTATTCTTGTCTTTATAAATAATAAAAGTGTTTTTAATCATTTTAGCTATTATTTTGAAAAGTAGTAGCTTTCTCCGTGTGTCACAAAGGACACAAAGTTGTGTAGTTGTATACTGCTAAAATTGCAAGTGTTAATGTCAGAGTTCATCTGACTGATCCATATTGTTGCAGTATGTATTCATCTTTCTCTGAAGGCAAGATAAAAGCAGCTACAAGATTAGTAGATGGGTTTTGGCATAGGTAATTCTGCAATTATAAGGACTGTGTCCTGGCAAATCTCCAATAACTGTGTTCAATAGACAGTTATTTCTAAAGAAGTCAATAACTGTGTTGATGTGGTTGATGTTCCACTAGGTAATGTACGTATAAAGCAGGTATTATTAGAAATTTTATTATTGTTTTCAATTTCTCATGGAGCACATTGAGCATCACAATTCATAATCTTCCTTTTTCCTGTCCTGAAAACTTTCTGAATCTTTACGGTCATCCAAACCAGAAATTACTCAGAGACAATATTAGTACTTTTTCTGTTTATTCCAATGAACAACTATATGTTTAAATGCTTAGGGTACTATATGATGTATTTTTTAAGCATTTTATATATATCTACCTTTATTATATAATTGGAGTGCTCTATCATTATTATATGATTAAATAGATTGAGTGTGTTTTACAATTTCTGATTATGATAATATTCTGTTATTTAGTGTAGATAATTATCACTGTTCATTGCAATCTATAATTATTCTATTTCTTAGAATAATTTATAAGATGGATTTTTTTAATGTTTAATGTAAATATCAAATTAATTTTTAAAAAAGGTGAGTTTGATCTTTTTAAAGCTGATCTGATTATTTCAAGTTTTACATTCTTTTGGAGACTTTATCACTTTCATTTTTTGCATCAACCTCTACTCTGAGCAAAGGGGAAAAATACAGGGCTCTAGCATGAGTCTGAACAGTAGAATGTGGTGTGTCAGTATGCTAGGCTGTAACAGATGACATGATATATAAGAAATACTAGTTCTCAGCGTATGATCTGAAAACTGGCAGAATAGATGTTTGCATTTCACTTGAAATATCTGTATTTATAAAGGCATTATCTTTGTGATCTTTAAAATTGCCTGTAGCTATGATATTTGCAATATCTCATAAAATTTGTTTTAATAAACATGTACAAAGAAATAGATAACTATATGTTTATTTCCATGATGCCATGAAGTAAAACATGTTATGGAATGTTTCTGTAAAAACAAGCATATAATATCCCAGTATTTTGTCCTTTTACACACACAGAGCTATTAGAGTTTTTTATTTTCTTAGTGTAGTATCGAGACAAATGAAGTTATGAAAGCCATAATATTAGTGAAGTCTTCCAATGAGAGAAAATGCACATCTTAAGATCAAAGGATCTTCAACAGAGATCTAGATTGCTTAACATAATTAATTATAATAATTTTTATCTTTTCATGTATTTCTACTACACTTTTTTTCTTTCTTTTTTTATTTTTGGAATTGTCGTGTGGGTGGTGAAAATCAATATGAATGTTTTAGTGATGATATAAAGTTGGTATTTTTTTCTTCTGATATATATGGGTTTTTTCCTTTGCTTTTTTCAAACTGCTTAGCTTGAAGGAGGGGAGAGTAGTTTGGCTTCATATATTCTTATTTATTTGTAATGTGCAGTTAATATGCTCTCTAGCAATATTTAGTGTATCTGGCAAGGAGCCAGGAATAAAATAATGCCTATGCTGCTAGTCAAGCTCACATGTGAGGTGTTCAAAGAAGGTTTTGGCTTTGGTTAACCACATTAGATAAATATCATACATTGTACAGTTAATTCTTTGTAGCTGTGAGCACTATATAGCCCTGGAAACCTAATTTGATCTTTTTAGTTTAAAACATAAATTCAAATAATAGCATAATTTCCAAATTCCTCGCCCTATCTCCTTCATTTTTTGGACTGTTTTTGTGTTTCTTGAGCACCCACTAAGAAAGCACCTTGTGTTTTCATACAGATGATGGAGATCAGACCTCATTTGCATGTTGTTTGTTGCATTTATTTCTTTGTATATCACATTTAAGTAAGTTTTTTCTATCTCATTTCATATATTCTCTGGAGGAAATACAACTTTGCCAAAGATGATTTATAGGAAATGGGACTGCTTTCATTTGCTGCATCAACTCACTGTGGTCTACTAAAATTGTGCAAAAGTAATTTTAGCTCAGATGTCAATATGGGCATTTTGCAGTTTTATTCAACTTCTGTCTAGCGTTTGCATTAATGATCTGCCTTATTTGCAATTGTCTTGCACCTTGAGAGGCATTGTAAAGATCCATGCTAAAGCATGTCTTTGCACTGTAAAATTTTTCATTTCATTAAACCTAAGCCACATACAAATACATGCTCTTGACCATATCTTCATGGTGTGTTTCTTAACTTTCCAATGACACATGTGTAGACATGGAGCCTTGTAGCTGCTCCTGGCTGCTCTATTGACTCTCCTGTTTCCTAACTGTCTTGTTGTGGAGCTCCCATAGCCCTTACTATGGGAACCTCAACAGTGACAGATCTGCCTTTAGTAATGCCTCTATAGTACTGGTGAGCTTCAGTGAGCCAAATTTCAACCTATACCTTTGTTAACAAGAGAAGAAAGAGTCAATAATGTAAATTACTCAGCAAACAGTAATAAACCTTGTAACAACAAAGAATTAAAATAAAAAGTAAAGCAGTGGGAAACTAGTGCATAATGATGAATTGCACTGAATAGATATTTTTGGCTTAATGAAGTATCTTTATTTAACAAACCACAATATATGAACACTTTATAAGTTTAGAACATGTTAGTTGCTTCCTATGAAACTGTTGTATTAATTTGCATTACGTTATTCATGCTTTTATTCTGATAATATTGTTTTCTCCTCTTGCTAAGGCACGGTGTCTCACAGGGGAGAATTATTCTGAGGCTGCGTGTTAAATATGTCATGCAACTAACCCAGATCTGAGGAGCTAATTATGTTATCTGTGATGTTATTAAATAATTATACTCCTTGAAATCTGGTCAGAAGAAACAGGACATCACTGTAGTGCGGCATTCACAGTTCATGTACAGAGCTAGCTTAAAAAAAAAAAAAAAAAGACAGAGAAAAATCAAATATTTGTAGGCTTTAACCCATTTACTGCTGTTGTCCATGGGTGCATTGATAATTAACTTGTTTTTGCAGTTTCGAGATTGTTGCTGCATACCGGATCAGTAATCATTGATCTCAATATAGTCTGAAAAACTGATAATCCCTCATTCATCTTTTTTTTTTTTTAGCAGTTCAAAAGCTTTTTCTGGCTTTCTGGCTCTCAGTTTTCTTTTTCTTTTTCTTTTCTTTTTCTCTTTCTTTTTCTTTTTCTTTTTCCTTTTCCTTGTTTGGTTGGTTGGCTTTTTTTGGGGTTTTTTTGTTTTGTTTTTGGGGAGGAGGAGATTTTGATCACCTGCAAAGACTATCTTTTGACACAAATTCTGTGTGGAAAGTAGGACATGATATCCAGGCAGACTTCAATACAGTTGATAAATCAGCTGCTGGAGAGTTAGTAATTCCTGATTTGCTGGTTTTTATCATAGAATCATAGACTGGTTTAGGGGTGGAAGGGACCTTAAAGATCATCTAGTTCCAACCCCCCTGCTATGGACATGGACATCTTTCACTAGGTTGCTGAAAGCCCCATCCAGCCTGGCCTTGAACACTGCCAGGGATGGGGTATTCACAACATCTCTAGCCAACTGGTGCCAGTGCCTTACCACTCTCAATAAATAACTTCTTTCTCATATCTAATGTAAATCTATGCTCTTTCAGTTTAAAGCTATTCTCCCTTGTCCTATCATTACTTGCTCTTATAGAAAGTCTTCCTTCAGAGCTCTTGTAGATCCCTTTAGGTACTGGAAAGCTGCTTTAAGTTCTCCCTGGAGCCTTCTCTTCTCCAGGCTGAACAACCCCAACTCTCTCAGCCTATCTCCATAGCAGAAGTTCTCCTGCCCTCTGATCATCTTCGTGGCCTTCCTCTGGACTCATTCCAACAGATCCTGGTCCTTCCAGTGTTGGAGACCCCAAGGATGGTCACAGTACTGGTGGAGTCTCATGGGAACAGAGTAGATGGGGAAAATCACTTCCCTTGACTTATTGCTCACACTTTTGAGGCAGCCCAGAATAGTGCTGGCTTTTTGGGCTGTAAAAAGGCATTGCCTGGTCATGTTGAATTTCCCACCAACCAATAGACCCAAGTATTTATTCTCAGGGCTGCTCTCAATCCATTTTCCTCCCAGCCTGTATTTGTGCTTTGGATTGTCCCTGCCTTTGCCTTCCGTGACGAGGGCATTGTGTCTGGAGCATTTGCCAATGAAGACCAAGGCAAGGCAACAGCTGTTGAATACCTCAGCTTTCTCCATATGCCAAGTAACCAGGTCTCCCATTTCCTTCCAGAGAGAGTCCACATTTTCCCTAGTCTTGCTTTTATTCACTGACATACTCATCTAAGCTTTTATTGTTTCTCTTGATGTCCCTGGCCAGATTTAATTCTGTCAGGGGTTTAGCTTTCTTAACCTAACCCATGGCTGCTCTGACCATTTGTCTGTATTCCTCCCATCCTACCTGCCTTTTCTTCCAACTTCTGTAGGTTTACTTCTTGAGATTGAGTTTGTACAGGTGCTCTTTCTTCATCCATGCAGGTTTCCTGGCATTTTTGCTTTGTTTCCTTTTTGTCGGGATGTATCGCTCCTGAGCCTTGAGGATGTAATCCTTGAATATCAACCAGCTTTCTTGGGCCCCTTTTCTCTTGGTCCCCAGGTAGACCCCTGAAGAGACCAAAATATGCTTTCCTGAAGTTAAGGATAGGGAGCTTCTTCTGCACCCTTCTCTCCACCCTAGGGATTTTGAATTCCACCATTTCATTGTCACTGCAGCCAAGACTACCCTTGACCTTCACATTCCTCACCACCTCCTCTTTCTTGGTGAGATGAGCATGGGCATTTATATAGGTTAGCCATCTTTTGCTTGGGAACATCAGTCTGCCCATGGAAGCTGTTGTATGATAGTTTTTACATCATTTGCTTTGTTTTCTGTCTTTATTCTTTCACTTCTCCTTTATTTATTAAGAAATTTGTATCTTGACACATCAGTTTTCTTGCTTTTACTTTTCCTCTCCTCTCCCCCTGTCCCACTGAGGGCCATGATGGGGAAGCAATAGCTGTGTTGTGCTTAGCTGCCTACCAGGGTTAACCCACAGCATTTCCTGAAAAACAACATTTCCTTCTCAACAGAGCTGAGTTCTGTTCACCAACAGTGAACTTTACCAAGAGCATCTTGTGATTTAAAAAAAAAAAAAAATAATCAGAAAGAACTTTAATTTCAAAAGACCCTACCCTGCTATAAGAAATTCTTGTATACACCAGGTATTTTAACAATCCTGCCTGAATTTTCACCAGCTATGCTAGCCCATAAGATACAGGAATATCTTTTCACAAGGCTCCTGTTTCCCTGAGGATTCTGTTTACAGATATATGAAAATGTGCTGGTGTTTCATTGAAGCTAAATTGTATAACAAATTGAATGCTTGTCATCAAACTGGAATAATTGCTATTATAGAGTCTGAGTTAAAAAATCAGTATGTTCAGGAAGATATACAGAAAGCCATATATCCAGGTTAAGAACTGAGGGCTCTGTTCACAAGGAAATGGATTGTACAGACTTAAGGCCCCAAATTGCACATTTTATTTTGCACACAAGACAGCATGACGTTATTCCCTTACTGAAATATCTCATCCAGTGTAATATGTCTTACAGCTACCATGTTATGCCTAAACCAGTTCAAAGATGAATGCCAGAAATGGTGGGAATCCTACCATGGGGAGAAATCCTACCTCTGAACAACGATTTATCTCATAAACATTAATATTTCATGTTGCAAGCACAAAAATCTGTACCACTGAATTATCCACAGAAAGGGAAATATAAATTTGATTAAATGCAATATTAGTGACCTTTGGCAGACACTTACCAGATTGATCCTTTTGAAGGCAAAATTGCTATTAGGGTGATTAGGTGTTCAGCACTGCCTAAGAGGGGTCCACATTCGGGTCCTACATTCTTATGTCACTGTATAACGTTATTTTCATGTGAAGAAGCAGGCAGCGGTTCATGTAACATGATCTGAGTGCCTTTGAGATGCTTATGATGGGTAAATATGGGACCTAATAAAGTATGTGAAATTGAAAATACAGTCTGCTTAGAAGAGTTATGCTTAATCATATGGAAGAAAACATATGTTTTTCACCCTTATTCATATTCAGTTTTTCTGATTCTTTTACCATTTCACAGCTTGCAGTTTGTCCATGATTAAACTATTACAGTAGTCCATATGATAAACTGCTCTAAAATATGCTTTAAAAGCTGTATTCTAGGATGTTTCAATTTGTATGTTCTTTTGTATTAAAAAGAGATAATTTTGAGTAAGAACAGAAAAATAATAGCGGCTTATAATTTTCTCCATTTTGCACAGAGTAATAATTTAGTTGTATTAAAAGTTATTAATTGAAAGGACTAAATTCATGGGATATTTCATTGTTAGTTCTAGAACTCCCAAGTGTCAAATCAAAGGCCTTAGCATTTCCTGTGAAGTGTGAAGTTATAGGAAATATAGAACTGAATCTTTCTTGAGAAGGATATATAAAGAGCAATTTATCCTAAGTGGAATAGACGATCTTTCCGGAGATTTGGATCACAAACTATTTTCTTTCCTCAGACTATTCCTCTTTGCACCTGCTTCTGAACAAAATGTTTTGTGTTGATGTTTTCCTACCCACCTGTCATAAAGATTGTTACGATGTCACAAAAAAAAAAAGGCAACTCAGCTAGATTTATGTGTGTAATTGAACCTTTAATTTCTTAAGTTTTAAATTTAAGCTCTTGTAGCTTCCTCAAGACATACTGCTTAGTTGTCCTCTGTTGCTTTGAGTAAGATTTATCTACACCTTGCAATGGAGTGGGAGGAAGAAGGATGATCAAGCTACCAGTCACTCACGATAATACATTTACACAAGGTGTGACTGAAAATATCACAAAATAATGGAAAACAGCTTGTGTCTGAGAATAGCACAAACACCCAAACACTCCAGTACAGTCATATATTATCATAGCTATTGTACCTTGCATTATGGCTACCATTTTCTCAGAGCATTTTGCAATGTTATTGCACCTATGGTGTAGAGATTTCTCTGCTGGAGAGCAAGCAGATGCTCATCTTAGCACATGATGTTCTTGTGATGTTGAGAAATAGGCCTGGAACGATACATCCCCCTCCATCTCCTGTCAGTAAGGCTCAGTCTCATGGTTGCAGAGGGGATCATCTGTAAGCTAGTCACTGTGGGTATACTGGTGCAATTTCTTTCTCATCTGGATGTGAAATCATTAGGTCATGCAGTTCACCTTGTTAAGATTCTCTTGCTGAAGCTGTTAATTTTTTTGGTAAAAAAAAACCCAAATATTTGAATAAAAATATAAGAGTGGAGGGTCGGTGAGACAGCGAATAGTCTGCAGATTGACTTTATGAATTAGAAGGTCAGTACTAGTTACCTGTATTCAAGCAATTAAAAATTAATATTCTAAATAAATGAGAACAGGCAACGAGTGTCTCTCCTGAGCATCCCAAAGTCTACATGCCTGGAACCTTCTGCTGTTTATGGGACTTTAATTTCTGTTCCTGATCACAGTCAGCATGATAACCAGAAAACTGATTTCCTCAAGTTAAAATCAAGGTCTTATCTACTGGATCATCATTATACGCTTTCTATAGCTTTTATGGAAAACAACTATTCTACATGCCGAATTCTGGGATCAAATTAACGATTGGCAGGTTGAGTGAATTGAAACCTTCCCTCAGGCTGGCATTTAGCATTTAGCTACATTTGGGGCTGTGAGCAGAGTCCTGGAGAAGTCTCTTTTGGCTGATCTCCAGCCCCTAGCAATGAGGAAACTCCATTTTAGCACCTGCTGCCTTGCTGTCTTCCATGGTCTACTGCCTCTGAGGGCCTGTGAGCCACTGTGGAATTAGGCACAGAAGTGCGTCAGGTCTCCAAGAAACTTTTTTGTTGCTTTAGAGTTACACATTGCAGTGTTTGACTTCAGGCATTCAGCCACCAAATTTGAGATTTAAGATTTGGAGGTTTAGGCTGTGTGCTGCACAAGGAAACTTGCCCTTTTCTAAGATGCAAAGCTGTTTCCTGGAGCAATTAGAGTCACAGCCTGTCTCTAGTTGTCTGTCACTACAAGAGAAGTGGTGAAACACAACTCAGTCTTAACAAACATATCCTGGTTTTCCACTTTTTGATTTTACTCCCTCCCCCCCCCCCCTTTATTTATCTTCTGGTCAAAGTAGTTGCTTAGAATTTTATTGCTAGAACTGTTAACTCTGTTGACTGATCTTATACCTAGTTATGTATATTGGGAGTTCAGTTTTATTTTTTCTTCCTCACTGGAAGGATAGGAATAGAACACGAATCATATTTCAAAATGTTGAAAAGGTCACAGCAGCATATTGCACTATTGCTTTATAAAATTTATGTTAAACTATAATTTTTGACATCTCATTTTAATAATCAGCCCATTAATCTGATTCCATTTCTGATTTTAATCAAACAAAAAATAAAAAAAAGTTTACACATTCATCACAGTTTTTAGACCACAGCTTTATTAAATTTAGCTTCGACTGATCCTCCCACCCCCCCAAAAGACTAAAATCTCGAATAACTGAAAATTCATAAAAGGTCCAGTTTGGCAGATATACAGGTGAGTTTCCTATCTAAGGTTCACAACTGCTGAAATATGTTTAAAATAATTAAGAATAAAGGAAACCCTATGGCAAACCTGAAACTGAGTGACAGTAACATTACAGGGGATTCCCAAATGATTGCATCTCTAAATGATTCTTTCTTCCTAGCTGCAACTGGCTTTTTAAAAATTAAACTTTTTTTCTTTTAAACTTTCAGAACTGAGTCCCATCTTTTCACTATAACCTATAAAATGTGTTGATGCTTATATCTCTTTTGAGCTTCATAATTCATATTCAAAAGCTCAGAGTGCTTTTGAATGTCTCTTAATTTTTTAATTCCCTCTACCCCGCCCCCCGCAGGTAGTCCAAAGTAGTTGCTCTATCTCATCTCCTTCTGCTGCAATTCAGTCAAAGGTCAGTCTGTGAGGAAGTGATACAGGATTAATGTGTCAGTAATTGTTCATCACCAGCTGATATGAGAAATAGTTGGACTGACAGAGTGCTGGCAGATGAGCTTCCATCTGAATGAGCTTTCAGCTGAAAGGGATTAAGGGTCAAGTGAAGCCTCTGACTTGCCTGCCTGAGAATAAACTAAGAAAATGTACTTTATTTGTGTGAATTTGCACACTATTTTCTCCCAAGTCCCAATCTATTTTGATGAGTTCAAGTCCACAATGTTACTTTTTTGTGAGGTAGGTTTGACCAATAGAATTTTTCTGTGGTAGAATGCCTGAAGGCAATAGTATGCCTGTTACCTGCCACATTAAAAGAGAATTACTGATCTGCCTCATCTCCCAGTGCCAATTAGGCTGTCATCAATGCTGTGTCACCACCCTTGTGACAAAGCTGAGGGTAAAACTGGTAAAACCCCTTTTTTATCCTTTCATGAAAATAATTTGTTTTATTGTATGAGCATGAGCTTTTACTGCTGTGGCTTCTGTATATAACTTCTGTGAGGGCAAAAGGGCTATTCAGCTGCTTGCTTGTTGTTTGCTACCAAACATATAGCAATGTAACTGAGACAGCACAAGTCACTCATTGGATTTAAGACCTAAACTGCAACATATTTTAATAATCCTTTCTACAAGCATTACTGTAGGTGAAATGTAGAACTATCAGACAATAAGAATAAAGTAATTACAGTATAAAGCAGCAAAGACACCTGCATGAAAACTCTGTTAAAAGTAAAAAGCCATAAAAGCGGGTGTGTATTTCTCATGCCCATTATATTTTTAGAGCTGCAGTTTGAATTTGAAACTTTTCATATTCACAACCATTTACATAAATTAACCAGTTAATTCTTGAAACAATGCTTTAGGAGGTGTTATTTCAAGCTGGGCATGAAAGGCTGGTGAGAAGAATTTTATATAGTGGAAAGGGGAACCAGACTTGTGTAACATTGTAGAAGAGAGCTGCAAACCCGTTCTAAACCAAACAGTTCCTCATTAACCTAGATTACATCTAGCAGCCTACTGACCTATGGCATAGGTTGTAGAGGATTGATTGGTTTCTATCAGATACAAATTCCCAAAGGTGCTAAAATTGCAGCAAAGTATTCACTTATCTTCAGCAGTTTCCAGAAAGCAAGTATAGCTTGTAGTGGGGGGTACAGGAGCAGGAAATGTCTTATAGAGATTAAATATACCATAGCTGTGGATCTGTGTCATAGGTTGGAAATTTTTTTTAAATATGCATGATTGTATCATTTTAGTTTAAAGATGTGTTAAATTTTTCAATAAAAATTGCTTGTGAATATATAAAATTAAGTTGCAAAGCAGCACCATTCAAGATCACTTGATATATATTGTATATGTATATGTATGTTTATTGTTCAAGTGAGCTGAGGGCCTAGATTAACGCAGAGAGGAAATAGTTTTTCTTTTAGAACATATACAGCTTAATAAAAAAATAATCACAATTTCAGGCTCAGAGCATCTTCATATGTGAATGGAGTGATTTTGCTCACAGCATGGGTCGTATATTATGCATTACCTTGAAAATGAAAAACTATTTTTAAAGCAATTTTTAGCAGTCTGCATACATGGCAGGTAGTTGTGAAGCAGCAGAATTGATCTTCCATCACACTATCGAAAATTTATGTTCCTGAAGAAAGAGAACATTAAGGCTTAAATAAAGATACAGAAGTATAATTATAAACTCAACATCCTAAATTACCTTTATAGTTACTACTTGTATATATGACACAAGATTTTCCTTACTGTGTCAAAATCAATATATCACATAGACAGAAAAAATAACTAGAATATCTGATTATTGTTGATAAAAAGATAAACACAGAAAATGAAAATTTGGCGCACAAAAAAAAATGAACTAGGTGTTTAAACATTAAAAACACTATGAAAAAGGTGAGACTGGGAAGCTGCAGCAACAAATGTTAAGTGCAGCTTTGAAGAAGAAAAGTCAGAAACTATTTGAAGGAGCAAAGAAAGTGAGAATGACTTTCAACAGTGAGAATAGGGTTCTGAACTTGGTAGTGAATATGAGAAGAAATAAATACAGGCATTCAGAGACATATAAAAAAAATCTCATAGACCCAAAATCAAAAAGACACAGTGCAAAAGTAAAATTTCTCTAGGTTGAGGCTGTAGAAGATGCAAGAAGCAGGAAAAATGTGAAAGCATATTAAATAATTAATTTAATATCCAGTTTTTTGCCTTGTGTGCAGAATCAGAACACATGGTGTGGCCAGTGCCAAGGTTTACAGAAGTGCGGTTAGAGTAAAACATACAGCAGGAAAGTGTCACTATACAATCAAGTGTGTGAGAAATTTGTGAGACAGCGTTCAAACAGGTGAAAAGCAATGGTTGAAAGACAAATGCATCAGATGAGATATTTATTCTTACCCCCTTCTACAGCATTTTCAGGGTGACCCCAAATTCTTCCAGCTTGTAAGGGGCATTTCAAATTTCCATGCTGAAATTAAACTAAATCATTTCAGGCTAAAATTTTAAATATATAGTTAAGAAGAGACAGGAAGTATAAAACTTAAACACAGCAAAACAACAGTAACTGATTTCAATAGCATAAGCAGATACACCTGAAGAAAACTGTGAAATAGAAAACTGGTTAATTTGTTTATTTAAGAACATGCCAGAGAGACTTGAGTATTTCATAATCACAAAGAACACATAATTGTTCAAAAGACAGCAACCTACTTAGTTCCAAGCTGTGTTTTCCAAAAGTCAAAACAGTGCAAATACAACCCAAGATGTATGAGTGTGTGACAGCTGCCGTGGTCATATATGCTTGACTTCCAAGAAGTTAGCTGGAAATCCCGGCATATTGATGTTACTGTACAATTACAGTAACAAGGTAGAGTTTTCCTCTGGCAGTGTATTATCTGATGGATGCAACCTTTTTCTTTTCAGTTTTATTATTTGTTCTTGGATTGTGTTTTTAATGAATGCATGCATTATTTGGACTTCTATGAGCAGTTTGTTAAAAAATGTTTCAAACAGTGAGCAGAGTATGAACTATCCCCTTTGACAAGTTTGTTATTCATTAGCCATTGTGTATAAATGGCCAGCTAAGTCACATGATATTTTTTTCCTGTCCTTATCAAGGTTTTGAAAATGTTTTAAGCAAGAGAATAGCACACAGTGAACAGCAAATGCCTCTCTCAACCCCCTATTTTTTAAAAAAAACCAGAAATATACCATAACTGGGGAAAAGTATGAGGAACAGAGTTCCCTTCCTGCAAGAAATGTGGGATACAGGGAAAAGCAGAGCGTGAAAGACAAATGAAGAAAACACATGAGCCACTTAGGGAGACTGTGGAGTGAGGTGTAATGATAAGCCTGAATGATCAGTAATTCAGCATCTATTGTGGCAAACTGAAGGAAACTTGAAGAATGTGAAAGACCCAAAGATGGGAGTTAAGCAAGAGGGCAAAAGGGGAAGGCCATAGAATAAGGCAGATAACTGCTGATCAATAGGAGGAATAAGAAAACAACAAATAAATCTGTAGAAACACAGCAGTAAACAACATTGCAGATAGTACTACAACAAGTAATATGGCAGCTGTCAATGTGGAATTTTAAAGGCAGATTTGCAGACAGACAAAAATTGAGCAATCAATATGGGAGCTCCGAGAAATTATTATAATGAATAATAAGACAGAAATCAACAAGAAAAATAAGGTGTGTAATCTGGTGGTTGATAAAGCACTAGACAACATGACAAATTAAAGCCATTGAAAGCTGTTCTTTTTGATCTTAATGGGATTTTGTCCCTTGCCTCATTTGCACCTGGCAAAACCTAATCCTGAATGCAGCTCTCTGCCTTCATGGTAACTAGGTCAAAGAGGTAGAAATGAAGCTGTTCTGTGAATTGCTAAGGTAAGAATTATATCAGAAGAACCACAAAAAACATTAGGCATCTTTAAAGATCAACACTTTATTGAGACAGCTTCTTTTTTAAGACGTATGATCAACTACAGAGTTAGTCAATAACAGTAATAAAGGTAGTAATCAAAAGATCCAAGGTACCGGATGTGACAAGGTGAAAGCAGAGACACATTAAAGAAAAGTAGATAATATTCATATAAAAATATCTGGCATTTAATTTCAGGATTTTCCATATAAGTTAATATTTTTTGTCTCTTATTATTAGAATTTCAATGGCTTGGAAAACTTTCTATTTTGCTTGGAAAAAAGAACAATCCCAAATGTTAGAATTCTCAGTTGTGCTCCGTGTTGATCACTTCTCACATATGTGCATACAGTTTTTGTTAAAGTCCAGGTTCGTAGGAAGCATGCTGATACTTGGCAGTAAATCAGTTAATTAGTGAGAAGTAGTTAGCTAATTCTTATTAGAGAAAAAAGAGAAAAGGTATATCTTGTGGGTGTGTATATGTGTGTGCGTGATTTCTTCGGGAGCTGCTTCTCATTGAAGTGTTTACCAAGACAAATCCTGCCTCCTGCTAAGCGAAGATTTACTGTCATGCAATCACAAATGTGGGCACAGGTGGATAGCAGCACGTTGTATCCACTTTATCATGCTCCATTTTGTATCACTTAAATAATCTCAAAATAATGTTCTGAGTTCCCTATAGACATGGCCTTATTGCCTTCCTGCATGTTTGAGCAGTGCTTAGAAACACGTTACATGCCTGTAGAATCTACTGTGTCAGAAACAATTAACATTAATGACTATAATGACTATACTTCTGGCTAAAAAAACCCTCAAAACAAACCACCAAACACAAAATCTCTACAAAAACCCCCAACAAACAAATCAGCCGCACAAAAAATCCTCAAGAAAATTGAGGCCTTTTTTCTGTCTGAATGAAGTGGATATTTTTTGTGGACAGAAAGCACTAGAACTCATAGGAGGGATATTCAAAAACAAAGAGCTTACAAAATAGGATTTTTTTGGGGGAGAAAAAAATCTTGTTAAATACAATGTTTTGTTTAATTTCTTTTTACAGTTATATTTTTATAGAAGTTTCTGCATGCTTTGGTGTTATTTTTGTTTTTATATGAAGTTAGGGATCTCATAATAAAGCGTAAATGCTGGGCTCATGCTGAAATGCTAGTTCCAGCTATGCTTATGCTGTACTTCCAGGTATTTGGTAGGTAAACATGAGAGAAAGCAAAATATAAAATATGCTGTCAATAAATCTCCTGTATCATCTTCCTTCATTCTGTTATAGAAGGGATCCTGTTATTCTCACATTTGACACCTACATAGACAGGAAAATACAATGCACTTTCTTACAAAAGGCACAAGAAAAACAGATTCAATCTTCTCACACATCTCTGACCTCTTTAATTCTCATGTCCAGTGGCTTGAATGGCTCATTGGCTTCTTCTTGCAAATGCTATTGCTTTCACATGTTTCACAGGTCAAAAGCGCAGGACTGCTAAGTCTCCTTATTCCATACTTCTTTTATCTAAATCTTTTCCATCTAACTGCATCTGCCATAACTGTGTTTGTGATGAATTTTGCTCAGGTGAAAACCTGCCCTGCGGTTGCCGAAGAAATACTTTAGATAGACTACTATTGGGCATTCTTAAATGGTGTCTCTGAGGTGCTATCTCTTCCTCACAGCTAGGGCTGCTTGAGCATAATCTTTATTCTATGATTTATTTTTCTTTGAGCATATAACCGAAAACATATAACAGAAAAATTTCAGTGAAACTTGAGCAGCTGAATATTTGAACTTATTCTTTTTCCAGGTCTCAGAGATACCTTATGAAGCCTTAAGTGCTGTTCCTAAGCATAGTTTTTGTTGTTGCTAATCTTATTGAACTGCCACACTGAAATAGAATTATAGAAATATAATATTTCTCTTAACTCTTGTAGTCCTTACATGATTTACTATAGTATTAATGGCCCTCTCTGGATGAACCAATTTTTGCCAACTATTTTCAAAGTTCCACTGTTCAAATAAATTGTGTTAACATCTCTAATGGTATTTTCATAACTTCTCTTTGATTTATTAATAATAAGAACTCTGTGCTGGAAAGAATTAATATAACCATCTGTTTTTCATCTGATTTATTTATGTAGCAACCACCATTTGCAAAAGCTGCATTTCCTTCAAGCATAACACCCTTGATAACATCTTCAGGAACATCTCTTGCATATTAAGTGCTTCTAGTTAGCTGAATAGATAGCATTCTGTTTCTTTCACTGATTTATTTGTTTTAGGAAGAAGAACTGATAATGGACAGGTACTAATTTGATGCTATCCTGTTTATTACAAAAGCTGTACACAGAGTCCTGTTTCCCTACATTCAGGCAAAATTATTTATAAAGGACAGCTTCCAATGTAAAAATCAAAATCTCTTTCTCCAGAGATAACTTTGTTCAAAGATAGCTGTTTCCTTGCATCATCCCAGGAGTACGGCTTGTTTGGCTTTTCTTGTGACTCTTACAGGCATACACAGCTGCAACACATCCATACTCTATCACCCTTTCTCCCCTCTCCCCCTTTCGCTCCTCCTCATATTATCAAGAATCAGTTACCAGGGAAACCCTTTTCCTCATATGGCTCAGCTACTCATCAGCTGTATCAGGTAGTCCATCCCTGTGACAATAGCCTTCACTTCTCAGCTATTAATGCACTAAGGTAGACTTAAATATTCCTTCTACTTAACCTGAAAGAACGATGCTTATATACCTTTTCACTTTAATCATGTCTATGACTGGCAGCAGGTAGTCTCCTAACAGCAGAACAATAACATCAGGACAGTGAATGCATGGTATCAATGACTTGAATGTGTTTTATACAGGTTCAGCTCCAAATATGGAGTATTTTGTGTGAAGGTAACTAGAAAAACAGCCTGGTCCATATAAGTCTGCAAATAGCATAAAATGTAAGATAATAATGACAGTGCTCTTGTGGTTCATAGAACCAAAAGAGGCGCAAAGAAAATGAATTTATTGCTCACAACAAACTAATTCTGCTTAGACTACTAAAAAGCAAAATTTAATTTATTCATATACTGAAGAGATCTATTTGTCTGTCACAAATCATTGTTAGATCTTTTATGCCTGTACATGTAGACTAGAAAAATATTTTTTCACTTGTAGCATGTTTAACAATTGTCCACATAGTAAACAAACATATCAACTTTCTGTATATTGACATAATACGACCAATTCTCACCTTACATTAAAAATATTAAGAGATAGAAATAAAAAATCAGGTTATTAATCTAATTTATTAACGTGATAGCTCCAAGTTGTATAACAGTGGACTCACTCAAGTGATTACTAATCTCTGTTCAGTGAATGAGGAGGAATAAGTAAGGCATAGTGAGCCTTTTTCAAGTTTTTAAGCACACGCAATACATTGTCTTTTCTTCTTGCAGTCAGTTATTTATAAGAAAATGAAAATAAAGTGTGTTCTAGTTAGAAGTTTGTCAAGTGTGAAAATAATAATTCTACAATTAACAACTGTTTGTATTCAGTTAAGTTCACTTTCACATTAGATTTCTAATACACATTTTCTATATTGGCCTACTAAATGTAAATGTAATGATTAATAAAGAAATATCCTTGCCATGCTGTTATTTCTTTCATTTCTTCCCCAGCATATGATCCAAAAGACCCAAAAGTGTGTTTTTCTTTTCCTGTTGTTTTGTTGGAATTTGTTTGCTTTTGTTTGTTTCCTTGTTTGTTTTCTAAATGGGAGGATGGGGGAAATCAAGCATTTTATTTATTCACTCGTGTTCTAAAGAGGCAGTTGATTTACAGTTCTTTAATGCCTTAAGCATACAGGTGACATGCTCATTCCAAGGGGTTTCTGAACAATCTGTATTCTACTGTACTTTCCTAATGAAGCAGTTAGTGAACCCTAATTTTAAAAGTCCTGGCAACTCTGCCTGTTGTAGAAAGAAAACCTCAGTCCACTGGTCATTCTGAATTTGCGTTCCTTCAACAGACCCCTTCCACAAGAATGTCTCCTTTGTTTTCTTTTTAATTTGATATTCAAAAACCTCAGAAATTTAAAGCAGATTTCTACTTTTTTGGTAAAACATGCATTCTTAAAGCAATTATAGCCTTATTTATTAGTATCATAATCACCTGAACTTGACATTTTAATGCCAAATAATTTATAATTTTACTCATGAACTTTCAGCTCCTTCTCTTTGTCCTAGATACTTTTTCCTACAGTACATGGACAGTTTGACCAAATGTACATAAAAAAAAAGTATACAGATCAAAAGTATATGAAAATTTTTTCAACAGTTCTTCTCAATTCTCAATTGAGTTTCCCTATACTGTTGTGGTTTGTTTCATAAATATTTGTCCTTTTCGTTATTTTTCTTCATTTAACCTGGACAAAGTGACAGATGCATTCTGTTTTTAAATCATTTGAGCAGCTTACTAAAATAAATATTTTTTTTTTCCAATTGTGATAAATCAGTTTAATATTGAGATTCAACTATTTGCTGAATTACTGACTAGATTTATTATATGTTTCAGTCTCTTTATCTCTTCTTGCTTAAGCAGAGACAGAATCAGAATGATAGGCCAGCAAGAAGTTTGAGTCAAAGAGTTTCAAAAGTAGTTTAAGATTAGTTTCAGCACGTTCTACTTTTATGCTTGTCAGACAGTTGTCTCGTCTATGGTTAATTCACAAATGTGTTCAAAAGAGGAATGGAATTTGTACTTTATCTGCAAGGCATTTTTGAATTTAATTGAGGATTATTTGCAGGTTTACAATCTTTTTTCCTAAGTATCAATCTATTCAGACTACTTAATCATTATTCAGGTTTAAGAAATTCTTCACAGGAGGTTTTTTTCTTAAAACTTAGAGTTAAAGTAAACAAACTAGGTCAGGAAACTTGATGGATTGCTATTTTAGAAACTTGTTTCAGATTTTATGAGTACACTGTATACAGGAAATCTTTTATGGTAGTTTTTAGATGTAGACTTGAAATTTTACATAAATTAATCAGCATTTTTAGATATTGAATACTGAAGTTTAACTTTCAAGTACTTTCTTTAATTCTTTGTTAATAGATTAAGTCCTTAAGATGGAATGGGATGATCAAGGAATTAGGCACAAGGAGTACAGTTTTGAAGTTCATATATGTCTGGCTTTGCTTTCAGGCAAAACAAATGAGTTTAAATTACTCATTTCTCCTTGGTTTTGCGCAGCTCCACAGATGATAATTTTTCTTTAGCAATAAATCAATAAGACTTCACCTTGTAATATGTTTGGGCATCTCTTAACTGGGAGTACACATTACACTAAATTTTTATTTTTTATCTGAGAAGGGACTGATATTTGAAGATTTGTGAATGTTAATTACTTTATGGGAGAAGAAAGTTATAATTTAATTGATTTAATATAAAACAAATGAAATAAAAATTAAACGATACTTCTATTTGTTTTCATACCTTATGGTACTTGCTTCTGTTAAGTCTGAAGCTGAGAATATCATTGGTAGTTTGCAGTAATACGTCACCTTTATAGCACACATTATTACCCTGGTACAGGTCTGGTGTCCGTTTTCTTTCAAAATCCACTGTCAGGAGGTGTTTTTGATTTCTGCTTTCACTTTGGAAAATCTAGGACAACCGCTAACTAATAAGAGTTCATTTGAGGAACTGTCATATTATGTTATTAGTGGAAGATTCAGATATAATATTTTCCACAAAATAGAACTTTTTTTTTTTTTTTTTTTTTTTTTAAACAGTCCTGTGCCTCTTTTGGCTGGGCAGTTAGAATAGAATGCAATAAAACAGAATAAAATAGAAAATTTCAGTTAGAAGGAACCTACAACTTGCTCTTTCATCTATTTTTTTTTAATAAAAGAAAAGAAATATGCTTTTATTATTGTGGTGAAAGTTTTGTCTAGATGCTTAACATGGCAATAGGACAAGATAAAACAAGAAGATGCAGCAACAAAGCAGCTTTTTTTTTTTTTTTTTTTTTTAATTCATGGAGGATTTATATGTTTGTTTGTGTGTTTTCCAACTGCAAGGACTTTCAGTTCCCAGATCTCTAGAATTCATAGACCAATAGAGAGAAAAAAATGTTAGATAAAATAAGAATACAAATGTTTCTTGGAGCCTAGTGAAAATAATTTGCTTCCTATCTTTGATTAAATTAGACATAAATATTTGCATACTATGATATTGTCAAAATGCAAACAGACTTTCAAATTCGAAAAATTTCAGTCTCCAACTGCATTACTTCTTTAGGCCACGAAACCACTCTGACACAGATAATATGATAATAGATTATCATCTTCACTGTTTTCTTTACTGGCAAAATAGAAACACTGATAATTAAATAACACTTCTTAAAGAACAAGGAAGAGTATAAATATGTTTGGAAACAGAAAACTGGTCATTTTGCTAGGTTATTATATACTCCTTTCTTTTACTTTTTTGAGTCATAACTGCACAAGCTCCAGCAAAGAGGTGGGACATCCAAATTGGAATATTTTGCTTGCCAAAGTGAAGTGAAAGGTAGGCTGTCAGCGTTGTTTCAGCAGACAAGTACACACATCTCAGACTCAGAATTGATTCTCCCTCTTTGGTGAGTGGTCAACAGAATGAAAAAAGATTATACGATATTTGTGAGTGAACTCTCTCTCTGTGACTATGTGGTGTATTCTGGATGCCATAACAGAATTTCTCCATGAACTTTACTTTAATGTAGCTTGCACTGCATGATTTTCAAAGAAACTGGACAAGAAAAAGACACAATTGATCTGAACATTTAGTTTTTTGGAGATGCCAACAAATATTTTAATTTCTAACATCCTTCCTCATCTCAAAGAGTAACAGAAAAAATCCTGATATTAGCTGAAACATATGAGACTTAGTAGCATCAGGAGAAATCATTATCAACATTATGAGACCAGGAAGACTCACTGCTGTTCTGCAAAATGCTCCTAAATTTGGGAGAACCGGCAGGATTTCTCATTCCAGAATACCTTCACACCAGTAGAGAGGTGCTAACTGATCTTGGAAAACCGGCTTACTGTTACAATACCTCTGGGTTTTGTTTGGTTTTTTGTTTTTTTTTTTTTCTTTCACACATCAATAAGAAGACCAAAAATAGTTTTGCAGTATTAAAGTGTCCTCTGTCAGTAGGCTTGATGAGTTTTGAGCTAAGCAAGTGAAAAATGCAGTATGTTAAGTGCATGAGAGACGTGTGAGAGGTCTTTAAAGAGCATCCTGTGTTTAAATAACTTCCTATTAAATGGAAAAGGTACAGGTTAATTGATTTAGGAAGGATTCCACTGAAGCTTAAGTCTCTTTCTGGTTGTTTGAAATAGGTTTATTATTTGGTTTTGAGAGGTGAAATATGAAATAGGATTTTGCACAAAATATTATGAAGATACTTTAAAGGAAAATTTTAATGTAAACAAATTAGCAAAGGATTTCATATTTGCAAATTGAGATGTTTCAGTGAAGTTTGCTGGACAAACACGAGCTATTTATGCCTATCATTTGGATATCAACTTACATTCCCCTGAGTTTCTGCAGTGCCTCATTGTAGTCGAAACTAGGAGGTAGGTAACTAAAAGAGAATGATGGTACATGTGTTAAATCTATCATAATACTGCAGGGATATTCAGCAGTATTGATATTCAATTGATTTGCCTTGAAATTAGATAACAAATTCAGTCTGCCTAATGGTTATTCACCTGAATATCATACAGAGGGGAATATACAGCCTCTGTGTGTCATAGCTCCAAGTAAGATAATTCATAAAGAAAATACCTTGTTCTGGGTTATCTACCTGTTCTGTAATGTTAAAAAGATTTCAACACTTCAGTTACAGGGATATCCATAAAAACAAAACTGAAAATCTGAATGTAGATTGGCATAGAAATTATATAAAGTAGTTTCTGTCTTCTGCTTATTTTGTATGTCACAAAAATTACTAGTAATATCTTACCTACAATTTTCTTTCAGATAGTAACCAAGTTTGATCAACATAGAAATGCTAAGTACCATTATTTTGCATAGAATTATTTCAGTGCAGAATTAAACATAAAGGGGATTGATATGCCTATGAACTTGTTAATGAAACCACATCCTGTCTTTGTGACAGTATAGATTTCAGGTAGCATCAATCACTTGACATTTTCCTGTAGTGTACTGCTCTTTCCAGTTAGCTCAGAAAAGAACATCTACACAGTATGTGAAATCTGCTGGGGGTCAGGAATGAAGAAGGGGACAAAGAAGTTCAGGGAATCAGGTATACCTGCATTAAGAATTGGTGGCAAAATTAAAGTTAAAAAATGATAGCTCTGGTTGTGGAGGTGAGGAGGTTTTCATCATTACTTTTTATGCTGTGGCTGCTCTGAGTAGTTAGATTTCAGTTTCTAAAAAACATCAGTTCACTCCCTGTTGTTTTAAATGGGAAAGTGATTGTGTGGTTATAGAAAATTACTTTTAGAGTTTTTCTCAGACTTCGGACACGGTAGATGACTTAAGAAAGAAAAAGACATGTAAGCAGTGCCTTTGGAAGTACATCTGAAGACTACTTATAATGTGGGCTTAAAATCACAAAGAAAGGATTTAAAAATTATTCTAACATGGTGTTAAATCTTTGAAATGCAATATGGGGACAGAACTTCTATATAGGATGAAGATGGATGCCTCCTGAGAATTTTTCAAAAGTTTATCTGTAAATAAGTTTCAGATATCAGGTGCTGCTGAAAACCCAGTAAAGTAACAATACAAATCTTTAAGCCCTCAAATTACTTTAAAGATCTGCGCTCCATGTGCATATCCTTCTAAAATCACTAAAAATGAGTCAAATGAGCAAAGACTGTTCCCTGAACAAATTGTTCAGTTACACTATTTCAATTCCTCAAGCCCATTACTCATGTGAGTAGCTCCCCTGAGTGCAGTAGGACAGTGTTTTGTACAGAGCAAGAGGCGTGTTGCAGGGGTAATGATGGCCAAAATGTTGCTTGGATGGAAAAGTGGCCAGGACCCCACAGTATACAGATGTACAAAAGTATAATATTTTTACAGATCTTATCGTAAGAAATGAAAAGGGGAAAAATGACATCAGCGGATTTGTGTCGTTCCAGAGACAACTTCCTTGCTATGCTGGTAATTCTCCATGATGCTTCATTACAGATTGCACATAGAATAACATGATGAAGTTGCTGTCTCTCCATTGCTGTTAGCACAGCTCAGAAAAGGTTAAATGGGCAACTGCCAGGCTATATGGTTCTGTCTCCCAAGAGAAAACTTTGGACATGGGAGCATGGAAAGTAGTTAATCTCCCTTTCTCCTTTTCTCTTTCTCTTCATACGCAGACTTCACATCTGTTCCAAAACATGCATGACAGCTGTATAGATATACTGTTCCCTAGCAATAATCTTCCACTTTCTCAGGACAAGCTCAAACATTTCATGTCACTCTGTAAACAGTGTTAAAAAAAATGTGAAAGCAACTACTGTTCTTTTAGCCTTCTTATCCACTTAAGTCCATCTCCTCCTCCCCCAACAAATCCTAACCTAAATCATATTGTACACAGCAAAGTGCAAGTTTTGCATAGACAATAATTAAAGAAAATCTGAACTAGTATATTTGAACTAGCATATTTTTGTACATTTGAAAACAAATGTGGGTAGCCTAAGATATTTTCTTTCATGCTTTATACAAAATGAAGACAAAATTAGAAACTACAGTAGAACTGAAAGCTCCTTCTAAGAGGTAGCATTAAGCATATGATAATACTGGTTATTTAAAGTTTGGATATCTCTTGTACAGCAATACAAAAAATACATAACAGTAGTACACCTGTACTCTTTAAGAGTAGTAGTAGTAAATAATAGACGCATTTACAAGCATTATTGCTTCTTGCATTAAAGGTCAATAGAGAAGCTCCCATGTGTTAGCTGCTGCATAAAGGAAATGATCTTGGTTTCCTAAGTAAACAAAGCTGATTCAAACCTTTTTCTTGTTTATCCTCAAAGAAATTCTCATCTCATAGGCCATTTTAAACTAAGATGAGAAAGTAAAGATAGCAAATCCTTGAAAATTTCATAAAGTGGTGAAGGGAAAATGAGAAGGAACTGGAGTGCAGCTTTTGATCCATAAGTGCTTGTACAGGTTTTTTGTTCAAAGAAAGCACAGCTGGTATACTATCTCATTCAGATAATGGTGTATGTATACACATACACATATGTGTATGGAAAACATACAGTCATAAAAACAAGGTAGTATTAGGCTCACTAAACCCAAGTAGTGAACTGTGGAATGTAGAGAGCAGGCCAATAACTGCACAAATCACTATAATCAAAGCTGAAATAGTGTTATTTGCAGGATATGGTGCTTTTGCTGTTCTTTTTGTCTGTACTGCAGAAGCTTTTTCTAGAAAAAAAACATCCTAAGAGTAAATAATAAGTAGAAACTGTGGCACAAGAAAGTAATAGTGCAATTCTTCAAGATACACTTAGGTGTTAGATGTCAGCTCTAAATGCTCCTTACATGACTGCAGGTCATCAGCAGTGCTTTAAACACTTTCTAAAAGACATATTTTTTTCATATTGCTACAAGTGCAACCTGGTAAACACTTCAGCAGCAAATCTGCAGTTGTTCATCATTTGTGGGGATGAAAGTTATAGGATTTGGCAGCAGCAGAGATAATAACATCACCCATTATGGCAATATCTTTCTTTCATCCTGATTGTAAAATCAAGTTTTTAATAAAAATAAAGGTTAAATGGGTTAACTTTTTTTTTTCGCAAGTTCTACCTGAAAAGCAAAGGCTAAATAATTCTTTTTCTTGTAAATTAAAAATATAAATAAAATATTGTCTCGCCAATAACTGTTGGCTGATGCTTAAAGCACTGTCAGATATTTTATCTTTGCTTTTTTCATTATTTCTTGATGACTAAATTCTGACCCATGAACCAAAGGACTTGCAGTATTCAGAGTTTCTGAATGCTAATCAAAGACTGATGGGGAATGAAAGTGTTACCATAAAAATAAAAATAAAATGTTCTCACATTCTCTCACTTTGGCAGAGCACGCTTTGACACATAGGATCAGTCCGGTTGAAAGAGATCTGTACATGAGAAGCTGGGAACAGAATGTTCAAGCAACTTTGGCCCAGTATGTAGAGAGGTATAAATAAGCTGAGTATCCCTTCTTTTAATTTCCTTCACCTTTGTCATATTCCTTTGCTAGTCCCTCTCCTTTCATTCTGCGTTTTGTGTTTATTTTTTCATAGTACTTATTCATGCAGTGCCATTTCAGAAATGTCAGTTTTAGACCTTGTTACATGTGACCTTAATTCTGATTCTGTCACTGAAAAGTACAGTGAATCTTCAGTTACAGTCTTAGAGTATTGCTTATATATTGTGATATTTTGTTGAAGTGCTAAATGGGTAAAGGTAGGCACATGTTTGCATCAAGAAGTCTGTTTAAAATGACCAAAAATGAAAGACACAAGTGAAAACTTTTGTGAGTTTTCTTTGTATAAGCAGCTACCAACTTTACCTCTATGACTATTTGGGCTTGAGTGAGATACAATAGGTCATTGTCCAAAACTAAAGATTGAGTAGAGATGGAGATAGGAAAGGCCAGCTGTTTTCCTGACTTTGTTGTGGGGATGGACAGGCTGTATTAGCCTTAGAGGGACAATATCTGAAAGTCACTCTAACAGTGTTGGACTTTCAGTGAGGAGAAACAGTATCACATGCAAAGAAAGAGAAAATTTTTCCTCTGTCATTGCATAAGGTAGTTACCCACTCAAACCCAACAGACTAGACATGTTGTCAGCTTGTGGAAAATCTCTTTACCATGTAGGAGAAATGGAAGATCAGAAACAGTCTTGCATTTCCTTAAGAAAGGTGATACAAGGAAGCTTCAAATACATGGAGAAGACATTTGAGGAAAGATAACACCCCGGGCTAAACCAAACCTTTTGGTAACTGGAACAAATGCCTTTATCCTGAGTTAGGTCTCACAGCATCATTGACCTTATATTTCATTAAGGCTCCTGAGCAGCAGAAGACATTGGACTGGAATATGAGTCTGTGCTACTGGAACATGGTGTTGGATCAGAAATTCTTAATGAGAACAGACAAGTGTGGTCTTTTGGTGATATGTACGTATTTGTGGATTTTTACATTTTTTCCCTGGGGGTCCAGGACCTAAAGGCTCAAGCATTGCTCTTTTGGCAAATGTGGTGTCTTAGCTTAAGTACAGAGTTCCTTAGATAGGGAACTGCTGTGACATGCAATATAATTCCCAGCATCACATAACTACAAGAAGTGATATATATTAAGAAAAAAAAAAAAAAAAGCCACCCCCGAAACTGAAAGAATGAGACATGTTAAGAGAGGTACATTTTTTTTCTGTACAGCTTGAATCCTTGGTGTTGAAACTCTTTTCTGCTTGAACATTACTTTCCTGTACCATTGCCATGTTAAGTTATTATAAGAGTTGCATTGCCAAACCACCTGAATATTCTAAATTGCATGGTATTGTAAGTAGAATTAATTTCCTTATTAGAGGACAACAAAAAAGCAGATATTTAACCAGACAGACTGAATTTTCACTTTAAGAAACTCTTGCTTTCAGTGTATTGTTGTGATAAACAGGTGGTAAAGAGGTTCTTCTCAACTACCTGCTTTCTGACGTCATTATATAACTCAGAATGCTTAAAAGTTTTTTTCTGTGCTGCATTATATTTTTCAGTCAATATATCAAATATGTTGGTTCACAAACAGTCCCTTAAAATACTTCTAAAAGTCTGATTTTATTTTTCATTTTTCTTTCTTTCATCATATCCTTTCTCCACACTAGAAAAATGCTGGGAATAAAGGTAAACTAGCATAAAAGTAAAATAAAAATGCTTTCTTGTGATTTTAATGATTTTCTAACAGAAAAGGTAAAATAAAAATATCAAAGTATTAAAATATATCTAATATCAAATTCTAGACTTTTTTTTTTCTCCAAAAGAAAGCATAAAAAATGAGCTTTTGCACATGGGGACCTAAAATGAGACCTAGCCACACTGGTTTTTTTTTTTATGTGGAACAACAAATAGCTGATACACTGAGTGTCCTTTTTTAAATTTTTTATTTTTTTTTTAAGTTTCAGTCTAGACTTCTCCATGGGTTTTTGCACCAAACATATTTTGAAACTGAATTTTCTCTGCTATAAACTTGGTTTGCCTCTTTCAAGCTAGGTTAGGCCAGCTACAGTTTTAGCTCAAATTTGATGTAATAAAAAACATTAAAAACTATTTCATCCTACTCTTTTTCTGAGACAAAAGGAGTACAAATGGCTCCTATGCAAAGTTTGCTCCAGTTTGGATCATTACATTCAGGCAAATGCCAATTCAGAATTGATCCCTTTCTAGTGATTTTAATGAGCTATGTAATATAATACTTTACTTGTTCTTTAGAATATCAAGCATAAAACAGAATTTTAAAAGAACATTAACAAAGCAGTTAACTGTTTTCTGTGAAAAGTAATCTAGTGAAGAGACTTTTTTCTTTATGGCTTGTGTTTATTTGTGTTAGTAAGTAGATTCAGATGCCTGTATACGCTCTAGTGATATTCCTTTCCCATGTGAAATGAAAAAAATCAGGTCATGACTTTGCTACTGTGCCTACACCTACATGGAAATTCCTTTGCTTTTGTTTGAATTAAAATATTACATTGCAGTTCACAGCCGAAAACTGTGCTTCTCATTGAAATTTATTTTTCTTACTGATATTTTTTCTTACTTTCTATTTTTCTTTTCAAAATGTCAAAAAAAACCCCTTAAGAATGTATTAAAAAATTTCATTTTATTTACTTATCAGAATAATGTATAATGTTTTTCAGACAAACAATGTAATAATCTTCACAAAGGCTGGAAAAGCAGCTTAACATGATTTCAGCATAACTTTTAGAAAAAACTGTTAGGATACTATAGATGCTTCCATAGCTTAAAGTACACAAGAAAAATAACTGTGTCTCTGGGAGAAAATGTTGAGGGCCAGTGGAATATCCAGCCAAATTCATGCTATTTTATTCATATAAAACCCAAAAGGAACTGCAAACTACAAGAATGGGAGGGGGGGACAGAAGTCTGTTGATCACACCAAAATACATCCAAATTAATATTAGGATCTGTAAATTCAAACTTCAGGCTTCATTTAAAAAGAAAATTAACTCATTTTTGTTACTTGAAATAAAAAAAACAATTTTATTTTTAAAGGTAAGGGTTTAATTTTTACCTCACTGCAGATAAAGGATACTACTGTTTCTATGCAACATTTCTTAACACACATAAATGGTAATGGGCAGGCTCACCTTGCAAGCACTATGCAGTCAATAGGAGCAGAGATTAAATTGAAGATAGACAAGACAGACTTAATAAGAAATTAGTATTGTCTTAGAAAGTGCAAATACCATTCCTGGTAGGGGAACAGGCTGGAAGAAAGTCAGGAAATATGTTTATGAGAGGACAAAACAAAGGAAGCAGGAGGACAAGCAGAGGTGACTTTTTCATTTTTTCCCATTGGTTTCCCTGGGAGAAGCATCTGGACTGAGCCCCCCCACGTAACTCTGTTTTTGTGTGGGTGATGATGGGTTTTTGTGCTTCCTGCAGATGCAGTCCAAGGAGGGTATGAAGCATCCTACTGCTCCAGGGCAACATCTGGGAAGCAGGAGAGACTGGGGTACGTGAAATAACATGCAGCTGGCCAGTAAATTTGGCTACAAAAGCCCTTCCACTTTCCCAGAAGAAACTTTTCTGCTTTGTAGGGTGAACCTCCAGCACCCTTACTGCTACTTGGATTGTAAAGGCACCCTCTTCCCATGCTCCTGACAGTCCACCAGGCTTATGGAAAAATGGCTTGCTTGTTAATCATACTCCTATCTCTGTTTTTTGTTCATTAGGGGCTCCAACTCAATAACAATGTAGAATAAACAGCATGATCTTTTTTACAACATTTACAAAAGCATATGATATGCCTATGCAAAGAAGGACATAAACTTGAATATTGAGAAGTATGTTATACATTGACAATAAAGGTAGGTTAGTAAAAATAAATTCTGCTTTCTATATTGTCAACCATCTTACCATCGTATCCAGACTCCAGAAGTAGGTGATTTCATATTTACTATAGTAATGCTTATATGAATTCATATTCTTATTAATTTCAGAGTTGAGGAGAGTCTTAAACTACCCTCTTAGCATTACAAAGCCATCCATTTTTGCAAATGCTTTTGAATTATGTGCAGAGGTAACATATGCTTCAAAAGGTTATTTGTCATATAAAGAATTACACCTGTAGGTTTCAAAACTACAGATTTTCTTGAGCCAATAACGATGAGATATATTGCCAGTAGCACAGTGCTGTTAGTACTTCTGAATGTTCTTGCACCAGTGCTGTCCAGGGTTGTTATGGGTTTTGAGATGATCTGATGTTTCTAAAGAGCACAAAGCAACCTTATTTCCTCAATTTCTGGTGTAAAAAGCTGTAGATGACAAGAACATATAACATAAAGCATAAGTTTCAAAGTGAAGGCAGATGGGAGGTGGTAGAAACAGGTGAAAAAAATTAAGGGCTGGAATATAATACTGAAGGCTGGTGTGGAGGAAATCAATTCAAGAGAATAAAAGAAACAGAAGGATTTGTGATACCAGTTGTGCATTGTGAGGGTGGTTGTAGGTAAAGAAGAAATCTATTGCTAGCCCTGTAATTCAGATTAACCCCTGTCTAGGCTGTAGGTGTCTGTGAATTACCCTGGTAATTTTTTCCCAGATACTCCTATAAAGTAAGGCTTTATATACTTCTCCAGTAACTCAAAGACAACACATCAGTGCTTTTAATGTTATAATTAATGTGTCAATAGTTCAGTTCTCAGCATGAACACCTATGCACAGCCAAACCACTATAGAAGGAAAATAATTGCTATGGGAATAGAGTCCAGGTTGTCTCCTTCTCTCTCCCTCTCTCTCCTTCTCTCTCTCTTTAAAAATCAGTATTATAAAAAAAAAATAATAAATCTATGAGCAGATAAATAACATAATGAAGAATACTTTTATGAGACCATTTTAATGATAGTGGAGCAATGAGACTCCTTTATGAGAGTGGCTTTAAAAGAAAACCAGTGATGTCAGGGTGACTTTGTATAAATATAGGAATGACCAAAATATTTAAGCTATTGTCTGTTTGGCTTCATGGGAATTAGCTTGTCATGTTCATCTGAAAGTGTTTTATATCACCTATTAACAAATCTTCTTCACAACTCAACTGTCTGATCAGTCTGTTATGCAGTGGAAAACAATTGTTTAAACAAACCTTTATGTTGACAATTCAAGAGAAAAAATATTTGGATAGTTTCCCTTACGCAAACTTGCTTTGGCCCAGTGTTTTTAAATCCACCTTCAAAGCAAACTATTTTTAATTCACATTTTTGGCAAGCCTGTTGCTGTTAATTAAAGACTAATTCTTCAAATATGCAAGTGTAAAGCTGTTAACTGTGTTGCCATGAATATTTCTTATTGCAGCAGAGAGTTGAGAGACTAAGGGAAAATGAAGAAAATTAAAAAAAAAAAAAAGTTACGAAAATCCAGAGTGAGTTCCGTGGAAATTTAAAAGGTTTCTGGGCTACTTATGTGCAAATGAAGGCATTTAATTGTAAGGTGTGTTCAGTGATAAATGGTAACAAAAATATGCTTGAATAAATTCCTCATTATAAAATGAGAAATTATGTCATGACTTTGCCTTTTTCATTGCTCCTTGAGAAAGGTGAACCTTTCTAAAAAATTTATACCACCAAAGCTTCAGGTCTTTTGCTAATGAACTGAGCAACTGAGAAAACAGCACCTCTGCAATTAATATAAATGCAAAAGCTTGGCTTTCTGGCCAAAAAAAAAAAAAGAGAGAACAATGAAGAAAACTTTCTAAGTAAGTTATTAATGCAATACCTAAATAAACTTCCTAAAAAAAAAAATAAATCCATATTATAAGTAATTCATTCCTGCAAAGAAGCAGTCATCACTACTATAAAGTATACCAAAAAAAAGAATGCAACTTTTTTCTCAGTAGATAGAAGACACGAAGCAGACACTTATAGTACATCTTACCATACATATGTGAGTACATTCAGTGTATGGCCTTCTTTAGTTCAGAGAAAAAAAAGAAAACCAACAGAAATACCCAGTCCCAGCTTGAAAAGGCAACCTATGACAAGTTTAGGATTTGTAAGCTCGAAGTACAAAAAGGTACAAGCTATGAGGTGCTACTAAGTGATGGCAAGGCAGCATGTTGCCAGTCTTATCTCTGCGCAATTACTGAAATGTTTGCCAGATGAAAATGCTCACATTCTTCTGCTAAGGTTATGCTTGCAACGGTGATGGTCTCTGAATACAAGAACAGCTGGGGCAAAGTTGGATGTTTCATTAGCCCACATGACACAATTGAAGAAGTTCTAGGTTCCTAGCTCTTTTCACATATTTGTAAAGATGATATCGTGGAAACAGAGCCATGCCCTAAACAGCAGGAAATAAAAGAACAAAAAAGCACAACAGTCTCTCACGGTCTGTTCAAGAGCAAGTCCTTGTTGTTTTCACACTAAGCAAGCCACCTAAGAATGCAGACTGTATCTCTGTGGCCAAAAGGTCTCTCTTGACATTTCTACCTCTAGCATCACAAGGCAATAATCTTGAAAAATTATTAGTTTAGAGAGCAAGTCCTTTGTATCATTTGCAACAACTTTCAACTTCTGTGAGTTTTCACTCAGTGGTGCAACTCACTCATGTGGTAAACAGCAGTCGGCCCAGATAAAAGAATATTTATCTGAAAATGTTGTAGTTGCACTGACTGCTTAAATGGAAGTGTAAAGAAAACGTCAGCCAACATTCCGTTGTTCAGAAAAATTACCATTAGTATTTATCTACCTATTGTGATGCTGGGAAATGGGAAACTAAGTACTGAGAATGCTGCCTGTTTATCCTTATTCCCATATGTTCTAATTTGCATTAATGTACATAGAAAGGTCACTGGAAAGATCATTTTTATTAGTAAGACTGGATTCAAGTGAAGATGTTTCCAGAAAAAGAGAAGTTTGATTCGGTACTATTTTCTGCAGTGTATGTGGAGTAGAATCTCAAATCTTAAAGTAATGTTTTATCAATGATTTACCCATTGTAAATTTTTTGCCTCCCTCAGTATATAAAATGCCACAATGGTCTCTCTAACCTGAGGATATTAAACTATAAGCTGCATCTACAGAAATAGTTTACAGAACTCATTGTATGACTGCAGCAGTTTTATTCCAAGAATATGTATTGCAGATAATCTTTAAATTTGCTGAAAGTGCTTGACTATGAAATATAATAAAATCAATTGTAAAAAAAGTAATCAACTGCAGTGTTGCATAAAAATTCTTGCTTTGGAAAGCCAAGATTTTATTGTCTTGCTGTAGGCAAGGAATAATGTTGGCAATGGTAAGTTCTGGGTTGCAGTAAGTTATATTCTTCTTTATAAACAGATCCAAAGAATGATGTCTCTGACTAGATGATATTAGTTTAGGTAAATCACAAAAAAACTCTTATAAAAAAGAGATTTGAATAGGTCATGCAAAATTAATATTAAATTTCCTGTCATCTACCTCATTACCTTGTTATATGACTTGTATTAAAAGCAGTGAAGCAAAGAATCAGTAACCTGGGCCTTCGCCATTTCTGCAGTGCTGCAGATACACATATCACACAATTTATACAGAAATTATGTATGTTGAGTATTCTTTCCTGGAGTATAAGAGCATCGGACTAGAAATTATGACTTTATGATGATACCTCAAGGTTCTGCTTTTTTAAATTAGCCCTGAAAACCAATGTTATTAAGATGCAGGGCTGGAGGATATCACAAAAAGTATTATTGTTTGTGCGTTATCATTAGATAAGACTGTATATCTACATTTATACTATATAGCCACATAAACTTGTGAATACATAAAGTGCTAGTTGCAAAGATATGGAAACTGTACATGATTGTATGTCAATAAATAGAAATATTAAAAATATTAAAAACTAGTCCACTAGAGTTTGCCCAGTTTAAAAAACCCAAAACATTATAAGGTAAGGTATTTTGATTACTGGGATTCTTAAAAAATATATTAATGGAACATGTAGTCTTTTGCTGAGATTATAATTCAAGTCCAGCTCTGGCAACAGATAGCCTTTCTGAGCAACCCCATTAGAATTAATGGAATAACTGGAAAAAGAAAGACTTGTACATCAGAGGAGGCACTAGTTTCAGTGGTGAAGCTGCTTTAATAATCCCAGGAACTACTCGAACTGTATCTGTGCAATCAACCCCATATGTATTTCTACTCAATTATTTGTGGGGCTACATCACAAAATATGTCGGTAGAAATAAAAAAGGCAAGAAAAGATAATCTAAGTAAGTGTTGGATTGTTCAACTTGCTTTGGCTGAGCTGTTTTTGTTGTTTCAGTCCCTCTGAGAACTATATTGCTATGGCAAAGAAAGGTATAAGACGGAGTCATGGAGGACCAGAAACTTCTGTATCTACCCTAAAGCCTCCAGACTCTTACAAATCAATATCCTGACAACAGAACATATACCTCTACTAAATTTGACTTTGAAGCTGGTATTTGCATTGTTATTCACACTCCCTCTTTTTCCAAAAGTGGAGAGAATTTCATAAAAACTTAAAACATAGTTGTCACAATATCACAGTTTGGAGGATGGGGAGAATTACTTCACTCTTCAAAAGCAAAAGAAAACCCCAAAATTACCTACAGGTTTGTTTGTTTCATTTTAGCAGAAAAAATGCATACTCTAGTGTGCAAGACCAGCAATTACAGATACAAAATATTCTTACTGTTGAGAAAAGCCCCTAAATAGCCAAGAGATTTTTAATGAGAATGAAAAGAAATTTCATGCTTTTCATATTGCTGTAGGTAATAAAGAAGACATGGGGAGAAGTTTCTTATTTCTGCTGGATAATTATTTTCACAGGGTATTTTCTTACTACAATTATCAATATACCTTATGAAAACCATGTACATATTTACTTAATCAACAGCATCTTCTGAGCTTATCTGCTCTAGTTATATATGCGTAATAGGGTAACAGTTTCTGAAGATTTGCACAAATACCTTGGCTGGTGACTGAAATTACTCAGAAGTGCCACTATTTGCTATCATTTAGTAGTTCCAGTTATCAGTTTTCCTGTTTCTAGAACCAGAAATCACATCACCCCTGCTAAACAATGCCACATGACAACTTCAAGAAAAGGTGCAAGAAGTGCCACTATTTGCTATCATTTAGTAGTTCCAGTTATCAGTTTTCCTGTTTCTAGAACCAGAAATCACATCACCCCTGCTAAACAATGCCACATGACAACTTCAAGAAAAGGTGCAAATACAGTGCACTCTATGTGATTTGTTGTTCATAAGAAAGTACATTTATTCATAAATATTGTCTTACTGTATTATTCGTCTTTATAAGTGAGCATGTGCAAAAGTAAAAACTAGTCTCAGGATACACTGAAAGTTTAATTGTGCTTTTAATCCCTCAGCTATTCAGTTGTGATATTTTGATGAATTTTCTTTTCCTTTTTTCACCACCTTGCTGCCTTCACCTTTTCCTTCCTTCATCTCTCCCTATTTGTCTTTTTTTTTTTTTTTGGGGGGGGGGGGGGGTGGGAGGTCAACTGAGTTTGTTCTTTGGAAATAAAAATGAAACACATTTTCTCATTTGCATTTTGAAAGCTGTGAAGTTTATGTTTAATCTCTTCTCTTATATCAAGTTCTCAGTTTACAAATATTTGTAAATAGACCAGGCACAGGTTAATTTGAAAAGAAAGGGAATATTACCTGACTCACACTGAAGATGGACAAGCAGTATGCTCCTGCAGCAAAGAGGAACTAACAGCCTCCTGGTCTGTATTGGGAAAGCACAGCCAGCAGGTCAAGAGAGGTGATCATTCCCCTTTACTCAGATGTCCCTTTCAAGTCCATGTTTTTGACATTTTAATATAAAAGAAAGAATTTAAAATCACATGCCAGTTTATGACTGACATTGAAAGCCAAGCACAGTTCCTTAGAAGTATTTGGCTACTCCCCTGGATATGTGCTTAAATTATACTATTTTTATGAAACGTTCTTAAAAAAAAATCTTTATTCCTAATGGAAACATCTCTTTTCAAAAGTCTTTGCCACATCAGACTTCCTGTTTTTCCCCTACATCTACCTGAAAAGAGGGTGGAGAGGGAAGGTAGCTCATCTGTTTTCACAAGTATCAAGTGACAGGACAAGACATAACGGCCTCGAGCTGCACCGGGGAGGTGTAGACTGGTAAATTCACCATGTTTTGACTGGATTTTGTTGTTTTGTTTTTTTTTTTTTTTCTCAAATATTAATTAATGTGACTGTCTTTTCCCATGATTTTGCAACATGATGATGGCTTTTGTAAAAAGACACGAAGTTTCTAATGGGACCTGACTAATACCTGCCTATTAACTTGACAATGTTCTGAGTTCTAGTGAGCAAAGGTATGAACAAAAACACTTCTCCTTTGGTGTAGTAAAATTATACCAGCACAACCCATAAGAATTCACTTTTAATGTTTTTATAAGGGAAACAGAGTTATATTTGAACATGTGCTTTAGAGTTCCAGCAGTTCCATTCAAGCCCTGTTTTGACAATGGGGCAACTTTAGTTTCCTTTTTAAATGAAGGGGAAAGTTACAGTTGATAAAATAAGTAAATATTATTCTAACTCAGTTTTAGTAAAATCTCTGTGCTTTCAGGAAGAAATCCTCAGTATGACTAATGAATATAATTTTCAGTGGTTTCCTCTTTTGTTTTTAGTGATAAATTGTCAAGACAGCCAATATATTGAAAGCTGGAGATTACATTGTTTCTGAGAACCCTGATATCCAGGATTTAATATCTTATCCTTTACAAATTGTATTATTCTATAATATAAGAGATTGAGGTGGAAAAGTCCTATTACAATTGACACTATCAAAGTCTTGACAGAAAATGTATGAAGTACTAAACTGTTACTGAACATGAGCTAAGTCAAGAAGGCAAAAAGTATTTCAAACAGGATTTGTTAGCAAAGGAGAAAATTGTGGCACATAAAATACGTTGAATGAAAATTTCACCTCTTGGAGCCAACAGCTAAAGTTTAAGAATTTGGTGAATGACACAAAGAATTTGGTTCTGCGTCAGGTTTTTTTTCCTGTTGTGTGCTGTGTGTGAGCTATTATTTCAGACATGCTCTTAAGGCAGGTGTTTTGTTTGACACATTTCCTCACTGCTTGATATCTTGTGCATTTATGGTATCACTTAACCAGGGAAATAATGTGATTATATATTTCAGTCATTTCTCAAGGGAGATTTACTCTCCATATTTTTTTAGGCAATATGTAAAAATTATTTGTAATAATAGCAAAAAAAGGTGTGCTAATTCCATCCTTTAAGTAATACAAAATACAGTTGCATGGCAATAATTCTGAGTCTGAAAAATTATCAAAGTGCAAAAATGTTATATGTTCAATACTTATGCTATGTTTTTCCTATCAGTATTTATTATTTGTGTAGTGGAGAGCTGCTCTGACTGGAAGTTCATTGCCCAGCAGTACCTTTGCTGACATTTTTATTCTAAAGTCCTACTCCAGAGTTTTCAGAAAGTTCAGAAGCTGATTGATGCCTCAGCTATCATTGCACTCCTCCTGTCTTTCTGCAGTGACTTGTAAGGAAATCATCTGAAGTCTGCTGAAGGCTTATCACTACAAGGACAATAAAAAGAGAGAATAAAAGAAGGATTAGGACCAACTCTTCACTTTCTGTCATTAAGTCTTGCATTTAAATTTTTAATGTGACTTGAAATGCCACAGGGAATAAAAAAAAATATATTTGGGAGCTATAAAGAAAAGGCATAATAAATGGACTAAATGGATTGCAGGCAGGATAGTTGTATCAAATCCGCGAATATGTGTTGGTCTTCTATTCATCAGAATGAGAAGTTAAGGTTTAGGTTGGATAAACCTAATCCTGCCTTTGATGTGGTTGTGCTGCAATATTTAGGGATATTAGCTAAGCCAACAGACAAAAGGAGTATATAGGTCAATGTTGTACTGAAATCAGTAAAAAAACCCCAAGCATATTTTGAAAAAGTGACCTTTTTGTTCAGAAGAAACATATCATTATATCAGCAGTAGCTAATAAATACATTACAAACAAGGAGTTAGAGAGTGTTTTCAACTTGACTGCAACATATATGAATGTTTTTATACAGTTCCTTTATGCAGGCTTTGCTGTTGACATTTTCATTCTCCGTTACTATTGCAGAATGGTTCTGGAACAAAGACAAGTCTATTGCCTATAAGATAAATAACAAATTAAACCCACAAAAATAAGCAGTTTCATGTAGAACATAATTCACGTGTGTGTCTGTAATAAAGAACTGTATGTAACTGGCAGAGAGACTGAAGTTTTTTGACGTGTCTAATGACAAAGCATGGTGTTTGTGGCAAAAAAAGCGGAAAAATGTTACCCCTATTCTGCTTTGAGGCTGAGGTGTTTCCTCCAATTCATTGGATTGCCTGCAACTTAGGGGAATCTGTTGGAGTTTTTGCATTGTTTGGTGTTACCTGTATATGCGATAGTTGTTTTCATCCAAATTAAAATAGTGCTTATTAACCTTATTCTTCATTGTTTCTAAGGCGCTGCCATAATTTCTTACTGACTTGTATAAGAAGTGACTATGCAAGGTTATGGTAAGATGCCTTTGTTGTATTAATTTCATCAGGAAAGGTTTACAGGGCTGATTTCAGGTTAGAAAGTGCTAAATTCTAATTCTAATTTGGCTCATGATAAATTTTAAAGCCTGCATTCGGTATTGAACATAGGAATATAACGCTTTTGCTACAATGAGACTTTATTTCATAGGCTGCTGTTCACCCACTTTGATGACATTACATATGGTATCATAAACTATAATCTAGTAGTTTATTGGATTCACATTTTTCTTCAGGCACATTCAATCCATTGCTGAATACATGAAATTCAATCCCTTTGGATGTTCAATAACAAACACTGACACAGATCATTTAATTTGTCTGACTTTATATAAAAGCTGATGCTAATCAAGGGAAGTAGGAAAAAGAACATTAGAAGACTCTTCCCTCTGCCTCTGGCAATTGAAAATTTCAGGGCTTATATTTGGATGTCGCACAAAATGTCATTTTGGCAGTCTTTTGTAACTGTATTCTGCATTATTCATAAGAACTTGTTAAAAGTGATACTCCTATAAGGTATAAATTTTAGTTTTTCACATAGAAGTGAACACCAATTTAGCTCATATGAGCAGTTATAGAATTGTCAAAACAATTAGGTTGGAAAAGACCTTTAAGATCATCAAGTCCAGCCTTTAACCCAGGACTGCCAAGGCCACCACTAAACTAAGTCACTGAGGGCCTCATCTACATGTTTTCTGAACACTTCCAGGGACAATGACACCACCACATCCCTGGGCAGCCTGTTCCAATGCCTGAGCATCCTCTCTGTGAAGAAATGCTTCCTAATATCCAATCTAAACCTCCACTCTTACAGCTTGAGGCTATTAACTCTTGTCCTATCGCTTGTTACTCGGGAAAAGAGATCAGCCACCTCCTCACTCCATCTTCCTTTCAGGTAGTTGTAGAGAGCAATAAGGCCACTCCTGAGCCTTCTCTTCTGCAGACTAAACACCCCCAGTTCCCTCAGCCATTCCTCATCAGACTTGTGCTCCAGGACGTTCACCAGATTTGTTGCCCTTCTCTGGACCCTCTGCAGCACCTCATTGTCTTTCTTGCAGTGAGGGGCCCAGAACTGAACACAGGACTCTAGGTGTAGCCTCACCAGTGCTGACACAGGGGGATGATCACTGCCCTGGCCCTGCACACCACGCTATTGCTGATACAGGCCAGGATGCTATTTGTCCATCTTGGCTGTCTGTACACAAGCTGGCTCATGGTCGTCTCAACAATCAGCGCCTCTGAGTCCTTTTCCACTGAGCAGCCTTCCAGCCACTCTTCCCCAAGCCTGTAGTGTTGCAAGGGTTTGTTGTGGCCCAAGGGCAGGACCTGGCACTCTGCCTTGTTGAACCTCGTACAATTGGCCAAGCCCATCAACCCAGCTTGTCTAGATCCCTCTGCAGAACCTTCCTATCCTCCAGCAGATCAACACTCTCACCCAGGTTGGTGGTGTCTGCAAATTTAATGAGGGTTCTACAAATCCCCCTATCCAGATGGTCAATAAAGATATTAAACACCACTGGCCTTAATACCGAGCCGTGAGGGACAACACTAGTGACTGAATGCCAACTAGGTATGATGCCATTTACCACCACTCTTTGGGCTCAGCCATCCAGCCAGTTTCCAGGCCAGAGAAGAATCCTCCTATCCAGGTCATGAGCAGAAAGTTTCCCCAGGAGAATGCTGTGGGAGACAGTGTCAAATGCTTTACTAAATTCCAAATAGTCCAATGCCCACAACCTCTCCCTCATCAACCAGGTGGGTCACATTGTCATAAACGGACATCAGACTGGTCAAGCAGGAACTGCACTTCATAAGCCCATGCTGTCTGTGCCTGATCCCTCTGTTTTCCCTCACATGCTGTATGAGCACACTCAGGATGACCTGCTCCACAGCCTTTCCCAGCACTGAGGTCAGGCTGACAGGCCTGTAGTTTCTGGGGTCCTCCTTCCTGTAAAAAGGGTGTCATGTTGGCCGTCCTCCATTTGTCTGGGACCTGTACACTGTACCAAGACTGCTGATAGATGATGGAGAGTGCCTTAGAGAGCTCCTTTGCCTGCTCCTTCAGCACTCCTGGGTGTAACCCATCAGGCCCCATAGACCTGTGTAAGTCTAAGTGGAGCAGGATGTCACTAGCCACTTCTTCTGGATTGTGGGGACTTCAATCAGCTCCCCATCTCTCCATCTAACATGGGGAACTGAGTACTCTGAGGATGGCTAGTGTGACTACTAAAGACTGAGGCAAAGGCAACATTGATATGTCAGCCTTTTCCTCATCCTCGGTCACTAAGTTTCCTCTAGTATCCAGTAGAGGATGGAGGTTTTCCTTGGTCTTCCTGTTATTGGTAATATATTTGTAAGAATATTTTTTATTATCTTTATAGCAGTGGCCATATTTAGTTCCAGCTGTGCGTTTGCCTTTCTAATTTACTCCTTGCATAACCTAACAACATCCTTGTACTCCTGATAGGGCAACAGTCCCTTCTTCCACTTCCAGGTCATAGATTTTCTCTCTTTTTTTTTTTTTCCTGAGTTCCAGTAATATCTCCCTTTAAAAATTCTTTTAAATTATTAGATTTTAATTAGAATCATAAGATCGTAAAATCACAGAATAGTTAGGGTTGGAAAGGACCTTAAGTTCATCAAGTTCCAACCCCCTTGCCATGGGCAGGGACACTTCACACTAAACCGTGTCACCCAAGACTACATACAACTTGCCCTTGAACACCACCAGTGATGGGGCATTCATAACTTCCTTGGGCAACCAGTACCTAAATTGGGCCTATAAGAAATCTGGAGAGGGACTTTTTACAAGGACATGTAGTGATAGGACAAGAGTCCTATCTTAAAGACTTAACAGCTTTAAGTTGAAAGATGATAGATTTTGATAAGATATAAGGAAGAAATTGTTCACTATAAGGGTGGTGAGACACTGACCCATCCGTGGCAGTGTTCAAGGCCAGGTTGGACAGAGTTTTGAGCAACCTGGTCTAGTGGAAGGTGTCCACCATGGGAGGGGGTTTGAAACTAGATGATCTTTAAAGTCCCTTCCAATCCAAAGCATTCTATGGTTTTATGATTCTATAAAACTCTTATATTAAGAGTTTAATGTTCTCCCTCTCTTTCTGTGCCTATTATCAGTAAAGGTCATGCATTTGTACACCAATGTATTGCTCTGTGTTCTTCTGTTCGTGATGATACTGTATCTTACGAGTAAGAAGGAGCTCACTTCTCTGTCAGGATGACCCTTTCCAATGCCTTTGCTTAAAGGAGTTTCTTGCTCAGCCACACCCTAGAAGAAAATGGAAAAAAAAAAATAAATCACTGTTTCTCTTTAATGTCCTTTTCCAGTATCTCAGCTATTGAGCAATTTCCATTTATTGTTTCAGTTAGTGACTTTCTGAGTTCAAGTCCATTTCCACTGGGACTGGCATGGGCTTTCTGCTTCCACCAGTGCTATCAACTCTTTGTCTAGGAAGGCAGACATTAAAAATTCACCTGTTTAGTAGTTAATTCAATGCCTAATTATTTAAAATGATGTATGAAACAGGTATTTCTCCAGAGTAAGTCAGGCAATAACTACAGTATGCAAATCTACCAGGGCAGATGGGAAGACAGAATACATTTTATCCTTGTCTTCAGTAAAAATGTCTAGTGCTTTAAGTATAGTAGTGACATAATTACATTATTACTTATTTGAGTTATAGGAGATAGAATCATAGAATCATAGAATAGTTAGGGTTGGAAAGGACCTTAAGATCATCAAGTTCCAACCCTACTGCCATGGGCAGGGACACCTCCAAAAACACCTTCAAAAAGGGCAAGAAGGAGGACCCGGGTAACTATAGACCGGTCAGCCTCACCTCCATCCCTGGGAAAGTGATGGAACACCTTATCCTTGGTGCCATCTTAAGGCATGTCAAGGATAAGAGGGTTATGAGGGGCAGTCAACATGGCTTTACCAAGGGAAAGTCATGCTTGACCAACCTCATAGCCTTTTATGAGGAAATAACACGGTGGATGGATGATGGCAGAGCGGTGGATGTGGTCTACCTTGACTTCAGCAAAGCATTTGACACAGTCTCCCACAGCATCCTCATAGCTAAATTGAGGAAGTGTGGTCTGAATGATCAGGTAGTGAGATGGACTGCGAACTGGCTGAAGGACAGAAGCCAGAGAGTTGTGGTCTATGGGGCGGAGTCTAGTTGGAGGCCTGTACCTAGTGGAGTGCCTCAAGGGTCAGTACTGGGACCAGTATTATTTAATATATTCATCAATGATTTAGATGAGGGAACTGAGTGTACTATCAGCAAGTTTGCTGATGACACTAAGCTGGGAGGAGTGGCTGACACGCCAGAAGGCTGTGCTGCCATCCAGCGAGACCTGGACAGGCTGGAGAGTTGGGCAGGGAGAAACTTGATGAAATATAACAAGGGAAAGTGTAGAGTCCTGCATCTGGGCAGGAACAACCCCAGGTTCCAATATAGGTTGGGGAACGACCTGTTAGAGAGTAGTGTAGGGGAGAGGGACCTGGGGGTCCTAGTGGACGGCAGGATGACCATGAGCCAACACTGTGCCCTTGTGGCCAAGAAGGCCAATGGCATCCTGGGGTGTATTAGAAGGGGGGTGGTCAGTAGGTCGAGAGAGGTCCTCCTTCCCCTCTACTCTGCCCTGGTGAGACCGCATCTGGAATATTGTGTCCAGTTCTGGGCCCCTCAGTTCAAGAAGGGCAGGGACCTGCTGGAGAGAGTCCAGCGCAGGGCAACTAAGATGATTAAGGGAGTGGAGCATCTCCCTTATGAGGAAAGGCTGAGGGAGCTGGGTCTCTATAGTTTGGAGAAGAGGAGACTGAGGGGTGACCTTATTAGTGTCTATAAATATATAAAGGGGGAGTGTCACGAGGATGGAACCAGGCTCTTCTCAATGGCTAACAATGATAAGACAAGGGGTAGTGGGCTCAAACTGGAACACAAGAGGTTCCACTTAAACTTGAGAAGAAGCTTCTTCTCAGTGAGGGTGACAGAACATTGGAACAGGCTGCCCAGGGAGGTTGTGGAGTCTCCTTCTCTGGAGACATTCAAAACCCGCCTGGACACATTCCTGTGTAACCTTATCTAGGTGTTCCTGCTCTGGCAGGGGGATTGGACTAGATGATCTTTTGAGGTCCCTTCCGATCTCTAACATACTGTGATACTGTGATACTGTGATACCTCCCACTAAGCCATGTCACCCAAGGGTCTGTCCAACCTGGCCTTGAACACCGCCAGATATAGAGCATTCACGTCTTCCTTCATTCATTCATTCATTCCAATGCCTCACCACCCTTACAATAAAGAACTTCCTCATTATATCCAATCTAAACTTCTCCTGTTTAAGTTTTAACCCATTACGCGATGTCCTGTCACTACAGTCCCTAATGAAGAGTCCCTCCCAAGCATCCTTATAGGTCCCTTTCAGATACTGGAAGGCTGCTATGAGGTCTCCATGCAGCCTTCTCTTATCCAGGCTGAACAGCCCCAACTTTCTTAGCCTATCTTCATACGGGAGGTACTCCAGTCCCCTGATCATCCTTTTGGCCCTCCCCTGGACTTGTTGCAACAGCTCCATGTCCTTTTAATGTTGAGGACACCAGAACACCAGATGACTTATATTCAGCATCATGCCAAGGCCCTGGACTTAGCTTTCATCCGCTTTATACTACCAATCAATCAATGACAATCAGTCTAAAATTCGCTCCCAGTAAACATTGATCAACCAGCCACAATTAGACGTAGTCAGTAAACTGACTTCTTACTGCCATATTAAACATAAAAAATTACCAAATGCATATGGGCAACAAGCGGCAAAGGTGCATTTAAGGACGTCTGCAATAGGGGAAGGGTTTGCTGTCTGCTCTTTGCTTTGTCCAGTCCTTCCACTGACAACCCAGATCACGATTTATTGAAATGACCTACAGGTCCCTCTTAGATCCTTGACAGCATGCAAATGTTACCTTCAAAAGGGAAACAGATGCAACAGGACCTGAACCTGATAACGGTGTATACCGAGGGCAGGCTTTCCAGCTGTCCCACAAGTGACTAACAGATTGGTAAAAGAAACAAGGAAATTCTGAATGATTGCCCTAGTTTCAGCAGTCATTTTTCTGCTTTTTGGTGGCTAGTTAAGTGCTGTGTTTTTGACTTTCAGCCTGGGAACCGCGCTGATAACTCCAATGTTTTTAGTTATTGCTAAGTAATGTTTACTCTGACCAAGGACTTTCTCAGTCTCATGCTCTGCTAGGGAGGACGGGAAGCCAGAAGGAAGCAGAGACAGGACACCTGACCCAAACTAGCCAAAGAGGTATTCCATACCACAGCACATCATGCTCAGTATATTAACTGGGGGCAGTCACCCAGAAGGGCTAGATAACTGCTCGGGTCGAGCTGGGCATTGGTCGGAGGGTGGTGAGCGATTGTGTTCTCTTCCCTTGTTATTTCCCTTATCATTATTACTATTGGTGGTAGCAGTAGTAGTTTTGTCTTATACCTTAGTTACTGGACTGTTCTTATCTCAACCTGTGGGATTCTTTCAATTCTCCTTCCCATCCCTCCGGGAGTAGGGGGAGGAAGGGGTGAGTGAGTGAATCGCTGCGTGGTTCTGGGTTGCTAGCTGGGCTTAAACCATGACAACGATGTAAAACACAAAGAAATTTAACAGTCTAGGCCAATGTCTTCTGACACACTGTATCAATTACCTGGAAGAAATGAGCTTTGCCTCTGGGCTTCATTCAGCTATTAAAACAAAGCCATTTAATTTCTTGGTGAAACTTAATGCTAACATTGATTTCAAATGACAGGCAAAGGCTCCTGCTAACTTCTTTTCTTTTCTTACTTTGCATTTCAATACTTCTGGCACTTCTGGCAACCCTAAAGAGCTGCCATTTATAGGACATGATAAATTATCTAATAACTTTTGAAGTCTTTTCTTTGTATCTAAATTTACAAGGGATTTAATTTTTAAAGCATTTACTTGGAAAAGGATGAAATACATTTTACAGTAAAATCATAATGAGTGAAAAATACATCTACTTATTATGACTGCTTACATTTCTACTCATTGTCCTGAAATAACATATGCAGATTTGGGAAAAGTATGAGAAAGATTTATTAGCCAATGCATTGAAAGCTGTATTATCAAGATGTCAGAGCTCATTTCCAGTTAGGTCACGTGGACAGAAGCTATGTATTGAGTCAACTGATGACCACAGCTCATATTAAGGTAAAAACTTCATGCAAGGCGGTAACCTCAGACATTCCACCCAATGAACTGAGACCAGAAATGCAGCACATGCTATGGAAGCAGTCTGATCCACAGTATAGACTTAGCACCTGCAGTTTTACCAAACTTTTGCCATCTCTACCCTATCAACATCTTCACATAGCTTTTCACTGTTTCTAGCTGCCTCATGTGTAAAATGGGGTACACGACATATAGGTCATGCACTAGTGTATTTCTTTTTATTTGTTGTGTACATAACATATTTGTCAGTGCTGAGCAAATAATAATATAAAATTATTTACTGTAAGTATTTATTAGGCATTGCAATATAATTTTTAGAGGCCTAGAAAGAAGTACAGGAAAGGAAAATCTTGATTCCCTTGTTAACTAGATTACAAAGATTTTCCCACATCTTCTGCACATATTGTGTGTTAGTGTCTTTTCCAAAGCAGCAGTCTCGCTCTCATTTTCTTGGCTGGGTTTTGTTCCTGAGGGTAGTTGGGGGTCAATTTTTGGACTTGTTTGAACAATTCAGTTGGTTTTGAACTCAAGGGGAAATTTGCCATTTTTTTAGTATTTATTTTTTCATTCCATTTAATGGACATTTTTCTCTTTCCCATTACAATGATTTTGCTGAAATTCCCTTGTTATTCTCTTCCATAAGGGGTAGGATATGAGGGGTCTTTCTGAAATAAGTCTTAGCTGACAAGACTTCCAGAAAGGGTCAGGAGGTGAACAGCAGTACTAGTGGAAAAGCAAAAGTAAAGAGTATTCCTATTTTATATATATATGTTCAAAGACATTGTAGTTGCGAGACTATGTTCCTTTTGGGATTGTGGAAATACAGTAGGATGGCTCCCATGACTGGAGTGTTGCAAAGGCGTGATACAGACACTTTAAGAAGGACAGGAAAGTGGCTAGAGCGCATGGAACTCTGCCTAGCAATGGATGAGGAGCCAATAGAGTGTTTGTGGGTTAGAATTAAGGAAAGGGCAGGCAAAGGCAACATTATAGTGTGTTTATGCTATAGGCCACCCGACCAAGAATAACAAGCAGATCAGACCCTTCACAAATAGATCAGAATAGCCACCGGTTTGAGGTCCTGGTTCTGGTCCTCATTTATGTCTTCAACTACTGCAATAACTACTAGAGGGACAACACAATGTGACATGAACAATCTGAGAGGTGTCTGGAGTGTATTGATGATAATTTCCTGTCCAAATGACAAAGAAGCCAACAAGGACATGTACCGTGCTAGACCTCATACACAACAACATTGAGTATGTAAAACCAAAAGCAGCCTTTGCCGCAGTGACAATGAAATGGTGCATCTCAGGAACCTGAGGGCAGGAAGTAGGGTGACAAACAAGTCATAAGTTTGCATTTCTTTGACCTTTTCAAATATCTGTTTGGAAGAGCCTTTTGGAATAAGGCCTTCGAGGGAAGGAAGTCCCAGGAAAGTTGTTTAGTATTTGAGGATAGTTTCCTCGAAACTCTAGTGCAGTCCACCCCAATGATCAGGAACACAGGCAAAACCAATAGGAGGCCTGTGTAGATGAGCAAAGTACCATCCAAACTCAGTGTCCAACCATCTGGAATGATGTTAAGAAAGCTTACTCAAATGGAATTGAATTTGGCCAGCAATGTTAAAGGCAAAAAGAAGGGCTTTTATAAGTACCAAAGTGACAAAAAGAAGACTATAGAAAAGGTGGACCCATGGCTCAGTGAGATGGGCGCCCTGGTTACAGAAAATATGGGGAAAGCTGAGATAATGAATGCCTTCTTTGCCTCAGTCTTCACTAGCGAGATGAGCCTGCAGGAATCCCATGTGCCAGAGACCAGAGGCAAAAGCAGGAGTAAGGAAGATATATTCCTGGTGGAAAAGGATCAGATCAGGAAGTACTTAAGCAAACTGAATATGCATAGGCTTATGGACCCTGGTGGTATGCAACCATGAGATCTGATGAAGCTGGAAGATGTTATTGCAAGGCTAATCTTGATAATCATTGATCATGGTGAATCCTGTCTTCAAGAAGGGCAAGGAAGATGACTCAAGGAACTACAGGCCACTCAGCCCCACCTCTACCACTGGAAAGCTGATGAAGCACCTAATCCTGGAAACCATTTCCAGGCATGTGAAGGACAAAGAAATCATTAGTAGTCAGCATGGCTTCAGCAAAGGGAAGTCATGCTTGACCAACTCGATAAACTGCTACCATGAAACTAGTGGTGTATCCAAAGGGTCAGTTGTGGTTCCAGTCCTGTTTAACATTTTCATTAATGATCTGTGTGATGGGGAAGAGGGTGGTCTCAGCAAGTTTGCAGATGACACGAAACTGGGAAGAGTGGATAATTTACCAATTGTTCATGCTGCCATCCAGAGGGACCTTAACAGGCTGAACAACTGTTTTTCGTCTGGATTCTGACAGTGATAATAAAGGCGTGTTCAAGATGCTTGTTGGAAAAGAGATTCAATTTGACAGATGGGAATTTACAATTTACCATATTGGAAGAACTATGGTGTCTCTAAGATGTTTATGCATGGATATAAGCTATCAAGAAATGACTGGAAAGAAACATGAGGGGGTTTTATATTTTATTTTGTCAACACACTTTTCTCTGAACTTCTTAAGAATACCACAACTATTCTTGTATTAGCATGATAAATCTTTTACATATATTTAAGCTAATATGTTATAGAGATAACTCCTTACCCAATCAGTTTGCTCTGTATAATTACCAGTGTTTACAAGCCTCATCAGAGAAAATATACTGAAGAATGATGTGTAATGGTTATGTACAGTCCATCATAAAACAAAGCCAATCTGAAAGCTGGATCAGAAAAAAGCTGATAAATGCAGACTTAATGATGATAGTGGTAACTATCCATTTTGGGTAGTTGCTGCGAGCAAATAATTTGTTGAAGCTTTGGTGATGAGTTTACACTGCATACCATAAAAGTGCGAACAATTGTTAATTTGGTTAATTTTTACAGCTGCAGTACTTTTAGATGAACAGGGAGAGAAATAAAGCCAATGTGGAAAAAAAAAAAAAGCATTTAAGAAAGTTTGTAAAGAAGCTACCTAACAACAGAGTTGGGGCTAACAGAAAGAGGTATCACACAGTATCACAGTATGTTAGAGATTGGAAGGGACCTCAAAAGATCATCTAGTCCAATCCCCCTGCCAGAGCAGGAACACCTAGATAAGGTTACACAGGAATGTGTCCAGGCGGGTTTTGAATGTCTCCAGAGAAGGAGACTCCACAACCTCCCTGGGCAGCCTGTTCCAGTGTTCTGTCACCCTCACTGAGAAGAAGTTTCTTCTCAAGTTTAAGTGGAACCTCTTGTGTTCCAGTTTGAACCCACTACCCCTTGTTCTACCATTGTTTGCCACTGAGAAGAGCCTGGTTCCATCCTCGTGACACTCCCCCTTTATATATTTATAGACACTAATAAGGTCACCCCTCAGTCTCCTCTTCTCCAAACTATAGAGACCCAGCTCCCTCAGCCTTTCCTCATAAGGGAGATGCTCCACTCCCTTAATCATCTTAGTTGCCCTGCGCTGGACTCTCTCCAGCAGGTCCCTGCCCTTCTTGAACTGAGGGGCCCAGAACTGGACACAATATTCCAGATGCGGTCTCACCAGGGCAGAGTAGAGGGGAAGGAGGACCTCTCTCGACCTACTGACCACCCCCCTTCTAATACACCCCAGGATGCCATTGGCCTTCTTGGCCACAAGGGCACAGTGTTGGCTCATGGTCATCCTGCCGTCCACTAGGACCCCCAGGTCCCTCTCCCCTACACTGCTCTCTAACAGGTCGTTCCCCAACCTATATTGGAACCTGGGGTTGTTCCTGCCCAGATGCAGGACTCTACACTTTCCCTTGTTATATTTCATCAAGTTACTCCCTGCCCAACTCTCCAGCCTGTCCAGGTCTCGCTGGATGGCAGCACAGCCTTCTGGCGTGTCAGCCACTCCTCCCAGCTTAGTGTCATCAGCAAACTTGCTGATAGTACACTCAATTCCCTCATCTAAATCATTGATGAATATATTAAATAATACTGGTCCCAATACTGACCCTTGAGGCACTCCACTAGATACAGGCCTCCAACTAGACTCCGCCCCATAGACTACAACTCTCTGGCTTCTGTCCTTCAGCCAGTTCGCGGTCCACCTCACCACCTGATCATTCAGACCACACTTCCTCAGTTTAGCTATGAGGATGCTGTGGGAGACTGTGTCAAATGCTTTGCTGAAGTCAAGGTAGACCACATCCACCGCTCTGCCATCATCCATCCACCGTGTTATTTCCTCATAAAAGGCTATGAGGTTGGTCAAGCATGACTTTCCCTTGGTAAAGCCATGTTGACTGCCCCTCATAACCCTCTTATCCTTGACATGCCTTAAGATGGCACCAAGGATAAGGTGTTCCATCACTTTCCCAGGGATGGAGGTGAGGCTGACCGGTCTATAGTTACCCGGGTCCTCCTTCTTGCCCTTTTTGAAGATTGGGGCAACCTTTGCTTTCCTCCAGTCCTCAGGCACCTCTCCCATTTCCCAAGACTTGGTAAAGATGATGGAGAGTGGTCCAGCAATGACTTCCGCCAGTTCCCTCAGCACCTGCAGGTGCATCCCATCTGGACCCATGGATTTATGGATGTCCAGATTGCTCAACTGGTCTCTAACCCATTCCTCATCGACTAAGGCAAACCGCTCCAGTGACACTCCCAGTGACTCTGCCTCCAGCAGAGTAGACAGAGACAAAGAAGGCATTCAATAACTCTGCCATCTCTGTATCTTCTGTCACCAGGGCACCCACCCCATTCACCAGTGAGCCTACCTTGCCTCTGGTGTTAGTTTTATCAGCTATGTATTTGAAAAAGCTCTTTCTGCTGTCCTTGACCCCTCTCGCCAGATTTAATTCTAAGGAGGCCTTAGCCATCCTAGCTGCCTTCCTACATCCTCTAGCAGCAGCCTTATATTCCTCCCAAGTGGCCAGCCCCTCCTTCCATGACCTGTAATCTCTCCTCTTCCACTTGCGCATACCCAGCAGTTCCTTATTTAGCCACGCAGGTCTCTTGGCCCTCTTCCTGGACTTCCTACATGTTGGGATGCTCTGATCTTGAGCTCGGAATAAGCAATTCTTGAATGTCAACCAACTATCTTGGGCCCCTTTACCTTCAAGCAGCCTTGCCCATGGGATTTCCTCTAACAATTGCTTGAAAAGGCGAAAGTTTGCCCTGCTGAAGTCCAGGGTTGCAATTCTACTTGCTATTGTACTGGCCCTACCACACAAGATCCTGAATTCCACCATCTTGTGGTCGCTGCAACCAAGGCAGCCCTCAACCTTTACTGCTTCTACCAGCCCCTCCTTGTTAGTGAGGATGAGATCCAGCAGGGCTCCTCTCCTGGTTGGCTCTTCCACCATTTGGATGAGGAAGTTATCATCCATACACTGGAGGAACCTCCTAGACTGTGGCTGGGTTGCTGAGTAGTCCTTCCAGCAAACATCAGGGAAGTTAAAATCCCCCACGACGACCACGTCCTGTGACTGTGAGGCCTCTCTCAGCTGCCCATAGAAGGCCTCGTCAACTTCCTCACCCTGATCTGGTGGCCTGTAACAGACACCCACAACAGTATCGCCCCTGACAGCCTGCCCCTTAATTCTCACCCACAGACTCTCAACTCGCTCGTCCTCTGTCCCTGGACAGAACTCAGTACATTGCAGCTGCTCTCAAAAATATAATAGCAGAAAATCTCGATAAACTAATTGATGGAAGCTCAAAGCTGAAGCTCCAGTAAAAATGTTTCTTCAGTCTTTCCATTTGTTCAAGTTGATCATTTCTGTATGCAACCTTTTGGCTCAGCTTTTGTGCCCCATAATGTTGAAAGTGGAGCACCAGCCTTCTGTGAAAGTTACGAGAAGATCCTTCTATTCTTCTTTCTGTTTCTCAGTAAGAAATAATGAATAGCTGAAGTAGATGCCATTACTAGGTTATCTACTGCTTAACATTGCTAATCCCCTTCTATCGATCTCACAGGAGATGTTTAAGACACAACTTACACAACATTCTTCAGATATCTTTCTTCCATTCACCATAAACGCAGGCTTAGACTGTGTGCCAGTAGATGGGAAATCAGTGATATGGATTTTTCCTATACCAGTCTTCATATGGCCAAAGTGCTATTGCTATTTCATAAGCCTTCTCCCCTTTCCAACAAACTGATGAAATATAAAGGTCATTTTCAGGCTATTTCAATTGTGATAAATTAACATCAAGCTAGTAAACCTTATTTGGTTGCCTTGCAATAAATATTAGGAGTTGAATATTGACAGCCTGCAATGGAGCCATGATGGATTCGCATATTTTCTGCATAATTTTTGTGTCTCTCTGCCAAGTCCTACTACAGGAATATTGAATTCTAAGGAGATTCTTTCCCACACCCCCAACCCAGTTAACCATGTCAAAAATAATTTGTTGAAATTCTAGATTCTTCATTTGACTGTTGATCAATACTGGAGATCTGAAGGACCTAAAATTGTTCATTATCTGGCAATTGCATTTCATACATTACAGAATTTTCTTTCAGGATTCTTCTTACTCTGAGTTTCTTTGGGAATGATAATGTGACAGAAGTTCACTGCTTATTGAAATGGTGGCCAGGGAGGTCACGGCAGCCTATGATTCCCTGCCTCTGCCTTTAGTTTTATTCTGTGATATTTTTGTGTTCCAAATATATCGTCTTTTTGATAATTTCCTGCTTTTGGAACTCTAACAGTAAAATATTGAAAGGATGATGTCACTGAGGTCTTAGCTTATGCACTAAGTTTTCTGCTTCATACCCAAGTCTAAATCTAAAGACTGTCAGGTGACATACATCTTCCAGGTTTTTTAATATAGTTATAAGACTTGCAAAACTATGCTTAACAGCCTGTAAGGACTAACAATGACAACTCTTTCTTCCCACTGTTCGTAATATTCCTTTGTGATTTGGTTCTTAACTGGATTTTAAACAGTAACCAGTACAAACAGAAATGTAACTGCTTTCTCACCATAAAAGTCTATATTTCTAAATTTCCCCTGTCTGTTTCAAGATATGTAAGTACATACAGATACAGATTCTCTCTGCTGAGCATTTTATTAAACCAAATGCTCCACATGACATGATCCTTAAATTTTCAGACTTTTTTTCCTTGTTATTCATGTTAAGAGTTTGGATTTTATTCATGTTTGTGCATCTTCCACATCTCAGTCAGACTTCATTAACTGTGTCAAAAGATGCTGTGACAAATCTGTAAATCACAAACTTGGAGCAAGCCTGGATGTGTGTCTGTATTCATTGCCAAATTCTTATGCTGTAAAACTCTCATGGTCAAGTACTACTGCATTTTTTGTGTAATCTTGATGTGGAGGAGATACTATAAGCCAACTGCTGTTTACCTTTGAACCCACTAAAAACCCTTGCCTTCTTAAATATAAGCTATGATTTATACAGTCTTGCATTTTATTTGACAATTTCTGTTCACTAATTGCATATCTTATTTTTTAAAATGAAATAGTATGTATCAATCTACTGATTACATGTGCACCAAAAAATAGTTTTTACTATAAAAAATCAAATTGACTGTCCTGGTTTAGCAGTAGCAGTCATTTTTTCTCCTTCTTAGTAGCTGGTGGAGCACTGTGTTTTTGATTTTTGGCCTGGGGATAGTGCTAATAAAACCGATGTTTTCAGTTGCTGGTCAGAATGTTTAGTCTAATCAAGGACTTTGTGAGCCTCATGCTCTGCCAGGGAGGAGGGGAAGCCGGGAGGAAGCAGAGACAGGACACCTGACCCAAACTAGCCAAAGAGGTATTCCATACCACAGCACATCATGCCCAGGATGGAACTGAGAGTTACCCGGAAGGGCATGCTCTGCTCGTTCGGGCTCTTTTTCCAACTGGTGGCATCATATTCTCTTCCTTTCATATTTCTCTTATCATTATTATTATTGGTGGCAGCAGTAGTGATTTGTGTTATACTTTAGTTACTGGACTGTTCTTATCTCAACCTCTGAGAGTTACATTCTCTCAATTCTCTTCCCCATCCCTCCAGGAGGAGGCAGGGAGGGGAGTAGAAGCTGTGTGGCTGACTTGATGAAAGGCTTAAACCACCTGGAAGGCATGCTAAGGCACATGAAAAACAAGGAGGTGGTTGGTGACAGCCAGCATGGCTTCACTAAGGGGAAATCCTGCCTGACCAATTTGGTGGCCTTCTATGATGGGGCTACAGAACTGATAGACAGGGGCAGAGCAGTTGACATCATCTACCTGGATTTGTGCAAAATGTTTGACACTGTCCCACATGACATCCTTGTCTCTAAATTGGAGAGACATCAATTTGATGGGTAGACCAGTCGATGGATAATGAACTGGCTGGATGGCCACACACAAAGAGTTGTGGTCAATGGCTTGATGTCCGGCTGGAGACCGGTAATGAGTGGTGTGACTCAGGGGTCAGTGTTGGGACTTGCCTAGCTCAACATCTTTATCGGTGACATGGACAGTGGGATTGAGTGCACTTTCAGCAAGTTTGCTGATGACACCAAGCTGTGTGGTTCGGTTGATACAACGGAGGGAAGGGATGCCATCCAGAGGGACCTTGACAAGCTTGTGAGGTGGGCTGATGCCAACCTTATGAAGTTTAACCATGCCAAGTGCAAGGTCCTACACCTGGGTTGGAGCAATCTGAGGCACAGCTACAGGTTGGGCAAAGAAGAGATTCAGAGCAGCTCTGCGAAGAAGGACTTGGGGGTGTTGGTCGATGAGAAAATGAACATGAACTGGCTTCAGTGTGCGCTCGCAGCCCAGAAAGCCAACAGTATCCTGGGCTGCATCAAGAGGGTCGTGACCAGCAGGTTGAAGGAGATGATCCTACCCCTCTACTCTGCTCTCGTGAGACCTCACTTGGAGTATTGTGTGCAGTTCTGGTGTCCTCAACATAAAAAGGACATGGAACTGTTGGAATAAGTCCAGAGGAGGCCCACGAGGGTGATAGGGGACTGGAGCACCTCCCGTATGAAGATAGGCTAAGAAAGTTGGGGCTGTTCAGCCTGGAGAAGAGAAGGCTGCGTGGAGACCTCATAGCAGCCTTCCAGTATCTGAAGGGGGACCTACAAGGATGCTGGGGATGGACTTTTCATTAGGGACTGTAGTGATAGGACAAGGGGTAACGGGTTCAAACTTAAACAAGGGAAGTTTAGATTGGGTATAAGGAAGAAATTCTTTACTGTGAGGGTGGTGAGGCACTGGAATGGGTTGCCCAGGGAGGTTGTGAATGCTCCATCCTTGGCGGTGTTCAAGGCCAGGTTGGATGAGGCCTTGGGTGGCATGGTTTGATGTGAGGTGTTCCTGCCCATGGCAGGGGGTTGGAACTAGATGATCTTGAGGTCCTTTCTAACCCTAACTATTCTATGATTCTATGATTCTAAGTGTGCCAAAAAAAAAATTATTACTATAAAAAATCAAATTGACACAAAGGACTTACATTATTTATTTGTTTATTTATATTCACATTTAATAGTCCTTTGATGAGTCACCGAAAATACGCCCTATAGCCTACCATACACACTTATATCTTGTTTGACAGTAAAAGGCATATTTATGAAAAATAATGCAAAAATGACACTATAGCACTCATAAGGATTTTTTTCTGTTCTCAAAATTCTTTCATTGTCCATGTTACTATAGTATTTAGGTATCTTTGAATAAAGGTAAATAATGTATTTACTTCTACATGTAGATACTACTAAATAACTGCTGTACTACAGAAGACAAGATCAGTAACCTGTGTCTCTTCTAGAGATATTCTATTTTTAAAGAGGTGTGGTTTTGATAGTGATGTGATGATATCTTGTTTCCATAATTTGAGCCTGGCTTCTGGGAAAGCTCTGTTTGACTGTTGCATGTACTTGCCATAGTTTTTCACTTACCTTAATTGGTAGTAATTGTGTCATTCCTACACTACATAGGCAATTGATGACTGTTTTATTCTACTCTAATCAAGTGTTTATTTACTAGAAATTAAGATCTTGCCTACAGCAAAACAGAGGATTTTGTTCTGCAAGCATCATTTTGAGCTGCCATAAGTACTCTGGGTTCATCTTTTTATTCTTTGGCTATACTTCAGCGAAGTAGGAGGACATTTATACCTCACTGACCATCAGTGTTTTAATGTGGATATGTGCTAAGAAAAGCAACGTTCTTCTCCACTTTTGAACAGATACAGTCTTTTATATGTATACATATATATATATAGAGAGAAATTAACTAACAAGGTAGCTCGTGTTGTGCTTAGCTTTGTTCTGCCAGATGAAGATTTAGAGAACTATTTTTTTAACGGATTCTATTATACATCCCAAATGATTATTTGCAAAAGTTGTTTGTAGAATTCATATTGAATACTGAGAGACTGGAAAAATACTTGTAATACAGCAAACTAGACATCTTTTTGAAGGGCTTATAGTATGCATTTAATTGCCAATACAGTTCTTTAGCAATTCTATCTGCTAAATAGCAATATTCAGGATTTTTGAGTTTTAAGCACATCATTTTCTGAACAGCTGGAAATGTTTTCTAGCTTATGGTGTATTTATATGTTTTTAAGCTGATTGCTGTGCAAAGTCAAATTCCTTTTAAACCTTTAGAGTGAAATAAGACACAAAATACAAGATCAGGAGTTTTAACCTACAGTCAGCTGAAAATTACATTTTAATAGAAAGAGAAGTTATTATGCATTTTTTCTGTTTTTTGGTGCCTGCATATTTTTAATGTCAGTGTTTTTTGCTGAAGATAGGAACTGCTAAGTTGTGCTTTCCATGTAGCTGAAAGTTTTCACTTGTGATTAGATTCTCTTCTGTTGTGCTGCATTCTCAAACTGCCAGTCCTCAGTGAGGATGGGCTCCATACCTTTATGGGTAATGCAACGTGGCTGAGAATCATAGTTCTCAGTCCCTAGACAATATTTCAAAAGAGGACACCAGAATTTCAGGTTTTGAGAAGCTTTGCTTTTCGTCATTGCCTGTTCACTGCACATGTGTGGTTCTGTGTCCAGGTAGCCAAGGAACAAATTTGCCAGGCTTGCTGGTCTTTTAACCCTCATAAATACATTTCATTATTTCACTTCCTGTAGGGAGAATTGTGTTCATTGTGTGTGCATTAATAGGAAACTGCAGAGAGATCAGTTTGACATTAGAAAAAATCAGTCAGATCACTCTCTACTTTCTGAGAAGCACTAAATGTCACCTAGCTAGCAAACACAAATTCTTGTACCACTGTTTCTTTCTTGCTGTTTTTCATTTATTCATAAAGGATCACAGACATCATTGAATCATTCTTTATGTATGAAGAATCTTTTCAGAATGTAACTTACAGTGTAAGATGTCAGCTTGTCTTCTGCAGTGCCCACTCATGGTTCTCTTACTTTCCCCAGGGATACCAAGTAAGGTTTAGTAGTGCCTGAGATCACAGGAACCTCTTAGAATTTTTGGTCCCTTTCCAGGACCCGAGCCTGTCAAAAGCAAATTGTGCCTAACAACTCATTAACAGATGCACACAATGAAAAGAAGATGAGACACATCCTTACTGGAAGGTACAACTGAGTTTCAGCCATCTTGTCAAAGTCAGTAATCCTTCGTCTGCATTTCTACTAATGTTTATTTCGTTGTTTCAAAAGTTGTTTCATGTTGTTTCAAAGTGGTTCCATGGTATGTCAAAGAGAAAACTTTTTCCACAGCATTTCGTGAGAAACATGGTCCTAATATACCATCACAGATATTGGTAGTCAAGGATATTTCGTTTAATTTTTTTTATCAATTATATATGTATAAAAATTTTAAAAAAGGAAGAAAAAAAATAAAACAAGAATAAAAGAAAAAATATGTTTATTATGAAATGCTGTGAGCAATGAAAGTAATTGAGCTAACACTGGAGAGTTTTAATCAAGGTTTGTGTTGACATCAAGCAGTTTTGTAACAAGGTAGACAGATTATAAAGTCAACAGAAGACATGAAGAAAGTTAAAAAAAAAAAAAATCTATCTCTACTATTTCAGTTTTCTTTGCTTTTTAGAGGCTGACCAGATGTTATAAATTGGTGATAAACAATTAGCATGCAACATCTTGTCTGAGAAATCTGTGCATGAACTGACTTTTGAGAGAACCACATAAGGCTCTACTTCCGTTGCCAGACTTGGCATTACTAGTATTGTATCTGAAGTTGAATGGAGAGAAATAACGTTTCCACCTTCTGTGAAAGATTTTTACTTTTATGTCTTTGAAACTATTTGTTATAAGGCTCCCAAGGTTAAAGCTAATTCAGAGTCTATACAGCCTTCATTGTAAAAATGTACTGAGATTCCAAAATAAAAGGATTTTTAACCCTACACAGACATATGGTTGTGTACACCTATATGTATTTATGCATATAAATATCAAATATGCTGTGAAAAGATTTAACAAATACATGTCTATAATGCAGATACCAGTTTTAGCATGTATTTAACATGTGTATTTCAGAATCATACTTGTCAAATACTTTCAGTGTTGAAATGTTTTTCTGGATGTACATAGTTAATAATTAATAATACATTACAGAACAGTGATAAATTTATTTTCCTATTTTATTATATCTTTTATTGTACAATAGAGGCTTTAACATTACAGACACTGTAAAGAATATGGATTTAATTATTAGATTTTTGTCTGATAGTAAGATCTGCAAATGTACTAACATCAAAGGGGGAAAAAAACTTGTTTAAGGCTTTGTTTGACACCCTTCTGCTTTGGTATGATATAAACCACAAATAAATACTCAAGTAAAGACTAAGCTTCTGTTGGCTGCAGAACCTGCCTTAACTTTATTAGTGTATAACTTAGATAAATGACTAATAAAATTTACATTCTTATAAAATATATGTTCCATGAATTATTTGCAAAATGTTTTAAAATATACAGAAAAATATGGAGGTATGCAAGAATACCTTTATAATAAAAATTCTGTTTTGCTTATAATGGGATCAATGTATGTTGCTTTTTTTTTTTTTTTTTTCCTGAAATCTTATCTGGAAGATAAGATTATATAAGATTAGCAGGTTGCTATCTTTTGAATTTTTAAACAGCTATTCTTTCAAGGTGCAGGGCTGAACATCCATTTGCCTGCTATCTACCATGATTTTTCCTCATTTGCATGGTCTGTGTGGAATGAGCTGTGTCAAAAACTGTCAGCTACAGTGTCATCTTTTCATGTGCTGTTTTATGCCAGTATTTTGGGCTAGGTATTTTATTCATCTTGTGATTTGTGAATGGCTAAGAACTAATATGAATATTGCATAACTTCATCCATGGAATCAGGGACGCTTGCTTTTGCTCCGAACATGAAGAAAGCGTTGGTCAAGTTCTTTATTAATATTACTAGAGAACTAATTCAACTTGATCCTGCCTTGTCTATATTACAACTGTCAGAGTTCCAATATAAATAACTGATGACTGGACTAAGCAACTTCACCTCTCATTGACCCCTATTTGTATAGGGAGAAAACTTTTCAGAAGATAAATATGGTACAGTGTGACAAGAGCCTATGTTATTTCCGTGGAGATAACCACATGGAAACCGTATGTCACTTTAATATATACAACCTGATTTTAAACATGGTGGATGGATCCCAGATAAGAACAACTTAAGAGTTTGTCATTTGGGTTTTGTTGTTTGGTGTTGTTTTTTTTTTTTATGGATTAATCTTTATGTTAAAAATGTTTTTCTAGGCAAGAAACATCATTAGAAAATCACGAACTGCAGAAATATTGCTTTGATTTTTATTAGTGTTTAATGATATTTTGTATTACAAAATTTCCTTTGCTGAAGTTTTTTCTTAGGGAGATGAGAAAAATCTTTATTCAGATGATGTTCTATTGGTATTCAGACATTCTTATACCTTGAGTCTGTATTTTGCATTCATAGAGCTTGTTATTCCTTAGGGTTAAACATATTGCACTTATTTGAGCTTGGATGGTGATGGGAAACGTATCTTTTTTAAACATGTGAAATCCTATAAATTTAAAGGAAAAAAAAAACCCTATATAGCCTGGATGTTGGAATCTATTCCAAGGAAGACATATTTTAAACTGTGGAAGGTTCTTCTGATAAAAACCCAAAAGGCCTATAAGCACAGAAAGTGAGTGGTTAGAAAACCACAGTATGAATGCAAACAACACTAACCATGTTTTTTTGGTCATAGCCTTCTGTTCATCTGTCACTGTCTTAACACTGAAAACATTTGCATGTGAAACAGTGATGTGATTAGGTTTTCAAAAAGAAAAAAATAATTTGCTAATAATCCTAAGAAAATTTGTTCTTATGACATGCATGAGGTAGAAAATGAGAACATATTGTCAATGCATTTCAATATGTGTGTTTAAGATGGCTTTCTTTATACCTTAAGAAATTAATAAAGTGTCCTGGGTTCAGCTGTAGCAGTAGTTTTTCTCCTTCTTAGTAGCTGCTGCAGTGCCATGTTTTTGACTTTATTCTAGGAACAGTGCTGATAACACTGACGTGTTTAGTTGTTGCTAAGTAATGTCTACTCCAGTCAAGGACTTTTTCAGTCTCGTGCTCGACCACTGAGGAGGGGCATGGGAAGCCGGGAGGAAACAGAAATGGGACACCTGACCCAAACTAGCCAAAGAGGTATTCCATACCACTGAACCTCATGCCTAGTATATAAACTGGGGAGAGCTACCCAGAAGGCCCAGATCACTGGTCGGGTCAGGCAGGATATTGGTTGGCAGGTGGGGAGCAATTGTATTGCGTAGCACTCGTGTTTATTGTTTTCTTTTCCTTTTCCCATTTCATATAGCTTAAACTACAACGTAAAGAAAAATAAAATTATTTTCTTTTTAAAGTTGCATAAATGAAATTGATTCCTGTAGCTCAACTGTTTTAAATGAACAGAAACAATATTATTGCGAAGTTGGCTGACTTCTTGCTTTTCTATTTCTGCTTCTGTGACCATGGTCTTTGCTCAGGAGCCATATTATTCCAGTCCTGCAAAATGCTTTCTTTTCCTGACAGGGATGGGAGAAGACATAATGGATCAGAAACATGCCTATGTTTTGCTCTATTGCACATGTAAACATAAATGAAGTGCATGCACTGATTTCTAATTATACTGTGGGAACAGGAGAGTCATTATCTGCCTAAATGTAAGCTTCACTCAAGACCACAAATACCTATTTCAATTCAGTAAATTTGGCAGAGAAATGCATGCAGGGAAACTGAAATGTTTACCTATATCTTGAACACTAGTAGTGCTATTTGAGTACTTATCACTTAAACCAGAGTAAATTTTCATGGCATCTTCTCTTCCTCCTTCCATTAAGGTCAAAGGTATAGTTTTCATGGAACAGTGAGAAGAGGGACCACCAAAATCATAGACGAAGATCTCCACAGAGAAACTCCTTGTGACTTCCTAAGTCTGTTGTTTTTTGTGGGTTTTTTTTGGTTGTTTATTTTGGGTTGGATTGAGGTTTTTTTGTGTCACCAGCTCTTGCTTTAGTCTAGCGTCAGAATTTCAGCAGCTCTTGCAACATATGTCTGCTACTAATTGTTGCCTGGGGATTACCGTGACTTATCACACCCTGGCTGTCTTTTTTCCAACTTTAATGTGATTTCTCCAAAAAGAGCTTTTCTAGGCTGGGAGTCCACCATGAATTGCAGACTACAATTGATAGGAGAGAATTTTTTCCTTTCACCGGAAAAAGCAGTTTCTCTGGTTTATTTGAGAAAGCAGTTGCCCATCTCAAAGAATAAAGATCGGTCAGAAAAAGAAGACAACAGTTTCTTCTGAGACTGAGATAGTATAGATGTAAAAAAACATACAAAGCATGTGCCAGTAAACAACCACCTGAAAAATAATCTTGCATCAATTAGCTTCTGAATATACCAGATTAATGGGGAGCTATAATTCACAGAAGCTTTGTACACTTTGTAAATGTGGCTTACACAGTGTATGAAAGTTTGTGTTTTCTTGAAAGAAAACCAGCCCAAATAAAAAATATTGTCAGAAATTTTTGAGTCTTGCCAGGTGCATTCTGCTGCAACTTTGGTGTTCCACCTCATTTTGGGTACATTTTTCTCTATCTATCTTACATGTTATCTAGGTTATTTGTGTTATATTTTTCAGCGGTTAGGAGGCCAAACTGAAAGAGTAAACCTACCATTTTAAGAAGCAGGAGGAAAGCAATCATAGGTGTAAATGCTGACTATGATAATAATAAAAAAAGAAAGATTAATTCAATTAAATCCTTCCTTTACAACCTTCAAAGTAGTGAAACTGCTTTAATAGCATGAAATAAGAGGACAATTTTGATGGAAGAATTTTGATCTGGTTCCCATGTATTTTTTTCTTATTGCTCAAGATCCTGTAAAAAAAACCCTTATTTGTATCTGTTTGACCAAAGCTAGTTTTGTCACTCAGATTTAAAAGCTTAGGCTGAAAAACAGAATCTGGCAGGGAAATAATGATTAATGACAAATGATGCATTGCACTGCTATGAGGAAGTTTGATTTGACTGAATTATTTAATTAAAAATCTACATTTTAAGTGGATACATGAGAATTTTCCTCCTGAGTTTTTAAGAAGTGTATAGCTGCATGATTAAATAGAAAAAAAACCTTGACGGTCTAAACTCTTTAAATATAAAGTAAGTACATGGAAAAACGCATAGGGTAAGCTGTTGAATTAATTAGTAGCATGGCTAAGAATATGCTATAAAATAATAAAGCATTGTGCTACAATTAGACTACCATTACAATATGAAAGCAGTAATTCCTGTAGTCTTTAAATACTAAATTTCTTTTTCTTTCTGGCTTTTGAAATGGTATCCTTACTGACATTTTTGACATCCTTGGGCTACTAAGACTCATTGTGAGAGGACTCACCTAGACAGAAAGGCATTTGTTAGCTTCCTATAGCTGAAATCATGGCTGATTTTCTTCTGAATACTCCTTGTTCTCACCAGGAGTGGTTAACATTCCTGCAAACACACCAAGTAATGTTCATTATTTCTGCCAAGCACAAGCGCTGAAACTGTGCCTTTCTTCTATTTGCTCCTTTTTGCATAATGCAGAGGCTTAAAACAAGTTGGCGTACACAAACCTAAGCATTTTTTGAAAACTTGGCAAAATTATGTGATCATAAGAACCCGGATTGTGAAAAGCAAGTGTTTGTCAACGTTAAGTTTTGTTTCTGCCATGACTGGGAGTCTCAGAAGCAACATTAAGAATATCTACACAGGAACTCCATTCTAAGTCTTCAAAGAACTTTTTTCTGCCACATGAAACTTCCCAAGGTCATCTTGTCACTTGCTAACAATGACATGACAGTCTTTAAAGAAAGGCAGTATTCTCAGTACAGTAAAACTAGCTGGAAAGTCTTTGAACTTGAAATGTGCTATAAGAACAGGGAGTCCTCAGTGATATGAAGTCTTTCGAGCAGTAGGTAGAAAATGACATCTAAAAAAAAAATTGAAGTCTCTACAAGATAAATAATAACACGAAAATTGTTCAAGGACAAAGATTTGGACCTAGGTTTTCCCTGAGAGAAAAGTCAGTTTGACCTGCTTCCAATATCACAAAAATTATAGGTTCAGAGCTCTAACTCAACAATGATTAAAGTATTTAGGAGATAGAACCATACCCTTTTAAGATTAGACCTTGCAGTACTCCTGCTTGATATGGTAAGAGCAGTGGGGGACCAAAGATATGCCCATATTTGTCCACCCATATACTGAGTGTCTAAAATTGAAGCTTGATTTTCTATGAAGAGTGAGGAAGAGGAAAATCTGCCGACATAAACGGACAAGAAACACAGAGTCAAGAAATTTTTGAGCCATGTTTTCCCTGATGCATTTTCTGGAGTGATGTTCTTAAACAGCTTATCTGTCTGATTCTAAAAGTCACAGTCTGGTCCCCTTAAATATGTTTGATTTATATCAAAACAGAACAGATAATCTTTCCTGTTCAAGCCTACAGGGTATATGCCAATGCTTTATCCTACCAGAGCTTTGTAGAATTGTCTATGTTCATGTTGTTTTGTATTTCTTTTTCTTTCCTTGTTTGTCTTGCTCCATAGCCTCAAGGCTAGGAGGCTTTGTACTAGGAATATATCCACTCTATATTATTATGTAGATTATAGCCCATATTGTGCAACATCTTTTCTGGATTTAAAATGTTATGTGCTAAGTATTTAAGAATTGCAGAGCATAAATGGTTCAGTCTAGTACAGCAAATACTATTTCAGATTCTTCTGCTTTTTAGTGCAAAAAGAAAAGTTTTATCTCAGAAAAAGCATGCATTCAAAATTTTTTATCCTTCACTTTTTCTTTTTTTTTTTTTTTTAACTAAATAAAATGCTGTACCTCACAGTGATAATGGAAAATTTACATTCCTACTCAGTCTAGATTTTTTTTCATATTCATTGCAGGTGAAATTTGCTTTTGTGCAGAGAACTGGCACAAAATCGAAGTACTCCTTAAATGCTTCCTGAAAGCATGAGTGCTCTTGCATGGTTATGGCCTACTAGAATCTACTGTGCCTTTAGCTCATCACAGAAAACAATAGTGATCCTAATGCCTTTCTTGTCCCAGGGTTCATATCAGATCAGGACTGGAGGTAGAGGAGCCCATGCAGCTGCTGTGCAGTGTAATGCTTCAGTCAAAATCAGCGCTCAGCTGCTTCAGGCGCCCTGCAGATTTCAGCAGCTGTGGCAAAGGGATCAGCATCCCTCAAGGGCTCTTAAGACCTACTGTAGTGAAATATTTCAGGAGCATGTTGTCTTTTGGTATGTTGGATAAAAAATAAAGGGGAAAGGCAGGTGGGAAGGCTTTTCCAGAAAAAGTAGGTGTTGGAGAGCTACAAGGCGGCATGAGACAGACTGGCTAGAAGGAACAAGTGGTGACACTGTATGGAACAGGGGCACATCACATTTTCTTTGCCTTTCACAATACCATCTTTGAAAACAATGAATCCACCTGCTCAAGTCACTGACACAACAGAAACTCTCTAAGCTCATCTGTAATCTCTGGTTCACAGTAAAAACATAAATTGCTTTTGAACATCCCAAGGCATTATTGTTTTAAATAGTTGTTTGAACATACTTTGCTGGTTTTGTGCAATCCTCAGTTCTCATTTAAGCCTCAGATATACTAAGATTTTGTATTGATTTTGAAGGGCATTATGCAGCAAAAAAGAAATATGGTCGAAAACATGACTATACAGAATACCGACTTTATAAGAATTTTATTCTAAATAACGAAATGTGACATATTAACACCAACTAAATCAGGAAATCATGCAAAACTAAGGGTCTTCCTGAAAATCAGTGGGCAGATATCTATAATATCAGTCTTTCCGAGGCTCAATGACTTGGGTATAACGGTTCTTTCTTTAAAAGTATTCAGGATTTCAGGACAATGTTGCTTGTGTGATTATAAAGAGCTTAAACTCTTTAAAATAAACAGAAACAATGTTTCTGGAGACAGTAGGATCTAAAACATCAATCTATTCTGACTTTCTCTTCTCCATCCCATCACCTTTTTTTCTTTCTTAGCTATTTAATTTCATGAATGGCCCATCAGCTTTTCCCGAGGTTCAGCTAGTGCTATTGTTTTCTGTGAAAAAGTGGATGGCTCAGTGTTTTTCTGGGTACTCAGGAGAGCTTTAGCTACTAGCTTTCTCTTTTCTCCAATCGTTTTCCAGCCAACTGGAAAGAACAGTGAATCCATAATTGCTCTAAATACTTGTCTTAAAGGGACATGTGCTCCATTGATTTTAGATGGACAATATATTTGTGTACACTACAGATGCACAGACTGAAACATATGAAAAACCACCTTTCTGCAAATTCATATATGAAGTCAGTACACAATCTCCCCAAATTAAATATGCAAACCATGTTATAGTATTTGAGTAGTGAATTTATCACGTCTGCTGTTCTGGATGCATATTATCTTCCAGATGTTATGTTAGAATAAAGAGTCTCTATTCACCATATGTATTTTACTGAAAGAAGTTACTTCAGCTGTGGAACAGAAGGAACTCTTCTCGCACCAATGCTTCAGCTCCATCTGAAAGGCACTCTAAGTGTTCACCATGATAAGTGCCTGACACAGGAACAGGTAACCATTACATGTACCCTCTTTTCTCCTGTATAATATGTTCCACAACCATGTTTTACTTGCAAAGTATACATAGATAAAAGTTCTTTCAAAACCAGCTAATTTTGGCTGTTAGCAAAGTAATGCTGCATTTAACCCTGGGTTAAATTCAGTTTCAGGCGTGATTATTTTCTCCTTTTTCCATCCTGACCTCATTATCTTTTATTGTGGGAAGTCCTGCTTTAAACTTGGCTACCAGGACCAAGTAGTTTTAGCCTGATATGATATTAGTTGGTCAAATACTTAATTGTTATGCCTGCTTTTGTTTCCTAACCCTTCCTTGACCTTGTCTTACCTAAATGTTTTACTCCACTGGTGGCCTCAGAAAGCTACATGTCTGGAATTTCCTTTTCCCAGTCTGAGCAACACAGCTTGACTTAATATAAAAAAACTGTTGCACAGCAGTGCTCTTATCCAGTGGTTTATTCAGCTGCATGTCCACTGTGTCACCTGTAGACTTGTATCATTTCTTCCAGAATTATGCTGATTCCTGCTTCAGTTGGTGCAGACCAAAGAAAACCACACCATCGAAACAAAATATACTGGTCTCATGGAGGTTTTCACATTGGTTTTTGTTTTTTTAGATTAAACTTTGCAATTTACTCATAAAAAAAGGTTTTACTTGCAAACATTTAATTTCTTGGGTTTAGCAATGTAATTTTCTTGTATTACTCCTTAACGATACCAATTTCACTTTTGACTGGAACACAGTGTTGTTCTTACTGAATTTATCTTAGCAAGGATTATTAAACAAAAGATAAATTAGGAATTAATTTATTTCCCTTCTTTCTCCCAGCACCTCTTTCAGTATTTTTTTCCCTGCATATATCTCTCTTCTGGCAGCCAAAGAAATGTAGGATGATAAACCAGCACTCTGACCTGCTTAAGCCACTCTGTCCCTTTTGTTCTCCTTGTTTTGTGGTGTCCCACTTTTGCAGAAAAATTTCTGGAGCACATAAACCAAAACTGCCAAGCTGATTGTTATCTTTTTTGTCTGGCTGTTATGGGTGGCACTCAAAATCTTTATACATCATTCATAGTCACTGGAGAATATTGAAGTAGAGCTGTCTGGCTTTTCTGGCAGATTATTAAATTCCCTCACAGTAATTAAAAAATTAGAAGTGAAGGTTACTCTTGCAACTACAGCTTTAAGTACAAGTGTCAGGTTGTTAAATTTTTTTTCTGTCAAACACTCCTTTGTATTGCGTGAAACCATAACATCTACCTGAAATTTATAAGACTAACACACTGAAGTACACTCTGATTTTAAAATATAAATTATTAGACAAATATTTCTGCCTTTGTTCAGTCTTGCCCTGCCCTGACTTGTGTTTCTTTGCATTAAGGGTTCTTGACAAGAAGAAATAGGCTTTAATGGAAATTAGAACTGACTAGTGCTTTTTATTCTATTTCGTTGCCATAAGTGTACCTTCTGTTCTTTCTTTTGAAAACTTTCTGCCTACATAGCAAATTATTTAGTTTGTAAACAAAGAACTATATCATTATAATTAAATCATAATGTAATATTAGAGCTTAATGATCATATGCAAATCTCTAATACAAATAGCAATACCTTGCATTAAAAGCTACATAATTGATCTAAGAAACATGTTTTATTCTGCTTGCAAAGCCATATTAAAAAAAGATTACTTAATCCAAACAATGAGTTGTATTGAAATAGAAAAAATACATGAGGCAGGACTGCCAAATTATTTATCTTTCATTAAGGAAGAAAATAACACATAATTATCTATGTTGTATGAGCACATTTGCTGCAAGTTGGCATGGAATTGAGCAGTGATAATCATAAAATACGCAACTCACAACTAAGCTGAATCTAACTTGCTATTATTAAGTAAATGCTAGAAAAAGCAATACTGAACAAGCAGAATATTCACTAAATAGTACTACATTCTCCATAGCCAGAAAGGACTACTCATCATTTTGAAGCATAGAAACAAAATTATATGCTTGGAACTTAATCAGTGAGTGGTTATAATGTTTGTCTTTGTAGCTTTCCATAAACAAATAACAATTGAGCTTCTTTTTAAATTAGGGTTTGATGCTTTGAAATTAAGCAGGGGCTGTGATATTTTGTGTTTTTTATCCAGACATTTTGGAAAGGTTAAATAGTAAGTATAGAATGAAAATACGAGATCTGAATTTACATTTCAAAATCCCTTTGTTTTTTGTTCAGTAGCTGATATGTCTGAGCAGCACAGGGTGACATCCAGTATCAGTTCTGAGTTTACAAATCTGTAATCAAGAAAATAGCCATCTTATCCATTACCTATGACTGGTATAAGAGTTTCGTTTTCTTCAACGTTACCTTTTCATTGGCAGCTATAAATGCATATATAATGCTTGATGTGCTTTGGACTCTTTCAGTAAAAGAGCAATTAAAGGATTTTATACCATTTCAGTAAAAGCATACGTTGTAGCATATAATAATAGGATAAAAACCTCAGTATGGACACTTCACAGATCAGAATACTCGTACTATTAGATTAATATTTTAATATGTCTCTGTGTTTCAAAGGGAGATTGCATAAATTATTTAAATCTGTTGAGATATCAAGTAATAACTCGAAAAGCATTCACTATTATAATCCTAATAAAAATTATAGTAAGTGCTTCAGGGGCTCTGAACCAGAATACCAGAAATTTAGAACCAGTTAGTTAAATGATTCATTTAGATCAAAACCAAAGAAACTTTAAGATCTTAGAAGTTTGAGAAAGCTGTAAAATGTGTTAGTGGAATAAAATTTTTTGTACAGTTCAATGTTGCCTCTTTCTTACAATCAAACAGGGTTTTATATAGGTATCCTAGGGTGGAATTTTCTTGGCCTAATATTCTGTTTTTATTTTCTTCATTGAGCAGATCCTTACTGAGGTAATGCATTTTACCTGTGGCTTCTTTGATGATGATGAACACCTAAGATGAGCATGAAAGAAAATTCTGTATTTTTATTTGCTTGTTCTTCTTCTTGTTCTACTGTCATTTTATTAAATGTGTTTAATTTTATATTAGAGTTCATTGGGTCTTGCATGCATAAAAATCAGTTTGCTTGAACCAAATCCTTTCTTCAAGCAAAACCTGGCAAAAATGTTTTAAATATATTGTATTAACATTTATAATGCCATGCTAATACAGTAAATTTTAATTATAAACCAAAACCTACTTCATATTTTTGAAAGTTCTTTGTAATATGAAAAAATCCTCTCAATGTACTCTGCATAATACTGTCCATATAATTAATCACTTCTGAAAAACAGCCTGTATCTGTGATCAAGCCCAAAAGAATAATGACTGGGCTATCTCAAATGTATTTTTTGGTGTCAGTAGTCTTTTTAGAAGTGATGTTTCTTATGTTCTAGTTACTTCATATATGTATATTAGCACAGAATGGAATAAATAAGAAATGAATTTTTTAAAAATATTTTCGAAGTATATGAGTCATACTGCAAAATCTGGAAGCTTTCAAGAGCATGAACCACTCCTAACAATTTTACACAGCTGCAAGTATTCGTGTCAACACTCCTGCAGGCAGAAAGGATTAAAAAAGATGGTTTGTAGAGAGGAGACAACCCCTGGGGAAAACAAAGAAAAAGGTGATTTTACACTGCTTTATTATGACTCAGATGATTATATGATTCACCGTTATATTCCTTTGACAAACACAGCATGTACAATGAGGGTATGAGTAGCTTGTGGCACAGCAGCTATGGTCTGAGATGACTTTTCAAGGGGCTATGTGCAGGGTTGTTGGTGGTGCCTTATTGGTACAGTTCGTGTTTTGGATTCCCCTAAGTCTTTGTGTCCTGGATCTGGATTATTCTGCAAATGAAATTTGCAGACCAAACCCACATATCACTGATTATGCTGGTGATCAGTGCATACGCATGAAATATGTGAATCCATGTAATAATTTGCAGCCTAGCTTCACAGTGATTTCTCTGAAGTTAGCTGGCGAGGGTGCAATTAATAGTGAAATCGTATTCTTCACAGCAGAATTGTTTCTGCAGTGCTGCCAACTTTTGCTTGTATTAGGGAACACTTGAATTTGTCTAACACTGAATCATGCATATAGCTGAAGAATACCAACTTTGTTTTTATTTACTTTGAAATATTACTGAATTTCTATTGAATGCATAGAACAACACAAGTCTTTATTAGAAAATAAAAAGAAAATCTGTTAATCTTGACCTCTGGCTATAAATAGGGAACTTCAAAGGCAATTTTTTACTGGCAGTCTATAGTAAGAGCCGTGAGTAGCCTTAAATATTTTACTCCATCTGTCTTCCACGGGCCAGATTTAAGGCACATTTTCCTTACTCAGTTGCACTTACATGCAGCTTCTACAAGTTCTGCTGCTTTTTTTCTAACAGCTTTATTTAGCTTGCAGTATGAATGATCTTGTGTCTTGATCAGAAGACAAGCTGTATTAGTTTAGCTGTGTTGCTGTGAAAGGAAAGACAATCTACATACTGTTTATGAGGTGCTTTGCACAGCAGGTTTCTTAGAGAATGCATACCTGCAGATTTTAAAATCTTTTACAGGTATATCTACATGTGAATTAAGGGCACGGTATGGGAAAAAAAGGGGAAGAAGTTGAGAGACAAACAGAAATGTCACATTTACAAGGTAAGTCTCATATATATGTCCTCCTACAGAACACAGCAAAGTGAGATTGCTTTTAAAGTTACCGCTATTGAGGCTCAGTCCTAGTTCTCTTATTCTCATTTGAGGATTGTTTACTTCTGAGGATACAGTGGAGGACCTCTGATACAAAACAGAGAAACAGATTCTTTCATGTCAGTGCCTGACTCCAAACCCACCACTAAAACTTTCGTCCAGTACTTGCAGTAAACATATTAACTTGGGCTTGCACAAATAAACACAAAAAGTTCAAGGAAGTTCAGGTGGTTAATATGAACCATTTGGTGAAGTTCTTATCAAAACAAAGCTGAATAGTATCTTTCCAGCAAATGCTGACTAAAGTAGAATTTTATCTTTTTGTAAAGATAGGTGATGGGATGGATTGCTGACAGTCAGACATTAATCTGAAGCTCTATTTTTCGGATCAGAATTTTATGCCTATTATACCACAGCCAGGTTTTAACATGGTTTGTGTTATTTAATTTATGTAATTATATATATATATGCATATATACTTTCAACAACTTAATTAAGCTAAAGAATACTAAAAAAATAATGGTTATTATGGTTTTAAAGTCTGTCCTGGGAATTAGCCGCAGAATGGTGTTTTATTCCCCACATTAAACATAAACCATGGAGCCCTTTTCTGATTCAGCATATAGGCTGTTATAGATATGACCAACCAATCCAAATAGGGCCGTTTGCATTCTTTCAAGGAAAGATGCAGTGATGTGTGTGGCACTGGTAATTATTACACGATATAATTTCAATAGAGTGTCTGACCTTGAATTTGGAGTATCCCTTCTTCATGCAGCACATACTGGAGGAACAGACAAATTCTTCTGGCTTTAATTAGTTAAGTAGTCAACTTGTTTTGAATACGTCATTGAAATGAATGGAACAATTTAATCTTCCCCCACTACCACCTTCCATCTGCAACATCGCTTTACTCAAAAACACATTCTAGAAAGAGTAAATCCCACTGTATTTTTACTTCCTTTTCCTGTGATGAACAAAGTTGTGAAGCAGGACTACTTTCTTACTCTCACATGTCCTAAGTTCTAAACACTGTGCTAGACCCTTGAGGTACCATATTACTTATTTTTTATTATGAAAATGGAACATATACAGAAAATTATTACTACAACAGTAATGAGAATTAATAACTTTAAAAATATGTATTTTGAAAAATAAAAAAATGCATAAGCATAGTAAAGTAAAAAATAACACAATATCACTAGTTATTTCAGGAAATAATGACAGTACCTTTGCATTACTGCTAGAAAGGATCCTCTAGCAACACTGTAAACATGAGACTTCAGCAATATTGATTTCTTGCAATAAGGAAGAGTCACGCTCACACTCTTCCAGACTACTCTTTCACTGGAGTTGACGAAGAGCAAGCTGATGATGAAAAAATTGCTGATGATAGTTTCTAACAGTGTTTGGAAGATTGAGGATGCATACAGTAGACAAGGTGAGTACAGTATAGTACAAAGTAAGTTAAGTACACAACAGAATAAAACGTGAAAAATTAGGTTTGCTGATGTTATCTTTCTGTCTTTAACATGCAGTTTAAACAGTAGGACCTACTTGCCTGCCACAAATCTTTGCAAAGACCCACCTGGTTTTTCTGACTCAGAAGAGGGTAAATTAACCATTTACTAAGGTTTTGTCAGGATTGAGATACCACATTTCAACTTAACATTTTTCAAATGGAAATAAGTTCTGAAGACAAAGGTGTTTAGGGCAAGAATACAAATTCAATTTTATATACATGTCACTAAAGAAAAGTGTATCTACCAGAGGTGCAATATTCTTATAATTTTTTACAAGATCTGGCTAAGGCAGAAGAATGATTAAAAGCTGTACATTGTCCCTATTTGTGCTCACTGTGTGTCCCTGTGTCACAGCTTATTTGTTTACTGCAAGGGGAAAAGAAAATCTCTCCACAGACCAAGAGAACAAGATCCATTCTTCTTAGTGAATACCAAAGTAAAGACTTGCATTTTCAGTCAACCAAAATATACTATAATCTTGGAAATAGTTGTGCTAAAGTAATCAAGTCTGCACTCAAATATTTCATAGCATAAAATATATAGATGTAGACTATTTAAGTAATTTCTCTTCAATACTAATTTTGCTGAGAACTATATTAAATGACGGTATACTTAGCCAGTCAATGCTATCCTTATGTTTGCACTGCCTATATCTCCCTTCCTCAAACATACAAGTCCCACCTCGCTTTTATCACAAAATTATAATGTAATGCACTGTTAAAAATAAAACTTAATTCTCCCAAGTCACTGCAGAGTGAAAGTTCTCCATCCTTTTTCTGACACACTTCTGGGAAACATGTCTACTGAAGGAAGCACTCAAATATTTTAAAGGTTAACTCCCTGTTTAAATGTTATTGAAGATTTATGAACACTAACAATGTAACTAGACATATGCATGAATATTAATGTTGGAAGGAAACACCTTCTTTGTCTACAATCACAGTGACCAAAGTCAGGATGCTGATTCAGCAGACATGAGCTGAGATTTTGAAGCAACCTGTAAGTTAAGAATTGGAGGACTCTGTGGTCCATTAAGCAAGCGCTTCCTGAGTTTAAGATTACACATGTAAATCAACCTTTTGGGCCCCAAAATGTTGTGGATATGATAAGGAAGCTCTCCCCATGGGATATCCTAGGAACCATGGTGGATTCACTTTGCAGGGAAGTTATCTACAATTTTTTCCTTTACTTCTTTATGTTCTCCAGTCAGCTTCCCTCAGCCGGTGCTGAAGCCTCAGTCTGTTTTTTAATATGTTTGAGAACAACAAAATCTTACCAAAAGACCAGTTTAAAAGATGCTTTATAGTGAGTCTGACATCAAAAGCTTTCTAGGCTTAATGAAATACAAACATGAACTTTATGACATAGCTCTTGTAGATTTACACTCAAGTCATTACAAAATTGAAGAGGGGAATTTCTATAATTTCTCAGTAATATTTAGACTTTTCTTCTGTCACAAGACCATCACTGAACTAGGAAGGTGTCCTGTTGACACTAATATAGTCTGTCACTACTCTGGCTTTACAAAGACGTAGTTTGAGTCTGTTGTGATGCTGTTCATTTCCATTAAACTGAGATGAAAATTGGAAATGCACAAGGCTAACTAAGGATATCTATAAATGCTCATAATACTAACTTTTTCCACTTATATATTTTAACTTCTTCAGATGGCAACATTTCAAAATGCCAAGGAGGAAAATTTCCAAGCTTAATGATCTTTTGTTTCTTTAGCCTTGAGCGTGCAAGAATTCTAAAATTATACTCTTTTGTAGGTTTTCCTTTTTTTAAATGAAAAAGCCCAACCTTTTCAAAACCTCTCCCAATCATTTCCCTTCAAAATAAATAAAAGAACCACCACACACTTCTACTGTGACATGCCAGATTTCAATTTAATGTCATTCAAATGGATATAAGTGCTAAAGACAGAAGTGTTTAGAACAAGAATACAATTCAGCTTTCCTAAATACATTCCACTTCTGTCTATAAAACCTGGAACATGTCACTTATTACAGCCCTTGATTATTCAGAATTAAGTGCCACCTTCACGAGAAAGAGATTTCACTTCACCGAGAATAAACATTTAGGAAATTAGAGACTAATTTAGATCTTGGCCTACCATCCTGTTTATACATTTATTTAAACTGACATTACAGTAGAAGCACTCTTATTCTTAATCAAGCAGGGGTTTACTGTGACATTATTTCTGGCATTTGCTAATACTTCAGCCTTTGATGGAGTGCTAAAGATTTTTAACAGAAAAAAAACCCCACACAGAACATTTGGTACAGAATTTCCTAACAAAAGTGTTAACACAGCTTAGTTTGACAACTTCAAAACAATCGTAATATGCTCAGGAAGACCAAAAACTTTCACGGCTTCAATGCTTTCCTTGAAAGTTTATGCGTTATAGCTGATAGGCCAGAGACCTTCTCTGAATGTCCTTCAGGGTTTTTGTAGAAAAGTGCTGAATGCAGACCTAATGCCTAGTTTCTTTCCATTTGGGCAATGAAAACTGTGTATGAAGAAGTTTTGTTTGGTCTGACCTACATGATTTTCTTCAGTTGTAGCTAATTATCAAACTCCTAGGTTTGTTGGAAAGAAACATGGTTGGAAATTTGCTAGACTCTATAATAACTGGCATCTTGTTTCCTCCCTTTTCTGTGATCAGTTTTGCTTATGATTCATAATAAAGGAGAACTACAAAATTCCAGGAGGTATTTGAACTCAAAGCTTTAGGTAGCTCTTCTTCCTGAAATGTACTGCAGGTTAACATAATGTAGTGTTACTTAGTATTACACTGTGCAGACACAGCCCTGGTTTTCCTTACTCATAGTCTGATTTAGGCATAGACTAGTACATGTGCACGTGTGTGTAAGAGAATAGTCTGTGAAAAACTCCGCCAGAATTTCAAGTTGGTGTTATGATACTAACATAAGTGTAAGGCTTTCTAGAAACAGACTTTTACCACAAATGGACATTTTAACTGTTATTTTAACTCTCAGCTCAGATCTGTTTCTTTGCAGAGCCTAAGAATGATTGATAGAATATGATTCAGATTTCTCATGTCAGTTTAACTGTAAGTGTAGGATTATCATTGGCAAACGATTGGTGTCTCAGAAAAAAAAGTAGTGTGTATCCAGAGATCACTGAAGCCAATGAGAGTTGGGTTTTTTTTTCCTTTACAGAATGAACTTTCCTACTTTGTTCCAGGTTTACAGCACAAAAATAAGTTAACTTAGGTCAAAACCACATTGGTATTCTGATTTAACAGATACAAGTGAGCTCCTGAATGCTAGCATCTGACTGAAACGCTGGGTTGGCACAACTGTTTAAACACTGCATCTCCTTATAGAGTCTGAAATGACTAAGTGAACCAGGATTTTGGAGGACACCTATGTGAAAAATAAAGTGTACAGAAAAATTTGGAAAAATACACTGCTACTTGATGTTTCCTGTGATTCACATTTGTTAAATATCCTCCATCAGCGTTTCATCTTTAAAGCATCTTCATCTGAGTCATCACAGAGAAAAGTCTTTTCTTTTTGACTCTTTTGCATTCTGCAAGGCATTAAACTATTTTTTTTTTTTTGGGGGGGGGAAGATGAAGTTGAGTTATTAAGATATCTTTGAGCATTTCAAGGAACAGTGCTGAAAGCTGCAATGGCAGCTCAGTCAAACCTCTGATATTTGCTGTTATCTCCATGCATGTTTACAGCAGCTGACATATGAAAAAGCTTGGAAATAATTTGAGTTTCCAGGCTATGAAACAAGCCTATTTCGGATCTAAATCTGGCTGTCAAGTCACTTCATTGGGTTAATCCGGCACAAAATGAAAGCACACAAATGACAGAAACTTTTGGCAAGCCCCAAAAGATGGGCAGACATCTGCAAGGCGAGTGATTAGCTCAGTGGTGTCCTTTCAAAAAATCACCCAGGAACCCCTATCCCCACCCATACAGAAACGAGTCCTTTTTGTTCTTCAAACATTTATTTATAGGATTATAATGGGGAAATGAAGGAGAGAGGGCTTGGGACTTTGATGATAGCGAAAGTCTGTACAGTCCAAAGGTGGTAAAGGAGATAAGCATTATAGGATTAGAAGGGTATGACATATTTGTGTTTCAATTGAGGACACAATTTCAGCCTGAGATTTCCCTTTGGTTGTCAAAGTAGATTTAACTAATATATTCTACAAATAAACAAAACAAAACAAAACAAAACAAAACACAAAGGTGGGAGGTTTTTCACTGACATGTGATTGATTGCTTTTGGAAAACAAGAGGGAATCCTGTGGTACAGATTAATACCACTCCTCTGCAAATGCCTCATGGTCTCATGCCTTACACTGTTACTTTTACACAGTACATCTCATGCAAGGGTGCACAGAATACATACCAAGGAGATAAAAATATATTTGAAGTTTTGGCACTAGGATCTGTACAAAACTGCTTGCTATCAGCAAAATGTACTTTCCCTTCAATATCTTGTTTACTGTTCAAACAGAGTAGAGAAAGGAGAAGAGGAAGAGAAATGACGGATGAAAACATATGATAGGGTATAAAGAAGACCAGGAAGTTAAAAACATGAGGGCTGAAAAGTTCATCATAGTAACATTGCTTATTCTGAAAGATTAGTCTTTTATTTCATGGTGACTATGAATGGCTACATGAGTAGTCAATGGTCTGTGTTTCTTTAGAAGCAAAACAACATCCTACTGCTTCATGCTACACCTATTGCAGCAAGAAGTTGCTGAGCTAGAGCAGAGTTTGTGAAGAAAACTTGTCACTGTTTGACAAGGTTAATTATTGCACATAAGCTGTGAACAGGTTTGAAAGAAACGGGGCACACAAGAAATAACCTGTATTCTATGTCCTCTATTTTCAATGCCTGCTAGGAATGTAGGCACATATCATGGGCTGGAGCAATTGTTAATGGGTTCAGTGGACAGTATACACCGAGTGGGGCCTTATCTCACCCACCTTACTGCTGACTTAAGCTTGGCTAGTTGACCTTCAGTATGACAAACAGAGACAGCTCGAATCATAGAATCACAGAATGGTTTGGGTTGGAAGGAACCTTAGAGATCATCTAGATCCAACCCTGCTATGGGAAGGGATATCTTCCACTAGACCAGGCTGCTCAAAACCCCATACTACCTGGCCTTGAGCACTGCCAGGGGTGGGACAGCCATAGTTTTTCTGAGCAGCTTGTGCCAGGGCCTCACCACCCTCATAGTGAAGATTTTTTTTCCTAATATCTAATATAAATCTATGCTTTTCATCTTAAAGCTGTTCTTCCTTGTTCTATCACTAAATGCCAAGCTCTGGTTTTACGGCAGGTGCAAGTGTTTTTTGCTGCTTACATGATTTATGCTGTTAGCCACAAGAAAAAGGGAAACTGATTATTGGAAAGGGCTTAAAAAAAATAAAAAACCACCTTGTTTGTTTTACTCAGAATAATGGCAAGCCAATGTACAAATTATGGTTACTTAAAAATGAAAAGTAGAAGCAAACCCTTGTGTCTTACTCTGAGATAAAAAATTATGTTTTGTTCCACGCTGAACAGAATTTTTCACATTAATATTAAATTCTACAATTTTATTTTTTTTTTTTAGACTTTCAGTTTATGGGGATAGTGGGAAAAGAAATAGGCTTAGTAGATTTTCTTGATAAGTCACCAATCCTACCTAAAAAAATAGGTTCATTTTTACTTGTACAGATGTAGTCATCAAGGTGCATTATCTCAGTACACTGCTACAGAATTGGTTGCAGAACTTCCTTCATTCTCTGGTTTATGTGGCACACCATTTTCTTGCAAGGACGTAATGCAGCTTCAGATTCACTTGAAGATGGATTTCTAGCCATTGGATATACTACAGCTGAAACTATGATCAGTAAAAGAAAATAACAATGTGTCCATTGTTGGAGTGGTTACAGCACAAAACCATACTCAAAACATTAAATACAAATGAATATACCTCCTTGAGCACACTAGATAGAAATAATTGGACAAAAGTTATTTCAGGAAAGGTATGTTATTTTTTTATCAGCCCTTCCTTCAGATGTTTTTCCACTTGCTTTTCTTTGTTCTCTGTACAGTGTATCTCGCTCTTTCTGCCTCCTGTTATATTTCACTTGCTTTTACTGGGTGAAATCGAGTTGAGAAAGATAGGAGGATAAAATTAGTAATTTCACTTTTCATAAACATTGCTTTGTATCTTAGCAGGGGAGTCTCACTATTTTTTGAAGAATTTTTAAGCTCTGTTTAATATTTTCCTTTAGAGAAGAAATTGTGTGCACGAACTATTATGAACAAAGAGGAAAAATGCGTTTTGAATCACTATGTCCTGATTGTGAATTTCACTTTGCCTAGGAGTTTTCTGTATGCAGCCTTCATAAGCAGATTTAATAGTGGTTGTTTCAGATTTCTGTGCTTTTGTAGAGTGAAATAAAATATCTGGAATGGGAGCACTAATACATGGCTGACATTTTCTAAAATTTCTATGCTTATGTGTCAATCAAGATTACTAAAGTTTTTGAGAGTTTTATTATTAACATAGAGGCTGTCAGAATAAATATCAGGCAGGGCTATGAACATATAACTGAAAGTGAAATGGAGACAAGTAATGGCTGGATAAGTCTATAACAAAAAGTGAGCTGGCCGCATGTAAGACTGCAAAAGAAAAACTGAATTTCCATTTTAGAGTTTTAAAATAGAACATGCTTTACACTACATTTTTAATAGAAAGATTGATATTCTGTGTTATGGTCAGTGATGATATGAAAATCTATGTATTTGAAATTCTGCTTTCTATGACATTTCTTTGAAAACTTGTTAGCTAGTTTTGCAAATATTTCATATAATTACCTATGCAGTTCATGAACTTTAAACACCATAGAGTCAGCTTGCTTTTTTTGTCAAAACAACTGTTTGAGGGTGTGCTCTGAAACTCCTTTTTGCAAGAAATGGGGTTTAATAAATGCTAAGCTGATTACTTTTGGAACAGAAATGTACAAGTTACCCAGGCACTATTCTGTACTTAGCAAGAGAGTTACTCAGAGACCCTCATCTGTAAGCCAAGTTGACATGGGTAGCTCCATGTCAAAATTCAGTAACTAACTGACTATAGTGTGCTTTCAGTTCTCAACCTGAGACAGCATCAAGAAGCTGTGTGCAGCTTTGCATGTGAATAGGATAAATAAATTAGTGCACTAAGGCATACTTGTCATCTCTTGAAAGCTGTACTGTAAACAGAAGCATTTGTCAAGAAAGAACACATTTTTAAATGCTCTTAGAAGCTGCTGGACTGGAAAGGACTCACAGAGTAAGAGAATGGGAGCCTTGAAGGGTTATAGCACAAACAGGTGTCACTTTCTTATGTCTTCAAATTCACACTTCAGTAACCTTGTTTATTTGATAAGCTTGTGACCCAGATTCTGCCAGCAGCATTTTGCCCTGGTGCAAAGGATTCTTGTAAGGTCTCTGTTCTCTGGGAAGTCTTTCCTGGATACTTGCAGATGCAAAACTTTACCTGCTCCTGGATGCCAGAGCAAAATGCAGCAGTAAAATAACGGAGCCTAGAGAAATGAGTATGGTCTTAGGGTTTAAAAGGACTGAGTGCAATGTGCAATTTGTGCAGGGCCCTGCATCTGCTACTACATTTCAAAGTCTTATACCAGCTATATCAGGACTGAAGGAAAAGCAGTAATACATGCTATAGGGTACATTTAGAAAGTCCAGAGAATGCAGATTTATGCTTTGGATACCCTCTAATCCACTGGCATAGAGTCAAAGCACTAAGGATTTCTATCTACAAGGGTAAGAGGAGGGAAAAAAATTACTTAATTACTTCAGATTCACAGTGTAGTCATTTTATTAAATGTCTCTTCTGATAAGGAATATATAAGCAAGGCTGAAATCAGAGCATTCGTACTATGAGAGAAAAGACAGTTTAGATTTCATGATCCCTGCAGAGACGGAACAGTCAAAAGCCAGTTACTGTTGTTTCAATGCTATTGTTCTCTTCCCAGACCTCCACTAGATGAACTAAAGCCTGTTAGAGCACTTAAATTTACACTTACTGTCTCTGCTGCTTCAGGGCTGAATCCCTCTTCTGATACACTTTTGTCTTCTTTTACCAAGAGAAACTTGGTAAAGTTTCAGCTAGCAAAGATGTGACACATGTTTGCAAGACATAGAACAGGTGACAAAATGTTTTAAATTTTAATAATATTTTTCATTCTGCAAGCAAAAGTTTCTAAGTGAAACTAATAAGTTAATGGCAAGCTTTGTTTTTTTTTTTTTTTTTTATGGGGCAGAGAAAGAATTCCAATATATAAGTACAGAACATATGCAAAGATTTTTCTATTGATTTTAACTTACCTGTTCATGTGAAATATGATGTAATACCCTTAAACAGCAAACATGAAATGACTAATGTAAGAAATCTGGTTTAAAGAGGGCAAAACATAACATTTCAGATTTTCTTCTTACTGTATATCTGATTTGTATTGAAGTTATTCTGAAATAATATTTGCTGATGCCAGACAAGTGAACATCATTTTATAAAAATCTAATACTACGTAATGTCGGTTAATAAGATAGGAACATTGCACTGTGTTAGATTTTCTCCCAGGGAAAGTCACATCACATCTTATTAATGTCTAAGTGGATGCTGCAGAACTATTCAGCTGCACACTCTCTTCTATGCCTGGGCCTCACTTTTCCTCTCTTCTAAGCCTTGGCCTCACTTTTCCTCCCACAAATACTTTCCTTCAGACCAACCTGCTTGCATAATGTGTGCTATTTAGCACCAATTCAACCACCACAGCAAGAAATTAGAAGTTCATGTAATTCTCTGAATGCAGACTCCAAATAAAAGGGTCAGCCAGATTACACAATAGGGAACTGAGGCAACTACTTCAGAGGAAATCTGTCCTGGGCAGCAGGAAATCTTTACCTACCATCAATTTTGTGTTCTCTGTACATTATTAAGACTTCTTTATTATACTTAATGTCAATTAAACACCGTCCTTTTCCATCAAGACTATCTCATAGGAGACATTGAGGCCTGGATAGTACTCCCTGACAGAGCAAAGTGTTTGGTATTGACTAGCTATGTTCATTGCAGATAGATAGAAAAACCATTAAAAGTGTAAAAGGCAGTGTTTGCAAAGCTAACATCCGCATTCTATGTTATGGTAAAAGCCAGAGACCTCTTTTTACTTAGGAAGTTTCTAAACGTATGTACACAAACACAAAATATAGCAAGATCTTCTAAATTTCCTATTCAGGGGAAGACTAATTTTCAAGCTGGAATTTTGGATTAGTAGATTGATAGATTTCCTTGTGGATTTTACTTGATGTGGCAAAAGCATGAGCTGGCTATCTGATCTTTGCATTATCCAGTTGAGGGATGTGCTGGAAAAATACTGACATCTGTCCTGTGATCCTGGGTCTGGAGACACCATGGAGGAGGAAGCGAGTAGGGTGGTGTAGGTCATATCTGAACTCAGAAATCTAGACACAGTGCTGCATGTAAATGTGGGATACTGTATTAGCGGCTGCATTTTTTGTCATGTTCCTGTCCAGTGTTCTTTTTCTCTTTCCTCTCTATTCTGGCTGTGATGTCCATTATTTAAAGTTTTCTCTTTTTGCACACATACATGTATGAACAGGAAGGAGGTTTTCAACCCCAATGCATTTTCTATAGCACAGTGAATTTTGGAGTTGTCAGCATGGAAATGTTGTGCATACATGGTGACAATTCCCATGTCTAGGTTATTCGGAAAGATCTGCTTCATTTATTGCAAGTTTAGGATTTTAATCTTTTTAACATTAAAAAAGAAAAATCTGCTTTGACTGACTCCTTTTCTGTAAGAAGAAAGTCCTTCCCAGAGGAAATCTTGAATGCAGACTTTTCTGGAGAAATTTGTATCTCATAATGGCAAGATTCTCAAAATAAAGCCTTGTAACAGTGAGTCTGACAGGCCTTTAACTATAGCACAGCAGTGCTGCCAAAAGCAACTAAGACACGTTGCTGCTTTCCTGCGGCAGTAAAATTGATGCTTTAAATAAGTCTTACAACAGGATTTCTCTGCTAATTGCAGAAATAGATAACATGTGCCTTGAGCAGCCATTATTCATTTGACAGTAATTTTTCTTAAATAGTAAATGGCATTCTGTTTCAATAGCTCTCAAGTGCCTGATATTCCCATAAGAAATGTTAAATTCTTCCATTAAGGAAATCACTGGCTTGTGGATTGTGGCTTTTAGAACTGAAATTACCTGAGGTGGTCTGTGTTTGGCTTCTTTTAATCAGCGGGTTTCATGCACAGAGGCAAATAACAGAACTTGCTTTCAGAGCTTTTCTCACTCTTTTCAGAGAGTTTCATATCCTATTAGCCTGGACAAAGTGTTCCAAATATAGTAAGTAAAATCATCTGTGTTAATTTTTAAAAATGTGAAATTTGTCTAAGAAAGAAAGATGATACCTTGGTGAAAAATGAACATAAATGCTACTCTGCAGATGGGATGTCTTTTATTGAGTTGTTGGATCCAAAAAGTAGCAAGGCCAGCTACCTTAGTTTCCCAAAGCTTCTTTAGTGGTAGAACCCTGTGTGGTGTGGGGTGGTTCCTAAGCCCTCAAGAAGTTCGGGTTTTCTACTGTTGATTCCCAGGCCTTTGAGTTCTCATTGCCTGGGAGAGACCTGCCAGACTAAAGTGATACAGATAACATTTTACTTCCCCCATCCTTGCAACTCCTTTTGCGCCATCATTTGTGTGACTTGAGTTATTACTTCATATATGTTACGAATATGAATATTCTTAGAATTGAATAGAATATTGCGTTCACTGTAGATTGCTTGCTCAGCTCATGAGAGCTTGAGTTTCTAAGCAATTAAGTGAGCAGATACAACATTAAAAGGTTTAATGAGCATTAAAATTCAGCTAAGAGAGAAGCTCTTTAGATTTTGTCTCCCCAGTAAGAAAGAATACTTAATTTAAGAGATGCATAGAGCTGAGTACAAACTGTCACTGATTTTGTGAAATACTGAACTTCTATCAAGAGCATGAGATCCATGTAATAAAATTAATTAAGGATTAATCATAAATGACAGTTCAGCATATTAGGAAAGCGAAAACTAGCATAAGAAAGCAGTACAAGGGAATTTAAAGTTACATAAAAGAAAATGAATTTGAGACAGTAGCCACTGTCTCTTCATGAAAAAATGCTTTATTGGTTGATCTGTTGGCCAATTTAAAATATATGCTTATATTAACTCTTGAAGCATTGCTTAAGATGTCAAAGTGAAAACCTCTTACTTACAATAATTAATATCATTAACATGAAGAATGATCAAATTGTCTTCAATGCAGCTCTACAGAGAAATTTAAACAATTTAGAGTTGTGAGTAGTGAATACTGAAATGCTGCATTTCAGGACTTCTGGAGAAAATGTTATTAATTGGAAATGTAACCATAAGATTTCATGTGGCAGCATTCCTTGTCTCAAATCAAGACTAATTAAATTATGATTACTTACAAAAACAACAGGTGATTAAAAATAGATTAAACTTTTTTTGCTACATCAAATCAAATCAAAGCTTCATGTTGGACTGGCTCTAGCAATGTCAGTTAATCTTTAGCATTAGAAGTTTGAAAAACAAACCTGGTATGAAATCTCTGAAGCAGGCTTTATCCTAAAAGGAGAAAACTAGCTCTCTAAAGTGAATAACAATTTCTTTGCCGGGTCAAAGTTGTCAAGATAAAATGCTGCAAACTAATGAATATGGGAAGAAAGAAATATTTATACTTTAGATTTAGAAGAGTACAAGTTGCTAAACTCATTTTTATAGATCCATGCAAAGAAAATGAAGAGAAAGATTGTCGTGGTTTAAGCCCAGGCCGTAAATCAGAAGCACGAAGTCCACTTCCCCCCCCCCACCTTTCTTCCCTCCGCTTCTGGAGGGACGGGGAGGAGAATCAAAAGAATGCAGCTCCCACGGGTTGAGATAAGAACAGTTTAATAACTAAGGTATAACACAAATCACTACTGCTACCACTAATAGTAATAATGATAAAGGAAATAACAAGGAAGAGAATACAACCGCTCACCAACTGGTACCTCGCCCCCACCCCGCCGTGTTCCAGCCCTTCCGGGCCACTCTCAGTTCTACCTCCTGGGCATGACGTGCTGTGGTATGGAATACCTCTTTGGCTAGTTTGGGTCAGGTGTCCTGTCCCTGCTTCCTCCCGGCTTCTCCTCCTCCCTGGCAGAGCATGAGACTCACAAAGTCCTTGGTCAGGGTAAACATTCTGACCCACAACTGAAAACATCAGCTTTATCATATTATTCTCAGGTCGAAAGTCAAAACACAGCACTGCACCAGTAGAAAAAATGACTGCTACTGCTAAACCAGGACAAAGATAAAGGCAGGAAAACCTGAAGAAAAAAGACTACTATCGTATGCTCTAAAGCCTAAGCTTTCGTCTATCTGATGAAAAATTTAGAATATGTATCTCAGAAATCTTGACACAAGTAAGAAATTATGGTAAATTGTGTTTTAAAGCCTGACTTGGCAGATGGGTGCCTAGATGTGTCCTGCATCTGTTTAATCTGCTTTTTACAGCGACATGTGGCAACTGAACATACAATCCTCTTGCAAGGTGTCATACAACATAAGCAGAAGGATGGTCCTTGTCCTAGAAAGCTCATAACTGGAGCATAAAAGGCGAGATGCTCCAGGTTAAACATTCAAGTGTACTGTGCTGGACTGACAAAAAGATTAGTGCTGATTTGGTGTGAAGTTTTACAGTGTTGGCCACCACAATGTCTGTTGGAATCAAGTAATGAAAAACAAGAATAGTTAGTATGGAAAAGGTTAAAAACCTAGAGTTAGGTCTCTTTGGCAATACATCAAGGAAATATTTAAAATTAGCACAGCATATGCTGAATGGAAATAAACAACTTTAAATTCATCCTCTTATGGAAGTCATGATCCTTCCTCTGCTTAACTTTTTGGAGACAAAATCCCCTTCTGCACTGTTCTTTGCCTCCAAGAGGAAAAGAAAAAGCCAACAGAAAAAGGCAAAGACAGGGAACATTCTCCCTTTAGAAGTGTTGTGGTTTAAGCCCAGCCAGTAGCTCAGAACCATACAGCCACTCACTCACTTCCTGCCTTTCTTCCTCTCTCCACTCCCGGAGGGATGCAGAGGAGAATCGAAAGAATGCAACATCCACTGGTTGAGATAAGAACAGTCCAGTAACTAAGGTATAACACAAACCACTACTGCTACCACCAATAATAATAATGATAAGAGAAATAACAAGGGAAGAGAATAAAACTGCTCACCACTAGCTGCCCTATATACACCCTGACCTTAGCAGCAATCTGGGCCTTCTGAGTAACTCCCCCTAGTTTGTATACTGGGCATGACGTGCTGTGATATGGAATACCCCTTTGGCTAGCTTGGGTCAGGTGTCCTGTCTCTGCTTCCTCCTGCCTTCCCATGCCCCTCCTCTCTGGCAGAGCATAAGACTCAGAAAGTCCTTGGTCAGAGTAAACATTAGTTAGCAACAACTAAAAACATCAGTGTTATCAGCGTTGTTCCCAGGCTGAAAGTCAAAAACACAGCACTGCACCAGCTACTAAGAAGGAGAAATGACTGCTACTGCTGAACCCAGGACAAGAAGAAATTCTGCAGAAATCTCTGAGAGAAATGTAAGTACTTGAAAAGAACTATGAGCAACATATTTTCCTATTTCAGAAAGAAGTTATGTCTTTATCTAGGACTTGAAACAATGCATTCTACCATCTCTGGGGCTCTGAAATTTATGGCGTTGGAAATGCTCTTCATTGAAGAATCCATGTCCTTAGAAAACAGACTTCCTGTAAGCTTTCAAAACCTAGCTATATCTCAGTGTTTTATCAATTGCTTGCTCCTGGCATGAAATGTAAGAGTACTCTAGAAAATAATGTATATGAGGACAGGGTAATATTGTTCTAAGATTGTACTGATGTGATTTGCTCATGTGTGGTATCTGAAGGATATTGTGTCCATCACATATTTGTAGTTTGACTCTGGTGCTCAGGTGGGAGTAGTCTTGGTGGAGAAAATACGCAGTTTATCACATGGTGAATGAATGCTGTTATAAATGATGAAATATTGAGTAAAAGCATGTTACCATCTAGTTATGTTTTGCAGGCCTCCTAGGCTTTCCTGGGACTACTTGGCTATTTTGAGGGAAGTGGGCAAAGCAGCATATAATTTACATAGTTCCATAATATTTAATAGTAGTATAGCCATTTAGCTGCTAAGCCTTGTCAAGCCTGATGATTTTCTAGATGGGCTAAGAAAAAAAATGCCTAATCCAAGTTGTATAACAGTAGAATAGAGATCCCATGTTGATCTTGCTTGTCATTGCAAACACTGTGCGTGACTCACCTACTATATCTAAACTTTTGTTCTGCATTTGAGAGGGATTAGTAAGGATAGATACACTGAAAAGTCATGCTCAGATTTTGTGACAGTCTTACAACATGCTGTCTAAATAGAAAATCGGAATATTCAAGACAAATCTAAATTTACTGTAGTGTGCATATGATTTTCAAAATGCGTATTTACAAATGCTAAATACTATATAGTTCCGTAAAAATGTTGATTCATTATCAAAACCACTTTGAGATCAAAACCAAATGAAAGGCTGGAAATGGTTTGAAAAGAATGAAGCAAAACAGAGGACTTAATTTGGCCAGCTGTATCTTCAACAGAATGCCTAATTCTGATAGCATCTTAAAAACAAACAAACAATAGAAGGTATAGTTTAAGTGGGGAAATTTCAGAAAAGGGCAACAAGGAAGATCAAAGGTACCAAGCAGCTTCTGTGTTGGGTCTGGCTGAGTAAACTAAGACTCTCCAACTGGGATTAGAAGGATTTCAGGAGGCAGGTGCACAAATCATTATGTCATGGATGAAATGAATTGATTTTCTCACTATCTCCAGGACATGCTAGTAGGAGGCAAGTTCAAACCAACCAGTGAAGGTGGCTCCTAATCAAACAAATAGCAAGCTGTGCTCTCTGCCAAAGTTTCTTGTGGGGGCCTAAAGTTCATGTAAAGGAATGAAAAGTCAGAATGAAGAAGTTCTTAGAGGAGAAATCCATTTAGGAATTTGGGATCTACATATAGCTATGAAGCATATGTTCTCCTAATGAGTCAGGAAGTCCCCTGTGCTGAATATTGTTGGAATTCAAAGCGAGTGGCATTAAAAAGAAGAATCATACAGTTTGCCCTTTCTTTTAAGTCATTTGCTCACAGATACAGCTGGAGGCAGGAAAGTGGGCACTATGCACTGTTAGCCTGACATAGTAGAGTTGTTGTGTTGTAAAACTACAGCCAAAATTACTATAGATTAAATAGCAATTGCATCATATGACTGAAAAAAAAAAGGTAGTACCACTTTACATATGTGAAATTGAAAAATTCAGTGCCTCTCTTTAGTACTATTGATTCCTTCTTAGACTTGTATTTCACTAATTCAGAAAAGCAAATAAATCACCATAGCCGTCAATTACTTCCATAGGACCCCAGGCCAAATGGCAGCATTAAGAAAATTTGTATATGACACCACGGAGGTGTTCAAATTACTGTTGTATACAACTGGGCTTTTTAATTTTCCATTATTTTATATGTAAACAGGTGAACAATTATAAAATTAAACATATTACTAAAGTTTTCCTTCCTTATGATAAACGTACAGCAACCTGAAAAATCAAGTGGATGCTCATAAAATGTTGGATTCTTTAATTTTGATTGACAAATGGAACTCTCCAATCAGTGTACTCCCCCTTAGTGGAACCTAAGGATACACACAATTTTTTTCACTCAGCTCCATAATGGCATTTGCCATAACTAATGCAGCAGTGATTTTTTACTCACTTCTATTTTTTGTTCATGAGTTCATACTTTCAATTTTTTATTTTTTTAAGAAACTATATGGCATCATTAAATATTGTAGGATTGGCATGTACACTGCATTTCCAGCTATATTCTTCTTGCATTTTTACTGTAGTATTCTGATAGACTGCCTTTTTGGCAAATGAAGCACGAGGTTAACATGTTTTGGTTGGTGTGTATTCAATGGATAACTCAAACATATAAAACTTTTCTTATGCCTGACATCCTGTGTCTTTTTTCTCCCTCAAGTGAAACAGAAATAGCTTGAACTTTGAAGCCTCATCTTTGAGATGTCCTGTGTGCTAAAAGCATATGCTGACATAAATTTTTATTAAATATGACTTCTGAACCTTCATCCTTTTATTATTCTTAGCAAGGTGTCTCCCACCTGCACTTTCTCAGAAAGGCATCAGCATGTACACATTAAAGTTTTACAGTGCTTTAGTTCTCTTCCACACAGGGAGCCACTTTCCAAGGGGAGGCTAGGAATCTGTTTATGTATAACATTGAATTCATCCTTCTGATTTATCCCCTTGGCCCCTAAAGTGAGAGAACATTCATTTTTAATGCAAGAAACCAGAGAATGAAGCATGGTAAGGTGTTTTGTGGTTTCTTTATGCTAACTTTTTGAGTAAAAAAAAATGAACAAATAAACCTTTATTATTCTGCCTTCAGATTTGTATGCCTTCCACTTGGAATCACTTAAATTTGAAGAAGATTAATATTTACAATTCTGTCTTAGCTCTAAACCAGTGAAATTTACCTGTTCTGCAATATTTTTCTAGCAATTCAGTTTATATATATTGATTTATACCAGTAGAACAATAATGACATTTCTTAGATACCAGACTCCTGGATATTTTTCCCCTTCATCACACAGATTGCAGGCTACATCCAGACACCATAAATGAATTCTGCATCAAGATAAACTGAACACCTCACATGCATCTTTCTGCTACATGGTATGGAAAATAGCATGATGTGCTAGAAAAGCATTAAACTTCTGGATAAGGAAATGCAGAGGCATTTATGCATGTTGTTTCCAGGAGACCTCTCTGCCCTGTCTGAGGCTCATGTGACTGAAGCATGACTGGAATATGGAAGACAATCTCAGAAAGGAAAAGAAGCCCTTATTTCTTGTATGCTAAGGAAAATTACTTGGAAGTCACTGCCATCCACCTCTATTAATTTTTAATTCCCTTTGAAATACAATAAACCCAAAGTCAAAACTTTATATATAGTATAGATCACAACAGAACAGCCAGGGGTCAGAGGGAGATAAAAACTTCATGAGTAACAAGAATATCACTCTGCCCTCTATATGGAGAGCCTGTTTATCCACTCCTCCCAGAACACTTCCCTTGTTTTCTTGCAGCATGAAATTTACTCAGTCTCAGTAATCTTTGCAATACTGAGATTTTATTACTGAATTCATGTTTTGTACTCTGTCAAAATGAGGCTGAAGATCTCATTTCCATTTCATAGACTATTTTAAAGCACAAAAATTACTTTCATGCCTAATAGGACAACTACCCCGAATTTTTGTTAATTATAATTTAAATGTAATTTACAAAAAACCCCATTTTGATGTTATAAATCATGAGTGACAACTTATTTGGAATAATTTAATGTAAAAGCATTAAGATGATTGCAGAAAGTGAAAAAAACCAAAGTATTTCACTCTATTCAGGCTGAAAAAAGTTGATCTCACTGAATTGCTTTGTTTCTTTTATTTTTTTTTTTCATTCATTCTGTAATATATTCCTTTATCTGAATAATAACAGGCTGTAGAAAGTTTTGCTTCTAATAGAATGGTATCATTTGATGGGAAAATAGCAAAAATTTTCAGCCAACTCTAATAACTATCATAAATATATATAAACGCATTAAGCGTTGTCCTGGGGTCAGTTGAACCCAGGACAATGTAACATACAATGAAAATGATCTGACATTGACGTTTTCTCATATAGCTATATATTATAAGTTATATAATACATAAATCCCAGGGGAAGTTCATACTGTGTAGAGTATTGGACATTGCCAGATGTTCAACAATTCTACTTCAAAGATTTAGATCAAAACCTATCTGTGTTTGGGATGTCACTTTCTAATTTTTGTTAAATATCTTATCCCTTCATTTCAAGATAGGTGGGAAATATGGTTTCACTCCACACTAAGTGCAGGCAGAAATCATAATTTAATCAAGCTACAGCACAGAAGTCAGAGTAATCAGAATATGCTTTTTTTTAATTAAAATTATGGGGTTTGACCATGTACTTTGCTCAGCCTAGCATGCAGGAATTAGTTTGTAAGACCAATTGTGCATGTTGAATCTCATCCTATTTTTGTCATTAATGTATTTAATTTAAGATTAATAATAAAAACTTAGCATGCCCACTAAATCAAGCACAATTTGCATGGTGTAATAGCATATGACATTAAAATGCCTCATGAAAGTTGTTTTGTTATATCATCTTTCTCTGGATTAATCTTTTCTCACCTAATTGAGGTGAGATGTCCCATTGTCTTCTACTCAGTTGCTATTTGTATTAATGGAAATACGGTTTGATTTAATGATAAAACAGAAATGCCAGCAATTAAAATTAAACAATTTCAGAACAATTAGTGCCACATCGTGAAACTCAAAATCTAAGAAATTATATGATTAGATGTACTGACTCAAAGCAGTCAACGAGCAGGATAAGTTTATGCTTAGACTAAAATTATTATTACGTGCTGATGAAAAATTTATCATACTAGAAGGACTAGAAGGACTTCTATGGTATTTTATCTGAGTACATTAAGATCATAAGCTTTCTTATGTAAGTTAGGTGAGATTAAAAATAGAGTTTCTGTCACTGTCCTCCAAACACCTGTTATTTAATGAGGCACATAGCATCAAGATGTAATTTATATTCTTAAAGGATAAAGAGATTCTTCAATTAGCAAGTTATCAAAATGCAAAGTATTATCTTTACAAGCAATTTGTGTTGCAGTGAGCAGATGTAACACAGATGTGGGTTTTCTGTGAACCACTTTAGGAATGATCAACTTAATGGTTTATAAGTCTTTTCATAACATTGTTGGAAAACTATTATTATCTTTCTCTTCCATCTATCTATCATTATGTTTCTCCATAGTGAATCTTATTTAAATCTCGCTGAGCTGGGACCTGTTTTCAGAGCTGATTTATGATTGTACTCAAACATACCAACAAGCAACTCACAGGTCAATGCTTATCAGGGCTTGCACTGAAAGATCAGGAGAGCCATCCTTGCTAGTGAACAAAAAAAGTAAACTGTAGGGACAACCCCGTAATGTTTCAAGTTAGAGAAATTGTCCTTATGTAAGAACTGTAATTAAAACTTACGTTATGCTCTGGAAGTCATTCTGAAAGAATGACTTTCAGAATTTCCTGAGAATAAAAGCTCTCAGGAAACATGCTTGGATTGTCATCTCATGGCATCACCAGAAAGTGAAATTATGGTGTAATGCAGACTCAGAATTTAAATCCTCTAGCTTTGTGGAGGAGGAGGTGAAAAATGACAAATATCAAACCAGTGTTCTTGTTCTTTTGCTAAGCTCCGCTAAAATCACAAGTTACTTTGTTTTGTGTAGGTGGCAGACATCCTTCTGTAGATCTTTCAGGCAGGTTTCTCTGCCCATTTTTACTCTGAACTTATTAATAAAGGAATTTTACCAATGAATGTATGTGTATGTACTCTTTTCTTAAATCTAAAGAATTTTTCTTGCTTTTTTCAAGTGTCCTCTGGGTCAAGGTCTTATTGTCTTTTTTGTTAGCCATTTTTCCATTGGGATGGAAAGGAGAACTGGAAAAAGGTAAAACTTGCAGGTTGAGGTAAGAATAGTTTAATAATTGAAATTAAGTAAATTATAATACTAACACTGATTAAAAGATAAATACAAAAAAGAAATCAAGGAAAAAAAAAAAAACCAGAGCAAAAAACCCCAGCCAAACAAGTAATGCTCTCCACCCACTGATCAATGCCCAGCCCATGTTTGAGCAGCAAGCAACTGCTGGCTCCTGGGCTCCTGGCTAACTACCTCAGTTTTTGTGCTATGACATTCTATGATACAGGGTATCCCTTTGGCTAGTTCGAGTGAGCTGTCCTTGTTTTGCTTCCTCCCCGCATCTTGTGCCTCTCCTTGCTGGCAGAGCATGAGAGGCTGAAAAGCCCTTGATTAGGGTAAGTGTACTGAGAAACAGCTAAAGCATCAGTGTGCTGTCAACATTGTTCTCATACTAAATCCCAAAAGCAGCACTATATCAACTAATAGGAAAAAAATTGACTCTATCCCAGTTGAAGCTAGGACAAAGTATTAAAAGAAAGAAGGAATTCAAAGAATTCCAAGTGATAGTTAGCTTTCAAGTACGCAAATGCTCGTTTTTGTCAATCTGAAAATCAGTTTGGAGTGGAAAACTGCATAGTTGTGAGAGGGTTTTAATAACAAGTGTTCAGATGAATTTTAACTTATGTAATCCTGTTACTTTGCAATTGTGCCCTCAATTGTACTTGAGAAATCTCAGGTTTTAAATCATTTTGGAACTTTGCAATGTTAACATTTTTGCATCTAACACTCAGTATTTTGGTGATAATAAGAAAAAGAAATAAATTTATTAGTTGACTGATATAAAACCCTCAAAATGCAAAGGAACCAGTGGTATCCTATATATAATTTTTCATGGACTAGTTACATGAATAAAACCAGAATTTTATTACTTGGCTAGTACACAAAGATGTGAAAAATTTGTTTGATGTTAACAGCAATGATAGGGCTCTGGGCTAGGACTAGATTCCCACAGATGTCTTATGGATCCCACTGATTACAGGTGCAATGCATGGAACATTTCTCAGTCATGTTTATCATCTTTGTCACTAAGATACAATGCTACATTGTCAGAGAAAAATGTCCCATTACTGTACAGACTCCAGCTGGGATGTGCCATACTGGTGTTGCATATGCAGATGAGAGTCAATAAAAAGTGCAGGGGATGTACGAACTCTGAATTCATGCAAAGCATGGAGGTGCAATGTGGTGAAGTCTGCAGAATTAACTCTAGAAGCCCTTTGAGCATGGAAGGCAATGTGCCCAAAGAAATGGAAGTAGAAATAGCATCAAGTTCTACAATATCACTGGAAAATTATTTCATCCACCTAGTTTATGAGATGTATAGATGACTAGTGTCAGCCTCATGAATATCTGAATACTTGGGTGAAAAGAATTGGACAAATACTCTTTCGGTTTTACTAGTCTTAAACATTGCAACTGAAGGGAAAAAGAACTTAAAAAAATTCCTTTTAAGAAGATTTTCTTCCCTTATAGGCATACAGTCAAATCACTTTAAAAATCCTGTTTGTTACCTTTGACCAAAGCTCTTTGTAATTGGAGTTCTAAGAAATGCCTTCCCTCTCACTTTCAGATCACAGCTGAAGTAACGAAGTCTCTTCTGTTTCAGGATTAAAATGTATAAAATGGGATAGGGTTTTTAAGTCTGCTTGAGTTGTTGTGGGACATAAGGACAAAGCAGAGCAAAAATACCAAGAGGAATAGGTATGCTTGCCACATTATGCCAGACAAATTTGCTTATTGTTTCTTTTCTTTCAGTGAAATATTGAAAATATTGGAGTAGCTGGAAAAGTATGGCCATGAATTCTCATTTCTGGATGTGTACAGTGGATGCTGAGAGGGGTACAACCTGGAACTGCTCAGTTTCTGAGCCAGGTGGGTAACCCAGTAATAAAGCCTTAGAAGACTCTGGCAGTCTGGTAGCTTGCTACACTGCTTCTGAAAATCCACATAGCAGGTGTAAGAATTCAGCCTATTTTCACTCTCTTGTTATCAAGATAATGCTGCACTTAAAGTGCCTATGTTGTGAGCTTTTTTGTGTATGCTACAAACACATTCTCTGCAATGTAGCTGTGGAAATGCCGTTGCTTGCTGAATGTAATGTGATTTTCATATAAAAAGAGAACAAGAATGAGATGGAGAAAAATGAGTGAGAAACAGGAAACAGTTTATTTTCAGTGTGTAAGCCAGTATGATTTTAAGCAATCACAGTCTTCCTTAAGCAAATACCAAAGTCTTCCTGAAGGTGACTTTCTAATTGTATGCATATGTTGCAGAAAAGTTAATAAAGCTTTTTCATCACAGATATAGACTCTAAAATATTCACCTGCATTTGACTTGCAAATATAAATTCATTTTCCTTTGTCAGAATTTTAAAATGGGTAAGAAGGTGCAATTCTGTTTGTTAAAGATGAGTAGAGAAAATCTGGTATAATGACAGCAGCACTGTAGTAGGAACCCAGCTGTTTCTCTGTGGTGTGCTCATTTGGTTTTGTCTCTTTCTGCTCTGGCTTGGATTAAATCACCTGGCAATGAACCTAAGTTCAGGACCTTAACGTACCTTTTACTCTCATTATGAAAAAAAGAGTTTATTTTGAAAGTGTGCATCTCTAAGTGGTGCTAGTAAATTTTACCTCTCAAAACAGTAAATTACATAGAGAAAAAAATGTAACATTAGGTACCTAACTTTGTGCTACACTGTATGGTGTGTTTATTAGTAAACCTTCCTAAAGTAGCTCAGTATTTTATGTAATGATACATACTTATTTGCCTTGCAAATGTACAGTCAAAGGTCAGTGGCATAATGCTTGTGAAACACAGAAGGTATTAAATATTTAATGTTTTTATTTCTCACTAAATTTAAGAAAAACAAAAAGCCACAAAGTTCCTATAACTGGTCCTTTTTTTTTAATTTTTAGTTATATAGTCACTCTGAATCATTCAAGGACAAGACATGTAGTTAAAGCTGCAGTGTCAGCTTAAGTAAGTAATTTGTTTGTGTGCTTAACTTCAGTAACTGAGACCACTTAATGGATTCAATGTTAGGCACTCTCTCATCATGGTGGATCATCCCTGCTCACAAAAAACTTAGGTCAAAATAGCACTAGCTCAAGATCTGGGGTGCACAAGGAGATCAGAATCTGCATTACACAAGATAAATTGTGTGTATTTTGTGATTTCAGAATCTATTCTCATGGGCACGATAAAGTCAAGTCTGTCTTTCTGCCTTTGATGCTGAAGGCAAAACTCCTGTCATAACTGCCTTAATGAATTAAAAGTATTGTAGGAGAAAATAATTATGACATTTGTACCACTAGCAATAAGTGTGGCTATCTAACTAGTGTATCTGGCCTTGAAAAAGCCTTGCTCCATACATAATGTACAAAAAGGCTGAAAGCATCAGAAATTGGGTAACAGGGTGCAGAACAGCAAGTCAGCAAAAGCCTGTTGCACAAGGGACCTACCTATTGTGTGAAGGACAGTAAAGACTGCTCTTTTGAAGACACTAATGCATATGTTTCTGCACACTGCGATAGAAGAGGAAAAATGGTTTATTTTGTGGAGCATGAAAACAGATTGAAATTCAGAGGCTCTGGAAAAGATATTTCAGGGTTTGTCCCTACTTCATGTCTTTGGAAGTGGTAATGTAAATCAAAATAAATATTTTTCTGAGGATTACATTAATGAGAAGCAAATTATAGTAAGTCAGATATGTCATCTTTTAATATCCATCTATCTTTGTATTTTGAAGAACTCCAGCCCAATTTTTTCCTGTATTCTGTGTACATAACAGTGGTTTGTCTTTTCTTTACCTAGGTAGGTAATGACTATGAATCATCAGCATTATGCTTTTGATTGCTTGTTTGTTTGTTTTGGGATTTTGGTTTTTTATTTTTAGCATAGGTTTGAAGCAGCTAGTTAAATTACTTACCTTGTTCACTATCTCTTGCTAGTTTGTTGGTTTTTGCTATAACATATTGGAAATAAAAATTATGCACAACAGTTCAGTTGAAGTCTTTCGATTTCACGTTGTTGCTGTGAATTGCTCAAACTGAATGCCATTTTAAAAAATTATTTATTGTTCTTTATGTTATAGCTTTAATAGGTTTTCGTATTCATGATGTTTGAGGGTGGAGTTGTCTGGCAACCTGAAAGATACAAAGCTAAAATGAATCTGGTTTTGCTAAAAAGAGTGACTGGATTACCAAAAGGTGAGCAATGCCTAAAAGGTTTCATAGCTTCTTCAAATCCTTCACTCTTGAAGCCATATAAAGGTTGAAGTCAACCTGTAATTTTGAAAGAAGGTATGTCTTTGTTAATCATGAATATATGTCATGAAAACAAGACCTCATTTGACTAACTGAAATTGCTGTCCCTAGGTCCTTCCTCAGCAGAAAATTACAGGTGAACACCTGCAAGTTGTCTCTGAGGTAATGATCTCAGTGATGACTCACATAACAGTGGAAACACATCAAACCTTCTCTTTTGTTGATGTACTTGGCAAACTGGGATTTTCTGTTTCAATATTTATCCTAGCATTTGGAGGTGTACCAGGCAAGACAATGTCTGAAAAAAAATGATATCTAGAAGTATGTGAAAGGTCATGTCCAAATTATGTTGCCTGATGCAAACATTATGTAACTTATTGGTGATATTTCACCATGGCTTCAAATGGGATTTAGATGACTTCCCAAAAGAGTGGTCACTGACAAAGACACAACCATCTGTATCTGAGGAACAGCCAAGGGCTCCGGGCTTGTCTGATGTGGAGAAAAGGAGGCTTATGGGCAACCTCATTGCTCTCTACAGTTTTCTGAGGAGAAAAGTGCAGAAGGAGGTGCTGAGCTCTTCTTCCTGGGATCCAGTGTTATGGCATGCGGGAATGGTGCAAAGCTGTGTCGGCGAGGTTCAAACTTGGCATTAGGAAGCATTTCTTTCCCAAAAAGGTGTTAAAAAACTGGAAAAGGCTTTTTAGGCAGGTGGTTGATGCCCCAAACCTCCCAGTGTTTTAAAGGCCTTAATAACAGGCTATAAATAGGTTAACCTTGAATTGGTCAGCCAACTGGATAGATGACTGTTGTAGGTATCCTATCCTATCCTATCCTATCCTATCCTATCCTATCCTATCCTATCCTATCCTATCCTATCCTATCCTATCCTGTCCTGTCCTGTCCTGTCCTGTCCTATCCTACCCTATCCTATCCTACCCTGTCCTGTCCTGTCCTATCCTGTCCTATCCTATCCTATCCTAGACATGAAGGCATCTAATTCTGGGTAGTCAAAAGAGAGAAAGAATCTAATCTGTGTATACCATCTTTCTTTTCCATCAGAATTATTTGTTTCCCCTTTTCCACTCCCTGTTCCCCTCCTTCCTTTTTTTTTTTCCTGCCTAAGAAGGATGCAAATTCAGTGGACTACAAGGCTGGTATTACCTTTAATCTTAGGCTATTAAAAAAATTTTAATTAAGCAAAGGTAGCTCTGTATACCTTAGATTTCAGTTCACAATGTATCTCAATAATAACCATAGGATGATATCACATGGCTGTCCCATGGGAGAAAATTTGTTTGTAGCACATTTCTCGAGTGTTTGATCTCCACAGGATACTGTCACCTGTAGCGAGTCCAATTGCTTCATTCTACATGCTGAATATTTTCCTTTTTTTTTTTTTTTTTGGCTTGGTTATTTTTCAAATATTTTTTTCTCTCACATGTAATCACAATTGGAGAATGATAAACAGTAATGGAGAGCTGAGACACTGCATCCATCCGCGGATCCTGAAGGAGCTGGCGAATGAAGTTGCTAAGCCACTGGCCATTATATTTGAAAAATCATGGCAGTCAGGTGAAGTTCCCAACGACTGGAAAAAGGGAAAAATAACCCCCATTTTTAAGAAAGGAAAAATGGATGACCCGGGGAATTACAGACCAGTGAGTCTCACCTCTGTGCCTGGCAAAATCTTGGAACAGATTCTCCTGGAAGGCATGCTAAGGCACATGAAAAACAAGGAGGTGGTTGGTAACAGCCAGCATGGCTTCACTGAGGGGAAATCCTGCCTGACCAATTTAGTGGCCTTCTATGATGGGGCTATGGAATTGATGGACAGGGACAGAGCAGTTGACATCATCTACCTGGACTTCTGCAAAGCATTCGACACTGTCCCACATGACATCCTTGTCTCTAAATTGGAGAGACATCAGTTTGATAGGTGGACCACTCAGTGGATAATGAACTGGCTGGATGGCCACACGCAAAAGAGTTGTGGTCAATGGCTCGATGTCTGGCTGGAGACCGGTAATGAGCGATGTCCCTCAGGGATCGGTGTTGGGACCAGTCTTGTTCAACATCTTTGTCGGTGACATGGACAGTGGGATTGAGTGCACCCTCAGCAAGTTTGCTGATGACACCAAGCTGTGTGGTTCGGTTGATACAACGGAGGGAAGGGATGCCATCCAGAGGGACCTCAACATGCTTGTGAGGTGGGCTGATACCAACCTTATGAAGTTTAACCATGCCAAGTGCAAGGTCCTACACCTGGGTCGAAGCAATCCCAGGCACAGGTACAGGTTGGGCAGAGAAGAGATTCAGAGCAGCCCTGCAGACAAGGACTTGGGGGTGTTGGTCGACGAAAAAATGAACATGAGCCAGCTTCAGTGTGCGCTCGCAGCCCAGAAAGCCAACCGTATCCTGGGCTGCATCAAGAGGGTCGTGACCAGCAGGTTGAAGGAGGTGATCCTGCCCTTCTACTCTGCTCTCGTGAGACCTCACTTGGAGTATTGTGTGCAGTTCTGGTGTCCTCAACATCAAAAGGACATGGAACTGTTGGAATAAGTCCAGAGGAGGCCCACGAGGATGATCAGGGGACTGGAGCACCTCCCGTATGAAGATAGGCTGAGAAAGTTGGGGCTGTTCAGCCCGGAAAAGAGAAGGCTGCATGGAGACCTCATAGCAGCCTTCCAGTATTTGAAGGGGGCCTACAAGGATGCTGGGGATGGACTATTCATCAGGGACTGTAGTGACAGGACAAGGGGCAACGGGTTCAAACTTAAACAAGGGAAGTTTAGATTGGGTATAAGGAAGAAATTCTTTACTGTGAGGGTGGTGGGGCAGTGGAATGGGTTGCCCAGGGAGGTTGTGAGTGCTCCATCCTTGGCGGTGTTCAAGGCCAGGTTGGATGAGGCCTTCGGTGGCATGGTTTAGTGTAAGGTGTCCCTGCCCATGGCAGGGGGGTTGGAACTAGATGATCTTGAGGTCCTTTCCAACCCTAACTATTCTATGATTCTATGATTCTATCTTGTCCCTACAGACCAGCACATCCATTCTTACATCCACTTCTAGAAAAATAAAACATGGATGCTACACCATCCCAAGCTTGATTATTTTGACATTTTTCACGCTTATAACACTTTGTGTGCACCTTGTCTTTGTAAAAGAAGATAAAAGTAGAGTCAGGTCCTGATCTAAAAGCGCCACTCAACTAAGCCAGATAAGAGAAGGCATATTTTGACATCCTTTTTTGAATCTTTGACTAGAGAGGAATATTGTCTTTCTAATAAAGAGAACCAAGAAGACATGGCTATACAGCTTTGGGCATGCATTTTCAGGGTTAGCAACAAGTTTAAGGCTCCTGTGCCGTTAAGACCATTCCTGTTAAAGCATTACTGAAGTAACTCTTTTGCTATCATCTATCTTTACATTTGAAGCTTCTATTTCAGTCTTCTTTGATGCTCTGTGCTGCCTTGGTCTGATCATTGCAGAGTACAAACCTGGTAGCTCCTGAGCCAGCGTGTCCTGCTAAGAGTTGAAGGATTTTGGCACGAGCACAGTGCTATGCTGACATGTTCTGATTACTCCAGGCCAGAGCTGACTAACACCTAGAAGAGAGAATGAACAGGGAAAATGCATCTCTTCCTGCAACCTTCCATGTAGATGTAACCTTATTAGCAGTCTTCTCCTTACCATATTTCTCTTTTAAAATAGAATGCTTTGAGTTGCTGCACATAAATTGTATTTAGAAGGTTATTCTAGTAATATTTATTTTAGACTCTAACAACTTCAGGGGGGGAATGTCATTTGCTATCAGTTTAAATAGTGCTTAGCAGAGCAGGGCTCTGACCTATTGTGCTCCTTACAGCTGCCATATATAGATAAATGAGCATCTCCGATTTAACAAATGACTGTAAACCAGCATTTTCAAGCACAACAAGAATTAAAAAAAAAAAGCATAAATATGATTTTTCAACAAAATTAACTCTACAGTCATATTTCCCCCCCTTTAAATGTCCTACTGGATTTTAGGGAAAAAGGTAATGCATCTGTCCTTGCCTCTGCCAAAAGGATTCACTCTTTCTCTGAGGACATTACTTTCCTTGGTCTTCCCTAGTTATAATTCATGATGGAACATAAATAACTCAGATAGATTATTCAGTTTTAGGCAGAAAAGGGAATCTTTTTCTTTCCGCAGTGATATGCCTGTGTATCACAAGGCAGAATGTTAACACTGTGCTCTGCCTGGGTTAGTAAACTCTACATCTTAGTAGGACTAGCTAACCAGAAAGCGAGGAGCGAAAGGCAGTACCTGCAGAAAACTTCAGTCAGGGTAGTGTCCCAGCATCTTGGAAACATTTCCATAAATTTTTTGTATGGGTCCAGCTGTTTGCCATGCAGCCTGAGGGGAAGTCCTTATTTATGAGGAGAACTCTGCACCACCATCGATTGTAATCATGTGCAAAATAGTCTTTTCATCCCATGATCATGAATACATCTTTGTTAGACTAAACGAGAGCTGCTGACTCAACATCTGCCTGCATGCAACGCACCTTTTAATCTCACTGTCCATTTGGATAGCTAAAAGGAGAATGTGCTTCTAGGGTACATTTTCACTGATTATTAGGACGATTTTTTGTTCTTTTTCTAAAACAGGAAGACAACTTTTGACAAAAATATTTCCCTTTGATATTTATATAAGTCACATCACTTAATATATTCTTTCATAGAATTACACTTTCCGTAACTTATTAGGGGCTTTGTGTTATGGAAGGCAATGAAGGGTGAGAAAACATCCAAAACTGTAGAGAAAACAATAATTTATTATATCCTGTGGGACTCAACAGCTTGTCATAAATTCATTTTCCATGTAAATGGGCTTAAAAAAAGATTAAAGTTGGTGCAGTGCTGTAATTGTTACTCACATGAACTTCAAAAGAGTTTCATTCTTTGACTACCCTTTAATGCTAATGTCCAGAAAAATCAATTTTCGTTTTTCATTCTTGCATTTGAAACAAATCTAAGCTTACTGCAGGTAAGGGATTTGGACTATTGGCATGTCTGACAAAGCATATTTTGTACACAAAGATTTAAAGAATTGGCCTCCATTTAGAGTTTCAGGACTCAGTAATCTGCTAATGCAGCTGAGTAGTTCAGGTGATTCAGATCACATGAAAAGCAATCGATGCATTGAACACATTTCTCCATCAGTGATCTAGAAAGCTTTTAGACAAGCCCTTCAGTGCTCTGATCTCACTCTACGGTCACATTGCTGATCAAATTGTGTCCAGTGATCCAGGGTGTGAGTCTGGGTGTGAAAGTGATACTGGGCTAAATGATCAGAGGAGCAGATGGAGGATGACCCAAGCATAGAACCCACCTTACCTCCTACTTGTGTGCTGGAAAATAGCTTGATGATAGCACTGGAAGCAATACAAACCTCTGTGTGTTGGATTTGCCCTCTTTGGCATGCTTCAGTTCCATCTTTTTCTTGATGAGCAGTCTGTGTGAGGTACAGGAAGAAAATGGCAGTCAGCATTCTCTCTGCTGTGCGACTGTGAAGCAAAACCAGGGTATTTGCTTAAAGGGACAGGAAATGAATGCATAACCTTCACATTTAGAAACTCCTGTGTGCTTTAAGGAACTGATAGTTATGCCGGATAAAGATAGATTATCTCAGTTAAAAGCAATTTTCCAAAGCTGCTATTTCCAACACCTTAGTGAATTTAGAAAATCATCTTGGTTGCCAGCAGAGGTGATAATACATTGACTTGGATTATTTAGGTGAGACAACAACAGCAATGGCATTGAGATTTAGGAAGTCAGATTTAGAAGTGAAGAAACATTGCAATCAGTGTACAGGCTTGCTCATCAGCAGGAAATTTTAAGTGTTTTCACCACCCTGTAAACCACTTTTATATCATAAAAGAAAAAGAACACTGAAAAAGACTGGAACCTGTTTTTTCATGATACTGTCATGGTTTGAAGATACTGGTCTGGCTTTTCTTAAGGGCATGTTAAAATTCCAGAATTGTTTTCATCTAGAAAAAGTGTGATTAGAAAAGAAGCGTTGGTCTCACCTGAAGATTCTCAAAGCCTTGCATGTGTCCCCTCAAAGAGAAACTTCTCATAGTTTCTTTCCCTTTAAAACAGAACACTCAACAGACTGTGAGTTTTAGTTAATAGTTTCCTTTAGTTCATTTGTTCTTGGATAATATATTTATGTTCACTTGTGTGCTTCCTAGTCCTAATGAGGCATATTAGAGGTCATGCAAAGCTGGCTGAGATTATTCATCTTTATGCCTTGATCTGTGCAGTTGCGTCAAAAACCATGGGTGTTCAGTTACCATGATGCTAGGCTACAAATTATCAGCTGTATGTTCTCAGTTCCCAGATTTTGAAATGGACAGTCCAATTCAAACTACTGACATGCAACAATAAGAAGGCTAATCACATGCACAAAATAAAGGTTTTCCAGGTGTTAGAGCTGAAGCTATTAATGATTAAGCTCTGCATCTCCACAAACACTTCTAAGAGTACTTCACAAAGGAATTTAGCAAAGTAATGTAGGATATACCCAGCTGGTTAAGGTCACTGATGCTGTCCTTATTTGTTTCACTGGCAAAACCATCTTGACTTTTTGAATAATAAAATATAAGTTATATACTGAAGATAATTGGCAACGGTTGTCTGCTGTTGGCAATCTGTACCAGGATAAACTCCACCATCTAATGTTTAAATTGTTTTGAGTGAAGATAATTCTAAAAAAGGTATTGAGTCTTACAGGTGCTTACTCCATATTTATATGCTACTGATAAGACAGTTTTGTTACAGAGCAGTATGTTCTCAAGACCCTGTAGTTCTTGTCCATTAGAGAAGGGAATGACTTAACAATGAATCTTCTCTGCCTTTCTACACAAAAAACCTTAAAGGTTCAGATTTAAAGTCACCCTCATTCTTTAGAGACAGAGTACCACATCTTTTACATGTGATAGTAATCTTTCATAGGACTTAAACAGCAATGTTAACAGGATTAAGTCTCATGATATTACTAAATTAAAGCCTCTCAGGTTAGGTTAAAGGTCCTCCCAGCTGTCAAAGTTTTCTAAAGAATACTTGGCAGAGTTTTACAGTCATTACAAGGAAAATACCAAAGGCATAGTCCGAATGGGTTCAAAAGTCCCTGAGCATCACAAATTTATGGAAGTCCCTTTGCACTTCAGTTAGCTCCGAGAGGAGGTCTTTGACCAAATGCTTTGTGTATGTCTGCAGACCATCGCAGTTTCTGTATCTTAACCAGTATTCTTGTTCTAAGTGAATACACTTGAATGACTTTTATTTTTTTTTTCCCTGGAAATAGGGTTTTATTATATACATGGTCAGATTCAATGTAATGCTGCTCTTCCCGCTGTGCTTCATCTAGGCTCCTGTATCATGGAGTAACCTGCTGAAAATAGCTGTGTAAGCACAGAACCAGCTGAACCATTGAATCAGGATTCAAGGATATAAGCAAGAGCAAGAATTCATCTGATTAGGTCACGAGTGATGAGAGTCAAGGTTAAGTGCTTTCACATTTCTTTGCTTCATCATTAGATTACTATTGCTATATTGCTAACATATATTAAAATGGTATGAAACATTTATTTCAGTAATAAATACAGCCCTTTTGACCTGGTCTTTCCATAGCAAGGTGGTCTTTTGCTCTTGGCTTTACATAGACATGTATTTGATTTAAGCAAAAGAAAACGAGCTTTCCTCTTTTTAGGTATCTTTACAAGATACCTTTTTACAAAACCCTTTGCAAGGGTTTCATAGATAGTCACACTACTTAATGAACATGTTAACCGTTAGGTCCCCAGCTTCTGTATGCAGGAATGAGAGAAATTTCTTTCTGTAAGATGGGAGGGAATACTGCTGTTAAGCTGATCCCTGCAAAATGAGTCAGGTTCTGCTAAAATTACATCAAGACTGAAAATAAAAAAAGGCACAATAGTGATCAAATTTATGTGAATGGAAAGTTAGAAAAATGCTTTCAAGTGTTGTTTAATGACTCTGTAATGTAATGACTCTCTGTAGGGGCTTACAATGGATCTTACCTTACAATAATAATTTTCTCTCAGACCTGACACCCCCCCCACCCCAAAAAAAAAAAAAAGAAAAAAAAAAAGAAAAAAAAATTAGGGCATTTTTTAGGATTTTTTAAGAGGCTTTTCCCTCCCAAAGATGCTGACCAATTCCAGCCATCGTGGTAAAAATGAGTCACAGGGAATGACTTGGTAAGTTTGTAACACTGCCTTCTGAGATTCACATACTATGAAGTTCATTGTTGCTTAGGCTTTTTATAACCTATACTAATACAGTCCAACTGGAAAATATTGTTCTAGAAGGAACTATGCAAGGACTATGCAAATTGAATCATACAGTTTCCTGGTAACTTCACATCTCTAGTTCGGAAAAGAGGAGACTGAGGGGTGACCTCATTAACGTTTATAAATATATAAAGGGTGAGTGTCACGAGGATGGAGCCAGGCTCTTCTCAGTGACAACCAATGGTAAGACAAGGGGTAGGGGGCTCAAACTGGAACACAAGAGGTTCCACTTAAACTTGAGAAGAAACTTCTTCTCAGTGAGGGTGACGGAACACTGGAACAGGCTGCCCAGGGAGGTTGTGGAGTCTCCTTCTCTGGAGACATTCAAAACTCGCCTGGACGCCTTCCTGTGTAACCTCATCTAGGTGTTCCTGCTCTGGCAGGGGGATTGGACTAGATGATCTTTTGAGGTCCCTTCCAATTCCTAATATTCTGTGTGATTCTGTGTGATTCTGTGTTTTAAAACCATATTTTTTAAAAAAGCGAGATGCTGTATGTGGTAAATGATTCCTCTCTGAACTGTGTGTTTTAATAATAAGAAATAAAACCACGCAAAATTCAGCCGCACAAACTGAAATCTTCCATCACTGTAAAAATTATGTTAACTATTTCTGGCTTAGAGAGTTCTCATCTCATATCCAGCTCTATTTGTTATAAAGGGAGCAGAAATGGGTGAGTTGATTAAGGTATGGTGAACTAATGCTAAAAAGATGAGCAGGCATGTTGTTTGTCCCAACACAATACTCTGTGGTTAACTTTTAATTAATATGTAGGCATCTTCACATGACCTCAGCTAAAAGGCAAAATTCAATTATAGCAAAAAAAATGGTTTTTCAGAGTTTGACTTGCCTTATTTTGCCCACTACCTGTTTCATCCTGCGGTATACAAGGAATTCTCACTGATCTGTTGAAAAATCACAAGTCAAAACCATTGAAAGTCTGTTCTATAGACCTACAAGACTCAGAGAATTCTAGAGTGCTTAATAAGCTTGCTTTTTGTTTTAGTATTATTTGTTTTATTCATTTTCGGTTAATAATAGTTATTAACTGAAGTTCTTTTTCATAGTTCTTTCTCTAAGCAAAAAAGAGTAATACCATTTTCTTAATTCAGAATTTAATACAATGAGTGATTGTAAAATCTTTAAGCAAGCCGCTGATCAAAGCATCTTTTCTGTTTTTTTTTACTGTAAGGTAAGAAGACTGTATTTTTGAACTGTATTCACTGAAATTTCAGGTTGATTTTTATCTTGAGAAGCCCTCAGTGTTTCATCTTGCCTATATTTAGTGGTGTCTGTCACTTCTCAGATTCAATTAACTTCATTCAATTCAGTTCTGGAAAATGAAATCGCATTATAAGAAAAATTTGTCCTTGTAAACCTATTTTATATAAGCCATATTATTAAAGAACTGTTTCAGCAGTGGTAGAACACTCTTGACACAAATCTATGACACAGAAGATCTTTATTTTGTGAACAATGACTTGCTAGCTTCTTACGCTTTTTTTTCCCCTCTTCTTCTTGTGATATAAAATTACTATAAAAGCTAAAGACCTGTAACAGACAGGAACCCTACAGATTGTTCTTCTCAGTTAATTCACATTCCCCAGCATCATGACAAGTGTTTAGGAAAAGATGCCAAGTTATAATTAAATATATTGGACCGATTCTTATTCTTATTTATATCTGTTCAACCCAATCAGTCCTGTGGAGTTTGTCTGGGCATAAATAAGAAGCAAGCATAGCTGAATATGATTAATTTAAACTTGCCTTCTTTATTAAAATGGAAAATCATGGATTGAATTTTGCTGCTTTATATGACTGCTAAATTTCATTGATCTTTTGGGTCATGCAATTAAAAATAAGGAATTATTATATGAGTACGAATTAAAAGATAATTGAAAATAACGTTTCTTGAAACATTCTTAAAAATTTTGGGTTGACTATTAGAAACAGCCTTTTAAAAAATCTTAAACCCCTCAATTTTCATCAAAGCATTAAAATAACTCTCTGAAAGTCTGAAGCAAAAGCTGAAATCTTATATGTAAGTCTAAACAAAAGCAAATGGGGCTGGGATTTTGCTACCTGCTTTTCTATTTTCCACTTAAGAAAATAGATATGTTTTGCTCTAAACCAGAAAAGATATTTTTTTGCTCTTGGATACCCAAGTTAGGAAGCAGAGCAAAGCACCTTTTTGCCACATTCCTAATTTTCTGTAAATGTGTTTTCTTTGAGCAGAAGATGAGGTCAGATTGATGGAGACATAGGAAAGGATAACAGAAGAAGGTACATAGAAGAGTGTTATCAGATGTGGTAAAAGAACAAAAGAGGTCAGACAAAATGCTGCAATTGGAGTGGAAGCTTGTACTCCATTAACATGACAGGGCAAGAGCAAATGTTAACAAGTCAGAAAAAAAATTGAAACAAATATTGCTGTTGCAGTAAACACAAGTAAGAACAGGCATTGCCATCATGATAAGGGTGAAAGCAACAAAAGAGGCAGGGGGAAAACATGAATCTTGCTGAAAGTCTTAGCAGTGAAAACAGCATCTTCTTTATTGCATCTGTCAGGCCTTTTACTAGCAACAGAACCACAACTCAAAGGATGTATATCATCTAATTGCTAACTATAAGAAGGTGTGTTATCACAGCAAACCAGCTACACTTAATGCAAAAAGCCATTCCAGCGCATTCATTTTTGTAACCATTATCCAAAATCTTCTGAAATCAAACAGAATCCTTTTGCGTATTGATTAGATTTTGAAAAAGGAAATATCCAACCATAACAAAATCCTCTAAGTCCAGTGCTGCAATAAGCTTTTCCTATTGTAACCTTAGGTTACACATAGCTAACTCTTTCATCCAGAAACTGCTGGAAAACTCCAACACTGAAGATGTTCGAGGAACAAAAAGTAATTTTGAGCCTACACTGGATCTGCCTTTGGCTGTTTTAAGCAGGATGTAACAGCTGGAAAAGAGGCAAGGTCTAATGCTTGCCTTGGACCCTGGGAACTCAGGGCAGATGAAGGATTGGGAAGAGATGCCTATTCTGATGATTTATTTTGATCATGTTTGTGTGAGCTGGGAAGATATAAGATCAAAGTTGCAAGGAATGTCCTTAACTCCAGATATGGGGAACAATCTGAGCTCCATCTAGACCTCAGGTATAGTAGTCCAATACAGGCTGATTGAGTCCTTTAACACTGGGGATTATCCAGCTGAGGTTCTGAGATGCAAACACAACCCTAAAGAAACAATTCAGTAACTATTCTGTAGCATCCGTTCTTTTCATGAGAAGGTTCTCTAGAATGGTTAGTCTGCTAAAGTGCCAATTTATTGTTGAAAAGATGCACTATTTGAGATTATCTATATAGTAGAGTTGCAATTCTGCTGTGCATTGGGAGTCTTTATTGGGCTTTCTGGTTAAAAGAGTAACTGTATGAAACATAAACTTTAATATTTGAGCTATAAAAATTGTGAAATGTCCTTTCCCTCTCCTTGAGTTCATTAAGTCTCCAGAGAAATATTCAAGCTGATTAGTTATTTCAGCTTGGGTTTCTCATCTCAATCTCAAACAGCAAAAAATTAGATTTAATGACATTAGAGGTTATGACTTCTTTGCCACAAACAGTGTCTTGATTTGGTGACCTACTTCATTATGACTAGAACTTCATAACTTGTTAATTCCTCAAATATTAAGACTTAAAACATTTGTATTTCCTACTTTCTATATATAGGATTTTTTACTGAACTTTATGAAATGAATGCATAAGCTATTTTAGTAGTTTGCTAAAGTTCACGTTATTAAAGGCATGTTCTACTGTGGGTTCCAGTTTACAGTTTAGAGCTGTCTTTGTTTCACAATCAAAACTATACTCATTTTGCTCACAGGCGTTTTTTTGGGAAAAGTGCATCAAGTAAATACAAATCTAGCAACCAAGTACCTGCATTGGAAAAGAAAGAAACCATAGCAAAATGTTTTCAAGTACTTACAATAAAAAAATAAAAAAATCAACCAATCACTTTCTAAAAACTCATTAATGAGGAAGGTCTACCTAATAGTAGCCTTTTGTCAGAGATCAGTGCAGATACATTACATAATTCACCCTTCCTCTTTTTATTTAGGTGTTGGTAAAGTGCACATTAGCAAAAGATTGATGTTCAAAAGTGGATATAGTATTAACAAAACAAAGTTATTTTATCTGTTTGCAGCTGTTTTAGAGAGAGCTATTTTTGAGGGTCTCCCATGTCTCACAGAAGCTCTACTTTAACCCCATAGCTAGTGAGAGCAAGTAAATCCGAATGTACTCTTTTGACTATCCAGAGTTTTATGTATTTTGGATTCCCCCATGTGCCCTCACCCCATACTTTGATGTAGCATCTCTAGGGTGAATTTTACCTACCTACAGTTATCAGTCTCTTTGGATCCTAAACACCAGGAGCAAGTCTTTGCTCACATTTCATGGTTAGAGTACTGGGTTGCAACATATGTCATGTACACCTTTCACAATTGACTCAATCAGAACACAGAACAATTCAGGTTGAAAGGGCCTTCTGGAGGTCAGATAATCTGTCTCAAAAGGAAGGTTAACATTACAGTTGCAACAGGCTGCTCAGAGCTGTTCTTCATCAGGTTTTGGAGGTCTCCACAGTTAGAGATGCTACAGCCCCTTAAGACAACCTGCACCTGTGCTTAACTTTCATTGTGCATGGATTTTCCTTAAACACAGACATATATATGCTATATATGTCTGTAAACCATATCTTTTGCCTCTGGTCCTTTTGCTGTGCAGCTCTAAGCATTTGGCTTCATCTTCTCTATAAGCCCTACTTTCCTCAACTGCTTCTGGGGCCATATTTTTTTCCTATATTTCTGGGCCAAACAAGCCCACTTCCCTTACCCTGTTGTCAAATGTCATTTGCCCCAGACTCCTTCCCAACTCTGTGACCCTTTACTGGCCTCACTCCAATTTGTCTGCACTGGGAACAGAGGGAAATAATCAGTTCCCCAACCTGTACCAGTGCATGGGGTTGCTCCGTCATAGGTCTGTAATTCCATTATGAACATTCATTTTACATGGTTCCTGTTTTCCCATTCTTCCAATTTATTGTGGTTGTACAAGTAAATCACTTTTATGTTCAGTGTTATCAGTGCTTTTCCCCTCCCACAATTTGGCATCAGCTTGATGAGATCACGTCTCTGTAAGAATCACTGAAGAATATGTTCAACAGTTTGAAACCTTATGAAACATCTGCTAGATATACTACTCTCTAGGTTCAAATGCTCAGCCCTATCTTTGCTTACCTAGAATACTGTATCTTTGAAATGAGTGCAATAATTCTGTATTGAAACTCTTGGTCAAGGTAAATGATTTCTTTGCTCTTCCCTTTTTCATAAAGCTGTAGCCAAATTATCTTTAAACCAAGCTGTTCAATCACTATATATCTTTGGTAAATGCAGTCTAGCTGTTCCGAATTGCCTTCTTGTCCTTTGGTGTTTGGAGATGGCTCATATGATGACTTCCTGTTTTCCCTAAACTGAGACTGACTGGCCTGTCTTTTTGCAGATCTCAACATTTGACTTTTTTTCACATATTTAGGATTTCTACTGATCAAACAGATGATACAGAGTAGCCTTATAGTGAATTGGGTGAGTCCTGCAGATGTACGTGTTTATAAACACAAGCCTAAAAAGTAAGAAAATTGCATTATGTTCATTGTCCTGCAAAGGCAAAAATGTGAGTGTCATTAATGTCAAAGTTTACCAAACTTAGCTATAGACAAGGAAGACTGCATCTTCTAGTACAGCTTTCCCTTTTAGCATCTGTCCATGCAGGATAAACAAGTCAGATACTTCCTTCTTCACTGCCAGCCATTGATTTATTTCCATAATTCTGCATGCATTCAACAGGACAGATGCTGAAAAAATTGCAGGCTCAGAATTTCTTTATTACTCTAGTAATCATTAAAGTTTCAACTACTTGTTATTACACCCTTTAATCCAAATACTGTCTTGCAAATGACTGGGATATTTGATCATGTCAAAGTTGGGCAAATAACTTGGAAAAAAACCCAACCTTACTAGCCTCAAAATTTTAAAGTTGTTACCTGGAGCAATGGGCTTATCTCTTTTGATACACTGACATGATAACTTAAAAAATACAATCATCTGACCCATTTTAATGCTAATCTTTTCCCCTGAAACATTTGCAATATGAAAAATAATATTTATTCTTTTGAGACTCTGCTGAAATGGGATAAAATTCTGTATTAAAAAATATTGAAAATATTATTTAAACATTATTTTAAAATATTATTTATTTAAAAACCCCTATTTTTGTTCTGCATATAAAAAAGATATCCTGATCCTTTTTACTTTATCAATGATGAGGACTTTTTTTGCTGCTTTGCCCTGAAGACCATAACAAATGTTCTGGTTGCATGAACATGGGTATCAATAAGCTTTTCAAATGTAGACTATAAGTAAGGGCATGCTGTTCCCCAATGTAATAAGGTTAAAAATCCTATGAAAGTAACACTGAGAAAAATCACAAAGTATATATAATATCCACAAAATCAGCTGTTATTAGATTCTAATTCTCCACTTAAGACATATTCCTGAAGAATATCCATATATACACATGCATGTATTTCAGGAATGCAAAGTCCTTTTAAGAAGCTATCACTACTTCTCTCTTCCTTACTTTTCTGCCTTATGTTTTTTTTGCTTTGACAGTTTAATGATAGCCAAAGTGATTGTGCTTGGCTGTCAAGTGTTTGGCCCCATGACCACTGTCAATACAATTGCAAACATTACAGAGCCTTTGGTCCTCTCAGTGTGAGTCCCTTCCCCTTGGCTGCTCTCTCCAATATGGTTTCCATGATTTCTACCAAATCTCATGACACTCAGAGATGTGCAGCCTTGGCAAGTACTCTGCAGAGGCACCGGCAAGGTTGTAGACTTTTCTTCTGTTAGAGTAAGGTCTGTAGTGCAGTGGAAATGGGTCTGATGTTGTCCTGTTTGATCCGGGATCACACTTAGTCAGAGAAAAGCTCCTTAAATTCATTTACCCAGAAAGTTTAAAATCTCAATTTTTAACTAACTTGCAAGTCCTCACATAGAATCATAGAATCATAGAACAGTTGGGGTTGGAAAGGACCTTAAAATCATCTAGTTCCAACTCCCCTGACATGGCCAGAGACAACTCACACTAAATCATGTCACCTGAGGCTCTGTCCAACCTAGCCTTGAACACCACCAGGGATGGAGCATTCACAACTTCCTTGGACAACCCATTCCAGTGCCTCACCAACCTTACAGTAAAGAATTTCTTCCTTATATCCAATCTAAACTTCCCCTGTTTAAGTTCGAGCCCCTTACAACTTGTCCTATCACTACAGTCCCTAATGAAGAGTCCCTTCCCAACATCCCTATAAACCCCCTTCAGATACTGGAAGGCTGCTATGAGGTCTCCACACAGCCTTCTCTTCTCAAGGCTGAACGACCCCAACTTTCTCAGCCTATCTTCATATGGGAGGTGCTCCAGTCCCTGATCATTCTCATGGCCCTCCTCTGGACCTGTTCCAACAGTTCCATGTCCCCTTTTATGTTGAGGACACATACCATATATCAACCTAAATGAAATTTAATGGCTGTTATAATCCCCAGTCAAACAGGACTGATAAGACTGTGTTAGAATCTCTTTTTACCTTAAATGCAAGCTTTCTTCACTAACAGATAGTGGGGTTTTATTTTACTCTTAATATCCATTTCAGCTTCTTGTTGGTTGATATTTAAACTAGAGACAGCTCTAAAAAATTGTTCTTATTTTGCTGCATATCTTTTTCTTGGGAATAAAACACAAATGTAAGTAATACTGGAATATTTAAGATTTGGTTCATTCAGGCATTAAATGCTCTAAGAAGTGAGTGACCTTCAAAGCTTTTCATGTAGGAAAATTACTCTTTGCTTTTATGCACACACATCAAGAGAAAATGAGTTGCTAATCTGGACCTCCTAGTATTATCATCCACATCAATCATCTGGTTATGTTTTTTGGGTGATAGCTCTTCTAGTTCCATTATTCAATGGCCAAATAATGTGACTTGTACTGAAAGAGAAAAAAGTACTGTCTCCTTAGCTGATGGAAATCGGTTTGGATGCAGTAAAATAAATGCTCATGCACTCACATACACCAATCAGAATGGGTTCCTAATACTACCAGAGGAAAGAGAGAATAATATGATTTCATATATCCACTTACTGAATCATATTTTGGAATGGCTGTTAGGCTAGCATCAATATCTATTTTACTGGTATGACAGAAATTGAATAAGACATTTTGAGAAGACAGAATTTTCTTCTAGGAAGTTGTGAGCAAGGTACACCTCATTACCTAGAAAACAATGAAAAAAAAATCAGCCAAACTTTTTCCTTATCTATCAATATTCACACATATTGTCATTGGTTTTCTTGCCTTTTGGAAATGTTTATGCTGTGCAAATATTTTCCTTTCAAAGAACAACATTATTTTTCATAATATTTGTATGTTGTACAGATGATGATGGAGTTAGCTAAGATTTTTTTACATTCTGTACATGTACATGAATCCAAACTGATTGTATCTATGTCTGTGGTGGAATTAGGATTAATTTAATCATATTAGTGGCTGTTAGCAATGCTTCATATTTTTTGTAGATGCAGATATAGAAAATGTAAATGATGGCAGTGCCTACAGCGCCTTTCTCTTTCTCTTCTTCTCCCTGCTTCCCTGTCATGGGTAGTACACTTCTCTGCAAAACCATAGTGAAAGAAAGCATTGTGGGGCTGCTAGAAAGTCTGCTTACTGTTCAGAGTACCCAGATGTTTCTTGCAAGCATAGCAAGACAATAGAAGCTGTGTAACCAAAGCACTGAGGGATTTCTTGTCCTCTTTATTTGTTCACACACTGTAATTACCTGATAATGTGTGGTTTTCATGACAGTGTCCATAAGGTGATGACAGGTTAGCTATATAAAGCAAAATTTTTACCCTTTTTCACTACCTGCTAAAAGACTCTCAGAAAAGCATAAAGAGAACGGTCTTTCAACTTTACCGGGTCAGTCAAGAACTGCAAACCATATTTGCATTGCTATTTAATTTATTTCTTAGTGAAATCATGCTTCCAAACTGCATTATATCCATACATATTTTGATGTAGATAAGAAGAAACAGTTTATAAATTGAAATATTAACATCTTATTGCATAGAACAAGTAACTGTGATGAAGTAAATGTTTCTAATTATATTTCAGTCTATTTAGAATTTTTGCTGAGGTAGTTCAAACTACTTCAGGCATATTTTACAATACAAATGCATATTTAAAAAAAAATCAAAACTAAGATAAGCCAAATGTCAACTGTATTCATTTCTGCCTCAGGTACCAGTGGCAAATATGTGTCTTACTGTGGGCCTAACTGTAAATAACATGGGTTCATCATAACCTCACTCTAAGGTGAAGGTGACCATCACCAAAATTATCCACATAGTAACTTTTGTTGAAAATCTGATGGAATTTTAATTTAAACTGACTCAAGATTTTAAAATATACTAGATGTGCTGCTAAAGCAAGGTTTTCTTCAGCTGTTCTCTCCCTATTCTCTGTGGCTATAGAGATGTTGAGTTTCTTCAGAAATATTCTTCCTTTGATTAATTTTGATCACATGCGCTGTTTTTTATTTTGCTGGTTAAAAATGGAATGGAATACAATAAATAGAAAATAATTTTCCTCTCGTGTTTTCAGCAAACAAAAATCAGAGGTCAAGTAAAAACTTCGTAAGCACTACAAGTTTATTTGAAAATCGAAGGGGAGATCGTAAGATACCAGCTCCACAGGGTCCCATGCTAAAGCTTGGGCAAAATGAAGGCTTGAATGCCATGCAAAACTGGGAATAATGGTTGTATACTTATAGACAGCTTGTTGGGGCAGAAAAACCTTATTGTGTCTTGGTTGATCCACAGGAATTGTCTATGTACCTACTTTAATTTTTCAATGAAGCCTAGATAATTATGACTGGATTAACCCTAAAAGACAAGCTAGGTGTTTTTTCTAAATCTGTAGCTAATCATGCTGGCCTTTGGGGTTCTGCTGGATAAGCTTTGAAAAATCGCTTGCATTAAAATCAGAAAGCTGCCTGTTTCTTTAAAATAACGTCAAAGCAGAGACAAGTTGGCAAATCATGGTACATTTTAGTGGAATAGGGCAGCAATTGTTACAGACATCTGTTTTTGTTCCATAGCGTATTTCAAACAGGTATCAAAGGCAGAAATGTTTGAGACATGACCTTTCAGTAAATTTTGCAGAGGGGAAAAGCTGCAGCAGAAGTGGATGAGAAAATATCTGAGATGTTCTTTAAACTCAGTAAATATACTTTTTGGCAGACAGGGACACCGTTATATTGTCTTTCACTAAGACATCGTATGTGAATGGCATCAGTTGCCTATTGCTCTCATGATCCAGGAGAGGCTTTAGTCAGATTATTGGATCTTTTTATGACACTTCCTTTAGGGTGTTTCCATGCAATTTTTGATGACTGCACACAACACAGACATAGAGGAGGCCTGTATACTGGGTCATAAATCACAGATTAGATTCAAATTAGTTATGAAGTCTGCTTAACTGCCCAAGTTCACATGAAATAAGTGTTTGCAAAGCAGGCTGCAAATAGGCTGTTGAGCAGACTCCTGGCCAGCCTTCTGACTGCCAGAGCCTGCCCTGGTGGGAACTAATGGCAAATTCTTACACTGCAATACACCTGCGGCATACACAGTGAGGTATCTGATCTTTTTTCACACCATTTATTCCTTTTTCTGCCTGTCCTTCCATAAGAGACTGATCTGAAACCAGACTCCACTGTCCATTGGCTCAGATTGATCTGAGAAGCTGGGATGGAAATCCATCTGTCTTTTGTCTCAGAGATGGGTGAGTTGAGGTAAGACTCCAATATCCATTGCCTGGGAGAAGGGTGTGAGGAGCTGAATTGGGACTCCACCATCCGTTGCCTGAGGGATGGGTGGGAAAGAGCTGATAAGACTCTTCCTTCCATTGCCTCGAGGATTGGTGTGAGGAATTGCTACCCATTACCCCCAAAATTGCTGCAGACACCTGTGTATGTGTGTGTGCAGACATGTGCAGTTGAAGAGCTGGCTGCAAGACCACGAAAACTGGTCCACCAGCAATGTGTAATACGTAACATGAAGAACAGAGGTACTCCCTGCACCTTGTTATAAAAGGGGGAAATGGTAATCATCAAGAGACACATCACCAAGAGGCACACCACCAGGGGGCCATTGCCATGAGGATGACTCCAGAGGACACCTCTGTGGGACACTCTCCATTGATGGGTACTACGGACCCTGAGGGACACCCTCCATGGGGCATCGCCATGAAGGCAGCTCCATCAGGTCATCTCCATGAGGTACCTTCAAAGAGATGACTCTAGAAGGACACCTCCACGAGGACACCACCTCTGATGACTAGTATGGACTCTTGGGGAATGCTCTGCTCCTATATCGACTACAAACCCTGAAGGACTCCCACCACTAATGATGATGACAACGGATTCCCAGGACATTGCTAGATCCATGATAGTGACTATCTCTCCCTCCCTCTGCACCCCAAATCCTTGCTTCATTTTCTACCTTTTTTCTAATCTGTCCTATAGCTATACCTTTTATTACAATTATTTCCCTTTTTTATAAAAACAATTTTTTGTAATAAGCTTACTACTCAATTACGGTACTTGACCTCATTTGCATCTTAATTTCACTCTTGCGATCATGAACTGAAATAGGGTCTGGCACCTCTAGGTGCCAGAAACTGAAACAGGACCCAGACACCTTCATGGACATTTAAATCACTGCTTTCTCTTTGTCAGGTGTTAAATATGAAAAAAATAAAAAATTCTCCCTGGGCCAAATGGGAGGAAGTAGCATCTGAAAGCTACTGTGTTGATGACTGGAGCTGGGATGCAGCAAAAAAACTCACAAGAGACTTCACTTTTCATCCTTTAGCAAGATTTAGACTTGGGCAAGTGTAATTAGTCCTCAGGGCTATGTTCTCATTTGCTATTCAATTTAGAGTAGTAAAGTGGGTTTGAAACAAATTTCCCAATGTTTCAACCAAACATGTATTATTTTAACCCACAGACATGAGACTCTTTCCACAGGAGATTTTTTAGAAAGGGTTTAGCATCACTATAATTTTTCTGTCTAAACAATGATTCTAAGTCCTCTCTAAAAAATTAAGAACTATTACTTTTTGTCTTCTGTTTATCAAATGAGTGCCAAACTGAAGAAAGTTGCAGTGGACACAGCAGCTTCTATTCACAACCTGGAGGTAATTAACAAAATAGTTAATATTAGACTTTAAAGGCTGCGCAGAACCACATCCAGCCTGACCTTGAATGTCTCTGGGAATGGCGTATCCAACACCACTCTGGGCAACCTCTGCCAGTGTTTTACTGCCCTTATTGTAAAGATTTTTTCCTCACATCCAGCTGAATCTCCCTTCATTTAGTTAAAACTAACAGGCCCTGCTAAAAAGTCTTTCCCCATCTTTCTCATAGGCTCCTTTTCAATACTGAAAGGCCACAGCAAGGTCTCACCAGAGCTTTCTCTTCTCCAGACTGAACAAATCCAAATCTTTCAGCCGTTTCTCATAGGAGAAATGTTCCGTCCCTCCAATCATTTTTGACTGGCCCTCCTCTGGACTCTCTTCAACAGGTTCATATCCTTCCTGTACTGAGGACTCCAAAGCTGAATGCAGTACTCCATGTGAGGTCTCACCAGAGTAAGGTAGAGGGGCAGAATCATCTCCCTCCTTGCTGACCACACTCCTTTTGACTGGCCTTCTAGGCTGAAAGCACACATTGCCATATCATACCCAATCTTTCCTCCACTAGTACCCCAAGTCCTTCTCTTCAGAGGTACTGCCAGTCGCTTCATCTCCCAGCTGGTATTGATACTGGGGGTTTTCCTGATCCAGGCGTAGGACCTTTCACTTGGTCTTGTTGAACCTCATGAGTTTTGCATGGGCCCACTTCTCGAGCTTGTCCAAGGATCCTTGTCAAGGATGGCACCCCATCCCTCAGGCTTGTCAGCTGCACCACTCAGCTTGGTGTCACCTGCAAACTTGCTGATGGCACATTCAATCCCACTGTCTGTGTCCTCAATGAAGATATTAAACAGTACTGATCCCAGTATGGACCCTTGAGTGATGACACTTGTCACTGGTGCTCATCCAGACATTGTGCCATTGACCCCTACACTCCGCATGTGACCATCCAGCCAAGTCCTCATCCACTGAACAGTCCACGCGTCAAATCCAGCTCTCCAATTTAGAAAGAAGAATGTTATGGGGGCCTGTGTCAAAGGCTTTACAAATAGATGACATCCGCAGTCCTTCCTTTGTCCGCCATTGTAGTTACTCCATCACAGAAAGCTTCTGGATTGGTTAGGCAGCACTCTTCCTTTGTGCAGCTGAGCATGTCTGTGACAGGAGAATGCAACCATAATTACTCATATGGTGTGATTTTCATACTTTTTACTTCATCTGGGATGTTTCTAAATTGTATTTACTGATACTATCTACTGAATGTTAGCCCACTAAAAGAAGAGACTGACCTTGTTTGACTTATCAGAGAAGGCCCGTGGTGTGAAAATATTGAACATTTAAAGGTTTTATTTCCTTTCCAAATAGCAAATGAGTAGGTCAACATAGTGGTTATTTAAAAAGGAATCTCTTACATAATTCTTCTTGCCATAATAACATTGCTTCACTGTAGAAAAGATGTCTAGGATATAGTCTATCAAGTGTAAAAGTGTTTTTACATATACCATAATGACAGTGCATACTAGCTTAATAATTGCTTCAGGGCTTTTCAGGACTGCTAGGGAAAATAATACTTCACTGAATTAATATTTCAGTGAAAATCTCCATTCCACTAAAGTAGGCCCACTGGTACAAAACCAATACAGATATTCTGCAGATGTATGTAGGTAGTATGCAGGAATATTAGCACTAGTGCACTTTCAGTTTCTATCAGCATCTTGTCAGCTGCTTGGAATAAAACAGACACCCTGCGACACGTTGATCTCCTTTCCATTTTCAACTCACAAAATTATAGACTCATAGATCTTTTTTTGTTGTTAAAGCATAAGCTGTATGAGTGAGATATAAGATAAATTAGCTGAAAAGAGCTTGCAGGCAATATGTGAGAAGGTAATTCATAACTGGTTACTGCATCAATCAAAAAGTACTAAATTTTCCTTATTTAGTTCAAAATATACTAAGTTTTTCCAGATATAGGACTTATTTTTTAATTGGGAATGAATCCCAAGAACCTGGGCCAATGACAGGGCGATTGCCTGGCTTTGAATGAGAACTCCACTGAAACACATTTAAAATGTACTCATCTATTGCTCATGACAAAGAGTTCTTTTAGGTGCAATATGAAGACATGGAGAGTACAGGGGAGCTAGTAGATTGGTTTCACAATAAACTGCTTGATGTACTCTTGGTTTTAAAGAAGAAAACATCTTGTAATACACATACAACTACTTCCCAGGTTTATCACTTTATGTATGGTTTTTTGAGGATTTGCATACTCATATAAATCACTCAAAGCAGCATTACCATTTTTATAGAGAAAAATCAAATATTAATAACGCAGCTGATGAGATACTCATGGTCCCCTAGGAGTCTCACAGGATCAAGTGAAGACTTGCAGGATTCAAATGAGTCATGATCTATAAAGGTTCCCTACTGCAAAGCTATTTAAATAATTATGAAATTTAACAAAAGCAAAGCAAAATAACAACCATTCCTCAAATAATGGAAACATTGAGGTCTTCAGGGTGCACAGGTCTGCTTAGCCCATGGCCCAGATCCTCACAATATGTTTGTGGTAATTAGAATATCTTATTAAAACTAATTCTTCTCTAGATCTCCCACAGAAATCCTCCAAGCAATAACTGTAGTCTTGCCAAAGCAAAATACTAAATTATAACACTCTCTGTTAGACAAGCCCCTACAGATATTATTTGAACAGTGTTGAAGATTCTTACAAACGAAACGGAAATGTGTTAACACTTTAAAGCTCCATTGGGTTCAGAAAACTGTCATTTCAGTTTCTCAGACACCCCCTTCATACTGTGGCATGCTTTCTCAATGTCACTTACCTGACATGATGTGCTGAGTTTTACAGATTTTCTCTCTTTATTGCGAGCTTTTCAGTATTTATTTTAGTATTCTTTCTTGTACATAGACCTATCATTTTGGCTCATTTCACTTTCATATAATGGACATTTTTCTGCTCCTCCATCTGCCTGTTGTATGAGATACCTGTGTACAGTGATAAAGAGCTTGAATGGCTGCGTACCATTTTCAGGTCAGTCAGGAGGGGAGTTCTGGGAGGCTGCTGATTGGGTGCCCATCCTGCAGACCTCTCCGCTGGCCTGGGGAGAGGACACACTGTGGTTCATGGATGCTGTGGCATGAATTGCCTCTCAATAGCCCCAGTATCAGTTGATTGAACAGGAACACAGTATTACCTCAGGACTTGCCCAGATGCTTTCCCTGCAGTCCCTGTTATAATGCTTTCTAAGCCGAAATAACATAAGCCACATAAATGAACTATGCAAATACAACCTGGAATAACAATTCCTGTACTGCTTGTGTAACAGAATGTCCCAGCAGAACTCATCTGAGGACCAGCCCATGCACAGAAGATCTCTTCCAATCCTTGCTAAGTGTTCTTCATTCCCTGCTCTTCCTAAAAGTGCAGTCATACAAGGATGTTGTGGTTTAAGCCCAGACGCAACTCAAAACCATGCAGCCACTCACTCACTTCCCACCTTCTTCCCCTCCCCTGCTACTGGAGGGATGGGGAGGAGAATCGAAAGAATGTATCTCCCACGGGTTGAGATAAGAACAGTCCAATAACTAAGGTATAACACAAAACCACTACTGCTACCACCAATAATAATAATGATAAGGGAAATAACAAGGAGAGAGAACACAACTGCTCACCACCCGCAGACCTATATACACCCTGACCCAAGCAGCAATCTGGGTTTTCCTGATAACTCCCCCCAGCCCATATACTGGGCATGACATGCTGTGATATGGAATACTTTTTGGTTGGTTTGGATCAGGTGTCCTGTCTCTGCTTCCTCCTGCCTTCCCATGCCCCTCCTCTCTGGCAAAGCATGAGACTCAGAAAGTGCTTGGTCAGAGTAAACACTACAGAGCAACAACTAAAAACACTGGTGTGTTATCAACGCTGTTCTCAGACTCAAGTCAAAAACACAGCACTACACCAACTACTAAGAAGGAGAAGAATAACTGCTACTGCTGAACCCAGGACAAAAAGGAAAGAGGAGAGAAGAGAGTTTTTAAGTCTTCAATGAATATTTTCTTCCCCTCTCCCTCTTCTTCTGATTCTCTAATGTACTCAAATTTTTCTAAAGTATATTTAGTTCACTTCCACTTAGCTTCACATGTCTGTTTCCCAGTGCAACATCTTTCCCAACAGCGCCAATGACCATCACCAACAACACACCGGGTTGTGTCCAGCTTAAAATTAATAAATGCCCCATCTGTTTTCAGGCTTCTGTCTCATTTCCTTTGGTTGTAGTTTTGTCTATTTTCTTCGGTCGGAATCTTGTCCATTGGTTTGTGCAGAACTCATCACACTGGCTGCTGCCCATCATGACCATCAGTGTTTTGATAGCTTCAGCAGATGCTTGCAAAATGCTCTAATTCCTCAATTCTTGTTTTGGTTTTTTGCTGGGGTTTTTTCTGGTTTCTTGTTGTTTTCTTTTTTTTTTTTTTTTTTCTCTCAAGGAGATGGAAATTATTTTGGATTTTACTGCTTCATATCTTTTTTCCCCATCTAAAACTCAACCTCAAACTCTTCCTATTTTCATCCAGATAGCTTCCTTTCTTGAAGAATTTTGGGATGCCTTCTTAGTCAATGTCACAATACAGTCAGTGTTTGATACCTTATTGGTTCATTTTTAAGACTGCTACTATTGTGAAAACAAACAAACAAACAAGACCCAGCTCAGATTGAAGTGTTTTACTCTCCTGCCTCTTCCCACCTCCTCTGCACCCTCCAGCTTGCTGATTCCTTGCTTAAGAAATCAATCCCTAGCTTTAATTATTTAAACCAGTGATCAAACATACCATAGTCATGGCAGTGGATATCCCTCCGTGTCCACCAAGGCACTGTGACTGTTTCGGTTAGATGTTTTAGGAAAGGATAGTCAACGCTTTTATGGCTGTAAAGCACACAGGTCACAACAACCAACTCCAAGAATGACTGAGGTAGCAAAACCACTAGCTACAATTCTATTCACACTCAGAAAAATATAAGCCAAGTATAACTTCAGTTGTTCACTGGAGTTTCCAGGGAACAAACTGGAAAAGAATCTTTGTAACACAACTTCTAACTGTACTTGCAATAGGATGATGAGAATCCTTTTTGTGTGTTTTTATTTGGAAGCCACAGAAGATCAATAACAATACTATAATAGCAAATATAACCTTGCACACTGTGTTGATATGAATACCATTTGACTGGATTAAATTTTTTGGCCTAAAGTTTATTCAGTTTTTGTATAATGTTTTGAGGCAGAGAATGGAAATTATGTTCATGGGATGGAATCTTGTCTTGGCTAGATAGTTAGAACAATGAAAATAAATTGTGCCCCAAATGACTCTCATGATCATATAAGACAGTATGTAGAGACTGATGAAAAGCACTGGTCTAGTTGAGCAGGCAATTGCTTCAGTGCAGTAAGCATGTATCAACAGAAGCAAACTGTCTGCACTTTGAAACCCAGAAAACTGGGCTGAGAGGTTTCATACGGTGAATTTTGTTCATTAAGTGTGATTTTTCTGGCAGTTGAAGTAGAATGTAAAGAAGACAGGCTCTCTTATTGCGCTTTAACACTTTTAGTTTCATACCTTCAAAAGCAAAAAATGTAAAATAAAAAAAACATTGAAAGTCACTGGCTAGCATGAGGTTTAGGGATAAAATTCCTACTAGGACCAAGATGGCTTCCTATTCCTAACATCTGGTGCATAATGTTACAGTTTTCTACAATGCCTATCTGTTCATCTTTTTTTTCACCTTATGATTCTGACTGCAGCTTCCTGTTGATGGATTTTATATAAACAGAAAAAGTAAAGTCACAGTGGGGAAAGGGAAAGCCAGCATCACCTGTATACTTCTCACCTCTTGCCTTTTTCAGGAATATAACTGAAATCTTTGACTGCCTTATTTGGCTGCAGTAAGACAGCATGCAGCTCTTAGCAAAGTCCCTTAACAGATTAGACCATTAGAGTGCAGAACTCAGTGCATTCAGGCATACATTTCTCATACTAATTGTGTCCAATCAAATAACAAGATCACTACAAACTCTAAATCATTTACACTTGTTAAAATGCCATTGCTAAAGTTCTTTGTGCCATTTTCAGGGTGTAGATGATTCATGCTGTGATATGCTCCAGAAATAAAGCTATAAGGAGGAGGAAAAATATAAAATTTCCTTTGTAGATAAATTTAATTTTTTGTTTCATCAGCGGTTTGTTAGATTTCAACCCTATCATATGCCAAAGTACAATGTTGGTCAACAATTTTGGTTTTGTTTGTTTGTTCTTTCTGTTGTTCTATTCAGAGAGCTGCAGCACTAACTGGGAAGGGAGATGGCTACATACACATGAAGAACACAGTACTCTCTTCTGCATATGTTGTGCAGATTTGGACATCTGACCTGTTCTCCTCTTCTAAACCACGTCAGCTTCCTGTAAAGATCAGAAAGTTTATACTCACATATGACAACAGTGGTTCAATATATTTAAATCCTTTTATGATTAAACTCAAGCGTATGATATTATATTCACAACTTAGTTTTTCAGCAATGCGTACTCCCCCAGTGAATTACTACTTCTCACTCTCGTCTTCTACAGCCATGTGCCTGCACCTCAGAAATGGTAGGTCATGTCAGGAAGCACAAGTGCTGAGCAGTGACCTTGAGCAGGAGAAAGTCCATTACTTTCCCAGCAGGCTTCCTGTGATTACTGCAGTCTTGGGTTCGAGTGCATTAGCAGAGAATAGAGGAAAGCTCACAGCCGAATGGTAAAATACTTCTAACACTTTTCCCCCTTTTTCTTCCTAATTCAAAAAGTGGAAGTGGCAAACACAGTTATACTTCCATTAAAGAAGCTGAAGTTGATTAATATGTTGCATATGCTGGGTATTATCCACTAGGTTACTTTAGAAAGTACTACCTACATAACCTTTGTGAATTACTTCTAATGTCTTATGAAACATAATCATTGTCAGATAATAACCAGGAATTAAACTACTTAAGAGGTCAAAATGTGAATTTCAATTTCTTAAAATAGCAAAGTTGGTTTACTTCTATGATTCTTTCTTTTTAGCCAAAGTGATAAAGTCACTCTGCTGGTAGTAAAACATTAAACTCTACCTTTTGTAAATCTGTATTAATAATAATGCCATAGAAAACAGAAGTCAAGGGGAAAACTATACCTCTGCTGTTTGGAAAATATTTTTCTTAAATCCTGTGCTTGATGTTCAATATTTCTGCAATGTATTCTTAGTGTAGGAGTAGGAAGAATATCAGTGGTACAGCTCTAACTAAGGTCTTCTCTTATGTGAAATGCAAGTAAAATTCTGCTGGTATAATAGAATATATACCTAGTTCTATCCATAATGAGAACTTATGTAAATGGTTATGTGTTCTTTTTTAAAATATCATATTTTTGTGGGTAATTTTAGCATAAGTAGCATGAAAAAAGTTAAATTCCCCAGACACAGAAGTGCTCATAAAAGTTGAACCTGTCCATCTAGCAAGTGGGTGAATTGAAAATCAGTTTAGAAATGAACTTTAAATTCAACCCTCTCAGGCACTATTAGCAGGGTGAGGCTGACTCTCAATCAAAAGGAGAAGTTGTTTCACTCTTGTGTACAAGCTGTGAATCAAGCAGTGGTCTTTATTGTGACCATGCTTGGCTCTCTGCAAAGTTGCAATTGTACCAGGTACCCTCCTGCCAGCTCAGTGCTGGTGAGGAGGCCATTTGCAGTAAACGTTGGATTGTGTGAAACACAGGTGTGGGGGTGGGAACAAAAAAGTACAGTTTTCCAAAGGACAAGAAGTATCACTGCCCCAAACAGACAGTGTAGGAAGGATATTAATGCATTTAAGACAAGGCAAAGCCACCAATACATTATCTGCCTGGGAACCCAGCTAAGGGCTCCTCCAGACTGTTAGATGCTCTCTTGAATGAACACTGAATATGTCTTTGTACCCCTGCATTTGTGTTGTGGCTTCTTGCCTCCACTCCTTACCTCTTTTATCACAGTCAGACTTTCTCCCTTTTTGTTAAACTACAAGCAGAGCACAGATCTGGCTCCTCTGAGTAGGTAAAGGCACTGAATTCTTCAATTAATGCAAATAATGTATAATAACCACAAACTGGATTATAGTTCTTAGCTTAATAAACATAACCTGTGAAGAATCTTTCTCCAGTTGTTTTCTGTATGGCCTTCTCGCTGCAAAGTCCAGCTATCGCAGCTGCAGACCCTCAAGTCAGAGGGAGCTGACAGCACCCTCTTTGAAACCCAGCAGCACCAATGCTGACAGAAAGTGCAGCCACAGCTGTCAAGGATGGCTAGAGGTAGACAGCCTCTTTGGGCAATGTGGTTGCTTCATCTCTTCCTTGTTAAGGTATCAAGTGAGCCTGCCTTGAAAATCCTGTCATAGCAAAGGTGATTTACTTTTTGGGGTACAGATGTACAGAAAAAACACATCTTCCTCAAAATAACTAAACAACTCCCCTGTGACTTCATGGTATCATCCAAGTTTTATTTGGCACAGGCCATTTATAGTAACATTACAGTTATGATTTACACTTCATCTAAGGTTCCAAAATTATTTAATGTACATCAAATAAATCTTACATTGCTGTGCATATCATGCTTTTACAACTGGGTAAGCTAAGACATAGGTAAAACAGTATTCTTTTCAAATTCAGAAATTTTCAGAGCAGAAAGAATCTTTAGGCCGTCTGTCTGCTCGTCTGTTACATTTCATCTGATTCCCACTCAGCTGAAGCCATTAAAGTTTTGTGTAACTAAGAGTATGTTCACATTGTTACAAATGTTTGAGCTACCTCATTTGAAAATGCCATCATCCCCCTAATTAAAATGGGTCTATGATCCTAGTTCATTGCAACACTTTACGCTAGCCATTTCATAGAACATTTGCAACAAATTGTTCTGAATACAGGATTAGGTTTTGTGTCAGTACACCTCTCAGCCAAACGCTCATAATTTCTTTAAATGTCCTACATCTCACACTTGCAATCATTTGCATAAACCCAACACCACATTTTCCAGAAACAAATTGCTCCTCACTCAAATATAGAGAATCTATCACTTTTATTGGTGTATTATTTTACTGGATAATCAGCATCATTTAAAAATGTGCTGCATTAGTCATTTGAATGTGACTGGCTTTAACTTGCAGCAATTCACTCTTGTTATGCAGTTCACAGGTAGTTTAAAGAGCTCTTAATTTCAGGTATTTTGTCCCCCTGAAGCACTTACACACCATAATCAAGCTGTCTCTTCACTGATATGATGTAGTACATGGATTAAGTTCTGTATGGTCCTTCCCAAAAAACAACTTCCCTAGCTCTGTAGTGTGTCTTCTCTAATTTTCCACCTATTTTTAAAGCTATGGAGAAAAGCTGTATGTACTATTCATGGACAGTACTGTCCTGTGCCATACAGAGGTTTATGTGACTTCTTATTTCTCCTAATTTTTTATTTCCCAGCTTATACATCTAAATATCATCTCAGACTTTAAGGCACGGAAGTTCATGCAACGCTATATATCCCTTATGGTCTTTAAATCCTTCCAGACGACTGCTTTTAAGAATATAGATGCCCATTCTATATGACAGAGTGGTGGGGGTTTCTCCTTTAAATTTGTGTCATTTCCTGGATTTTGTTAAAATTGGTTTTGTTCTAATATCCATCACTGTTAAATAATGTATGGTTATAGATCAAAGTTTACAGATAAGTTCTGCTGTATATCAGTGTTGATATAGCGTATTTAATGAGAATTTCATACAGTTTTAAGCCTAACTCTTGATGTCTAAGACTATTAACTCTACAGAATTACATTTGTCATCCAAGCTTTTTAAATGATATCAAATGAGCATGATTCAGTGGCTGAATCAGGAATCACAGGAAAACATTGGTGGCAAGGGAGCTTGGGAAGTGGATGGTGCAAGGAGCCGCTTACAGCAGAGCCAGACATGGGGGCTTTTCAGCTCTTCTGTAGCCACCCATTGTCCAAGTTCAAGCAATCCTGATCCTCCAGCCTCTTCTCACAGGGTGAGTGCTCCAGCCGTGATAACCTCAGTGGCCCTCTGCTGCTCTCACTTGGCTTTATTGATGTCTTTTTTGTTCTGGGGGTCACAAACTCTGTGCAGTATCTCAGTGTAGCCTAATGAATGCCAAACTGATAGGGACAATCCTGTCCCTTAATTTACTAGGTAGTTCATACAGACCAGGATGAAGCTGGCCTTCACAGTTGCTGGAGCACACTGCAGGCTTCTGTTAGCCTACCTGCTGATAAGGATCCCCAAGTCTTTCCTCTAGAGCTATGCCTAGCCAATCAGTCTGCGTCCTGTATTGCTGAAAGCATTATTGCTCTGATACAGAGGACTTCCATGTGTCCTTGTTGAATTTCAGAAGATTTCCATTGTCCTGTTCCTTCCTTCTGTTCAGGTCCCTCTGGATGGTAGCCCTGCTCTCAAGAACAGCCACGAGCCCCACCAATTTGGCATCAACTGCAAGCTTGAAATGAGTGAAGTCTCTCTGCTCCTTCAGGTCACATAATCATAATCCAGACACATCTGAGTACATATGCCTGCAGTAATGCCCTTGATACTGGCATTAACCACTACACTCTGAGTCCAATCATCAGGACAGTGTTTCACCTCTCTAGTTGTGCACTCATGCAGACCATAACAGACTTCCTTGGATTCAAGACTGTTGTGTAAGACATAGTCAGAAGCTTTGTTAAAACTGAGGAAAAAGGCATCCACTGTTCTTCCCTCAACCGCAAATCCTGTCATGCTAAAATACATGCAATTATGTTTGGTTGACCCCTGGGAAAACCATGCCACTGCTCTCAGACAATCTTTATCTTCGTGGTTAGATTTTTTTTTTAATTAATATTAAACTAATTACAACATCTTCCTTAATGACCTCATTTCAATATATTCATTAAGGGGCAATGGGGCTGACTGGACCCTCAACAAATTTGCAGACAAAGAACCGCAGGGAGTGGCTTAAACATGAGAGAGCTGTGCTGCCACTCAGATAGACTTGAACAGGTTGAAGAATTGAGACGACAGAAACTTCATGAAATTCAACAGGAAGATTTGAAAAGTTCTGCATCTGGGAAAGAATAATCTGGGCACCAGTAATTGCAGGGAGCTGATGGGCCAGAAGGCAGCTCAGCAGGAAAAGACCTGGGGTTCTAACAGACAAGAGGCTGATCATGAGACAAAAAATGCTCCCTCATGGTAAAGAAAGCCAACAGCCCCCAGAGCTCCATTAGGCAAAGCGTTGCCAGCAGGCTCAGAAAGGACACCTGTCTTCCTCTACCCAGCATCTAAAGTGCTGCTATCCACAATTCTGGGCTCCTCAGTACAAGAAAGACATGGACTTACTGAATCAAGCCCCTGCAAAGAGACGCAAAGAGAGCTTGAACTCTCCATCCTGAAGAAGAGAAGTCTCAGCAGGATCTCATACAGTATATAAATACCTGATGGGAGGAGAAAAAAAAAAGGGTGGACTAGACACTTATCAGCAGTGTCCATTGACAGGGCAGTAGGAACTTTTAAAACATGTGAAAATCCATCTGAGCACAGGAAAACACTTTTTGACTATATCGGTGGTCATATAGTGTCTGCCTATGTCTTTTTAACTGAATATACCCAAACGTGAGAGTGTATTCATAGGAGTTCCTTCAAGTTCAGAAGCATATTGTTGTTACTTAGGTGTTAAGAAGCTCTGGGTAAACACCTTCAGCCTTTGAAGACTGGATATGCGTTTGCAGCCTTTCCTAGGTTATGATCTCTTTTGCATAATACTAATGTCCTATGCATGGCTAACCTTATGGTTTTTTACCCAAATAGATTTGTATTATTGTGTGATGGTCCTAAAACACACAGCAATCTATCCTCACTTTATTACTGGGGGGGGACTTTTGTTTGTCTATGTGTGTGGTTTTTTTAATGTGGTTTTGGAGCCAGGATTAATTTTTCAGGAATAAAGTTATTTTGCAGTTTTTATTAGATATAGTCATGACTACCTTAAAACGTTATTGCTCCACAGGGGAAACACTAGCAGACACAAGGCACCCTGACAGAAATACGTATTCTTCTTACGGGGCAGTAGCACTCACAAGTGATCATGACTATGCAGTTGTATTTATTTAGTTAGATTTTTTTCAGCTCCCCAGTGTATCCTGTAAACCCATTCTTGAAAGATAAAAGGAAGACTAGAAACATTAAAGTTGAAGCTCCCAAAGTCAGTGAGTCACTGTATATACTGGATTAAAAAAGAATGAGTGTCCATGATTTCTAAGAAAATCTATGGATGCATCTACTGTCAATGTACCTCCAGGCCTGACATGACTCTTTTCTTTCAGCCTCAACCTAATCTCTGTGAACATGAGGGCAAAAGTTGACCCGAAGACTGATTCGGAGAATCTACCAGACCTTGTCCATAAGTGCTTGTTCTAACAAACATTTTGTTTTTAGATCCATTTGATAACCCAAGGTAATACAATATGTGTAACCCCAAGTGAAGCCAACTGACCTCATCTTCTTTTCTTTCCATATTGGAGCAAGGCAGTGCCTGTGATTTACAGCACTGCATTCTTTCTTGCTGTTGAGCTCACCTTGTGTCCTCCCCCTCCTCTTCTGTTCTCCAATCCTAGCACCAGGATCCCCCACCACTCAGCCCCCCAACTGGGAAGTCCTCCACACATTTAATTGACTCCGTGGCTCTCTTTATTTCCCATCAGAACTATCTATTCTCCTTGTCTTATAACCCCTAACCTTTTATGTAATAAAACAATCAGATCCTACTTCCCACTTTCTAAGTGCTCAATCAGTCTCCCTTGCCCTTTGCCACCCTCTTCACCCTTGCCCCCCAGTTTGCAGATGTCAGTCCTGTTATATATCGTAACGAATGCCTGTGAATGCTCGTGAAATTTATATAAGAGGTAGTAGCTAAGGACTGATTTTCTGCCTACTGTAAAGGGAAGAATCTGACAAATCTGTTTTGTTCACCTTCAGGATAAAAGAATGATTAAAAAAATTGATAAAAAAGACTTTAGTATTGCACATCTATTATTGTATGCATCTTTCCATCTATATCTGCTTTTTCTGTTTACACCCTGTATTGATGGGCACAAAGTTTATCCAAGCTAAGAAAAGCCCCAGGAAACACTGGTGCTTCTGAAAGTATTAATTGTATATTTGTTTTTCTATGATGCAACTGCAGTACAGAAACCTTTTGTTTGGTGCAGATTATTACTGTCTTTGCATGCGGCCTAATGCACTCTTTTGCATCCTAAACCACATACTCTTTACAGCAGAAATTATGTTGTGTCATGCTTATATTTGAAATAGGACCTATAGGCTTAGTAGGGGGATTAACGTGGTTTTTTTCACCATGTACAACTCCTGAGAAAAGCAAAACACTACCCATCTCGGTGAGTGGAGCAGAGTGTTTAAGGGGCACTTCTACCTTTTAGTTTTGTGGGCAAATTTTGTGGGACCATTTATAAATTTGCCCACAAAAATTAAAAAGTAGAAGTGCCCTTTAAACACTCTCTGCTCCATTCACTGAGATGTTCATTTTCCAACTTTCCCTTTTATCTGTCTCAAAACGGCTTGCTTTTAACAGACTGAAAAGCTTTGCAGACCATTGGTGGTTTGTTGACCACAGACCGAGAGTCAGACTCGTTAGCAAGACTGATACCAGACTTCTTGTCTATAAACATACATGCATATTTAATACCTTTTCTTCTTTAATTTCATCTTTTTTAATTTTATCTGCAAATGTTACAACAATTTGGATTTATTTATAACTTCAATGGCTTTTTTAAAGGTCAAATATTTTAATATTTCCTAAAAGGAATATAAAATTATCTTTTTGGTTACATCATATACTGTTCTTATTGCTCCATTTGCTTACAGCAGTCAAGGAGTAGAAAGAGTCCCAAACAATAAGTAGTACACATGTGCAATGCCAATTTTAATGAAGAAATTCACTAATAAAGTTTGAATGATGCAGTGAAGGATATTTATGCCTAATTCCTTGAAGTGACATTATTGACCAAGGTGATGTGTCCAGATTTCCTGTGGAGTTCATGTAGCCAGTGGACTCCAGCATGGAGGTGATTACTGCCTGCCTTCTGGTGTTCTTCAGCAGAAGGTGCAAAGCATCCTTCTCTGGATGCAAGGAACTTTTATCTGTCCCAGATCTAGGTGTCTGTCCTTTCTTGAAGGAGGCAATCATTCATCTAGAGAGCTCCACACTGCCAAAATTTTCTCCAAAAGAAAGCCACCAGTAGTATACTGCTGCAGTGAATAACATGATTTTCTGTCACATATAGGCTGTGTTCAAAGTGAGTTAGCAATACTTGTATCTCTGCTCTTCACAAAGCAATAAAGCCAACAGACTTTTGATTAAATAATAAATGGCATCTGATTGTAACAGCATGCAAAAGCATAAAACTAGTGGTGTTGCAAGAATGTATCTCATATCCTTGTCTTTTAAATAGAACATCAGCTGAGCTGCTTTAGCACATTTATGAATAAAAGACATTTAAAAAAATTGAATAAAAGTACTATCAGTGTTCTTAAAATAGAAAGTAGAATTTGACTTCTAGGACTTCCATTTACAGCTCAGAAGATATTTTCCTTTCTCTGATGCAATATTTCTGAAAACCGTCATCTAAAAATGGTTCTTCATACATTCTTCATTCATTTACTTAGTTGCCTATAAAGTAACCCCCTTTCTTTAGGTATCTGAATTAACAAAAACAAGCAAACAAAAAAGAAACTTTTTTTTTTTTTTTTTTTTTAATTTTCTCTGGAGTATAGTGAATAGCAGTGAATTTTTTTTTTTTTTATTTTTCTGTTTTAGTTCACATTGATTGCTGGAAATCTACTAGTATAGAAATGTTTGCTACACAGCACCACGATAATCTGTAAAGCTAGATTCATTTCTGCTAAGTGACAGAGGGAAGAAATTAATAAACAAATCACTTGGAGAATGTATAAGCAAAAATATGTTCCCAGGGGCCCTTTATTACACAGACTTTTAAAAAAGCCCTGTAATATCACAATTAGAAGGGAAGAGATGTTCACTATGCAGGCTGTAGCTGGTCAAACAGATGGAAGATTCCACTGAGTCCTTTACCAGACACCTGCCAGTTTCTAAATGACAGCAGAAAATCTGGACTGTCCGTTAATTGGAGATGTGTGTCTCTGAATTTATAACTGCCACACTGCAAGATCATACACATCGGAATACTCCGAGTTGCTGCCTGGACACATAGCTGATCATCATTACAGTATTATCCACATGTGCCAGAGTGTTAAAAAGAAATGATTAAATGACATTATGTACCCACCACTAACTGCTCATAGCAGGATGGGGGATTTTTGAGTGGCTGGCAGAATATGATTGTAGTCTAAGTGAAACAGATTTGGTAGAATAGTTTCAATTATGTACCTAAAGAAAGGTTCTGGACTGAATACAGCCTTATCAAATGCAGTTCACTGAGTCTGAAAGCAGCTGTAAATTCAGTGGAACTAGGAACTGCAAAGCATGTAATTTGAAAATGTTCATCATCCAGTACACCCTGCAAATTATAGACAAGGCCATTTTAGTTAAAAATGTAACTCAGAAGTGCCTCAAAATGATGGCTAATCACAAAGGGACAAAACAATTGTCACTTTTACCTATTGCTTTAAAAGCCCCTCACTTTAGTGCAAACACTTGCAGTGATGTGAGCCTGAAAGTTGAACAGTTCTCATTGTATTTACTCCTAGGCCACATAAATTTTTGCTATTGTAAGTGGTACAAAGACAGAAATAGACATGATGAAATACAAAAATGTGCAAAACCTGCCAAACTATCTCCCTTGCTCACAGCCCTTCTTGGCTTATTCTGAAATATACGCAACCGTAAAACTGTTAAAAGCCCCTTAGGATCCCTGAGTCCGGTAAATTAACAGCTTGCACCACCCCCTGAATATAGGAAAATATAAGACAGTAGTGCAAGAAACCTTGAAGGAGTGAGCAGTGGGAGTGTGGGAGGTAAGGGGGAGGGTAGAAGGAGATGAAATCTCCTCCTGAGGTTTCCCAATGGGAAGGTTTCTACTAAAAGCATTATATTCATCTGGTAGAAAAAAAGGCCTTAGTGATCTTATACAGACATATCCTAAATGCTGCCTTTGTTTTAATTCCAGAGGGAAGCTAATTTGCCAGTGATGCTTAGGACACAGGTGAACTAAGCTTTTCTGGCTCTGTAAATGGAGGCATGCCTCAACAGTACTTTCTTTGAGACTTAAATGAGAACTGAAAGGCTTGAAAACTACCGGTTCAGCTGAAATGCTGGGGAACACATATGTGTTGCATTTGGGAATATAATCAACTGATTCAGCTTTTCACCTTCAGTTATGCTCGAAAGACTGTAAATTAATTTATAATGTGTCGTGGTTTAAGCCGAGGCAGTAAATTAGAACCACGCAGTCTACTCCCCCCCCCCCCCCCCCCCCCCGCTTTCTTCCCCTTGCTCCTGGAGGGACGGGGAGGAGAATCGAAAGAATGCAACTCCCACGGGTTGAGATAAGAACAGTCCAGTAACTAAGGTATAACACAAACCACTACTGCTACCACCAATAATAATAATGATAAGGGAAATAACAAGGGAAGAGAATACAACACCTCACCACTCGCAGACCGATACCAATATCTTCCCCCCCACCCAGCAGTGATCTAGCCCTTCTGGGAACTCTCAGTTCTACATCCTCAGCATGATGTGCTGTGGTATGGAATACCTCTTTGGCTAGTTTGGGTCAGGTGTCCTGTCTCTGCTTCCTCCTGGCTTCCTCTCCTCCCTGGCAGAGCATGAGACTCACAAAGTCCTTGGTCATGCCAAACATTTGAGCAGTAACTAAAAACGTCGGTGTTTTCAGCTCTGTTCCCAGGCTGAAAGTCAAAAACACAGTGCTGCACCAGCTACTAAGAAGGAGAAAAACTGACTGCTACTGCTGAACCCAGGACAAATGACAAAGAAGTGGTGTCTTCATAGACGTACTTTCATGTTTGTTAAGTATTCCAAAGAAATGTTATGATTGCAAACATGGAAACTCCACAAAGAACTTACATGTTGCACAGTTTTGCATCTCATTGCAAATGAGAAGACAGCCTGATTTGTAGGTTAAAGAAGAGAGAGTCATAGAGAATTCTCTTTAAACTTTACTCTTGAAATTACAGACTTGAAGTCTCAATGTTTTTCCAGGTGTTACAGGTCCTTGTGTAGGATCAACGCACAATATCCTCCTTCCTTTCCCACATGTATTTTCCCATCTTATTCTCTGATTTTAATGATCTGCAGGAAGCTGTGTTAAGAGTATGAGTAAAAAACACTGGAACATCAACAACCTACAGCCAATTACCCTGACATGCATTACTTGATTGTATTTAACAGATGCATGTATTTTTTTTTTTTATATTAGACCATACTTAGTATAATAGCAATACTTATACTAGTTTTAATTCTTCTTCCAAGATTTGTAATTCTTCTTAACTTGATATGTTCACTGCAAATTACAAAGTATAATAAAATTGCTTTGTCCTCATTGCATGTAATAAAATGGAAGGTTTAAAGACCATTTGAATCATTTCTCTGCCACGGCTTTATACTTGTGTTCATTGCTGCTTCAAAAGTCTTTACTTCCAGCTGTGGCAGTCCCGAAGGTAGTTCCTTTGGGAATGGAAATACTGAGAAGGCAGGATAGGTTGCTTGGCTCTGCACTGAATTCATCCACAGTTGGTGCTATTAAGAAATCAAAACAAGTAACTCCTGCTTATAGCATTCAGTGTAATCATAGGTAATTAGAGGTAATCAGCTGTCCATAAAATAAAAATCTTTCTTCTCTCGTCATGCAAATACTGTAAATCATCTAAAGAATTCATGGACCAGATATATGTTAATGACTGCCTGTTATTTTTCTTCCTTTAAGGAAGTGCAAATCAGAGTTGTTAAAAAGAATTGAAAATATGTTTTATTCTCATTATAGCACCTCCTGCTGGAATATTCCATGGATTGGTTTGTGAGTTAGTTGAAAGGCAGACTTGCACAAGTTTACACTACATATAAGATTGTGTTTAAAAGTGAGATAATTAAGTTTTGAAACATTTTACATGTGTCTTTATAAGACTGGTCCACAAAAAGATGTGAAATGTCTAAGGGTCAAAACAATTCCAGGGCTGCCTGAAGAGTCTGGTAATGCCTATTCCTGATCACTCTTTGCTTTGTAAGTTTAGGTGTAGCTTCGGAGTCAGGACTCAAAAAGATCTTCTGAGGAGATTTCTCAGAGCTGGTGTGAAATGTTTCAGCAACTGAAGTGTGAAACTTCATGGTGAAGAAAGCTTGATGGTCCTGACACAGAGAAGACCAAGAGTATTGTAAGAACTAATTTTAGGGTTTGTGCATGTTATCCTCCAAATAGTGAATGCCATTATAGCTCACTGTGTAGGGCACTAAATGAGGCACTAGGTCCTCCGGTTTTAATTTCTGTCTTCTGTCAAATGAATGTTCTTACACCAAGCTCTAGATTACTTAGTAAGTGGAGATAAACATTGGTGAAACAATAAGGCTGTAAGGAAAGAAAATAAAAAAATCAGAATACCTGTATAGCAGAAGTAACAATGTGGTACATTATTTGCATCTAAAATGAAAACAGTTGGGGAACATAAGGCCTCTTGAGAACATCACTCAGAAGTTTCAGTCTGCCATTTAAGTAGTTTCATATTATAACCAGCATATCTGACCTTGATGAATTTTCCATTGCTTGAAATCTTACATCAGGCTTGGAACGCAACAATTACCAGCCTTCAAGAAAACAGATAATAGAGGGAATGGTAGAATGGCAGTTAGTGAAATTAAGATAATGGAGAAAGATAGAGAAAAGTTAATTTCGCTGGCTAGTTAAGTGCATTGTTAAGCTCAGGAGAAGAATTTATAAATTCTGATACTAGGAGATCAAATAATTAGAAAATACCTAAAATGCAGGATGTTTTTGGTTCAGACAATACAGCTGCAGAACTCATAGTTCCTCACTTAATTCTTTGCATGACGCGTGTGTTCAGGTCAGGACTGTTATATCCTGGTCACTTCAATCCACCAAAAGCTTTCAACAGTCACCATTATACAAAACTCGCCTTACATAAGTCATAGTAGCTTAAATTAATATGCACAGTGGCCAAGATACATTTCTACAGAAGAATAGTGGTATTAAAGACAAATAAATGGACTTGATGATGGTTCAGTCTAAGTAACAGTGTGTTTTTTCATGACATGGACCGTGAAAATATTCCATGTATCATCTCACTTGTAGTATTGCACACTAAGTCAGTGAATGTGATGCCAGTGTGATAAATCTACTCCTTATAAATGTGAGATAGCTCAATGAATCTTCTAGACCTGAAATGATATGGCATCCACTCTTATTTCTCCAAGTAGAATAGTTTCCTATATCAGTTCATCTTACCTGATAAAAACTCATTAATGTTTCAAATCCTAGTTGAATATGGAAGTTAAGTAAAGGAATTGTGAGAAAAAGCTCTGATGTAGCAAAATTTGGATAAGAATACTAGTTTACCACTAAGCCACCAGACATTTTGTCTAAAATTATGGAGATTTGCACATTAGCCAAATTCAAGACAGAATTTTGGAGCAGCAGCAACTCTGCCTTGGGGTTTGAAATGTTGGAAAATGGTACCACTGGCCTTGGTGCAGATGCGGACCTATTCTGCAAATAAATAATTTAACTGAGGAAAATACCTACTGTTATGCAAACAGGAAGATTTTGCTATATGTCACGACTTGATTATGTATTTGAGCATTTCATAAGGTTTGCCTTTGGATAGCATGTATCTGGAGCAATTTATTTTCCTGGCCAGGGAACCTTCAAGGGCATAATAATTTTTCTTCTTTTTGTTTTTTAGTGGTGCTTAGTTGCCACTCAGGGTTCACCCTACTGCATAGGTAGAACTACGTTCTTTCTTTGGATGAAGGTTGTAAGTTCCAGGAAAAAGAAACAACTGTGTGAACTTACGTATATTTGAATTTTGATATAAATATTATTAATTATATAAAACTAATTATATTGAATTTTAGTAGGCATTATATTGTTTATGTCTATCTTCTGTGAAAAAGAGCAGTAATGAATCAGCATTGTCGCAAGGTTTCTCTGTGATAAAGTTGACAGAATATAAACTTTATGTTTTACATCTGAATAATCAGGAATGTTTTGCGCTTCTAGACTGCAATGAAAGTAGATTAAAATGTCTTTCTGTACAAGCCTTGCCTGAGTTTGAGAAGATCCAGGGCTGGAAATATGTGTTGTTAATTCTCAGAGATACAATAGGGAATTTAAACTGTCATTTGGAAAGAGGAACTGTTAAACTACTTCACAACACAATCCTAAAAAGTACTCTAGAGAGTTAGATAATTGCCAAGGAGACCCCATTGATTACACAATGATTATATCAGTCACAAGATACACAGAGGTGTGACAGCCTGAACAGTAGGAAGATACAGTTTGAATGATAAACAGTAAGTAAATGATAGCACTTAGGTGAATACATGTGGCTGGTTAAAATATTTTATTTCCTCTTTAGCTAGAATCACAATTTATTTTCTAGTAAAAAAAATAAATAAATTCAGTTACTCCCCAACAAGCTTCAAAAAGGGAAAATGGATACTGGCAGAGAAAGATAAATTATTTTGTTTACATTGAAATACTGTGATGTCCTAAAGCTATACAGATAAATGTAAACACTGCCTGCACTTCCATAATTTCATGTTACCACAAGTAGTACATTCCCAATAGAAGCAATGTGTTGATTGTATATTTCAGAGATCTAAGGTTAGGATATAATATGGTCTTGATAGCTTGTAAAACCTGATACCTCTCCTGAATACTGCCTGCCTCCTGAGAGCCTTCACAGAAGACTGCTCTTTTTACCCAGACAAGCTGGCCACACTGTCACCCTTCTTTTTTTATGTGCATGTCTGGAATGTTTGCCAAATCATTGTCCGGCGTTCTCCTGCCATTGCAAAGAAGGCCATGGTTAAAGCATCCCCACAGAGTCTGTTAGGCAGCACGTAAAAAGCACATATGCTAGTAGTAAAGGTTTACATAAAGGTTTATACTAAGCATATGCCACTTTTATTAGCCTCAACCTGTCTATGCCGAATGCATAATGTCTGGTATTACCATTAGCACATGCCATGTGCAACCTTGAAGTATAATAAAGGTAAAAACCCTACCCTGAACATCCTCTTACAGAAGCTTCTAATAACTGTAGAAGTAATAAAATATTAATGTGTGATTAGGTTATTTACAGCTATTTTAATCTTTACAAAGAAGCTGAGGGAAAACAGAGAACTTGTGCCTTCTGTATACACTATTTGATATACAGATGATTACAGAAATAAGTAAAAGGTTGGTGGGTATTTGTCTATGAGATATCCACTCTGTTCTGACAAATTAATACAGATGAAGTAATACATATGCAGTTTATTTTCAAACGAGAGATTTAATATTTCATTTCCAAAAAAAGCTGGAAACACTGCTGGAAAGGTCTTTGGATTAGTATACATTCAGAAGATACTGTCAGGGTTCTGACAGGATTTTTTCAAGTGGGTCACCTGAGCAACTTCTTACGGTTAATTACACAAGCAGATGAGCTCAGTATAAGCACAAACCTTGACTGTGTTAGTAGTTTTTTTTCTATTTCCAACCTTAAACTTTCCTCATTGAAGGAAGGGTGACTCACCTCATAGACACCGGTGCAATGCACAACTGTGTTTCGACTATTCCTGTCTTAAACTTTTATAGTGAATCTCAGTTCTTTTTGCTAGTGTAGAAAATCTGGTTATGTAGAGTAGAATTAACATGAAAGAGTGCTAGTTAAAGTTTTAGAATCTAAAGTATTCTGGTCTCAGTAGGAGAACAATAACTTGCCGAAATGATCTGGTAGCTACTGCTGAAATGAAAATATAACCCAGACTGATAGGTGTCGTTTTAACTGAATACTGAAACAGCGGTCAACCTTGAATGTATTTAGGTCCACTGCATTAGATTTCAGTGAAAACAAATTTCCTCTTTTCTTTCTCTCTTGAATCTCTCATGTAAAGGTTTATAGTTAGATGAAAAATGTCATTCAGAGTGCATGGTATAGTTATTTTATTGTTGGTATTTTCATAAATGATCTGTGTCCTAAATAGTTTTTTGTCTGTTTTTTTCCTGTCATAATGCAAAGGTTTATGCTTTGAACATAGGCACTTTCATGACTATTCTGGCAAGCAAAGTCCACAGACAGAATTGCGCTGTGCTCCTGGAGGAAGTTATACTCCAAACACTGTTGAGTTGAAAAGAAAAAAAAAAAAAAAAGACAAGACCGTTACTTAATCCAGTTTGGGCTTATTGTATTTGCTTATAACACCACAGACACATAAGAATGTATTTACAGCTATAAGTGCCTTTAAAATATAACATAAGATAATTTGGGACAGAAACCTAACAAATAACTTGAGCTTTTAATTCTTCTCTGTTATTAGATAATCACATAATTAAAAAAATCTTAAAGTAGATAAAGGAAGTTAAGTTCTACTGACCAAAACTTACAACTACTTTACAGTTACTTCTGTTATTACACTGATGTGTTGTAAACATTCTCAGAATTATAAAGGTTTAACAGTGAGACTTGAGATGTACAACAGACATCTGCATACAGTAGGATAACTACAGGTATGTGCTTAAATTCACGGATGGCTTGAGCTATTTCTGCATTTCTCTTACTTTCATTCTTTAGAAGTTACTTGTAAAAATGCCATTTGAAGAGAAAAAATAATTTTAGCTAAATAATAAGAAATAGTAGCTTTTTTATCCTTCCTTCCCACCTACCATCATAGTTTCAATTATTCACTTGGATGTTTCATATTAAACGTATTGTAGACTTCTGCTTCCACCTGTAATGTAGGAGCTGTTATTTTGCTCAAAAACAAGTGTAAAGACCCTTCACTGTGCAAAAATCAAAAGCACTATATATAGAACATATTATTACATTTTTCCTTGATAATGTATGCCTAGGTATAGTGCTCTTTGTACTGAGTTACTTCATCAATAACTTTAATGGCCTAGTCTTTCCTGCATTCACTTATAGATGATGTAATTTTCTATTATCAGTACTAGTATGTAGGGTTTTATTGAAGAAATAAGTACCAATTTTGAATGATACTTTCAAAATTAAGTGACCTGATGCCCCGGGTTCAGCAGCAGCAGTCAGTTTTTCTCCTTCTTAGTAGCTGGTGCAGTGCTGTGGTTTTGACTTTCGGCCTGGGATTAATACTGATAAAACCGATGTTTTCAGTTGCTGGTCAGAATGTTTACCCTGACCAAGGACTTTGTGAGTCTCATGCTCTGCCAGGGAGGAGGAGAAGCCGGGAGGAAGCAGGGACAGGACACCTGACCCAAACTAGCCAAAGAGGTATTCCATACCACAGCACGTCAGCATACCCAGAAGGGCACGTCCTCTTTTCAGTCGGGCTCTTTTCCGGCGGGCGGTATCGTATTCTCTTCCCTTGTTATTTCCTTTATCATTATTATTATTATTGGTGGCAGCAGTAGTGATTTGTGTTATACCTTAGTTACTGGACTGCTTTTATCTCAGCCCGTGGGAGTTACATTCTTTCGATTCTCCTCCGCATCCCTCTGCGGGGGGCGGGGCGGGGAGTAGAAACTGCGTGGTTCTAATTTACAGCCTGGGCTTAAACCACAACACCTGATATCCAGAATGATGGAAGTTCCACAGTCTCTTTGGGGAAACAAAGCCAGATCTCAGGATAATAGTGAAGAATATTTACCTAGTCCGTTCTCTAATGTTGTCTTCATTTGGGGCATTAAGTTTCACATAATATGCCTTGTGTCTTTTCCCTTCTGTTATAACTGGTGCTTTCCTACACTTGCGTAATGAAGGCCAAGACTATATAGGGAAAGGGAAGTTAAGTGAAACCCTTTTGGCAGTCCCTAGACTGTCTCTGAATAAGACTGGGCTGCATGCAGTCAGGATTTGCACAGGCAGCTGAGCCCCAATACCTATGTCTGCGTCAGGCAGCTGCTGAGGAGAATGGCTTCCTTTGCTCAGCAGTTCAATAATAAGTTTTAGAACTAGGCCTCAAGCAAACCCCACTGTCAAATGAAGACTTGGGTTATTGAACTAATGTTCAAGGAGGCAAGAAGAAGGTTCAGTTTTGAGAATGTTTTCTGAAGGAAAACATTCCTTGATATTTAAATCAGCTGAATGGTAGCAAAAGTGCTCCAGGGGATTTCAATTACGGCTTATATGTAGGGAAAGAAAAGGTATTACTTGGACACAAAGCATAAAACAACATTTTGTTTTTGTTCTATGAGAGTTTGGAACAGGGATGGAGCATTATGGGAGTACGGCTGATCAAAGACGGTTATCTGCTTAGGAATAACAAGTGTACATCAGTTTGGTAAGGTGAAACATTGTGTTGTTGTTTGGATGCTGCAATGGTGGTTTAGCATAAGCCCAACTGCATGAGAACACTAGAAGCAGTAAACACAAATCTTGGTTATGAAATCTGGTATGGTTCAAGGCTATACTACGTCAGAAAAGCCACTCACGAAATACTTTGTCCTATTCTGATATATTCAGTTCAGCAGTGCTACTTCAAAAATTAAATGTCACATGATTAGAGCTGTACATGTGATCTTGAAAGCAGACTTATGGTTAAAAGAGTTTCAATCCAAAGAGGTTTAAAAATAAATTATGCCCCCTTATGTCCATGTCTTCTAAGAGTAGCCAGCTCTTCAATCTGGCAGAAATTGTCATGAGGCACACAAGCTAGAAAAAAAGCTAGAAAGTAAAGCTAGACTTGGTCACAATTTTTTTAAAGCATGCATAATTAAGGTGATCTTTTCATCACCTGCAGTCTCTAAGTGAAGGCAGATTTCTTAAGAAAATGTATCTTATAGTTATAGTTTTGATGAAGAAATTACTTTGTGACTTCTACAGTCCATGCTGTGAGCCTCTCTGATCATACTGGTCCCCTTCAGCCTTAAAATCCATCACACCATTCTTGATTAACTAACTCTGTGAAATGCCCCAAATGGATGCAGGAAGATTTACAGACCCCAAATCACTTGTGTGTTCCATATGGCAGTTTTGCAGATAACTTGGCAAAGCTTTACAATCACAGAATCACAGATTTACGAAATGGCTGAGATTGGAAGACACCTCCAGAGGTCATCTAGTCCAAATCCTTTACAGAAGCAGGACCATCTAGAAACAGGATCATGTCCAGAGGCATTTTGAATATCTCCAATGATGGAGACTCCACACCTCTCTGGGAAACCTGTGCCAGTTCTTGGTCACCCTCACACTGAAGAAGTTTTCCTGATGTTCAAAGAGAACCTCTTGTGTTTCGGTTTGTGTCCATTGCCTCTGGTCCTGTTAATGGACACCACCAAAAACAGCCTGGCTCCATCTTCTTTGCACCCTTCCTTGAGTCATATATATACATTAATAAGATTTCTCCTGAAACATCTTTTTTCCAGGCAAAACAATCACAGGTCACTCAGCCTTTCTTCATAGCAGAGATGCTCCTGTCATTTCAGCATCTTTGGGGCCTTTTGTTGGACTCTCTCCAGTATGTCCATGTCTTTCTTGTATTGAGGAGACCACAAGTGGACACAGTTCTCCAGGTGTGGCCTCACCAGTGCTAAAATGAGAGGAAGGATCACCTTCCTTGAGCTGCTGTCAATACTTTGTCTAATGCATCCCTGGATACCATTTGTCTTCTTTGCAGTAAGGGCAGATTCCTGGGTCATGCTAAATTTGCTGTCCACTAGGACCATCAGGTACTTTCCTGCTAAGCTTCTTTTCAGCTGGGTGGCCCCAATCATATACTGGTGTCTGGGCTTATTCATTCCCAGATGCAGGACTTTTCACTTCCCATCGTGGAACTTCATGAGGTTCCTGTCAGCCGATTTCTCCCGCCTGTCAAAGTTCCTCTGGATGGCATCATAACCCTCTGGTGTATCAGCCACTCCTCCCAGTTCTGTGTCATCTGCAAACTTGTTCAGGGCACCTTCTTCCTCATCATCCAGATCATTAGTGAAAATGTTGAACAGGACTGGACATAATGTTGACCTAATTCTCTTTCAACAAGGATGCATCTGCCTTGCTCCAGCTTTTTCCTCTGGTCTCTGGCATGTAGGATTCCCGCAGGCTGGTCTTGCTAGTGAAGACTGAGGCAAAGAAGGCATTCAGTATCTCAGCCTTTTCTATGTCTTACATATATATATACACACACACACATATGTCTTACGTAACCCATCTCACTGAGCAATGGGTCTACATTTTCCTAATCTTCTTTTTGTCACCTAGGTACTTAGAGAAGCCCTTCTTGTTGTCTTTGACATTGCTGTCCAGATTCAATTCCATTTGGTTTCCATTTCATAAGGACACCCCCGGATGATATTGAGCTTGTGTAAGAGTTCTTTGTCCATCTACGCAGGCCTCCTGTTGCTTTTGCCTGAGTTCCTGCTCATGGGGATGGACTGCGCTTGAGCTTGGAAGAGAGGATCTCTGAATACAACCAACTTGCCTGGGCTCCCTTTGTCCTGCTATGCTGTATGTCTAGGAGATAACAGTTGAAGATACCCATGAGGACCAAGGCCTGCAAAATTGAAGCTACTGTTATCTGTCTGTAGAGGGTCTGTTTCATTTTTCCTTCTTGTCAGGTGGCTTACAGCAGATGCCCATTACTATATCACCTTAGATATTTAGGTATATGAACAACTACCTTTTGGGTGATGCAATGATAACTGTGCATTCCAATGCAGCACAACATCCTGAACATCTTTACGGTGACAGCATACTTAGCTATTCAGATAAATATTAATATCTTTTTAGTGTGATGCTACTTCAGAATGTTGAGATGTTTTTATTGTATTAAGATGCCTAGTATTTCACAACACTCTTAGTTTCAAACAAAGCTGAATCTTTGGTTATTTATTTATTTGAAATCTATCATTCTGGTACATCTGGCAGGTATGTAGGCACTGACCTGTTGCATATACACAACAGTAACACATATTAAAATGTATCAAATGAACTGTATATCAAATTAAGCAGTGTTTTTAAGTATTTCTTTCCAAGTCAGAATACAGATGACCTCAAAGATCTTAGTAAGTTTTAGAGTGTTTTACGATGTTGTGATTTACCTTGGATTTGAAAATATGCTTTCAAGGAAGTAATTTTGTTTCACTTTGTAATTGAACTATTTCCATCAGTTAAGAAATTAAGGCATTCTGAGATAGGAAATAAACACTGAGAACTTATCTGAAAATGCCTCAGGCAACTGATTGTCTTTCACTTAATAGGTACAGACTGATTTTTTTGATGCACGTGAAAGGCAAAACACAATCTTGGAATAAGGAGGCTAATTGGGGTCTATCAGAGCAGCAAGCTAAGATGGAAAAGGTCATACCTGAGAGGAAATAATAGGCCATGTGTCAACAGCAGTGTACTTTTCCCTGTATGCTGGGGCAGTGTTAGGGGTAGCGTTCCTCCAGCATAGCCCAGGGAGCTGCATCTCACACTTTGTGCCAGCCCCAAGCAGCCACTCCACAGACAAGGGCACCTGACCATGCTAAAGGCTACCACGGCCCCTGGATTTCCTAACATTTCTAGTTTGTTTTTCTGACCTAGTCAGTGTTTGCAAGCAAATAAAAAAATAAATAGGGTTTTTTTAATGGCGTTTTAATTTGCTGATGTGGTTCCACTTTTCTTTCTAGTCCCGTCTTCAGCAGAATTACACTTTTGAGTGAATTAAAGTACCTGTTGTAAATGTGCTGTATTTTGCATGCTGTTAAAAACATATTTCTATCCTCCAATAGGAAAAATATTTGCACCCCGCTATATGGTTTTGCAGTCTCCTGTCAGAAACAAATGATTCCTGCTCCAAGACTGTCATAAGGCAGCTGCCACACTTCTAAGCCCATTGTAGCTGCTGGTTATCTAAAGCACAAATGAAGTGGCTATAGAAGACTCAGACAAGAGTTTCTTTGATATTACAAAGCGAAGTAAGACAAAATAACCCCAGACATTACTTCTGTTCCTTCCTCTTTTTAATCCCTTTAGGGTTTTTGTGCTGCCTTTTTTTTTTTTAATTCTTAACACAATCAGACTACAGTCTGAATTTTTGTGAAAAATGATCATAGCTGAATTAAATAAGAGAGGGGTGTCATTAATGGTGGGGTTTTTTTTTTTGTCTTTTTTTTTTTTTCCCAGTATTTCCTCTTCTCCTTTCTTATTTTTATACACACTATTTTCTACTGGAATTTGATTAAATTGTACAGTGGCTTATCAATTCTCATAACTTTTATCTTCCAGTTCACCAGTAGGAGAAAAAGAGGATCTTATGATCTCTGCTGGCTGAAAATGTATTTATTTAAACAGAAAACTTATTTTGCAAAAGATTTTCATGAATAGCCTTTAACCAGTGGCTCCCAAAGCATATATAATGCTGCTCAATAATGTTTCTCAATTCTGAATTTCTTATCTTACATTTCTTCCTGCTGTCTTAGTTTCCATCTGTTTTCTCATGGCACCACTAGTTCCCATTAATAAGTTTTAAGTATTTTTGAGGTAATTTTTCTATCTTTTAATATAAAATTCTTCCTTATTTTCTTTTCTCTTTAAAGGTCTCTCAATATTGGATGCCTCCAAAATGTTTGCAAGTCCACTTATAAAGTCATGGCCACCTGTGAGCAGCAAATAGCATGAGGGAAGGTCTTAATAAGAAGTTTTATTTGGCAAAGTCACTTTTTTTTTTTTTTTAATAATTCTAATGACAAGGCATTATTCCTGATAGCACTTATGATTTTGGGAAGACAGTTATGCTTGGTGGCTAAAGAACTACTGGATCATCTGCTTCTGGTATTATAAGGGTGAGCACTCTCTGTGTCATAAATATGGTTATGAGAAAAAATAACCTAAGGATAGACCCACACAACACACCAATTTCAACTGAACTAACCTCTTCCTGAATTCTTAAAATTAAATTTCCTTGGAGACCATTTAGAAAAAAAGGTCATACTTCAACTATTTGAGTTCATTACTGGACAGTGTCAAATTTGTCAGGCATAGAGAAGATAGAACAAATTTTGCCAATGTTAATTTATAGATGAAATTGTATCTAGGACATACTAACATAATACCTTTTTAATATTTCTTGAGATTTAAAATTGCAGAATAATTCAGATGGGAAAGGACCTCAGGGGGGTCTCTTGTCCAACCTGCTGCTCACAGAAATGCCAGTATTGAATTTAGACCACATTATCTGGGGCAGCTGTCCAAAGGTATAAACTAGACAGGCTTTCTCAGCAACCTGTTCCAATGTGCAACTATCATCACAGCAAAATATGTTTTTATTACTTACAGAATTCTAACTCATATGATGTTTTCTATATTCTGATCACACATATCCTGGAAAGGCTTCAGCTGTAAAGTAGGAATTTGCAGCACTAAAATGTTTTGTGAACTGATTCTTGTCACACGGATTCCCTTTAATAGTGTAGATCAGGATTATTTACAGGTTTAGGCAAGGTACAATACCAAATTAAAGAATCCAGGTTTTTGTTTTGTTTTGGTTTGTTTTGTTTTTTAACAGATAGCATGTAGATAGTACTCTGTGATTCTGTTAATTGTAATTTAACATCATGAAAATAACATCATAAGATACTATATTCCATAAGGAGGTTCTTAGGAACTTGTCAGATAAAAATATGACATGAAAAACAATGATTCTTAGGATTTTTAATGATTTTTTTACATCAACAAATTATGACACTATGCTTTGGAATAAAAAATTATAATTGGGTTTATTTCCCAGAACTTTCCTGTTTTGACATTTTACTATAGCAGAACACCTCTGATTGAAACAGAGTGTTCATTGACACAAGAAGTGGCACATTGGTAGTGTACAAAGAACAGTCTGGAGCAAAAAAGTTCAAAAGTAAAGAAAATATCAGATTAATAATATGATTTGACTGACTTAAAAACTCTCTTTAACTTTTAATCTCTGAATATTTATCAAATTTACATAATTTTTTTTAACAAGAGAAGATAACATTGAAAGCCATTCATATATTATTTCTTGTTCACTTTAAAGCTAATCAATCAACAAGTAAGATTTAATGGAACCTGTCTACCCACCTTTCTGTGTCTTCCATTCAATTTCTTTCTACTGAGACTTCCTCTGTTAGCAGATAAAATAGTACAGACAACAGCGCTGAAAGGACATGTATAAAGAACAGCATAGACGGAGCAGTACTTCTTACATGTTAACGGACAGGCATAGCTGAATGCTAACACACTACAGAACAGTTGTTGAACTGATGGCACAGAGTATCTGGTCAAGTCTGCATGCTGCATGCTTACCATTCTCTATTGCACACATACTGTAAGAAACTGTATTATCCACTGTTTTGGAAAATAAGTAACAAAGTTGTAGAGAGATTACAAAACCTGTGATATTAAAAATATAAAATCAGATGGATGCAAATATTGCTTCTAAGAAAAATGGAAAGAGGTTGGATTCTATGTTTATAGAATAACAGTTCTGAAAATTAGTTTATTGCAAAAAGCAAAAAAATTAATAGCCAAGCCAAATGAGCTGACTTTGCTCTGGAATGATCATGTTACAGATATGAGTTTCACAAACATAACTTGAGAAGTTTATTTTGTTTCTTTAGATTGCTTCAACATGCTAAATCTGTTCTGCTCATCTGGTCAGTTTCCAGGAAGTGTCTTTCCTTTTTGATTTGAAGCCCATGTTCACACTCAGGAATAAGGACAAAAGAGAGATGGGACGACTAGAAATGATGATGGAAGCCCACATTGTATGTCTGAAGCATTAGGAGTGTGATGTGGATTACATCCATGTGGGCCTAAACCACTTTGGAAAATCAGGCTGGAAATATCATTTTGGCTTGGTTAATGGACACATGGATAATTCTTTCTATAAACAAACTCCTTGCAGTCACTTTCAGGTGAAGCTCAGAAGTACAAAAGAGATGAAAGTACAAATGAGCAGAGTATATTCTTTGAAAATTTCCAGAGAAGAGGTAAAAATGACCCAATGTTCTGTTGTCATCTTTATTTATTTTACATTTATGCATGGTCTAAAGGAAAGATCTGACCTCACAATAATGTAAAATTTCTAAAAATATTTACTGCATACAAAGCAAAACTTCATGAAAGTAAATGCATAGTGGTTTCCTTCAGATAATGAGAAAAGAATCCTGGTAAATGCTGGACTTTCTTCAGATTTTGTATTGATAAAATACTTGTGATTTTAGGTCACTGAGTCCATGTTTCTGAGCAACCATAAATTACTGTGTGCTTGATGCTTTTCTGCACAGGCAGACATACAGTATATGTATGATAAGCACTGATTCAAAGAATGGATAGAGGTTTTCTTTGGGTTAGAAAAAGCAAGCAATGCAAAGTTTCAGCACTAGCAAAATGTACAGACCTCCAAAAAGACAGAAAAAATGAATTACAGTTTATGTACACAAAAAAAAAAAAAAAAAAAAAAAAAGAACCAATAAGAAAAGGAAGGATCTGGTCAGTACTCAGTACTGAAACATCGTAAGAAGCATCATTATCCAAAAAAAAACCCTGCTATGAAATTATCTGTACACTAATCAAGCAATCTAAAATTTAGCTGGATAATACACAGAACAGATTAATCACTCCTTTTTAGATGAAGCTTAAAATCTGGCTTACTGTCATGTAATAGATCTTAAATCAATATACATTCAAATCCACAAATGGATGGCTAGCCCACACTGCAGTACTTTGACAAGACCACTAAAAGACTTGTAGTTTTATAGTCATTGCTTTGATGATGTACCAAGAGGATGTTGTAAGAAAGAACTTAACCATTTCTGAGGTACTTGTTTCCTGAATGATCCCTGTCCTGCGGATTAATGCAGTCTAGCTGTGCTATGCCACAAGCATGCCATAAACCTGACTGCGATAAGGCACTTATGTGTATTCACGACCACACTCTTAAACTCCAGCCTTTCCTGTACTCTCTCCAAAATACTTTCACTGATTTTTCCTATAGGCACAAGCAAATCAATACTTTTTGCATCCTCAAGGGGTGGTGAGGCAGGGGGAAGTGCGAGGGGGACTGCTTCTACCAGCTCAGCCACACCTCCCCTCTTCCAGGTTCATATGAATGCTTCAGATCCCAAAGCCCTGCCAAGGATAGCAAAGCAAAACAATTGGAGGAGTGCCAAAAAGTTAGCTGATGGTTTGAAGCTTCACACTGTCCTTTCCTGCTATTTATAACATCACGAAGAACATTTTCTCATTCTCTGTTACTTTTTCCACACACATAAAGTTTGGAGTTGGATTTACTGCAAGGCTTAGTCTTCACTGGTCCAATGCTCACTAAGTCTGTTGGCAATATATCAGCTGCTACAGCCTATGCCAGTCTGTAACTCACCCTGGTTATTTCCCTGTTTCCTATTATAAATTCATCTAAATGGAAAAAATACATAGATATGCCTACTTGAGAAAAACTCAAATGAGAATGCATAGATGATGCTTTTTTTTTTTTTCAGAGGGACCTTGACATGCTTGTGAGGTGGGCTGATGCCAACCTTATGAAGTTTAACCATGCCAAGTGCAAGGTTCTACACCTGGGTTAGAGCAACCCCAGGCACAGCTACAGGATGGGCAGAGAAGAGATTCAGAGCAGCCCTGCAGACAAGGACTTGGGGGTGTTGGTCGATGAAAAAATGAACATGAGCTGGCTTCAGTGTGCGCTCGCAGCCCAGAAAGTCAACCATATCCTGGGCTGCATCAAAAGGAGCGTGACCAGCAGGTCGAAGGAGGTGATCCTACCCCTCTGCTTTGCTCTCGTGAGACTTCACTTGGAGTATTGTGTGCAGTTCTGGTGTCCTCAACATCAAAAGGACATGGAACTGTTGGAAGAAGTCCAGAGGAGGGCTATGAGGATGATCAGGGGACTGGAGCACCTCCCGTATGAAGATAGGCTGAGAAAGTTGGGCTGTTCAACCTGGAAAAGAGAAAATTGCGTGGAGACCTCATAGCAGCCTTCCAGTATCTGAAGGGGGCCTACAAGGATGCTGGGAATGGACTCTTCATTAGAGACTGTAGTGACAGGACAAGGGGTAACGGGTTAAAACTTGAATAGGGGAAGTTTAGATTGGGTATAAGGAAGAAATTCTTTACTGTGAGGGTGGTGAGGCACTGGAATGGGTTGCCCAGGGAAGTTGTGAATGCTCCATCCCTGGCAGTGTTCAAGGCCAGGGTGGATGAAGCCTTAGGTGGCATGGTTTAGTGTGAGGTGTCCCTGCCCATGGCAGTGGGGTTGGAACTACATGATCTTAAGGTCCTTTCCAACCCTAACTATTCTATGATTCTACGATTCTATAATGCTGAAATTTCAGAAAAAAATACTGTTTAGCATTTTGGTTTTTTTCTTTTTCTTTTTTGCTTTTTTTTTTTTTTCCTATTTGAGGATGATTTCTCTACATTTCATCCTTGACAGCACAGCTAAATTTTGGTTGAACTTATTTAGTGTAAATGAGGTTAAGGTTTAGCACACTAGTACATATATGAATACTCTGTAGTTGCAAACCCAGAGACAGTATATTGCACTAATTTATGTTGGAGGAAACAATACATTTTGAAATCTATACCGAAAAAGAAAAGCAGTCTTCTTCACAAATAACAGTTTGAAAGGAAAGGTGTTTTAATTTTCTTACTCCAGTGATTGTGGGTAGAAAACAGAACAAGTCTTGGGGTGCAAAGTCTCCTTTTCAGGTCTGAAACAGGAAGGAGTAATACATCGTGCTATCATTCAAGACATAAGGCTCAGAATGTTGCCCTGTTTATCTAACAGATGGACTTAGCTCTGTCTATGAATCTTTTCTGCTCATATCAGCCCTAACTGGATTGCTGCTGTCTCTTAACACAGGCAGATTAAAATCCAACCCAAACCAAACAAGCAAAAACTATCCCTCAGATGTAATGGTGATAGGATCATTTAGAAATGCAATAGGAAGGTGATATCTGGTAGCTCTAAATACCTGCCTAAAGAAATACCTTGATACTTTGGTATCATCATCCCTCAACACCTAAAGTCCCTCCTGCCTTTTCTTACAAAATTTCCATAAAACCTGTTGTTCTAAAAATGTTATAAAAAGTGTTTCTTTTGCACTGCAAACATTTCAGAACTCTTCTTTCTTTTAGAGAACATGATAATTCAAAATGTTAGGCCAAGCTGGATGCTCTACTTTTTTTCTCTACATTTTCTGCTTTGTTGTTGCATTAAAAATTAATCATACTTCACATAATCATCTTGAATTTAGATTTGGATTTTAAAAGCACATGCCATATGTGAGTACAAGTATCTGTGAAGTAGCTAGAATAACCACTTATAGGCTGTTAGTGATTTAGAGAATGATTCTTCTAGCTATAATGCCAGTGCTTGAAGGCTTGTTTTCAGCATTTAACTTTGTCTTAACCTAGCCAAAATAATCTCCTTGCCACTAGCTAAATATCAGCAAAAAGATAAAATGTGTCCGTGAAACAGCCAGATTACTAAAACAATAAGGAATGTTAAAGCTTCTTATTAAAAGCATATTTCAAAATGAAACCATGAAAAAATATAAAGTGTTCTTTAAAAATGTAAGAAATAATTCCTCTTGACTGTTTGATAATCATTTTCTTTTTCATTAGACTTTCAGATGATCTGACAAATATGTCAAAAATTTCCTGTTCTGCTTTGATCTCCTGCAAAGGTTTTAGAAGGACGGATTAATATGAACCTTGAGCATATGGTTCTTCATTTCTGTCTGATCTTAAAGAACAGAAATTAAGTGCAAAAATGCATATAAACACAACATACAGAAAGACACAGTTCCTTCATAGTTGTCTGTAAAAAGTGGCAGAAAGGACATAGAAAAAATACATATCAGTCATCTAATTCTGTTCCTTTGGCCTTGCGACTGACAAACTGCCTCAGGCTGACAGAGAATATTAGAAAAGCTTTCAGCCTTGCCTCTCACTTTTTTGACATATGTTACATATGCTATAAGAATGATTTTAAATGGTTCTCAGGTTATTCTCCCTTTCTGCATCGCTTTTATACATCAAGAGAGCAGTAATTACTTTTATACATCAAGACAGCAGTAATTACTTTTAGGGGGCATGGCATAGGAAGTAAAAACCCTTTCGTAGAAAAATCACACTTTCAGAATAAATCCTCTAATCTGATGCCTCATGAACATGTTATTTAGAAAACTATATACTGATGGAATACAGTTATTCGGATGGAAAAGGACATGTAGTTGCACTCCCCATTTTTTGATATAGCTGTACGTGACCTAAAGACACCTCCTACAAATTGATCCATTTACAGGAAAGATATCAAGTTTCATTGAATTAGAAAAGAATCTTTTTATTGTTGTTCCCTAGCTTGGCCTATTTATAAAAGACTTTAGTAATGTGTAAAACGAAAGGGCAAAAGGATCATGAGATAGCAGCATCAAGGAGGGAAGCTGAAACAAGTTTTGAAACCTACCCCAGAAAGTGTAGTATCTTGATTAAAGGCTGATCTTGTTAGAGGCTGGCTTTGTTATGTTTTTCAAGGTTGTTTTGGCATGCATCAACTCAGTGCTTCTGCTGCCTCCCATATTCAAAGTCCTCTGTTATGTTACCACCTGCTCGCTCCCTTGGCACAGCTAGAAGTGAAAGGAGCAAGATTAAGGTTTTGCTGCTCCATATGGGTCTTGCAAGTATTCTGTACCAGCTCAGAGTTTAGATTTGTTTTCTGAGGGCTAGTTGTATTTATTTCCACACCTACTATCCCTGTGAAGAACCTGATGGTAACATACAGGGACACCCCTCATTGTGCACCGCACCAGTGAAGGGAGACTCCCATACTAAAGGACTCCAAAAGACGAAAAATGGAATGAAGCAGTGGCAGTCCTCACTCAGGCAGCATTCCACTGCTGGGGGTAACAGGACAGCACCTGAGGACAGCTGGAAACTAGTAAATGCAGTTAGAGAAATAGAAGGTTCAGGAGCTAGCGAGTTCAATTTACCTATATAATTTTAATAAAATGTTAGATATTTGGAAGAAACACCTCTTTTTTTCTGCTTTTGAACTTGCGAATTTTGGAATAGGCTTCCAAACAACTGCAACATACTGAAAAGCTACACAGCAGCAAATGTAAATTAGTTTGTTTATGTGTACTGTGTATAGGCTGCAGAACTGACCTTTGTGGGAGGAGGTCAGGGGCTAACCTGTGCTAGGCATAACCATTCTAGCTGGCTCTTAACAGACCCACCAAAGGACATAGTTGAGTCCATCAGCAAATCTAGTGACATCTTTGTTTAAGAAAGATCAGAAAACACCAGACAGGCAGAGGAGGGAAAAAGAAGAATTAAAAAAGAGAGAGAGAGAATAGGAAAAGTAGAATGAACAGCAAGGTCAGACAAGTAGTTGGAGATGCTCCAAGGTAAAGCAGATATCCACTCTGAAGCCCGTGGAGCACCCCCATGCTGAAGCAATTGAGTACCTGAAGGAACTGCAGCCTGTGAAGACCCCACACTGGAGCAGGGGAAAAGTGTAAAAAAAAAGGAGGTGATACTGAGAGATGGTCATGTATTAACCATAATCCTCCACCCCCATTCTTTCTGGGCCTTTAGAAGTGAGTGGAGGAGTTGGGAGTACAGATTGAAGTTGAACCTGGGAAAAGAGAGGAGACAAGGAATTTTTTAATTGTCTGTCTTTTTGTTTTCAGTTACATGAATCTATTTTAATTGGAAATATATTGAGTCAAATTTTCACTGATTTGCAAAATACAGCAACTGGTAAGTGATTTCCCTGTCTTCATCTCAACCCACAAGCTTTGTCACCCTGTTTTCTCTTGCTGTCCTGCTGAAGAACAGGAGCGTGTGTGCAGCCAAGTGGGCATTTGGCTGTTGGGTAAAGTTAACACAGCACAGTATGTTATGCGCACACACATCTCATGAATACTTATTTACTGATATATACTAATCACTGGAAGAGAAATGTGTGTGGTTTTTTTTCAATGGCAAGAAGGAAATTAATTTCACTCTAGCTATTAAACTCCTCCATGTTCATGTTTTCTTGGCATGCAAGGATTTTTTCACCATGTGCAAATGTCATAAGCACTGAGTTCCATTAATTTGTCAAATGAATCACATCAAGATGTAGTTTTGCTTTTACTATACTTGTTGTTAGATTAATGTGACAGTAGAAGTCTATCACTTTTACTGTGTTGAATAGCTGAATTACGTTTTTAAAGGCTAAAAATAGGAAGCTACATGGCGCTTAGGTAAGAAGTACCTTAGAGATAGGCTAATATTTAATATTGTTTTGAAGGTAATGCTTTGATTCTAATTATAGTTTGAATCGCTAAAACCAGGTTCAGCCAATGTACAACCTTTCTCATTATTCAAGCTGGTGAGAAAGTGATTGAAAAGGTCTTTATTTTAAGTACATTTTACCCTGTAACTGAAGAACGCTATACAGGAGTGGTCATAATTTTGGCTGTTATGTTTCTATGCTAGTTGGAAATTAAGAGCTGGTTAATTAAGGCAGTGTTGTAAACCTGGATGTTCACAGTGGCTGTCCAAAAGAAGTATCTTGTTTCAGGTGAGCATGCTGTGTACAGAAAAGGTAGTCTTGGTCATCTCAGTAATTTTAAATTTCTGTCTTATTTGGCAGAGCTTAGGGCTGGAATTGCAAAAGTAATGTCACCTTTTTTAATCAGAGGTGAAGCAGTCATAATATTCTAAGAATCTGCCCTCCCTGACCTTTTGGATGAGAATATAATGTTCCTACTGATGTCCTAGTGAGAGATGAAGTTATTAATAACAGATGAAGCAGAAGCACCAAAACAGAATTATTCCACCATTCAACTCCTGATACAACTCCTGATACCTTAATAACTTACTACATTTGTACAGGATCCAGCTAATGTGTGGACTTTGTGTTCTAAGTTAAATTAATCCTTTGTGCAACCGATGCACAGCAACAAGTTGCTGTTTGTGATCTGAGGGCTGGAAAATAAACTCTGTAGGCTTCTGGTTATTTTTGGTGCATTCCAGTGAGTGTTTAATAATAAGATACTTATTACCAGCAATGTCAAATTACTCTACAGTATTTCTTGCTCATTCTGTTCAAGACTATATGTTACAGATATAAATTATGTACAATTGTTCACAATTTCATTAACAATCTATGTTAAATAGGAGTTAGACTGACAATAAGGAAAGACTGAAAAAATAAACCCTGTTTAAGAGAAGAACACTCAGCTTTCACTATCATCTCATTTCACCAAAAATGAACACACACCCACACACCCGTTCCATTCCTGCTGGGCAGTACCTGATGTATTATAATCGATCTACTCCTTTTTATTAATGAAACCTGACAATTTCTTCAGACTTATATGTCTCCCACTGCTGCATGTTCAACTGATCATTCTGTCATAAAACTATCTCAGACCTGAAGTTCTGTTGAATAACTTTGCTAGACTTAGAAGGTCACCTCAAAGTAAAAGCTATGAAGGATGAAATAAAAGCTCAGTGAATAAAATAATATCCATGTGAAATGGCACTGCTCTGTTTCAGCTTAAAAAAAAAAAATCAAAACCATAGGACTTAAAATTGTACCATCAAGCAAATCAGAATAAAAATTACTTACCTAGAAAAGTGGGACTTAAGTGATGAAGATTCTATATACATTATCACATTTGCAATAACATATCTATGGAAAGAACATGAGCAAATGATGCATTTACTAATAGTGTCCAAATTCTAGAATAGCACAAGAAATTTTAGGGCTGAGTATGAACAGTTCTTTCACTACCATTTTTAGTCTTCTCTCTTAATTTTATTTTTTTTAGCTTTAAGCTTTCTATATAAAATAAGAAAAACAAATTTTAACTCCTCCATTACATACTGTAATTGTTCTACTGCTACAGAAGATCAGACAGTAAATTGTTCATGTTAGTGAGAAATCTCATTATTTGTGCTATGATGACAACCCTGATAACATTTTCATCGCAAGTGGAATGTGAAAGTACAATGCCAAACCTATTTTCATTGTTGGAAGTTCATAAGATTATGGTTTACACCACTCATAATAACTGGGTTTAAGCAGACATTAAAATTAGTGAGAAAGGGAAATTATTGCAGTTATTTCCTTGTATTAATCCAATTCAACACCCGCAGAATGAAAATGTTGCTGATGAGCAGGTATAGGTCTCTGCTGATGGTAGGAACAGGTAAAATCTCCTTTAAAAACTACAAAGAATCAATTACGATTTGATAATTCTGCAGGTACTGCAAAGAAAAAATATTAACACTGCCTTGTTTTACAAACACAATGGTGTAATGAACAGCAAAGTCCATCTAACTTACATTATCATATTGAGTCTTCAGTATAAATCCCTCTGACTTCTTTCTGTATGACACAATCACTCTCTTTGTTAGAAAGAAATAAGGTACTTATTCTGTGCTCAGAAGAGTTCTGTGCTCGGTCTCACTGACAGCAGCAGGCTTCATAGCCTGGAAAAACATTTGTGCCTTCTTGGGTGCAGGATTGGGCATATATTGTTAAATATATAAATATATGTGATTCATCATAAAATACAGTAGCTATTATGATTAGGCATATTGGTTCTATCCTCTCTAGGTCCATGGAAATCATCAACCACTGTGTTGGAAGTACCACCAGGTATATTTATTGATGCCAGTTATGCAGATGGTTTTTATGAAGTGGACATCTGTCTATTAAAAATTGGACTGAAACAAAAGCACATTTTGGTTTTAGTCATTAATCACTACTTATTACTCTGCTTCATGTTCAAATTAAGGATCACTTCTCTAAAATCATGTTACTTACTACATTAATGGTCAGATTTCATCCTGTCCTGAAGATATGCAACTAGCAGAGATGTCTGCCTCTGACTCTGACCAAAACCTACTGACTGGGGACTAACATCCCACAATAAAGAACAGTGAGGATCAGTTTTGCTCTGTTGCCAATTTAAGACATTTAAGTTTTCTATCTTTGTTGTTAATAAGGCTGAAGTGACTTGTGTGTGAATGTCTTTTGTGTATATCAGGCTTTTGCACAGATCACAATTTTATAACAGACCCCTTGTAGTGGTACCTTAATTCTAGAGTACTGACTTATGTACCAAGACTGAGATGAAAGATTTTACAGAGAATTTTGGCAAACACTTACAGAAATCATTCAATAGGAATTTGTAATTCTGGGGAAAGAAAAAAACAAACAAAAACCAAACAAACAAGCAAACACAAAACTCCCAAACAAACTAAAAGCAATTGAAATTGAAAAGTTGAATTGGGGCTTTTGATTTATGTCTGCAAGACATGTTAGTTTATGAAGACATTTTTAATGGAATATTAAGTTTTTCATTGACTTTCATTTTGTTTTTCTTTTAAAGTCTTAAATTTTTGAAACTCCTTGTCCAGTAATTAGTGTGAAATAGTTGTGACATATACAGTGTGTAATTCTTCATTCATCTTTAAGCATCATTTTGATATACCTTGGTGGCCCCAAATGAGGCTATATTGCAGGCCTGAAACAAGTTTTGGCTGTGTGGTTGGTAATACTCCATACACTTGCTGCTTCATGTTTCATATGAACCATAAATATTTTTTTTTAAAGTTAACAAAACAGAAACCATTAAAAACTACGACTTCCAGTGAGAAAGTCATTACAGGGATGTGTGAGAAAATAAAGAAATCTGCACATAAATTTACAGGATTTTTAATTTTTTAATTAATTTAATTGAAGATTTAATTTGAGGTCTTGACTATAAATTCATACTTTCTGTCTCTTAATGTTTTTTCCCCTTTTTTTCTATTACTCAGTGCTACTTTTCACGTACATATAATAAAGATATGAGATACAGGATTTAACCTATAAAATTTCTTCTTCATCTTAAAATACCGTACACGCCTTTGAGTAATGTGAGGACTCCATGATAATAGGCTGGTAACAGTAGTTATCTTTGCTGCTCGTTTTTTACTAGCTGAAAGGAGCAATGTCCTCTGTGCTGGAAGGCAGAAGAAGTCATATTGTTTTTTCCAGGTGCAGCCCTTCTGATGCTGTCAGGCAGGACACCAGGGCACTGAACTGGAAAATGTTGAAGACTCATTTGTTAGAACACACCTCTGGCTTCTATATGCAGTCTGGAGCATTAATTGGCGTATTCCAATGTCTGCCTTGTTAAGGAGGCACATGCAGAGGTGCAGATGTGTACACAAAAATGTCAATTATGGACCTCAGCCAAATGGTTATGAACCAAAGCTCTTGAGTAATGTTAAACCACTGGCCTTCAGAAGAACACTGTTGTGCAATTTATGGGCTGAGAGTACAACTGTATGTTACTGTAACTGTGTCAGAAGAAAATAATGTGTGATTTCCTTTGAGAACAAAAAAAAAAAAAAAAAAAAAAGCAAACCTGAAACTAATCCTTTACACTTTACTAGGTATGACCGAAGTAAAGAAAATACTGTGGGTGCTAACAGACTAGCCAAAGAAAAAATGGTTTGAGGTTTGAGTAAAAAATTATTCAGCAAAATATTCAGTTTGTTTACAGGTGCTGCTTGTTTTTTGAAAGACCAGTCTTAGCATCTGAGAGCTAGTAGCTGAGAATAAATTGCATGTTCAGCATAAATTAAATGGAGGAGAATCTCCATGATCATTTGGCAAAAGGAGGCATCTCTAAAAACTGTTAGCACTTTTGCTGACCGAAAACTGTTTCTTATTTCTCTTAGAGCTGCCCTTTTCTTCAATAACTTGTACTACAACAAAAATAAGGTTTAAAATTAAGCATTAATAGTACATAATCAATATAAAAGGTACAGCTAGTTCTATGATGGAGCAAGTTCAGCACTAGCTTATTCTTTTAAAAACCACACAGATTTCAGAGAGTTACACACGTTTTACTGGACTATTTACTTTATTTTAACATTCTGAATAGAGACAGGAGTCATGGATTAATTGGAAATATATGTGGGTTCTTGCTTCTCAGGAGCAGTCTGGCTTTACTCCAGCAAAGCTCTCCACTTCCAGCACTATGTGAGACCTAGAGATTGAGTACAGAGGTCCTTGAAATGTCTGGCGCTAGAGATTTACAGGGCAGGATTTTGCAGGTGTGTAAGCCCATGTAGCTTCACTGCCTTGGTGGAATTAATCTGATTTATACAAGCCAATGATCTCTCCCAGTACAGCCTTTTATGGGAGATTTCCTGCATATTACCTACCAAAGAAAAGTAATCATCACTCAGGAGAACAAGAGCTGCAAGAAGAGGCTTGTTTAAGACAACATTGGAGCAGAAATGTAGTTCGACATCATGTAAGAATCAGAGGGAAGGAGTTAATTTTGGCTGAGTTTGACACTTCCAAGAACTGTTTGTGGAATATGAGACTGTAGTAAATACTCCACCTAGCTAAAGACTGTTAGCAAGAAGTCAAATAAAAATCATGCTGCAATTGCAAAGTTTGTAATTTTGCAATTCACATAAATATACCAAATATGTTTTCCCAGGCACAGCTGTTACAAACGACGTTTCCTACAACATAGTTTATGTATCCACAGACGACAATGTCACCAGAATTATACAGTTCTAATTATGCATGTTTTATGCATGGTTTTCTTCTCTTCTGTACATGCTTTTCCACTATTTTTGTGATCAGAATGTATCCTAGTCTTTCTGTGCAACTATCTGTGTTTTCTAAAATAGAACAAGTGATTTAGAAAGGTCACTAAATAAAATGTTAATACAGAGTTCTTTAGCAGGTACAAAGACCTCTTGGCAATTTACTACTAACTTAAACAGGATTTACAAGTGCCTGTATATGTATAAACAAATATAAAGATTTTCTGTGGTGTAATGTGTTAATAATAGAAATATTAACGCACTACATATGATGCTTGACCATAGCCATAGTTAGAGGCTACCAAGATGGCTCATACAGAAAACAAGATCTCCACTGAAACAGAGCTGCAGAGCAAGAGTCTTATTATCCCTAAATGCTGGTATAAACAGTTTCATGCAATATTTGAGGAGCATAGAAAACTAGGAACTGCTGAAGTGTCTAAAATTGGTTGCAATTATTCAACTGACAGGTTATTTCAAATCATTCCAAAGTTGAAATGTCATGGAAAAATTCAAACAGTTTACATTTAAACTTGGAAACAAGACAAAACCAATGTGTTAGAAGACTTAAAAATGAATGTATTTTATTTAATAAAATGAGCAGAAGTTCTTCCAGTTTATTATCAGCAATACCGGACATTAAAAAAAAAAAAAAAAAAAGAAAACACAAGAAGAAATTAAGAACATTATAGTTTATTAGTTTTAAGTAAACATCTGGAAGAGTCTGTCAATTTTTGGAGCAGTAGTGAATAAGACTGATACTTATTCTCCACTAAGATTAGGCCCTGGAGACAAAGTGTGTCGGACACTATTTGTGAATTACAGTTCTCCTTTCTTGCTCATGGAAGTTGGTGATTTACTAGTCTCCTAATAGTAAATTACTGTCTTTCCTTCTCCAGGCTATCCTGCGTGTTGTAGTCCAGGAACAGTCACAGAGCTACCATCTGCTCTGTTTTGCCTCTTTGCGTCCTTGAGTTTCATGTTCCATGAAATAAAATGGAGCAAAAAGCTCCATTTCCTTCCATGCTACATTTGTTTGAAGACTTGTTAACCAGAACAGAGATCTTACATATATGTCAAACCTCAATATTAATTCTTAATTAGGTTTAGCTTCTAGAAGCTTCTCATCACAGCTCCAGTTTTCTGAAAAGATCAGTAGCTTGGTAAGTGACCTGAGTGAGAGACCCTGATGGGATCTCCTCAGTGATTATGAGACAAGGAGTGACAAAATAACCACTACTGTTCTGCTTTTGAATAATTGACAAAGCGCACATCTTTTGCAGATCTTAATTTTCACATTTTTTGTATTGCTGTAAATAAAAAACAAAACCAACTTTAGCTGAATGTGAAAAGATTAGTTGACAGGATGAGCAAATTCCCAAGTGCATATCTTCTTGCCTATTACTTTACCTGATACAGTTATTAGTCTTATAATCTCATCAATAAATATGGCAAGTTGCTCTGACAAATTAAGAAATGCTTTGAAGCATCTACAGATTAATTTCTATAAATAAGAAAGTGTCTGTATCCCAGAAGTTTCCTCTTCAAGGATGACTTCAGCACTCTAGAAACAGTTTAAATATTTTGCACAAGAAGAACCCCAAAGCCACAGAAGCCAACAAACCCAGGAAGAGAACAGAGAACATGAAGGGCATTGCTAATATCTTCTGTCCCTCCAGTAACAACAGCAAATGATTTGTAAGGTTTAAATACATAGAGGCAGTACCATTCAAAGAGGCAGTTAAATTTAACAACTGCATGCTAAAATGATCATCAGCCTCATAATAACTCCAAAAATATCATTATGGCTTTATGTTCTTAATGTAGACAATTTTGAGGGTGGCTTTTTTTCTGCAGTCTGCTGGACGTTCAGAGCTGGAAGTGATAGAATCCTGGAGTTTGGCTTCACTGATCACAACACATGCATTCATTTTGCAAAATAAGCACAATTTTGAAAGAGGTATATTTGAATGAGGTATAAAGACCTAATTCACGTCTCTTGGCATATACCATGAGCACTATTTAAAGTTTTATAGTCAAGTACATTCAAAAGCAGGAAAGCCAAATCTCTTTTTTTTTTTTTTTTTCCTGATTAGACTTTGATGTGCTAAGAGAAATGCTCGCAATAGGCCATGAAAAACATCACAAAAATGTTTTCAATGCACCTGAAACATTCAGCATCTTCAAGGGTAAGTGGTATTGGCAGCTGTTTCATTCAATGAAAGCTATAAAATGGGGATTTGAACATGGAGGGCACAAATTCAACACAATTCAGAGCCTGTGAGAAACACAAAATGTCAAGGGAGAGGAGGAGGATTTTGGAGAATTGAGCCCCGTACAACTCTGATTCAGCAGCATCATTACTCAATCTATTCCTCATGTGGGGAAAATATTTATTCTGGCGAGGTTTTTTCGCAAGGGCTTACTGCAGAGGAAACAGCGCTTGGCAGAAAAGTATTTCTTAGGGGTTTTTTTCCATTCAAGCCGTTCTCATTTGTTGGCTCCCCATTTCAGCCCACAGAGAATTTAATAAATGTGTCAAATAATTGTTTAAACATTCTAAAAAAAATTTTACCATGATTGTTTCATTGAAAAATGAAGCAGTTTCTTGTTATAGTAGCAGTAAATTTGATGAGTACTGAAAATATTAATTTAAACTGGGCAGATCAAAATTTTTCACATTTAATAGTTTGATCCCACTCTTCTGAGAAATGTCTTTGTTGTTGTTTAGCAAAAGGTACCTCTTGATTATGCAAAAGTTTTGATATTAATTAGTTTTAGAATTTTCTTAACAATTTCATACCACAATAAGGAAAGAATCCTAAGTAACATTTAGTTAAAATACTGGTAAGAAAGTGTTGATTTGTTCTTGTTCTCTATGGGGCATTAAGCCTTTGTGTTATTACTGCCTGAATCATAAAGGAAACTTGGCTTTCAGGTCAGATGAAACGGGTTTCTGGGAAGTAAAGACCTCTGTCCAAATTAATGCAAAAAGCTACTATAGACATGTTGGCACTGGAAAAACAGAAGGAACATACAAGCAAATTTATCCATGAGTATGTGTTCATACATTATTTCTTTTTCCTCCAGACGTAACACTGAACATACTATTATAGGCACCGAATATAGTGAATATAGGCAGAGTTCTTCTAGAGGTTGCAAATAACATAATAGCTGCAGTAGCTGCATGTATTATTAAGTTATTAACACTCATCACTGTGGCAATGCACGTACCACTTCTCTTTTAGTGAAGGACAAGTATGACTTTTTTTTTTTTCTCCAGATTAAACTTCTCGGTGCTAACAGAAATTAACATCTTCATGGACCTTTATCAAATTCTGTTCAAATCAATGGTAAATCACTGAGGTTCAGGTTAGAATCATAGAATCATAGAATAGTTAGGGTTGGAAAGGACCTTAAGATCATCTAGTTCCAACCCCCGGCAATGGGCAGGGACACCACACACTAAACCATGTCACCCAAGACTTCGTCCAACTAATGCGAGATTAAATTGAGCAGTTCTGTTCTGTGTCACATGATATTAATATATTCAGTGCCAGATGAAGGCCCAAGTGTGGCAGGGAGGCTGAGTCTAACACTAAGGATCATCTGTCTTTAAGTAGACCTGTAGCTGCTCTTGTTACAGGTGATGTTTTAAGGCAGAGGCATTGCTGTGTATTTGGAAAAAAAGAAGTTTCTCACTTACAACATTCCCAACCTGAATTGCCTACAAATTTTGTATTTGATTTGTAAAACATAGACAAGCATGAAAATAATCAATATGTGGCCATCATCAAACACCTATTTAAAAGGGAGGAAAAAACCTCTAGAACTGGCAAAACAAATTTATAACCCTCTTTACTCTGATGCTATTAATTCAGGTGGGAAGTTACTGATCTTGTAAACTTAATGCTACACTTCAGGCATAGGCATAAGTGAAGTTTTAAAAAATATTTCCTAGAGAATTTTAGTATTTTTACTAATCTCAAAGTCTGAGTTTTTCAACTGAAATAGTGTTATGGGTTACTCCAGAACCGGCAAATTGCCTACATTTTCTGTTTAATCAAAATCTGGTGGCTTGTGAGCAACAGACCTTGTACAGTTGCATTACCTGAAAGTACAGAAACAGAAAGAATAATCATATCATTAGACCATAAGCACATGGATCTAATTTCAAATTAATTTTCTTGAGTAGTAGAAGTAGTTGTCATTAAATCTAAGGACGGTCATCTACTTTCAATATTTATGATTTATTCAAATGCACATAATTATTACTATTTATTTATACTATTATTATTTTAGTAAATTTAAGTGACATTTATGGGAATGCTGAGTTATTTAAGAGTACTAAGAAACTGAAAACTCCACACAGAATTTTTGCACCAACTGGATAGCTCCAGAATGTTTATTTTGAAATTTTATTAGGAATGGAATGTTTCAAATATTTTCCATAAATATTGTGTTGATTTTCTCTCCCAACTTTACATTTCCAACTGCATGAGCCCAGGTGGAGCTCTGGTTTTCCGTCCATTCTTTCCTTTGGACTAGAATGAAAATGTTTTGGTTTTTCACTCATTGTAAAATTCTGAGGCATCAGATTAAAAATTCTCACGAAAGTGAAAAATTAAGATTGGGTTTCTGATTTTCTTAATTTTCTTTTTTTTACTTTAGTCAGATATGTTTGTCACAAAAAAACACAAAATTTTAATGGTGAGTCACTTGCCACACAGAGAAAACAATTCAGTAGTATCAATAGCATAGACACATATACTTTAGCATCAACAAATTCAACATTAAAAAAGGGATGTTAATTTTCCTGGATCTGGGCTGAGCAAGGATCCTGAGAAGTAAAAGCATCTTTTATAGAATCATAGAATAGTTAGGGTTGGAAAGGACCCTCCAGTTGGAAAGGATCATCTAATTCCAACCCCCATGCTGTGGGCAGGGACACCTCACACTAAACCATGTCACCCAAGGCTCTCTCTAACCTGGCCTTGAGCACCACCAGCGATGGAGCATTCACAGCTTCTTTGGGCAACCCATTCCAGTGCCTCACCACCCTCACAGTAAAGAACTTCCTCCTTATATCCAACCTAAACTTCTCCTGCTTAAGTTTGACCCCGTTACCCCTTATGCACGCAATACTCCAAGTGAGGTCTCACGAGAGCAGAGTAGAGGGGCAGGATCACCTCCTTCAACCTGCTGGTCACGACCCTCTTGATGCAGCCCAGGATATGGTTGACTTTCTGGGCTGAGAGCGCACACTGCCAGCTCATGTCATTTTCTCATCGAGCAACATCCCCAAGTCCTTCTCCACAGGGCTGCTCTGAATCTCTTCTCTGCCCAACCTGTACCTGTGCCTCGGATTGCTCCCACCCAAGTGAAGGACATTATGGTTAAACTTCATAAGGTTGGCATCAGCCCACCTCACAAGTGTGTCAAAGTCCCTTTGGATGGCATCCCTTCCCTCCAGCATATCAACTGAACCACACTGCTTGGTGCCATAGGCAGACTTGCTGAGAGTGCACTCAATCCCACTGTCCATGTCACCGACAAAGATGTTGAACAAGACCGGTCCCAACACCGATCCCTGAGGGACACCACTCGTTACCGGTCTCCAACCGGACATCGAGCCATTGACCACAACTCTCTTCATGCAGCCATCCAGCCAATTCTTAGAATCATAGAATCATAGAATAGTTAGGGTTGGAAAGGACCTGAAGATTGTCTAGTTCCAACCCCTCTGCCATGGGCAGGAACACCTCCCACTAGACCATGCCACCCAAGGCTCTCTCTAACTTGTCCTTGAACACCACCAGGAATGGAGCATTTTTTATCCAGTCTTTTTTCATCATCAGATATTAAACCATTACTTGTACACTGTGACGACTGCTTTGGTCTATTGGATTTTTATTTTTTTTTCCGTGCCTAAAGTTGCAAATATTGAATTTTCCAGCTAAGGAAGAGAAAGTAACTTGGATACATTCTTTGTGGAGGTCATCAATGGTGAGATCAGATGTGAATAGGAATTGAAGACATACAAAAGGAAGGAAGTAAAGCTTGTAACTACCTATACTGAAAGTATTTTCACAAGTCAAATTCCACCTTTCGAAGCCTCACCATCTGCTTCATTTAATAATTGTATTTACCAACTTGAACCTGCTGGCAAAATTAACAATAAAAATAAAACATATGGAGTACTTTTGGAAATTAAAAAAGAGGCAAAGATGTGCAAAAGATTTAAAGAATTTTTCTAAATTCACAGGGCTAGAATATTATGCCTTGGAAGGAAGTGGCAGAGAAGTAAGATTCTTCTAATTCCTGGTTGCTTATTTACTGCCTTCTTTATCATCCGTCTTCCAATAGCTGTCTGTTTCTCATGAGTGGACCTTCTTAAGCCAAAGAATGTCTTCAGTTTATTTCCGTGGTCAAGCTCATTGAGAGAGTAAGAAAATTAATGAAGAAATGGACAGCAGTTAAGATTTTATATGTAAATGCAACGGCACATTTACACAATTTTGTGTGTTTTTTATAGGGTAGAGGCAGATTCAGTAGGGTAGGGAAATGCAGAGTCTCTGAGAAGTTTCTGTTTCAAAAACAAGAGGTTGTCTGCAAGTTATCTTTAGTTTTCTTTCAATAATCCAAGAAATGTTTTCTAAGACTGTCTAAAAAAATGCTTTAGAATATTTTGAAGATTTAGAAGACTTATTTACAGAAAATAGGAATTGTTTGAAAACTCTGGGAAGCATTTTTACCATCAGACTGACTGTTTAGGTCATCATTTACAGAGGTTTTTTCTTCTACACCTCCTTGGTGAATATACCAAAAATTGGTAAAATTTTGCTAAGTGAAGGTTTTGCTATTACCCTTTTGGACTGCAAAGTGAGAAGATTGCAACTAATTCATGAAAACTCACCTGCCTCTTTACAATTTTCACATCTAGAACAAAAAAGTAAAAGCACACATGAGTTTTTCATTAACCAAAATAAAATTCAGTAAATCTCAGTTGCTGGAGTAAAAGAAGCATTTTTAGCATCATGCCAGTGATGGAAAGGTATAGCATTTAGACTTGTTGCCAAATAGTAAGTAAAGCTTGCTTTACCTTTTACACCACCATTTGAACTGATAATGGAAATGAAGATGTTCAAAGAAAACAATTCTTTTCCTTGGTAGAGTATTAAAAGGATGATGTAAGGCAGGCAATGCAATATCTTGCATTTTCTGGAATTCTCTTTTTGTGTAAAAGAAGAAATAGGAAGGATGAGAAGTTATTTTCTTTCTGAGAACCCATGAGGTCCAAGCATGGAAAACAGAAATGATGGATGTTTACAGCTTTAGAAGTTCAATACTGTTCACACACAAAATGAAAACCACTCATCTGTGGCATGTAAGCTGGGATCTAGGTCTGCTAAAGCCCCTGGGAATCCTTGCAATGATGTCAGCAAGCTCCAGATTAGGGCAGCAGGACTAGAATGAATCACAGGATGCAGGTCTTTCTCTTCACTAGGAAGTAAAACATTTTATCCTGTAACCAATGTGTAAGTGTAGGCCTACTGTAGGCTGTTGTTAAGACCTCATAAACCTTAAATGGTAAAGAGCAATCCAGCAAAATTTACTTGGTCTTATTTTATCCTTTGATGCTTTATGTTGTCAATAATATGAAATTATCATATTTCACCCATTGCTCCAATGGAGGCCAGAAGGCAAATTTTCTTATTTACTGTAGCATGGAGGTAATCAGTTAGAAGAAGGAGAGAGAGAGATGGAGAATGGAAAAAAAGTGTTTCTGGCCTTGGGCAACTCAGGCTGGACACTATGGATTTAACACCCTTAAAGTGGAATTTATTAGAATCAAAGCAGATGTGGCATTGTTCTACCTTGCTAAGTTCTTCATAATTTACTGGAATGTGAGGTATATTTTTTTGTGTGTATGACAATGCCAAATGATTTGCAGATGTTAAGACTGCAGCTACAATGGAGCAAAGGGAAAGTATTTATTGGCAGAAGCTGAAGAAAGTATAGAAAGAATTTTTATGTCCATCTTCTCTCAAACTTAAAATGAATCCAAGTGAGGGTTTCAAAAGAGGAGCTGAATTTATATTATGAGAAATAAATGTTTCATTACACTGTTTTCCTCTGGAATTGATCAGTTATAAGAAACTGTGAAGGACAGGGCAAGATAGTTTGTATTCCTCAATTTTACTACTTTTTTTCCTTCAGAATGTGAGCAAAACATTAGGCCACCACACCCAGATCTGTTCCTTCTGGCTGTAGCTGGTTTTCAAATCAGCTTAACCTTGTGCTTTGGCCCAGGGTCTATGAAGCAGCTGCTAAACATTCTTAGACTTTCAGTCAGCCTTCCTGGAAGAGCTAGTCACATGAAGGGGAGGGATTTCCATTTCAAGTGGACAGGAAGGACAGAAATGCCAGAACTGAAGGGCAGGACCATGCTAGCAGATATTAACTTCAAAAGCACCTCACTGCTAGGGAATAAGGGAAAAAAAAAAAAAAAAAATGGAAAAGGAATGCTTCAGCATGCCTGCTTTTACTTTTACCCTTTTACTCAGAAACAAACAAGCAAACACATCATAAAATGTGAGATCTAGAGCTGTGTAGCCAGAACAAATCACACTCAAGTGCTGAAAGCTAGCATGTATGAAATCAAAACTTTATCTTGCACAAGATATTGTGCTTTTTTTTTTTGAACGGGCTTACATAGACATCTTGGGCACTTTTCAGCAGTGCCAGTTACAGAGTGACTAAGTTAAATTAAATTATGCTGTTGTTTAGGTTTTTTTGTTGCATCAACCTTAGTTGTGTAACATAAACCCAGCATCTATGCCAGTCAGTGAAGTTACACGATTTTGAGCTGGTATGTGGAAGATCTCTTCTTTTGTTTGTTATTGGAGGGTCAGAGGAAGAAGGAGAGAGAAGACTTTGCCTTGGTTGAATTTTCCAAAGCAGAGATATATGGTAGAGTTTAAAGATTTTGTGAGAGAATGGGAGAGGACACTGCTAGCAAAAGGAAAGAAATTACACCTGTTTCACCTGATTCTGTTTTCAGTTCAGATAAAAATGAGAAAAAGACAGTATAAGGAGAAGAATGTTTTGTTTCAAGTTCAGGAAAAAAATCATTACATTACATCATTACACAACCATTTTCTCTTGAAATTAATCATCACGAGAGGAAAAACTAAGAAAATAATTCAGTAAAGAAAGACAAATAGATTTTTGCACACTTGTGTTTTAAAAATATGTGGTTAAGTCTTTCTTCCACTTCATTCTGTGGTGGAAAAAAGAAAAGATGAAAGAATTTTTAGAACAAAATAGGGAAACAAAAATAAGGATCAGAAGGTGAATATTAGTAATGAAAAAGGCTTTGAAATATTTTGCAAATATATTTCACCTAAGACTGCAGAGTAAACTCCCTCTAAAAGGCTTCTAGAAGACTCTCTCACACGTAAATTTAAACTCCTTAAGAATAACTTGCTCTACCAGTGCAGAATCACAGAATCACTGGGAGTAGAAGAGACGTCTTGAGATCTTCTAGTCCAAATGTCCCTTGCTCAAGTGGAGTCAGCTAGGCATGTTGTGCAGGACCATGTCCAGTTAGAGTTTGAGTATCTATAAGAATGGAGAATCCACAACATCTCTAAATAACCTGTACCAGTGTTTGGCCACCCAAAAATAAAGTAAATAAATAAATAATTGTGTTCAGGTGGATTTTCATGTATTTTAATTGTGCCCCATTAGTGGGCACTCCTGAGAAGAGTCTGGTATCTTTTCTCCATTCGCTCACATCAAGTATTTGTACGTGTGAATAAAGTCTCCCTGAGCCTTCTTTTCTCCAGAAGAAGATGAAGGATCCAAACTCTCTTTGCCTGTCCTCATGGGAAAGATGCTCCAGTCCCTTAATTATATTAATTAAGCCCTGCACAGGAATAGATCCAGAAAGTCCATGTCTTTCTGTTACTGGGAAGCCCAGAACTGTGGATAGCAGCGCTTTGGATGCTGTGTAGAAAAGGTAAGTCACCTCCCTGCACCTGCTGGCAATGCTCTGCCTAATGCAGCCCAGAGGGTGGTTGGCCTTTCCTATTATGAGGGATCATTATTGCCTCATTGACATCTTGCTGTTCACTATAACGCAAGGTCCTTGTCTGCAGCACTGCTTCCCAGCTTGTCAACCCTATGAAAGTAATAGTGTATTGTGGAGTTCAGCGTCATACTCAGAAGGAAAAGCGTTCTAAAAGACAGGAGAGTGGATCACTTCTGTCTTGGAATATGAAATTCGTAACAAGATTTAAAACTCAACGTCTAAGATGAAAGTTGTTAGAAAACACTCATTGCAATTTCCATTGGAATTTATTTTCAACATTTTAATATTTCTTGTGCATTAAACCAACTTATCAAGTTTGTACTTTGCAAGCCCATATTAATGCAATGTTCCATTGTCTTTGACGGAAAGTACTAAGAGTATACTGTTTACTCAAAAGACGTAACTGAGAAGCTGGACAGAAATCCATTGCCACATTTCACAGTTAACTAAAGTTGGTCTCTTCACAGACCTTTTTTATTCACAGAAAAATTGTGAACAAAGATAAAACTTCAAAATCAGCTTTCACCAAACATTCAAACCTGTATATCTAATATTCTGGGGAAAGAAGTACCAATGAAATTTCAGTCATTTGGAGTAAAAAACTGTGGAAAACCCAGAAAGGAAATTTTCATTCTTGCAAATCTGAAAATGCACTCTTACCTTTCTGTCAAATTTTATCTCTGGTGACCATCAGATTATTTAAGATTGAATCAGTTGAGGGAAATACTTTATTCTTTCCATTAACACTACAATTTCTCAAACTCAGAAGAACCAATGCTCCTCCGTTTTCATACTCAGGTATGTATTGTTTTCCTCTTTGGCTGTATGTGATCCCAGCAATCCCTTTCACTTTAATCTGGGTGTTTCAGAGCCAGAATCTATGTTTTACTATGCCTTTTAAAAATATTTTACTGTTTGTTATTCAGTCCACAAAAAATCTTTCTTTAACAGACATGTCTCTAAATCAAAAAATTCAAGTAGACTGGCTGAATCTTGAGAAGAAAGAAAAAGTCTAGAAATCTGAGTCTGAAATTGGAGCACAAAGAAAGACATACGAGTTGAGATCCAAAAAGTCTGGAAGCAACTGCAAAAGCAATAGTGGAAGATATTGGACTCATACATGCATTACAGCAGCAATGATGATAAAAAGGTATTATGCTAGGGCACATTGAAATGCATGATGCACTAGACTTGCCACAGACATTCTGGATGAAAATAACACTGTTTACAGCTTTCTATCAATATACTTGGCTAAGATCAATGAAGAAGCTCCCAGGACGTCTTCCTGATTTCCAAATAGAAAAAAAAAAAGAAACCCTCCCTCTGTTCTGACTGCCTTATTCATCAGAGAATGTTTTGATTTTGTACTCTGTAATAAACTTCAATATTAAGAGTGATTAAGGTGAAATGACAGAACTGAAACAACTGAGCCCTCCTGAAGGCACAATTACACATCTCTCATCTTAGCTCTGTTTCTCAAGTCTTCACCTATAAAATGGGTGATGCTTCCCTGCTTGAGTAGAATGATGGTTTTCAAGAAAGATGTTCTATAAAGAAGTGGTTTGAAACCTTCTAGATAAAGACCTGAAAGCACAATGTGTTTTTGTTCCTAAACAAGGTGACTTTATTAGGTGTTCTGTACCCTTTGGCACACTTTTCTCTTCTACATGCTGTCTTCTTATTTTATTCTCATAGCAAAATGAAGGTGCACCTTTTGTGTCCTCCCCAAACAGCTTCAGATTGGACTTGGAATTGAAGGCATTTTGAGAAATAATTTTTATTTTTCTTTCTGGGTCATTAGACTAAAGCTTTTTTGTATTTAACATATAGTATCACTTCAGAATCTCCCTTATCAGACCCATCATCTGCCACTGTCTGATTGACATTTCCTATTAATTTCCAGCTCAGATACTCAAGTGATCCAAATCTTTTTGCAGCAGACTGAACACAGCTTTTTTTAAAAAGATACCTTACCAACAGCCCTATTTGTCAGCTTGTGTAATGTGTGCAGTATTACTGTTTGTAGGAAAAAGAGACCTCTACTGAAATTAAATGACACAGTTCATAGAATGAATGACCCATTAGGTTATTTGGATGCAGTGACTTTCAGTGTCAGGCATTAATAATCACTTTTTTGTACATCATCTTGTGACAGCTGCAACTGGAAGTTTAAAGCCTCAGAGCTTTCTCACAGAGATTGTGCCTTAAGCAGGGCTGAGCTGTCAGGCTGACAGGCAGGAATTGTACTCTTTTCGGAGGTAAAAATATATAAAATCACAAGCCCCTCTACTCAGTCTCTGACTTTCTTTATCTAGTCTTTCCTTCTGCTTTTCCGAAGCTCTGTTACTACTAGAATAATTTGTTGAAACAGGACATTAGAGTCAGTGATAAAAAACTGACACCAAGGAAAACTACTTTGTAATTCACAAAACCCTGGGTAAGATCAGAGACTCATTACTACTGAAGAGACATAAAAGTTGCAAGGTACATTATTTACATATAGACATGAAAAAAATACAAGATTTAGAGATTGTTATGTTGCTCGCAAATTATTGGTACAGTCTGATGTGATCAAAAAGGTTTTACTATAGAAATATAGGCAAATAGTGCGCGTTATTTTCATATGATGTTTTCTATCACACATTTCTTTTATTGTACTTATGACAAAAATGAAAAAGAGTTGCTGTAGATTCTAAGAGAGTTGGTGTTGAGCTCTGTTTTCAGAAGATCAATAAAATAGGTAACACCACTATCTTGACTAGCAGTGTGTGGACTGTCTTACATTAGAATCATAGAATAGGTAGGGTTGGAAAGGACCTTAAGATCATCTAGTTCCAATTCCCCTGCCATGGGCAGGGACACCTCACACTAAACCATGTCACCCAAGGCTCTGTCCAACCTGGTCTTGAACACCGCCAAGGACGGAGCATTCACAGCTTCTTTGGGCAACCCATTCCAGTGCCTCACCACCCTCACAGTAAAGAACTTCTTCCTTACATCCAATCTAAACTTCCCCTGTTTAAGTTTTAACCCGTTACCCCTTGTCCTGTCACTACAGTCCCTGATGAATAGTCCATCCCCAGCATCCTTGTAGGTCCCCCTTCAGATACTGGAAGGCTGCTATGAGGTTTCCACGCAGTCTTCTCTTCTCCAGGCCGAACAACCCCAACTTCTTCAGCCTGTTTTCATACGGGAGGTGCTCCAGTCCCCTCATCATCCTCGTGGCCCTCCTCTGGACTTCTTCCAACAGTTCCATGTCCTTTTGATGTTGAGGACACCAGAACTGCACACAATACTCCAAGTGAGGTCTCACGAGAGCAGAGTAGAGGGGCAGGATCACCTCCTTCAACCTGCTGGTCAAACTCCTTTTGATGCAGTCCTGGATACAGTTGGCTTTCTGGGCTGCGAGCGCACACTGAAGCTGGCTCATGTTCATTTTTTCATCGACCAACACCCCCAAGTCCTTCTCTGCAGGGCTGCTCTGAATCTCTTCTCTGCCCAACCTGTACCTGTGCCTCGGATTGCTCTGGCCCAGGTGTAGGACCTTGCACTTGACATGGTTAAACTTCATAAGGTTGGCATCAGCCCACCTCACAAGCATGTCAAGGTCCCTCTGGATGGCATCCCTTCCCTCCAGCGTATCAACTGAACCACACAGCTTGGTGTCATTGGCAAACTTGCTGAGGGCGCACTCAATCCCACTGTCCATGTCACCAACAAAGATGTTGAACAAGACCGGTCCCAACACCGATCCCTGAGGGACACCACTTGTTACTTTTTTCCAGCCAGACATTGAGCCATTGACCACAACTCTTTGCGTGCGGCCATCCAGCCAGTTCTTTATCCACTGAGTGGTCCACCCATCAAATTGATGTCTCTCCAATTTAGAGACAAGGATGTCATGTGGGACAGTGTCAAATGCTTTGCAGAAATCCAGGTAGATGACATCAACTGCTCTACCCCTGTCCATCAGTTCTGTAGCCCCATCACAGAAGGCCACCAAGTTGGTCAGGCAGAATTTCCCCTTAGTGAAGCCATGCTGGCTGTCACCAACCACCTCCTTGTTTTTCATGCGCCTTAGCATGACTTCCAGGATTCCAAGATTTTGCCAGGCACAGAGGTGAGACTGACTGGTCTGTAGTTCCCCGGGTCATCCATTTTCCCCTTCTTGAAAATGGGGGTTATTTTTCCCTTCTTCCAGTTGTCAGGAACTTCACCCAACTGCCACGATTTTTCAAATATGATGGCCAGTGGCTTAGCAACTTCATTTGACAGCTCCTTCAGGACCAACGGATGGATTTCATCAGGTCCCATGGACTTGTGCACATTCAGGTTCTTAAGATGGTCTCAGACCAGATCCTCTTCTACAGTGGGCCCAAGGTCTTCATTCTCACAGTCCCTGCGTTCGCCTTCCAAGACTTGGGTGGTGTGGTCAGAGCATTTGCCGGTGAAGACCGAGGCAAAGAAGTCATTACGAACCTCAGCCTTCTCCAAATCCAGGGTAGCCAGTTCTCCTGATAACTTCTAATGAGGGCCCACGTTGTCCCTAGTCTGTCTTTTATTTGCAATGTGCCTATATAATCCCTTCCTCCTATCCTTAACAACCCTAGCCAAGTTTAATTTTAACTGGGCCTTAGCTTTTCTAACCTGATCCCTAGCTTCCCGGACAACATTCCTGTATTCTTACCAGGCCGCCTGTCCATGTTTCCACCTTTTATAAGCCTCTTTTTTCCCCTCTAAGTTTCCTCAGCAACTCCTTATCCATCCAAGGAGGTCACCTGGCCCTCCTGCTGCACTTCCTTCTAGTCGGGATGCAACACTTCTGAGCTTGTAGTAGGTGACTTTTGAATAACAGCCAGCAGTCTGGGGCTCACCTGCTGTCTAGGGCTATACCCCATGGAACCTTACTAAGCAGGTTCCTGAAGAGGCCAAAGTCTGCTCTCTTGAAGTCCAGGGCAGTGAGCTTGCTGCACGCTCTTCTCACTGTCCTGAGGATCTCAAACTCGACCATTTCATGATCGCTGCAACCAAGGCTGCCCTGAAGCGTCACATTTCCAAGCAGCCCTTCCTTGTTGGTGAGCACGAGGTCAAGCATGCCACCTCTCCTTGTCAGCTCCTCTATTACTTGCAGAAGGAAGTTGTCTTCCAATCAAGGAACCTCCTGGATTGCTTGTGCCAGGCCCTACGGTCCCTCCAACAGATACCAGGGTGGTTGAAGTCTCCCCATGAGAACAAGGGCCTGTGAGTGTAAGGCTGCCCCTATCTGTCTACAGAGTGCTTTATCCACAGATTCCTCTTGATCAGGCAGTCTGTAACAGATCCCCACAATAACGTCCCCCATAGCTGTTCTCCCTTTAATCCTGACCCACAAACTCCCTATTGACTGCTCCCCTGTCCCCAGACAGAGTTCCATACTCTCCAGCTTATCCCTAACATAAATAGCAACTCCCCCTCCCCTCCTGCCAGGCCTGTCTTTTCTAAAAAGCCTGTAACCTTCTATTCCAACACTCCAGTCATAGGAGCCATCCCACCATGTTTCTATGGTGCCTATTATATCATACTTCCATACACATGCACAAACACACATCTCTATTTCCTCTTGTTTGTTCCCCATACTACAGGTGTTTGTATAGAGACATCTGAGTCAAGCTCCAAATGAAGCCGGCTCATTGGCTGGAGTGGCTGGAATATCTCTACATTGCTCCAAGCATTTATTATAGGTGCTGGCAACTGACTGGGTGTGTTGGGATGCAATGATGCCTCCCTCCCCCAACACATCTAGTTTAAAGCAACCTTGATCAGCCTGGCAAGCCTCCTACCGAAACCACTCTTCCCCTTTGTTCTCAGAACAGCTCCACCAGCCCCCAGTAAACCTGGCCTACTAAATTGAGTCCCATGTTCTAGATACCCAAACCCTTGACTAGCACCACCCTTTGTCTTGGGTTCAGCAGTACAAGTCATTTTTTAATCCTTCTTAGTAGCTGGTGGAATGCTGTGGTTTTGACTTTCGGCCTGGGACCATCGCTGATAAAACCGATGTTTTTAGTTACTGCTCAAATGTTTACTCTGACCAAGGACTTTGTGAGTTTCATGCTCTGCCAGGGAGGAGGAGAAGCCGGGAGGAAGCAGAGACAGGACACCTGACCCAAACTAGCCAAAGTGGTATTCCATGCCCAGGAGGTAACTGAGAGTCACTGGGAAGGGGAGTTTGCTGTGGGTAGGGGCGAGGTATCGGTCAACGGGCCATGAGGTGTTGCATTCTCTTCCGTTATTTCCTTTATCATTATTGGTGGTAGCAGTAGTGATTTGTGTTATACTTTACTTACTAAACTGTTCTTATCTCAACCTGTGGGAGTTACATTCTTCTGATTCTCTTCCCCGTCCCTCTGGGAGTGGGGGGATGAAGGGGGGGGGGAGTGAGTGAACGAGCTGTGTGGCTGGGTTTAAAACACGACACCCTTCTAACCATTTATTAACCTGGCCAATCCTCCTAGGCTTTTTAAGATCCTCCCCTTTATCCTGGAGAATTGATGAAAAGACTATTTGAACTCTAGAGCCCCTAACCACATCTCCCAGGGCTCTGTAGTCCATCTGTATGTTCTCCGGGCAACTGCTATCTCTATCACTAGCACCCACATGGATTATTAGAAGTGTGTAATAGTCAGTGCGACAATTAGTTCTTACAGTTACTGTTTTTTCTAATGATACAAGCTTTTAACTGTGTGCTATTTATGCAGGACAGAGTATCTGAATAGATTCCCATATCGATCTTTTAATAAATTCAGATTTCAGAGAAATTTTGCATTAGTCCCAGTATTACTCAAAAGAGCTGAATAGGTGCTAGTTCTGTGCAAATATTGTAAATATGTAATGTTTATCTATTAACACTCAGAGAATCAAAATCCATTGCTTTTCATGATAAAAAAAAATACAATATACTATAAATTCAAACTAGATGGGAATAACATTTCATAAAATAACTGGATTTGATTTGTTGTTTTTAATGTCAGAAACATAAATATTTGTTAAAAGGTTCTGTTTGGGATTTCTCCCTCAATAATGACTGTATTTCTAGTAAAAAGTTTAACTATGTAGTAAACTAAGGGTCTAATTCATCACTTTATCCATAGGAAGTTCTTGTTCTAGCTTCATATAAAGTCAGAGCATAAATGTTGCAAGAAAACATTATATCATTTTAGACTTCTCAACTGGTGTAGTACTGTGTAGAAATAATAAACAATGTTCATCAGGTCCAACACTGAGAGAAAGTTATTAGTGAAGAACCCATTTTATGTATCTTCTTCTAACAGGAAAGCAGACTATTGAAGTTATATTTTTTCTATTTCATGTGAATGTACCAGTCCCTGGACTGTCATTTGTTCTTTGTTTTGCTCTTTTCCATCTTTATTTTTCTGCTATTTTGCATATAAAGTATTTTTTGCACCTTCCATTTTCTCTGAAGCAGGCACCTGATTCACAAAGCACAGAGAATCCTAAGCTTACATTCCCTTTATGAGCAACAAGGCAGTAAAACCCATTCAATTTTGGAAAGATAGAAGAAAATAACTGATGAAGACATGTCCTATTCAATAACCGTGGTAGACAAGTTAGTAATAAAATGCTTAAAAGGCTTCAGAAAACAAAATAGAATGATGTAGAAGCTAAACAATTTCAATGTGACTAAAGGGAAAATAATATTTCTTTCAAATGGGATAACCAGAAGGAATAAGGGAAGACATTCAGGGGAAGTTTAATTATTTGAATCGTTGGTAATTGTAAAGTTTCCATGATGTCCCTTCCAAGGGAAATTATCTTTACCTCTATTTCTCAAATTGCCAGCCTCTTCTAATTTCTTTTCTCTGTCCTTGCATGGAAAATAAGCTGTTCAGCTTAGGAAACAAAGAGTGCCTATGTATGTTCAAGAAGTGAATCCGAACATGCATGTGCAAATACCTAACCAGTACAGTTTTCCTTTCAGAATGGTCCTTTGTTCCCTCTCCCATTCTTACAAGCTTTGTTTAAAAATGTAGTTAAGTAAACTGAATGTCCACTGTAACCTGCAAAAGCATCAATTAAGCATACTGTAAAATAAATGTTCTGAATTTGATTTGCTGACCTGAGAACAAAAGCAGTAAACATCTTAGCAGACATCACACTTTCTTCTATTACTGCATTAAAGTCAGTCATTCAAATAGAATAAACACGGTAGCCCTAGTGAGGTTGATGGATTTACAGCCATTAAGGAGATAGTTCATTATGTTAAGCTAACAGTCAGTTTCGACAAGAAAAATTATTTAACCTTTTCACGTATAACCTTCCAATTAGCTTCAGTCTGAGACATAGCAGACCCTCCTATTTTTTCCCTTATCCAAACAGCAATGTGGCCAAGCATGAACAGTAATGGTTTATAAACCAAATTTGAGAGCAATTAAGGTACAGAATGCCACTTTGTGTATAATCAGAATGTATTTTTGTCTTCAGAGTTTGCTTTACCACAGCTTTGTAGGACATCACTGTGCAATAGATGGGGGTTTTTTATTTATTTATTTTTTGTTGTTGTTCTTCTGTAAGACTTGAAATGGCAGACTTTTTGCTTGTTAGATACTCTCTCCTGAAGCCAGTCCAAGTTTGTAATGTGTGTGATTCAAATTACAGCACAAGGGCATGCACACTCTTCAGACAAGTCTTGTGTCAATAGAATCATAGAACCACAGAATATCTCAGGTTGAAGGAACCCATAAGGATCATCGAGTCAACTCCCTGCTCCTTACAGGACTACCTAAAACTGAACCATATGGCTAAGAGCGTCATGCAAATGTTCCTTGAACTGTGACAGGCTTAATATTATGACTACTTCCCTGAGTATCCTGTTCCAGTGACCAAACACCCTCTTAGCAAAGAACCTTTTCCTGACGTCCAATCTCAACTTCCCCTGATGCAGCTTCATTTCATTTCCCTGTGTTCTCTCACTGGGCACAAGAGAGAGGAGATCAACACCTCCCTCTCTACTTCTCACCTTGAGGAAGCTGTAGACTGCCATGAGGTCACCTCTCAGCCTTCTCTTCTCCAAGCTGAACAAACCAAGTGACCTGCCATGCCTCATAAGTCTTGCCTTTGAGGCCTTTCACCCACTTGGCCACCATCCCCTGGCCACACTCAAAAAGGCTGATGTCTTTCTTATGTTGGGGCACCTGAAACTGCACACAGTACTCAAGGTGGGGCCACACCAGTACAGTGTAGTGTAGAGTGGGATAATTGCACTAAAGGTCCCTTTCCTCCTTTACCAGAGAAGAGTTATGAAAGTTGAATAAAACCCTGAGAGGAGCAGAGTAGAAGTGGCAATAGCCTGCAATTAGCTGTCTTCCTCCCTCTTTGAGCGGTGCTGGTGATATTGTTCACCCTCTCCAGTATTCCTGTTCAAAGTCAAACATGCCTTAAGAACAGGTCAGATTTTCCATGAGAAGAGCTGGGACAAAGATGAAATAAGAAGTAAAAGGAACACCTTCCATGAAATGCCTGCACAGCCAGGCTGCTCAGCCTCTCCACTCTTCAGTAAGTCAGTGTATGGGCTGCAGAGGACCCACAGAGTGCCCTAGCTGGTGCAGGCTCTACCTCTTCCCAGCTACCTGCTAGACGAAGTCTTTGCAGTTTTCTTTTTTTCCTTTTCTTTATCTCATTTCGGGTAGGGTTTTTTGTTGTTTTTTTTTTTTTTTTAAGAAATTTGGGCTTTTTCAGCGTGTAGAAGAGAAGGCTCAAGGGAGATCTTAGAGCAGGCTTCTAGTACATAGAGGAGACCTACAAGAAAGCTGTAAAGGGGCTTTTCACAAGGGCATGTAGGGATAAGACAAAGGGTAATGCCTTTAAGCTGATAGAGGGTAGATGTAGATTAGACACTAGGGAGAAATTCTTTACTATGAGGGTGGTGAAACACTGGCACATGTTGCCCAGAGAAGCTGTGGCTTCTGTGCCTGGCAGTGTTCAAGGCCAGGTTGGACAGGGCTTTGAGCACTCTGGTCTGGTGCAAGGTGTCCTTGCCCATGACAGGGAGTTGGAACTTGATGATCTTTAAGGTCTCTTCCAATGCAAGCCATCCTAAGATTCTATTATTCTACACAGGGTATGCATATAGTCACCGTAGTTTGAGGAAGAGGACCTGATCCCAAGCGGGAAGCACAAGACTTTGGAGGCTTAGAAACTTTGTGGAAATGGAAGAAGACTATAACTAATCTAATTTCAGATCTGATCTAAGGATTTTTTTCTATATATATAATTATAGTTCAACTAATTATTTTAATTATTATTCCCAATTCGCATGCCCACTAACTGAAACTTCATCATGATTTCATACGTGAAAATCTTGATGTAGAAGATGAGAACCAGGTATGTATAAGGCTACCAGTGTCATGGGTTACAGTTTTATTTTTCAACACAAATGCATCCAGTACCTAAGAGTAACAAATGAGAAGTTATTTTCTTATCTCGACATGTTAGTGTAATTTATGTGTACAGTATATGTTAATTAGAAGGAAAATTTTCCATCTTAAAACAAATAGAATTAAAAATATTTATTTGGGCTGCACTGTACCTGCTCTACTGTGAACAGCTGACTGTCACAGATTAGATTATCATTGATATTGAACTTTATTTTATTCTTTATATTTATAGTTACTCTGCTAGTCATTACTTGGTCCATTTCCAATGGGAAAAATTACGATCAACCCTAAATTCTCAAAATTCTCTGTTAAAATGCATATTGCAGACTCAAGTGGTTCTGTGTACCTACAATCACTGGTACAGTTTAGGGGGGGAAAATTTAGTATTGCCTAGAAAGCAGTGCTGAACTCCTGAATTTGGCCTGTTGTATGTACTAAAGACATGTTATACTTAGCACAGTGTGAGTGTACAGAAAAGTGAACACTGTTGCCATTGTCTTTACACTTTTGCTCCATATATTGTTTTTCTTCTTAGCATTCTCTGAAAAGCACTTTGCATCCTGATTAATAATAAATTATAGCAGATTAGATAGAATGTATAACTTGTGTCTATAATATATTTCTTGGAAATTTTAGAATGTTTCTTTTTCCGTAGGTGAGGCAGGAATCTCACTGCATCATTTCATTTATGCACCAGGCTGTGATTTATGTCCCTAATCAAGAAAGCTTTTAAGCCTGTGTGCAACTTCAAGCACGTGTATGAAACACACTAAGTTATTGTTTTCCACTTCACATTCACTTAAAATGACCTTGTTCATATGCCTTAAGGTATGTGTTCCTTTGCCAGAGTCTACACTTACACAAAGTGGGACCTTAGTCTTCCTTAGTGATGGAATCCCACATCATAGTTATTGTGTTCCTCAGAACACTTTTTTTCTCTAAAGCTCGCTGTTATATGCCAAAGCCCTACATAATGCACGGAAAAAATTAGAAGCTTCAGAGATACCAGGGAAAACCTTTATAGAGACAGTAGGGGAACTGAGCAGGGAGAAGTCACTAACAGAAAATACAGGAGATGCAATCCAGTGTTCAGCAAGCCTACAAGATTTCCTTCCCAGCATGCTGCCTTCTGAAGTTCCTTCACTCAGCAAACAAGGATTTTGGCTACCTCATGCACAGAGCCCAGTTCAGGGTGCAACTCAGGTCTCAATTGACCGGCTGGTATGGGATGCTGAGTCTGAACCTTCTTAAGATGTGGACAAGTGTAACAAACTCTGCTTTTGACATACTCTGTCTTACCACTTAGCTACAACATTTCTAGAACACACACCCCTTCTGTGCGAATACATGTTTTCTTTAAAAATCAACATTTATCTCTGCAAAAGGAGTGTGTTCAAAGTAGGCTGACTTCTTGGTTTATCATTTTTGCCCTTGTCAACATCTGTGCGTTAGAGATGTCAGTTTTATGCAAGTACCTAGCCTTCTCATTAGTGAGCTCAGACAAAACTAAATGTTTCGTTTTTAAGGCCAGGGAAAAAGTAGGATGCCAAGAGGTAAAACTATTAATGCCTAAGGAAATTAAATTTTCAGTAAACAAGTACTTTTCAGGCTAGCCTGTGAAAGTCTGAGGATGCAGGTGTCCCTGAAGAGTTTTCCAATACTGATTTTGAGCACACATGCTTAAAATCAGCTTCATGATTTTATAAAATAAAGCCAGGTAACAGACTAAGATGGTAGCAACACAATCATATGGCTGTTCATACTTTTAGGAGTTTCTTCACACCTACATCTAGCCCATCCACCTGTGGAGACAAGCTGTCTGAAGCCTGTGAAAGGTTCTTCATGCAGGAGAAGAGGTTGACAAGAAGCAGAGCAATACACTGGTTACAGACAAGCAGCATTTCACAGCATTTTCAGCAACCATGCAAATGAAAGGTTAAGATAAGGCAAGAGTGTTCTGAATTATTTTTTTCTTCCTTAACCAGTCAATAGGTACTTTCTTGTACATTAAACTTTCTTACTGTCCGTTATCATAATAAAAGCATAAAGATATGTTCATGATTGTCACAGAAAGATATTACTGTCCTATTCCAAAAAGTTATTTATAGGACAAACTTTTATTTTGCTGCATCTAGAGACAATTATTTTACAAGAACATATATTTTACACGAACATGTCAAAACTCGAAAACTCTTATCTGAGGGCTGAGCTTTGTAGCACATATCATATGTCTCACTGTAAAGAATCGTTCAGATTTACTGTGCCAGCCAGCAGAAAGTCAGCAATCCTGTCATGGCAATTTTTAGCTATTCATCAATACGGTAATGCACACCCACACTTGGCATGGAAAATGTGGTGTAAAACAACAGCAGATGATGGATTATGATGATGGGAAATAAGAATGATAATGGCTATTGATTTTTTTTTTTTTTTTTTTTTTTTGAGGGACCCTTCAGTGTATATTGTATGGGCAAACAGTGACACAAACAGCTGATGTTACCAGATATGGTGAATTCACACAAAGAAACTGGACATTTGGAAATCTTATTATTCATGGAGGTAGGGAAAGTCAACTCTATTTCTCATACGAATAGAGATTAACATCTTGTACTGATTTTGTTTTGTTTTGGCTTTTTTTTTTTTTTTGAGAGGGTTGGGAACTGCAGTGTTGATGAGAAATATATTTAGTATAACAATGACATATGTGATAATTTCAGTTATCAGAATGTTGTAATGATGACACACTAGCAGTGTGAGGGTAGGTGACTTTTTACCTATTTCCTAGTGACGAAAAAAGAAGAAAGCTCTATCTAGATTATGGAAAGCCAGTTCAAATTTCTTTATTTTTAAAAATTTCTAGGCAACACATATCCAATGTGCACCAAATGCAGAGCCACTAACATGTATAATCTGATAAGTAGTAATAATACCTAAAGCAGCATTCAAAGACAATGTGTGCTTGGCTAACATCTGCTTGTGCTCCAGATGAGATAAAAATTGACTGCTGTTAAATGTGAGAAATTAAAATGAACACCAGTTTTCTTGGTTAGATCCCAGACTTTGCAAGCTGTAACTTTCATGATCTGCCCTATCCAGCTTCAGAGGGATTGCTTAAAATGAAGAATGTAAGTAAAAGTTTAGAATATTGGAGCTTTGATAATAATGTAGTCTGTGTAATGCATCTTTTATCACTTCACATTCACCCTGCCCGTTAATTCATCTGCATTAAGTTTACCAATGCCATTTCATTCCCTGAGCAACAGCAATCATTTCTATCCTATCTGTAAATTGTAGGTTTTCCCCAAAGTGTATAGTCTCTTTTTCAATCACTGACATTTAATGCTGAGCTGGGGCAATATGCTTTCTCCTTTGTTTCCACAGGATCTGAAGATAGGTAGGAAGAAAGTTTTGGCTTTAGAAAGCTTGGAATCTCATTCAGGCATGGAAGGTAGTTTGAACCACTAATGTGCCACACTGAAATGTGCTCAGCACAGAGAGAAAAAAATCCAGTCCACCCTAGCAAGCAAATGCAAAACGTGTGTTTATGTGTTTGCATACCCAAACTGCTAATGTCAGTCCCTGAACTTTTGAAAATTTTGGCCTCTGTGGAGTACAGCCAGATTTCCTGTGTTAGATGGAAAGCAAATATGTTGAAACAAATGCAGCATTTCCTCACCTCCATGGGAGAACAAAGATATTTGACTACAGCTTTGCTGGTGGCTGGTTGCTTATATATATTTATTTATTTCAAAGTGGCTGGAAACTTTGATGTATGATCGTTTCCTTTGAACTCTAGGAAAACTGCAAGCCTGTTTATATTGCTCATTTCCAATTACTACTCCCGCTGCATTTCCCTCACACTGTACACAGAGGATGAAAGACCTTTTTTATATGACAGAAACTCCCATTCTTTGAAAAGGATACAGGTCTTTGTTTAAATTATTTGTTTAAATTATTTATTTATGTTGGCTATAATAACAAAATTATTTTCTTTTATTGAACTAACACTTTTTGGTTTTTGCTACGTGGAAAGAATGGCTTGCTAAAACGTAACTGGTACTGATATATTCCTGAGGGCTAGATGAAATGTTGACAAATTTTTCTGTGTATCTTGGAAGATGAAAACATGCCAGAAAAGAGAAAGCAGAGGATAAGCACTGCCTTGTTTCAGACTGGGTTTAAGCTGTCAGCTGGGAGAAAAAATGCAATGAGAAAAACGAGTGAGAGAGAAACTGAAAAAAAAAAGAAATTAAAAAACAAAGAAGCAAATAATCATCCAGCTTCCTTTCAAAAACCACAAACTCCAATCTGGGAAATATGTTGGACTATGAAACTGCAATTCCCCCCTCCAATTGCAATAGTTGTCACAAGAAACAAAGCAACTGTTTAGTAAGAAAGTGATTTTTGCTGTAACCTGAACAAAGCAGAAAATGTGTATGGGAAGGGTTTGATGTGGATGGGTCAAGTTTTTGAGTGAATAGTCTCTGGACCTAATGCAGGACTTCATACACTATTCTGTGTGTACTCCCATTAAGCCAAAAGGTCTTACCTGAGTTAAGCATAGGTTTAACGATTTGTGCACGATGACCATATTTTCAAAAGCATGAAGAAATTTGAAAAGTCCCACTAAAGTCTCACTAAGCCAGTGGGAATTAATGAAATTTTTTGGCTCTTGAAAGCCAGATGTTCATTAAGTACTCACATTTTGGTTCGCATTTTTAAAAAATACACTTCTTGCAAATTCTATATATGACATGTAGCGAGATTGTTTATATGCTATATAACACCGTATTTTTTACTAAACTGAGATATTCCATAATGATATTTCCCTCTTCTGAAAGCCTTCACCATCAACAAGAGAATCCCAGACCAGATGAGAGAGATAAAAAAATTATTTTGCCTATGGACCTTAATTACTATACTGCTTTCATTAAAAATCTGTACATTCCCATGTTTTCAAGCAAAGACTGACATTTTGTAACTGGTTTTCTCTTTGGGGAAAAAAAAAAAAAAAGGCAAAGTAAATGAGCTAAATGTCAGCTGAGCTGCAAATCTTTGCAAGTAACAAACCTCAAATTGCAAGTGCTCAAAAGAGGTTTGTTAAAGGTTGGCAGCTAAATTTGCCAGATATTCCTGCTGAAGCAAAGTTGTGCCAGAGTAGGGCACTGGGAGCTTTGCAAAACAACCTTGCAATTCTTCCAACTGGCAGCCAAGGCAGATTAATTGTGAGCAGGAAAGAAAAACCCAAACACCTTCACTGTCCTCCTTCCTAATAAGTGGGAGAGTGAAGTGAGAAACCACAATTTGGATCAGAGGGATAAAGCAAGCCCAACAAATGGGAACAACATGGAAGCAGAATCAGGAAGAAACAGGAGACCTGGGAGATGGGGAGGCAGGGCAAGACAAGAGTAGCAAGGTGTGAGAAGCTAGGGCAGAATTTGTTTTGTGACAATAGATTTATTCCTACCTTCAAATCTTCACGTAATGGCCCAAAATCATTCTCTACAACTACCTGAAAAGGAGGATGGAGGGAGGATGTGGCTGGTCTCTTCTCCCAAGTAACAAGTGATAGAAGAGGAAACAGCATTAAGCTGCACCAGGGGAGGCTTAAACTTCATATTAGGAAACTTTTCTTCACAAAGAGGGTGATCAGACATTGGAACAGGCTGCCCAGGGAAGTGGTGGGGTCACCGTCCCTGGGATTGTTCAAAAAACATGTAGATGAGGCCCTTATGTACATGAGGCCATAGTGACATGGTTTAGTGGTGGAAGTGGCAGTCCTGGGGTAAAGGTTGGACTTGACAATCTTAAAGCTCTTTTCCAATCTAGCTGATTGTATAATTCTATGAAAATCCACAGATTTCTTCATTTCTGTTGTACTATCAAGTAGGTATGGAAAATGTGTATCAGACCTCCTGAGATCAAGATTGCACTTGCTTGTGTTAGTACTTATTAATTGCATTGGTGCTAGTATATATAGGAGAGAGTTGTGATCTGCATCTGATCTAAAAGATTTCAGCCTGCTGACATGGAAGTCAAAATTATTATTATTATTAGTTACTACTATTATAAAAATTATTATTCTTCATGACAGGACTTTTTTTTTTTATTTGTATTTCTTTCTAATCTAAAGCTGCCTTCAGAAACAAAAATCAGGCATATGACGGGAAATGAAGATTGCATTTGAATAATCTTAACTGTGAGAGTCTTTAACTTGAAATGCCTTTACTTTGCAGTTTTAATATTTTAGCACTGTTTTTGTTGGACCTGGCATATATGTATATGTAATCAGAAAAATTCATAGAACCGCTTAGTAACTGCTACACAAACACTTTCCTTTTCCTGTCTTTACCCACAGAATCAGGTGACTGGGAATGTCTACTTTTCTGTATGTGCCTTGGGGAGATACACACACTGAATGAACAGATTTTGTTTTCTCGGTGAAGTCATTCATAAAATTAAAAGCAGAGAACTGCATTTTACTTTGATGTGTTTCGGTTGTTTCACATAGATTTAAGTTTGAATGCTTTTTTATTTTTACTTTTTTTTTCCTCTTTTTGTTATTTTTACCAATCTGCCTGCTGCTAATTCCCAGCTTGTGGCAGAGGAACTGAGACATGAACATATGCTCTGAAAGAGAGGCTCACTCACGTTTGGATTTCAGAGTTTTGTCACTCCTTGAACCCAATAACCTCACAAATTGATTCCTTTTGCTTGCAGTGACATCTGTTGGTGAGGGCAGAGCTGATTAACTTCAGGGCTGGCTTCATTGATGGTACAGCCCACAAGCTGCTTTTAAATGCAGCAGATGTTTCTTCTCTCTTCCCACCATCTTATTTCAAAGAAAGTGGAAACATTTTTTGAGAACTGATATAAACCTTTTTCATGCAGATAAATTAAATAAGTATATCTGGGTATCTACCATTGCTGCTGACTAAAATGCCTAAGTGACTATTGGGCCACGGTTATTAATCACTAAGAAATCCATAAACACAAGAACAATTCCTTACTGCATAACCCAGCAAAGCAAAAAATATATTGGAATAATGAAAAGGTATTTCTGACAAGAAAGGATTGTTCCTCAGTTAGTATGTGTGCCACCACAACTGTTCCCTACATTTTTGTAGATCTCTGCACTAAGACAAAGGAGCATATGAAAAGAGCTGCTTCTTCAAAATTTGAACTATAGGTTTTATTCAACCAAAGAAAATAGTATATTTCTTAATATTCTTAATATTTTTACTCCACAGTTTTTTTCCATAACTTTTTCTCATCTGACCTTTTGTTACTGCACTAAAAAAAATACATATATATATATTGGTTTCTTGTTAGGTTTATATTTGTCAGACACAGCTGATCATAACATTGATGACAAAAAATGACCATTAATGAAAAAAAATGACCATTCTACAAACAAATATGAGCAAAAGTTTTAGATATGAAATCTCAGTTTCAAAATCTCAGCTAACATCGGGGTTTTTTATATGTAATCGACAATACAAAAGAAAAGAACTGGTGTTTACTTTTGAGTCAAAACTGAAACATAAACTTCTGTTACTCTTAGGCCACATTGACATCATATTTTTCCATTTCTGGGGAGAGATATTTGTTTCTTTTTGTGTACTCCTTTTCACACTTTCCTTTATGGAAATACTTTGACAAGAAATATATGACTATATTTTCAAGGAACAAGTTTCAGGCACCCTTTGAAAGGAAAATAATATCTAGGACAGTTCCCTAGTTTTATATCTCAACAGTAAGAAGAATGCCACATCTTGACTAAACTGGAAAGAATTTCAATTCACCTACTTTCATTTTTGCAAGGGAGAAGTTCATGTTTTATTCTTTTATCTTTTTTTTCCCTTTGTTTCTTTTTTTTTTTTTTTTTTTTTTTTTTTTTTGAAGCAACATGTAGGATATAGTAGGGTTTGAGAAAACATTCTGGAAAAGTTCTGTATTCTTGGACAGCCACAGATTGGCAACATTTCTCATAAACTTCAAAATAGGTAGAAGCAGATTGCTAAGTGCATTAGAAGTCTATTTTAGCTTAGTACACTGTGTGAAATAGATTATCTCTAAGGGCAAATAAAGAATTGACTTCTATGTTGTGTTATTCAGCTCCAGCAGTGAGATATCATTACATATGTGGGGATTTTCTTTATGTGATTTTATTGTTTCCCTTAAAATTTTAATGAGAAGCAATTTCTTGTTTCTGTGATTGCAAACTAAGTAGGACAAGATGTACAGCTATGGCAGTCTCATGTAGAGTCATGTTCTGCAGCAGGATGAACTCTCTGAGGCTGTGTTTAATAGCCCCTGACTGTTAGTAGCTTTCAGCTTACATGGTGAAGATGAAGCTTCTAAACACTAGTCAATTATCTCTGATGGCCCACAGCCTAAAACATTTTTTAAAAAGGGGATGGGGGAGTAAAGAGTCAACATCAGCTTAACAATTCACATGGTCTTAGGCCCATGAGACAGAGTATGGTACATTCATTGTGTCTAAGCTTCAGTGCACAAATAAATAAAAGGGGCTGCACATGGGAAGGATGTGCATGTTCTTTTTACCATGTGTTTATGGCAAACCACTTTGACCAGGAATTACAGCTAGACCACTCAAAAGCAGCTGAGATTTTTTAAGACTTCTCTATTGTTAAACTATGCTACAAATGACTGATGCATGCTTTAATCAAAAGTCAAGAGCAAGGGGGCTGTGAGAATCCATTCAGTATTTCAAAAGGGTGCATGAAAAACAACTAACACTGACAGCACAGCAATCTTATTGTTTAATTTGCTATAGAGAAGTTCACACCACCACTGAAAAAGAAAAACCCAACAAAACAACAAACAAAACCAACAAAAATCACAAACCAACCCACAGATGTGAAAAATGTTCACCTGTTCTTGTAGAAAATCTTTCATTAAACATATAGCATTGATGAATGCTACAGCATTGTCTGATTTAAGTCTGAGTCCACTGGCAGCTATTCAAGCTATGATTTAACACAATTGATTTAACTATAAGTGCATTGGCTATGATGATAGTGGGTGATTTCAGGTTACTAAGGAAGTCAAGCCCAAGTTGCCTTCCAGCATGGATCTCCTTAAGACATATAGAATTACTGAAGATAATAGCTGGCAAAATATTAAAACATGGTACCAAGACAATGACTCAGTTCAAATACTTAACAGATGGTCAAATATACCAATGAGAGCTGATCCATTTTCTGGGACGACATGTTAATATAAATGCTAAGGTATGTAAGTGCTTACTGAAATAGTATATTGACATTCACTTTTTCTAAGCAGCCATAGTAATAAAAAAAAAAAAAAAAGAAAGAAAGAAAAACCTACTCGTCACTTTACCATGCCACTAAAATGAAATTAAGATGACAGAAGGCTTGCTAACAGGCTCACCATCAACATATATCACAGACAATATTTCAACTCATAATATTGTTCAGCCCAAACTCTCAACTGGATACTTGAAAGTGCTGTTTATTTTTTTCAGTATGATCCTGTCCACAAGAAGCAGATGTCAGGAGATATTATGGAATTACTTTTGAGCCATTTAGCCATTGGGGTTATTTGTTGGGGTTTGGGTTTTGGGTTTTTTGGGGTTTTTTTTTTTTACTTAGAACTTTTTTTAAATGTCACTAAAGTTAGGCTCCTGGATCTGATAATTTAATTTACTTTCCCACAAGAAGAAACTGTGCCTATTTGTAAATAACTTGAAAACCTCTGTTCAAGTTTTGATAGCATAAATTAAGACCAGAGTTTTAAAACTACTTCGAAGTCATACATATCAGTAGTACATGGAATTTTCTAGTGTACTTAAGCAGAATAGGATCCTAAGAGAAATTCCAAGGTTCCCATCTCTCCCTGTGCTCTTGTTGCAAAGGCTGTTGTCATGGTTTGTGGCAAGGGGATAGTTTGCATGAAATTTCATTGTGACTGTTCCAAGGCTCTGAACCTTCTTCCTGGCATATTGTGAGGTTTTTTTGAAGTGGATGTTTGGAAAAAGTTCAAGTATGGTGAAACAGCAAAAAAGTACAAGACTGGCCATGCAGTTTCACTGTGTGTTCAATACATCTGAGATTGATGTCATTCCATTTTATTGTGGTCACTGTACCTGACCTTTCAACATGAGTTAAAATAAGAATAAAGCAATGGGACTGAAAAGGAGGTGCAAAGGAAAATCACTGCTGTTTTGTAAGCATAGGGAAGTCTGACTCCACTACCTTTCTCAGTTTTTCAATGCAGCGGGAAAGGAAGCCTCCTAGACACCCTGGCTAATCTGTGGCTTCTCTCTGTAACTGGAGAGAGCCCTCTGCATGTCCCTGGGCCTGAGAAGACCCAGGGGGACCTTATTTCTTCTACCAGGTGCAGGTGATTCACCAGAGGAAGAGGCTAACGAGCTGCCCCTCTGGCAATGCCCAGGGTCCTTGGCAAGCCCAGGAAACACCTACGTGCTGGTCTGTTTAGCTGGTGACACTGTGTCTTGGTTTAAGCTCAGGCCGTAAATCAGAACCACGCAGTCTAACTCCCCCCACCCTCCTCCGGCCCCCCCTCCTCCTCCCGCCCCCCCCCCCCCTCCCCGAGGGATGGGAAGGAGAATTGAAAGAATGTAACTCCCTCGGGTTGAGATAAAAACAGTCCAGTAACTAAGGTATAACACAAATCACTACTGGTGCCACCAATAATAGTAATGATAAGAGAAATAACAAGGGAAGAGAATGCGATACCACCCACCGGAAAAGAGCCCGACAGAGAGAAAAGAAGACATGCCCTTCCGGGTAACTCCCAGTTACATCCCCGGGCATGACGTGCTGTGGTATGGAATACCTCTTTGGCTAGTTTGGGTCAGGTGTCCTGTCCCTGCTTCCTCCCGGCTTCTCCTCCTCCCTGGCAGAGCATGAGACTCACAAAGTCCTTGGTCAGGGTAAACATTCTGACCAGCAACTGAAAACATCGGTTTTATCAGTATTATTCCCAGGCCGAAAGTCAAAACCACAGCACTGCACCAGCTACTAAGAAGGAGAAAAACTGACTGCTGCTGCTGAACCCAGGACACACTGGCTTCTGATTTTATAGTTGAAATCCTCATAATCCTATTGGCTAAATGCCACCACTTGCTAGAAGACAGCAAAAGGAAAGGAGCACTCTATATGGACTCGTAGGGTATGGTGTTGTGCGCTTTTGATGGAAGAGTTTAGAAAATGGTGGTGTTTAAGCTTTCTAAGCAGTCAAAATTAGTTTTCAAACATCACATTATAGTTTCTGTGTTAAATTACTCAACTAATAATTCATTACTGATATTAAGTTTTTTTTCAAAGATACATTATTAAATGTAACCTATACAATTTTACTTTTTTCTCAATTTAAGTGGATAAAGACAGTGATATACCAGGAACAGTTTCAACCTTAATATGCAGTACAACTATGCATGCAGTTAAAAAAAGAGTTGAGGAAATACAATAAAAGTAATCACAACTGTGTCTAGACTTCAACAATTTTGTCAGCCCCATCTATCCATCCTCAGAAGGAGCTCAAGGCTGCCATGGTCACTGGAATACCTAGTGATAGAAGACATTGAACCCAGCATGACCTTTTTCCCGTGAGCCATTTCTTTGAGAATGATAATATTCTTAATTTCTTATATTCTTAATATTCTTAATTTCATGCATATTTTGAAAACAAAGGTATACTTAAATCATGGTGCTATGTTCCAAAAGGGCTTGTAGATTGTAAGCATGTGTTTAATTTTTTAATGAATATTCCTCAGTTAAGTCGTTTGACACACAGCCGACTGACCACTTATGAGTGAGAAGAGAAAGAAAGAAAAAGAAAAGCTACTTCCAAGAAAGTTCTCCAGGCCAGCAACATTTTTGTACTTTCAGTCTACGCATCTCAAATGTCCTGAAGCCAGAATATTGTACCAAGATTGCGTACAAAAATAGAACAACACTATGATAAGAAAACATTAGCTTTGTTATGCATACCCTTTCTTTGCCTTGATAGGAATTGGTATCTTGCACTTAGTTAATACTTAAAGTGATCTACTTTCACTACATATGCACTGTCATCAAGTTTACAATACATGAGTACCTGTGAAGAAAACAGTATCCAAAAGTCATTGCAATTCACACAGATTAGCAGTTAAAGAAGTACTGAGGAAATAAGAGGGAGGCTGCCATATTTTGTGTTTTCTTGTACAGTTGAGGCAATTCTAGTTCCCAGAAAATTCATGGGGCTACGTGACAGCATGTAGCCAAAATGACTCCTTTCCCCTTAGAGGTGCAAATAAGCTTGCCTCCAGGATTTCTGATTTTCTAGTGAGGAAATCTCATAGAAATAAAATAAAAACAACAAAACAACAAACAAATAAACACACACACACCCCCCAACAAAACCCACAGTTACTCAGCTAAAATCTTTCTCACACACACGAAATAATAAATAATAAAAAAAAAAGTAGAAAAGTGTATTTCTGGAATCTCACACGAACAAGGTTTCTCAGAATAAGTTGTTGCAATCCATTGAACACATCCACTGTTCACACAGGTGGGCTCCTGCTGCTTTGGCAAAGGGAGGAAGGACTCTTGCACCAAAGAGAGAAAGGACTTCTGATTTCTTTCAGTAGCTCAGGTTTACTGGGGGAGGAAGTTCAAGATCGGGTTAGGAAACTTTTGTTTGTTAATTATTGTTAGAGAAATAAAATATACTGTATCTCAGCAATTTAGGTATTCTGTAAATTGTTAACTTATACATTGAATTGTCCAGTTGTATTTGCTAATGTAGAGCACTCTAACGCTTGTCTGCAGGATTGATAGACAATGACTACATATCATATGTCTCCTACCTCTGGTTTTGTTGTTGTTTTGAACATTCCACCCTGGCAGTTAGCCATACTTTGTTAAGACAAAGTTTGTTTATAGCCATGCTTAGGGAAATTACCTGAGTAACATAGGAACAGTTTTACTACAAAATGTATTCATGTTTTAGTTTGCATAAATGTTTGATATTTAGCTAGAATTTAAATTCCACATTAATTTTTTACCTCAAGACTAAAGCACTTGTTTCTACAAATCTTTCACTTTGTCTCTTTTCCTTTGCTCCCTTGCAGTTACCACCTAAAATTGTAGCTGAAGATTAGTAGCTCTGAGGAAAGAACAAGTGCCACCAGAGGAATGAGAAAGCAGCATCAAATCTCTGTAACAGTGATCTGTCCTTTGCTGCTTAATCCTAGGTCTTTCACCACATCTGCACAAAGCAGAATGTACTTACAGTGGGTTTAGAAATATCTGACCTGGTCCCATTTTATCAGAAATCAGTTTGCTCATTTCCAGGACAAATGACCCTTTGTAATGCCCTGGGAGTTTTTGCAATATATGACATTTCCAGCATCGAATCTTGGGCAGACAAACTTTATTTCTCCCAGTTTCCTACTGTTTAGAATTGGAATATACTTTGGTTTTGTTCCTTTGTTTTCCTGGAGAGTGTTTCTGGAAAGACAGGAGGTTCTTCAACCTGACAAGATATTTAGTCTGAGCATTTTTCTCAGAAAAAGCAGAACGGAATAAAGCTCCAGAAGATCACGTCACAGGCAAGGTTTTGATGATACTGAACTGGAAGTCTTATTAAATAATAAAGGACAATGTAAAATGTAATCAGATTCAGAATGACTGGAGTCACTTATGTACATGCCTAACAGAGTGCAGATGAAGTTCACTGCGGTTTCAAATACATTAAGAAATTCTAGAGTAAAGGACCACAAGATATAGAATAAATAGTAACATGTAGTAATAAACCAGCAAGGCAATAGATTTCAAAGGAAGTGTAGGAAAACACCATACTAAAAAAATATCAGACTGTCAGCTGCAATGAAGGAAACAGCCAGAAATGCTCTTGGAGAATATTCAAAAGAAAAAAGGAAAAGGTCTAACATAAAATAAATGCTACAAAGTGCTATATATATGCAACTATTTGTTCTATCATCAAGCCTCCCTTGATTAGTGTTCTACCAAAGATTAAGAAAGTAAAACTGATTCTTGCGAGGAAAGGGGAAAAATATTTTATAAGGTCTTAATTTCAAGCTCTTGAAATTGTAGAGGAATTGATAATGTTGATCTCCATTGTACTTAGTAGTTATATCTCGGAGAATTTTGCAATCTGAGGAGTAGTAACTCACTAAAATTTATCCTAGGCCCCAAACTGTTTTTTATTCAAAAATAAGTTCTGAAAAAGAGAGGCTTAAACAACTACTTGCTTCTAGGTTAGGTCTTCTCTTTGCTGTATTCCAAGCTTGTTGTTTGAACATGTACATTTTAATTCCCTTGTTGCTGCCACATACCCCACCATATTTTTTGTCACTTTAGGTGAATGGATATAATTGTTCCTGGTTTTAATTTTCACCTTAGAGTGAAATAGCTGCAAATAAGCTCACACTGTGCCCCAAGGTAACTAGAAAGCAGAATCTTAGAGGTGCTTACAATTTGGTTTTCAGGTATGACAGGAAAATGGATACCCGGAGACATTGGCTATTAGCTGAAATCACTTGTGCCAGTAAAAATTTGCACCACGAGTGTCAGGGTAGATCAGTACCGAAACAGCATTTTGGAGGAAAAATCCTACAGACTGTTCTATACAGACACAAGTTATGAGAATGTTCTTAGAATATTTTTTTTAAAAAAACCCAACCAAACAAAGAAAAAAAAATCTAACATTTCTGCTCATAGTTTTGGAGAGTTGTAGTCAAGATGAAGTGATAATTTACAAGAGGGTCAAGAACTTCAGTCAAGGTTATATCTTTCACTAAAACATGAGATGGGGCTGGGAAACCCACAACCTTAGGGCAGAGAAAGGCAGGCTTGAAAAGTGGCAACAGAATTTAGCAATCACTCTGGCTATAGACATGGTTATTCTGATGAACAATGGGAGGAAATGATGTGTGCTAGAGGGGAATGGTAGCAAAGGAGTCGGTAAACACATTAGTGCATATCTTAGCAACGATCGAGGAGCAGCTTTTTTTTTTTTGGTTTTTGAAGACAGAAGCAGTATGTCTGTGATTCAGCCTTCACAATAGCATCCAGATGCCTTTTCCTAGTTGTTGTCTTTTTAAGTTGCTTCAGGCTTGATTGCCAATTGAAGTGATCCAGAATTCGAAGTTTTTAAGAAAACAGTAGCTGTTTAGTATGATTGTGGCACATAGGACACACTGAAGAAAGTTTTGGAGGTTCATCCCACCTTGACACAGGAGTGTGCTGTACAAACGGCAGCTGGAGAGGAGAATCATTTTGTTACCAGCCTAAATGAACTTGTAAGAGCAAAAGTGCTTCTCATAGATCAGCTTCCTTACAGCAATAGCCATTCAGAATCAAATGTTTTCCTTTTGCTTGTTAGATATTAAGTTTCCTCTTTCCCAACTGTTTAATCATCAGCAGAAATCCTCTCTACATTGCAAAGGGGCTTTAGAAAGGGTAAGGTAGCCAGGATATTTCTTTGATTGGAGATGAATGGATTCTTGTCCCTCTATCAAGCTCACTTTAATTGTTAAAACAAGGTTCTCACCTGAGACTTAGCAAGAAGCTCGTATGGAATAAATGAATAGGAAGACTTTTTTTTTTTTTTTTTTTTTTTTTTTTAAAGCGTGAGTGCTACAGTAACAATTACTTGCTAGAGTGTAGTAGTATGAGTGCAATCATTTCTATTGAGGCCACTTCAGTATTTGTAGTTCTCTAAAGCTACTAATTGGAAGTGTATATGCATGCAATAAATCAAGTAAGGAAATATTCTTCTGGAATTTTTTCTTGAAGATTCAGTATGTACCTTGGATAAGATTATGTATAATTGAAAAATAGTCTTTTCTTTGACTAGGATTACATTTAGTCTTAATTCACCATAGTATGTAACAATAAAACTATTTGTTAGTGTTTTTTGGGGTCTAGCTGTCTTTTTTTTGATGTTGAAGACATTTGGCTTTCTAATTGGCTCATATAATGACTAGAAAAGAACAGGTATAAAGAGAAAAATTCCACTCCTTTAAAAATACTTTATTAAATATTTTTATTCTTGGGTTATACTGGTTATAATTTGGGTAAACATGCCTTAGACCCATAGCAAAAGTCTCTTTTCTTCAAAAGTCTTTTTTTTACCCTTTTTTAATAATGGTAAGATTTGCTAAGACTTAACTGCCTCAATCAGCATTATAGCCATATGTAAAAAAAAAAAAAATAAAATAAAAAAAGCAAACTAATAAGACTGTCTTAACTAACATTTCAGATACAGGGTTACATCTTTGTATCTGTTCAAGTTCAGAAGGAATAATGAAAGAAATTGCTTTAACTTAAGAAGACAAATTACTTTTGTTATATAAAACTGATGAGCAATCATTCTGGAAACCATCAGCTCCTAGGAAGTGGTGTTGTGAGTCATAATTAATAATTTAAAAAACTATATTAGGATCTTAGCATTATTTTTGCTGTTTAATTTATTCTTATTTAACAAGTGAATTAAGGGTTCTACTCCACTATTATCATAAATTCCGCTCAGAATAAAGGAAATATAAACCCATAGTTTTTAAAGATTTAATTACAAATTTGATAGTGTGTCACAGTTACAAATATTTACTACTACTCCTTCCTAAGGCAAGCAAAGTATCTAAGTAACTCAATGAAAATACGAAGGATAAACATAGGCAATTGAGGTTCTTTATCTGGAGAAAAGTAGGCTGAGGAGAGACCTTATCACTCTCTACAACTACCTGAAAGGAGATTTTAGTAAGGTGGGTGTTGAACTCTTTTGCTGAATAACAAGAGATTAGACAAGACAAGTGGCCTCAAGTTGGCCAGGAGAGGTTTAGATTAGATATTAGGAAACATTTCTTCACCAAAAAGGTTGTCAAGCACTGGAACAGGCTTCCCTGGGGAGTGGTTGAGTCATTATCCCTGGAGGTATTTAAAAGGCATGTAGGCATAGTGCTTAGGGATGGGGTTGGACTTGATACTGTTAAAGTAGGGACTTGATCTTAAAGGTCTTTTTCAACTGAAATGATTCTAACTATATTCTCTGAGTGACCATGGCTTTTAGAACTAGTTGCATTGCTAGGAAAAAAAAAAAAAAAAAAAACAAACAAGTGTGTTAATGGATATTTTGTTGGTCAGTATGAAGATTATGTCCGTAGCATTTGAGGAAGAAGGTCTTGGTCTGATTATGTATAGTAAATAAGAAAGAAAAAGCTTTGGAGCTGGGGGCTCCATTTTCCGCTGGTAGTTAATCTGACCACTATGTAGAACTAGTCCTAAAGCTGGATTTCCATGTAAATACCTTTTAAGTATACTTACTTTTATATAATTATGAAACACTTAAAGCAAACAGACATTAAACTAATTAATTAGCAAGAAATTTTAATATAAAATATTAAATAAAGCCCTCTTCATTCAGATTCTGCTGCTTTTTTTGGTTTGTTTCTTTTTTTTTTTGGTTTATCAGTAGCACTTTCCAGTTCCTTAGTGGTCTGAAATCTCTTTTCTGCTGATCTCAAATTACCATCTGAATTTGAAGATTCACAGGGCCAGACTTGTAGGTCTTTTTTTTAAAAGTATTAAGAAATATTACTGTGTTTTGTCAAGAGTGACAGAGTTGCAGGCCTGAAGTTGACAGATACATTGTTTAAAACTGACGGATCTGCACTCTAGTGCTGTCAAGTAGCATAATTTCACAGAATTCAGCATAGGGATTTTTTTAATTCAGCATATTTTTTCTTTTTTTTTTTTTCTTTTTTTTTTTTTTTTCCCCGGCTATATTTTAAAAATGGAATGGCAGAGAGATCCAACCTCTATGCACCACGTCCGAAGTATTAGGTATCTTCTCACTACACAAGGTACAACTTCATACAAAAAAATGCTATGACTAAAATAGGATTGGAGTATTTGATCTACCCAATGTCAAAAAAAATTGCAAATATGTCAGTATAAAGCCACAAAAGTTTGTGTTTACACACTGGATTGAAAAGCACTGCGAGTGCAAAGTATCCATTACTTCATTGAAATTAATGAATCATTGGCAATTTACACTAATCCACAACCTTCACCTTGGCTTTAGTTGTATTTGCATATTAGAGAGTAAATGAAATCTCACATTCTAGTGAATGTAGCTGTTCTTTGTTGTTTAATTAGAATAACCTTCCTATTTGAGGTTGCTGGTGAAGAAGAGTGATCAAAGTCTTACTCTATGATCTCTCACTGCCCGCTTGATTGCTTTTCAAACCCTTGAAATCTGTGTCAAATACACATGCCAACTAATTAATTCTATTTTCTTGACTTTATTCCTGCAATTGGTAGGCAGCTGTGGAAAATTTACTTTTGAATGCTCATCTTTGGTGTGAAACACAATGTCCTAGTCTCCAGAAAAGAACTTTGTGAAAGAGTAAGATAAACCTGAATCATCAGTCTTCAGAAAAAGACCTCTTGATACAGTAAGGTGAATATGAGTTATCAGACACCCTTGAGATGACAAAGACCAACTACATATATATTAGCAAGAATACAAATAATCTCTGAATGCCATAACAAGGTTCTTGTAGTTCTTGCTGGTTATTTGGTCACCTTCCATTGCTGGTATGCTTCTTTATATTTCTAAGCTCATTCAAAATGTAATTTTAACAATGAGACCAGGATGATCCCTTGTTCTGCCTGCTTCTTTTCCCTTTGCAAGGGATAGACTTCTGCTTTCAGAAGGCTGTTCTTGAATGACATCCAGTGCTTACAAACTCCTTTTCCCTCCATACTTTGCATGGAATCCCTCATATCTGAGCTCTGAGCGTACTGAAGTTAGGTCTCCTAAAATCAAGTCTTTGTCTAGCCACCGATCTTCAGTGTGCTTAGCAGAATTTTAAACTCCACAATGTTGTGGTCATTGTAGTAAGGCTACCATTGATAGTTATGTTGTCAAGTAAGCCTTTTTTGTATGTGAGCAGTAAATATAACCATGTGTTGTTCCTAGTTGGCATGTCCAGCTTGTCTAGCAGGAAATAGTCCTCTATGTATTCCAGGAACCTGATGGACAACTTGTACACTGCTGGACTGTTTTCCCAACCAACATCTGGGTAATTGACCCATAAAGACCAGGTTCTGTTGGCCAAGGACTTAATAGAGAGGCAAAGTAAATTAAAATAACCTTGAGATCCTAACTGGGATGTTAGTAACAGACACTTAACATTACCAAGATCCCCTTTGGTGATAATCCATCTAATCTTGATCCAGAGGTGTTTGATATAACTTTGATGGTCTTCATAGATCTCCTCCATACAGCCAATTTTTTTTCTTTATGATAAAGACAAATTTGACCTCCTCTTCCATTTCTCTCTTTCTCAAAGAGCTTATAGCCAATTTTTTATCTCATCCAAGGTGCTGTCTCTTTACTGGTGAAGCACTTTATGTGGTACCCTAAGGAGATCAATGCCACAAGGCCCAGTATTCCTTCTTACAAAGTTTTAAATAATACTCTATTTCTTGTTTACCCTCCCTAATATAGTGTAGCCTGCTAACTTCCTCCTACAGTCTCTCTACCTGCTACCTGAGTGGCTCCACCAGAACATACCCTGCACAGATGGCCAGAAGGCAGAGGTGCAAGTCTTTGCAGCAGTAGTTGTGTTCCTCCATTCAACAGTGGTAATGCCATGTGTGGGGTTCTGTGTCTAGTTTAGGGCTCTCTAGTGCAAGAGAAAGATTGATAAACTGTAGAGAGTCTAGTAGAGCTTCTGATGCTGGTAGTGGTTGAGAGCTCTAGCCTATGAGGAGAGTCTGAGTGAACTGGGCTTGATTTAGCCAGAAAGGAGAAGATGAAGGGGGAGATAATAATATCCTTTTTCTTCCTAAAACTGAGGCAAGGGACAAGGCTTAGAGAGATAATGGAGCCACACTATTTGCTGGGTTAGCCAACTGAAGGACAAATTGTAGTCGTTACAGACTGTAGCAAGTGGAATGACAGCTGGAGCAAAAGAGAAAAGCCTTCTCTGCATTATGTAAGTCTGCAACAGAAAACCTGAATTTCTTAAATGCTAAGCTAAAATTTAAACAAGAGGTAGCAAACCTATCAGAATGACACACAAATACTATCATTTAAAATCATTTAAATCTATCACAAAATCTTCAATTGAATTTCACTTATTTAATATAACTTATTAAACTATATCTATCCATTTTCAAAATATTATTTTATTCTTTACAACTGTTTAAATCAATATATCTTCACAATTGAATAAGGTTTCAAGGTATAGTAAAATTCTTATTAGAAATTATATTTGTTTTTAATAAAAGGGATGCACACAGTTGCAAATTCATAATTAATGTCATGATTATTGTCTTGCTTAATGAGTTTGAAATTTTTTTATGCAACTAATTTTCTGTTATCGTCATCCCAGAAAAAGGTCTGTTAACAATCCTGTGTAAATTGCCTATTTTAAATACCAGAATTTGGCAAAGAGTGTGGAATTCTATGAAAATGTTTAATCAGTTTTTATATGCCTTTAATAAAATTGTCGTAATACAATATACAGTGACCATTGCCAAAGAGGTAACGTATTGCATTCACAATGTTCCAGGCAATTTTTTATTTCAATTTTCCATGAGTCGAACAAACATGACATTTGAAATTGTGCGCCACATGGTGCCATAAGAATTATCTTGGGAGATAATTCAAGTCATTACACTAATATTAATTCTGAGCAGAAATTAGGCTAACAAGGTTGTACAACACTTTTGTTTTGGAACCAAACTTAGATTGAGCATTCACAGCAGTTTTTTTGAGTGACAGCAGTGCAAAATGCAGTATAAATACTACAGTTACAGGCCAAAATATATCATTATGCTGTAGATTCAGACTTCCAGATCTAGCAAATACCATATTTTTCACTTCAGTCTGCAAATTCGGAATCACAAGCTTTCATATTTTCTTCAAAAAAATATTTGAGTTTTAGGACTAACAGTGCCATGGGTGAGTTGTTCATCTTGGGCCTTGTCACCTCCAAAGAAGAGGGGCACATGGCTGAATCCTAGACCTTCTCTCAGAGATGTAGACTGGCTTTCTCAAGATAATCTGGGTCTTTTGGAGCTGTGAACAAAATGTGATGAAGGGGCTGCTGGCAGCTGTTCCTCATCTTCTGCTAGATGTGCACCATTAGCTGGAGAACAAGTAGGGTCTCAGCAGTCTGGTGTAAGCAGTCACTCCTAGCTGTCCTCTTCCTGTCTCTCTCGCAATGGGTATCTGAACATTAAAGCACTCCCCTTGTAACATCCTGCTGTTCTCACAGAATCATAGAATAGTTAGAGTTGGCAAGGAGCTTAAGATCATCGAGTTCTAACCCCCCTGACATGAGCAGGGACATCTCACACTAAACCATGTCACCCAAAGCTCTGTCCAACCTGACCTTGAACACCGCCAGGGATGGAGCACTCAGAGCTTCCTTGGGCAACCCATTCCAGTGCCTCACCACCCTTACAGTAAAGAACTTCTTCCTTATATCCAATTAAAACTTCCCCTGTTTTTAAGTTTCAACCCGTTACCCCTTGTCCTGTCACTACAGCCCCTAATGAAGAGTCCCTTCCCAGCATGCTTATAGGCCCCCTTCAGATACTGGAATGCTGCTATGAGGTCTCCATGCAGCCTTCTCCAACCTGAGCAGCCCCAGCTTTCTCAGCCTGTCTTCATATGGGAGGTGATCAAAAACCTTAGGTCAGTCTGTCCCAATTTTATTTCCATGCTATCAGCAGTTTGCTTTGAGAAGCCAAACAACTGTACCATGTTAGACCTTAACTAAACTTGATTGGGATATCTGGGTGAGAAAGGGGTAAAGGTGGGTAAAGGCAGCAAGTAGTAAATGTAGAGTTTTGTGAAAGGAATATTAACTTCAGGTAGCCTAATGAGACATTCTTTATAAAAATTGATTTGGATCTTTGATAATTTCCTAGAAGTCTTAATTTAAAACATATATTATTGTTTCAGTCCAAAAATTAAATTCTTAAAACAAACAAAAAAACTGTGTTATAGTCAACAAATGTTGCTTTTTTAACATGTGACTATAAGGGTATGGTCTAGGACATTTGCATGCACATCCATTAACCCTTTTCCAAACAGAAAGGCTGCTTCTCTGCCTTGTTCTGTGAACTTCCACAGCTAGGGGTACTTTCCTTTGAGCTTTATTCTTCAACCCTCCCCTCATAACTCATATATTCATTATCGCCAATGTGTTTATTATCTGTTATATTAACTAACACATTTATTATCACACTCCAAAACCCTTTTGCGTACATTAGTTAGTACTGTTCATTTCTCACTTCCTTTATCACTGAATACTTCTATTTCTCTTCTGCTGAGACTTAGTCCTCAGGAACAATTAAAAACACTCAGGACTTTCAAATTTCAATCTTTGTTTTTGCACATCAAAACACAAGCAGATTAAATTGGTTGTGACTGCAGGAGCAGCAGGTGGTTGCATTTACTAAGTAAAGTGTTTTGTGGTGTTGCACAGGGAAAACCATGTTAACCTGGATTCTATGGTTTAAGGATTCAGACGTCTGTAATGTCCTTCTCAAAATGTTTTCAAGAGAGTAAAAAAAGGAGTCTTGCTTGGTCTTGCAATGAAAAAGTCAGGCTAATTGCTGGAGAAGCTGTCATCTGGTGCTTCAAAGGCAGTCTCTATAGATCCCACAGAAGACTCAGCAGAACATTTTGTATTGCCCCAAACACCAAATATTTCCTGAAACCCCAAAACTGACTTGCATACATCAAAAGCTACAACAACTTGTAGCATAGGGAGTGTAATTGTTAAATAAATATGACACCAATATGTCAGGTTAGCTGATTTTGTAAATGGATTGTAGTTGGTGATTCATAACCGCAGATTTAGAACAGCAGTTACAATATTAGAGAAAGAAGTATGAACACACATTTCCCCAGTGTTCATTTCTATATTATAACGTCATAATATAACATTAGAAGTGATTTAATCTTAGCTACTACTGCCATGTCCTATTTAGTCTTCTCCTAAATCAGAATGTTGCTGTTTATTGCTCTTGCTGGTGATTGACAGTAATTAATTATGCATCTAATTAAGGCAGGTTAAACTTCAGTGTATGACAGTCTGGAGATTAGGAAATGACAGATATGACTTCAAAATATCACACTCATCTTTTATTTCCACTGCTCCATACTTTTAAGACAATCAGGGCAATCTTGTGTTAGCAGTCTTTAGTATGATTATAGTACCTATTATTTGATTCATTACAGCACCACATCTGGTTTTGGATTTGGGGATGGACTACTTCCAAGGTGCTAGTATAGATTAGTATTAATAATTACAATTGTTTATTTCAGAAATTACCCTTAAATATTGGCATGTCTTGCATGCTAAGGACCTTCTAATCTAGATTTCTGTCATTGTAAACTGTTACAGTTTTGCAGAGCCAGCTGATTTTGGGTCTGACATTACTTGTGTTACATGCTGAAATTGCAGAGACAGTAATTTTGGGAAGGCTGTTGCCTCCCAAAATTCACCAGTCAAAATAGTAACTTATAGTAGAGAGCATGTGTATTTTACCACTAGCCCACAAAAATGTGGAACAAGAGGAATTTAATGTGAGGATATGAAAAGCTATAAGGACCAATGTTTAGCTTATTGAGAAAGGATTTCTTGATATGAAGTCATATATCTCTTTGCAAAAATCTCCAGTTTATTGGAATCAGCCACTGCTCTTATCTCATTGCCTTCTTCATTTCTTGTCCAAGAAAAGAGGCTTTTCTAAGTCCAATAGTTTAATACAATTGTCAGTATAAATCACCAGGAAACCCGAGCAAGCATTTGGAAGAACATCTGAAATAGATTCAGCAGCCAAGGCACATAACTGACACCCAGAGATAAAGGAATAGAAAGCCATAAACTCCTAATAGATGATTCTTCATCATCAGAGATACTCAGCTTACTTAGACTTAGCCAAACAACAGTACAGGGCTTTACTTGTAACAATAGCTTAGCTATACTTCTGATTAGCTTGTTTATGCTGCAATATAAATAAACAAATACCCAGAAACAAAAATTGACTTTCTTTTATTTTGAGGTATTTATGAACCATCCTTACAGAATCATTATGTATTTCTTTAACAGTACTTGTGGGTTAGTGCATGAACAATAGTAAGATAGAAAAAAAAAACTCCTTTTCTTTGGGATCACCCGGATTAAAACCTCTTTATTAGAGCATCTTTTCACTCAGGATATATGGTGTGGGATATGCCAAGCTAACGATAGCCATTTTTCAACTGGTCATTGAATTGTTGCATTGTTTCTTTTCTCTTCATAGCTCACATCTAGTATTGTTTTCTGAATTTCCTGTTAAAATGATATAATTATCACTCAGACACTGTGGTTCTAGCTTTCAGTACAGAAAAAGTCAAGGCCTTATGAGGAATTTTTCTCTTGTCTCTTCATTAGCTCCATTGAAAGGATAGCATTATCAGATTCCTCAATAGCATCAGAGATATTTGTGTCCACCAGTAGTGAAGGACCTGTAGTGGTTTTATGAAAAATTTTCTCCGCCCTTTAGAGTGTCTTGGACATAAATGACATAGCACTGTGAGGTTTAGAGTGACAAGGAACAGTGTCCTTTACCACTGTCATCCCTGAACTAATCATGCTAGGTGCTAAACAACCTTTGCAAGAAAACAGTTATTTAGAAAAAAAAAAACCTGGGTCAAATACCATGAAATGTGGGGATTAATTCTGGGAATACAAGATATCAGATGAAGTCTCTTTGTTATTTATCTTGCAACCACCGACTACTTGCTCCTTATCAAGGATTTCCAGGTATGGTGTAGATTAGATTTTCCCTGACGGTTTCAAATGCTGAGAAAAAATACCTTTCTTTGAGACCTACTTGGCTTTAGCTAAAAAGAGAAAGTTCCATCCTGTTTGGATGCTGGTTAGAGCCAATTATAACCCAATTTATTTTTCTTGGCTTTAAAAAACAACAAAAAATATCAATGGAAAATACAACTCCACCACCAATTTACCTCTAATTCCTTAGTACTTAGAGACAGAATCTTAATTGACAACAGTCATGCCCATGTGCGAGAAGGAAAGCTTTTTAAAACAGAGGAATTAATTGTGGAAGAAATTGATTTTTAAAACCTTGGTAAGGTAAAAGGAAGAAATATTTAAACCAGGTGTTCTGCCATGAGAAAAGTGGGAAATTGGCTAATTATATTTCAAGCACAGTTTATACTGTCAATTATTTAAAGTCTGCCTGAAATACGTTTTTCTACAGCTCTGCTAAATGGCAGAAAAATTAACTGATTTTCCATATGTGAAACATATTGCCAGTACCTTCCAGCTATGTGCTCTGATTTCACCTGGGGTGTGTTTGTTCACCTGCTGTAGAACTACAAATATTTATGTTGTAATTTTATATATATGTAAAGAAGTGACTATCTTTTCTTATACAATCATATAACAGCGGAATCTCATAAGAATTCGTAGGTGATGTTAACAGGAGGGGAGCTCTGCATTCAATTTATCATTTTCAATGGAAATTTAAGCACATATTATGTTTGATCACCAGTTAATATTATGTTTTGAAAATAGGTTCTTTCAGTTAACTAAATCAGATCTACCAGGACAATTGGATAATAGATTTGCTGTCCTGATCCTGCTGGAGTTAAAAGGTCCATTACATTTAACTGATTTGCTAACAGAGAAATGGGAGGAGTGGGAAGAAAGGAAAATATTTTGTTATTGTGAATTTGCATACACATGTATGTGAACGTACTCCGAATTAACCATACATAAATTATAGCTAAGATGCTGGGGGTATACATGTGTATATATATATATGTGTGTGTGTGAGTGTGTGTGCAGTCTTAAAATACAAATCTATTCTTGAGTCTAATACTTAACAGAAGAAGGGTATATATATGTGTGTGTATGTGCATTTCTGTACGTATGTGTATATATAGAGTGAGAGATATATCGGTACATATATGCAAATATCCATATATCCCTCTCACTCTACATACACATACAGAGACGCATAAACACACACATTTATCCTACACGTGCATGTGTAGCATGTATCCACACAAAAGTTATTAAGGCATTAGTAACAAACAACAGCTTAGGACAGGAAACTGGGAATATGACATCAACCTTGTACAGAACAAGCTAGTAGGAATGAAGACAGATGTTCATTAGATGATTTTGTTAAGCACAAATACCACTTTTTACCCTAGGCTTCTATTAAAGCAATTTTTTTTTCAAGTGCACAGTGAAAGCTGTAGCTTTGTAGTACCCAGTGAGCATTATTGCATTAATATAGTGAATTTACCCTAGCTATCTGTCACTACCAAATCTCACAATGATATTCTGATTAATGATGCATACTGCAGATTTCACAGATGCCAGCCAGATGTTCAGAGAAAATGAATGTTTTTTGGCTTAGGAAGTAACGTATATATCATATACACAGTGATACACCTAGTGGAACAAATGGAAGGTGAATTTGCTATCTAGCTCCAATTTATTTTTAGCTAGGCAAGATACACTACACAATGCCCCATGCATGTGAGCCTTCTAGATAAAACAATAAATGAGATGACCATGCAAATAATTAAAAGCAAAAGTTGGCCTGCTACTGGGAATCAATTCTGCTGTAAGATACTCCTCTACCTCTTCCATCTTCCTGCCCCACAGAGCAGGAGCCTCAGCACACAGCTGAGTGGGAAGTCAAGTGGGAAGGTGAAAGGAAAGGAGAAGCTGCCACCAGTACAACTCCCAGCAAGAAACACAGTCAGGCGGGTGGCTCATGTTTACCACCATATCCTCTCCTCTAGACTGTGCTTCTACTCACTTATAGATATGTGCTGCTACAAAAGGAAGAGACCTACTTATTTTTCAGTAGTGTTAATTGACTTCACAACATTAACTGTTCTGCCTCCACAAAAATAGTCTTCTAAACCATATCAGTTTAGATATGTCTCCTCTACTCAGGAGACAGGAGTGCTGTGATGGCTTCAGATTTAGAAAAAGTTGCTCGGTCCATCAGATGGGAAAAGCAAAACCAGCTCCAGGGCTGGCCTGAACTCAGACCATGCTGCTACAGATCTTGCAGAGATCATGTACTCAGGCTGTGCAGTATGGCACTTGAGCTTTGTCCTGGTGCTTTAAAAGCTACACTTGTCCTGGGAGGACGGGAGCTTATTTCCCAGTCTTCTACTGTTGGATTAACTATGTGGTTGGCTGTGTAACTTTACCTAAATAGGTATTTAGGGTAAATAAATTTCTCTTTCTCTTTTCCCATTTATGCAGCTTCTGCAGAGCTTTTGATACCAAGCTGTTGCTTGCTGTCTGTCAAGGAGTAGAGAATGATAAGAAGCACAGGGAGTGACCAAAGGCTTCCCCAGAAGCCTCCGTTTAAATATTTTAAACCACATCAAAACAGCTTCTGACAGTATACACTATACTAAATGATTTCTGTAAATAAACAGAATCACTGAAGCAAGGATTCTGGCTGTGCCTGATGAGTACCTGTACTTGAACATTCCTCTTCAGAGTCTACTGTTTTCATGGAGTCAGTAAGCCAAATAAGTCAAAGGTCACCCGGGAACACTCCAGTCACGAATACAGGTAAGACAGGACTGTGCTATTCCTACCTGCACCTTTAGACAAGCAGGGAAGGGTCCTCTTTTCACTCACATTACCCTCAAAGGCTGCTATCTCAGACTAGTGTCATGTATGCTAGTGCTTCCAAATGAAAATGCCACAGGAGACAGTGTCAGAAGCCTTACCAAAGTTAAGGTATCTTGTATTCACCACTGTTCCAGGTTGGTCCAGGATAATTTCACATTGACAAATACTTGTTGATTGTTCTTGATGCCTGTCTTCACCTTCATGTGTATGGAGATGGATTAAAAATGGATTAAAATTAAAAATGACTCTTTGGGTTGATCCTCCCTTGCATTCACACCTGAAATCATCTCTGAAACTGGAAATTTAAATAAAATCTGAGACAGTGTAACAAACTTGAATATTTTTGTGTCCTTATCTGCCTCTAGGGCCATCCTCCTGTCCTTCAAACATTCATAGAGGTTTCTGTATTGTTTTTGCTTGAGCAAAGGAGCAGAAACATAAGCCTCATAAATGTATGCCTGGTCACTCCTGCAAATATGCTGCTTTTAAGGAGAGCATCAGAACTCTTACTTCTCTCAGGTATGGATGAATGGCCAAGAACTTCAGTTTTGGAGCAGCCAGAGTAGCAAAGTGAAACATGTAGTATACCATGTGGCTCAGCAATTCTCCCATCGCTGCCACTTTTTCTGCTCGCTGCTCTTCACTGCTGCCAGAGCAGCACAAACACATCAAGTGCAGTTATTGCATGAAAGCTTTCTGCAGGGTAGTTTTTCTGTCACACTGCGTTGAACAGTGAAAATGGAGAGAACTGCCCTGCACAGCAGAAAAAGTAACTAATAATGGATTTTCCACCTTGCCAAACAATAGCGCTTTACCTAATTTGCATTCTGTCTCTAGGTCAGGGTCTGCAATTGGTGGTGTGGTAGGTAGAGAAAGAATGCAGACATAGTGGGGAATTGAAAGCAATCCACATTATTGCTATCAGATCCTGCTCTTTGATTTGGATGGCAGCAACTCTTTTGATTCATAAGGGGAATAAGGAAGCCAAAAGACATACAAGACAGTTTATTTAACATATTACATCTATCACTGTTCATTGTATTGTGCACTGACTCTGGACACATTCTTGATTCGCTTGGACAGACCATAAACTACTAAAGCTGCCCTTTTTCCAGAACATCTGCCCAGTGTTGATTAGCTCCTAATTTTAGCATGTACTTACCTTCCCCTAATGTATCTTTGATGTTGGATCTAAGTGTTTGGAAGGGCAAGAAAAAAAAAACAGAGTGTTTTTTCTTTTTTTTTTTTTTTTTTTTTTTATTTACTCCTATTTAGAATAACATAACAATGACTCCAGTGTGTCAGCAGATTAATTATAGCACTACAGAATGTCATCAGTGAACTTGGGTAATTCTTAATGGCTCGACATTTCTGTCATATGAGCATGCCAATTCTGTAGCTCATGTGAGATTAGAGAACCATAGAAGCACTAGTTGGAAGTCCAACCTCCTGATCAAAGCAGGACTATTGCCAATACTGTGATTCCATCTTGTTAAGTTTTGAGTAAGATGGAGGCTTCACAGTGTCTCTGGTGACCAATGCTGCAATATCCTTCCCAGGGAAAAGACTTTTCCTAATGTTCAACCTGAATCTTGCAAGGTGCGATTTGCCCCTTGTTATGCTGTCCATCCCTACTGAGAAATTTGCAATTTTTGTAAATCCTCCATATTAGTTGCAGGCTCTTTGATCATCCTTACCTCCTCTCCACCAGGCTGCACAAACACTTTTCTTGTTACTAGCTGCCAGATATTGAATCATTCATTATTAGTATTAGAGAATGCTAGTGCTTCCAGATGAAAATGACACAGGAGACAATGCCAGAAGCCTTACCAAAGTCAAGGTATCTTGTACTCACCAGGTTGGTCCAGCACAATTTCATATTGACAGATACGTGTTGATTGTTCCTGATGCCTGTCTTGACCTTCATGTGTATGGAGATGGATTAAAAATGAATAAACATAACATACCTAAAAGAAATAATAAGTAAAGTCAGATTATCTGCCATTGAATCAAAACACACTTTGCCTTTGCCTTAAACAACAAAATACACTAGTTGCTATGTTGTTCTCTGACCAACAGGAGGAAAGACTGCAAGCTAAGCCTCACACAGGGATCCTAAGATCCACAGGGAAGGTTTTCTGTCCTCAAATACATATAAGTGAAATGTCAGTGCAAATTATGAAGCAAATATACACTAAGCAAGACCACTAGAGAACTTCTCCCTGGTTTCCCTGTGCCTATTCTCTAGTGTTCAGCATTTAGGCCTGTAAAAGTGAAACAATAATTCTTGATTTCATTTATGCCAGGAGATAGTAACCTAAATAATTTGTGTTTCCATACATTTTGTTGGAGCAGATAATTACAGAAGTCTGTTTATTCTAGCTGGTGAGTGGAATATAGAAAGCCAAAGAGTGAAAGATTATTGTTTTGTCTGCAGTATGTTAACTAATGTGAGGGAATAAAAGGATATTTTGGGCTGTAATCTTTTTCGATGATATTCTATAGATGATATTCTATAGATATACACTGTAACTTTTCAATTTATTGACAAATGTGAACAGTGTTATTATAAAATCAAAGGCTAATTTCAGTGCATTGCGGCTTTCCTTCCTGCTGTTTCTATTATCAGTAAAGGACACTTTCCCAGCAGAATAACTTTGGCTTTCAATTATATATTGGAACATTTACTACCAAAAAAAAAAAAAAAATGTAAATCCCAGAACTTTATCAGGTCCTGTATGAGCTTCTCAAAAAGACAAACACTAGTCTCATAATTGCTATTAGAAATATCTTCATTAATTTTCCTGGTTTCAAGAGTAGACAAAAGAAGGTAATTAAGCTACTTTAGTAAATGCTTTTCCTTTATAACAGTGACCATATTAAGATATCTGTCTTGTTGCCTTGTGCAGTGAACGCAGTAATCCTGAGCTCCATTTGATCTTCACCCTTGCTGATAGCTTTTGGAGAAAATAAAATATACTATTGGAAACACTGGTGCCTTGTACATCATTGAAAGTTGTATTTATTGCTATAATTGCAATAAAGATGGATTTTTTACAGAAGACAAAGGGTGCTTAGTCTTGTGCTCTGTGAATGATGAGTTTGGTGTATGTGTCTCCTTCACAGTGGCAGGTGAAAGGAATTAATTACTTCCTCTGCTTCTGTAGAAGGACAGACAGTGGAGGTAAAATATGTTACATCCAGTCTTGAAAGATTGTCAGTTTCCTTCTTGCTGCAATGGTAGCAAGCCTGGAGTGAAATATGCACTCTGGAGCAGTCTTGTGTTTCTGCCTGAGTTAATTGCAGAAGCTACTTAAAGCTAAGGTATCCCAAGTAGATATTGCCTCATCTCCACAATACTTGGTCATCCAGCACTTCTGAACTGATCCAGATCAAATGCATGACTGCATTTCTGTTGAATTACGCAAAGTAAGTATGGAGCTCATCAGGCACAGAGAAGCCTACCTGCATGAAATTAAGACGTCAAAATGTTTTGATCAAATTTGAACTCACAGTGTGGGTTTGTGTCATATCAGTACTTTGTGCAAGGCAGCTACAGCCTTTTTATTCTGATATCAAGAGACCTAAGAGTGGATATTCCTGACAGTGGTACAGCTCCTCTTTCTTACCTCGCAAAGCGTTTCTTCTACTACTTGTTTTAGGATAAAGAGACAGCTGTTAGATGTAAGCTCTAATTCAGTTGTCATATTAATCTCTGTGTGAGAACATTCTTGATTTCTTTATCTGAAGATCTATTGTTTTAAATACAGGGAAATAGAGGGTTGTGATTGCTCGTCTGAACAATGAAAAGTTTGTCCACTCTTGTCACTGTTTTGGGTCAGCAAAAACGTACAAGTATCAGGTTTTAACACAATTTAACACAACAGGTTTTAGCACTACTAGTCTATTTCCCTGAACTGCCAGAACAATTCAATAGAAATTTGATGGGCCATGTGCAGAAATACTGGCCCAGCCCCAGCCTGAGCTCCCAGCACGCAAGTTAGGCATCAGGATGCCCAAGGCCAGAGAAAGGTGGCAGGGATACAAATGCTGGAATGCCAAGCCTTTCTCCTCACAGTGCTTTTCATACTGAGGATATGTCACCAAGGCTGTCAGACTGCAGATTAAATAAATACAGACCCACTAGCAGAGAAGATTGTTTGCATGCCCACTTCCACCATGATACAACTTGAATATCAGCAAAGGGCATCACCTCTTGAAGCAGTCTGCTTTACAAACTTTCAGAGTGAGTAAGCGGAAGAAGTACAGTTCTGCCCCAGAAATTCTCTGGATAGGTGTGTGACGGCAGAAAACACCATCATTTTTCTATTAATTACATTTCTACTGCCGTTTGAGAGCACTAAGGATCCAGAGAAGCATGATGGTAAAGCACGCAACGAGCTATGATGCGCAAGTGAATTCATTTATCATTTTCTCTTTACTAAAGTTTAACAGTTTACATTAAATTAAGTGTAATAGTTTTTTCATACCCATCTTTTGATCCTCCCAGGATGTCAAAAATTCTTAATTTCAGCAGCCTTAATCGTGTGTTTTTGAAATATATTCCTTAACTGATAGAAAAAGGTGCATATGGGATCATTTTAGTATGCAGTTTAGTCACCTTATTTTTTATGGTCTTTTTCCTGTTTTCCTGTTGGTACACTAATTTCTATCTAATCTGCATAAGCTGTTTTTCATGTGTTATAGCTATTTTAGCCAACAGATGGTGCTATGTATAACATTTTTATGATATTGTATAACACAAAAATAAATATTACAGTTAAATTGTACATGTAATTACTCTGTAAGAAAATAAATGTGAAATTGAAGTTCACAATAATAAATGCTTATCATAAAAATTGGATGCAAAGAACAATAAGTGTTGAGAGTCACTGATGAATGTTCATTTCAGCCTGCAGGTGGGGAAAGATGGAGTTGCATATGTAAATCCAGCTGTGGTATCAATGCTACTGCTCTCATACAGGAGGATCTTTTGCAAAATCAGGCCTTCATATTGGTAGATTTTAAGAATGTTATAATTATCACTGTCTGTTCTGGTTCTTATTTTCTGGAATTAATACACTTAATTGAAACTAAAACAGAAAGATGTGGTGTGCTATGTGTACTCATGCAACTGAAGTAGGACCAATCCAGTCAATAAGAGTTATGAAATCCAAGTTTTATTAAAAATCACCAGTGTTGAGTACTATCAGTATTTCGCATGGTGCTAATATAGAATCATCCACACCGTGCAGTGAGTTTGTTGATACTATTTTGGTATGTAAAATTAATCATGTGCATAATAACACACAGAACAGATTCTATTTTCTATGGGTTTGGTCTTTCTGTGTGTAAAAGGGAAGTGAGCTTCACTGCATAAGGCATAACCAGCCCTACTGTGGTGAACATATTTGAATTTCAGCAAATAAGTATTAGGTAACTAAATAGCCAGCCATATATCACTCATTTCTGTATAACTCAAATACCAACCTAAAAATTTATCCAGCAACATATTAGCTGAATATATGCCAACCCCACCACAGCATTCTGGTAAAGTTGTTATCAGTATCACCGTGTGTAATCTTTTCTCTTACAAATAAATAAAGATTTGGGTCTTAAAAAATTGTTTTTTCATTGAACTAGACAACAGTTAATTCTATTTATCCTGTCACAACCATCTTGCTGAATTTAAATTAATGTACATTTCAGCCTCCATTTAAAATACTTGTAGAAAATACAGGTATTGTTTTACAATATAAAAAGAAATAGAGAAAGCTAATTACAAACATTCTGTATGGAAAAATCATGTACTTAGTTATTTGCTGGAATGAGTTGTCAGGGACTTCATCACTGTGGAATCTCATTATTTCAACAGGGCACAGCATATGTTTCAGTGAATGCCAAAACAAGATGCTGTCAGTCTTACAAACACTGACACTCAGACCCTCATTCACAAGAGTAGAAGTATTTCTTTTCTAAATATCTTAATTTTCTTACAAGAATGTTTAAAGTTTGAGAAAGCAGTTTCTTCATAAAACTGAATTTCTGTGAGAGTTGCTCAAAATACCTCAACTAGCTATACCCATCTTGTTTTAGCCCCTTTTTGTTCATGTAATGAGGTACAGAATTAATCCCAACCAGACAGTTGATCATTGCTGTTTAAGAAAGACTTAAAATGGTCATGCACAGTGTAGTTATCCAGTACAATTATAATTTTATTTAATTACCGAAAATAGTATCTTAAAAAAAAATAAATCAACTGCCTGTTAGTCTGCCTTATGCATTTTATTAAATATTATATTGATTAATGATTAGGCATGATAGAATACTGCAAAAATTTGGCTGTAATCCAAGGGACTTTTGAACTGAAACAGAATTGCTGATTTTTACAAGTCTGATAAAGAAAAATATATTCTATTTTTTTTTTCTTATAAGAAGCTAAATAACAAAAACAATAATTTTGAGTGAAAATTATATCAACTGCAAACAACTTTAGGATAGCCACACACAAGATGTTCAGAATGTCCTTCCATCTTTCCCAGTCCCCTACTTTCTCCTTTTGAGGGGGGCAGCACTAAAGTTACTACTTTTCAACTATTTTATGTTGTTCTGCTGCATCCTTCAGTCCTGCTTATGTACAGTTTGCTGCAAAGAGCTCTCAGTGCTGCTTTGCTGTGAGGATTTGAAAACAAGGCAGAGATATCATCCGCTCATGCTTAGGCTATCTAATTTTTAATTTCAACCAAGATCAGTGAAAAAACTGTCTCTGGTATGGCTGGTGAATGAGTGATGTCCGACTAGCTGTGGATATGGATTATCCATTTTGCCACAGAAGGGCAGAAAATAGGTTGCTGTGATTATAAATGGAAAAAAGTGGGGAGAGCTTAGTCCTCAGCAGGATCATGCAGGTAATCGAATGCTGAAGCCTGAGAAAGTTTCAGGAGTAAAGCTCGTGTGAAGCTGATGGGTTTGTAGAGGATGATGTCACCAAAAAAGAATTCTGGGGTATTTTTTCAGCTTTATTGGCATACTGCTATCCATCCTCTGAATTACACATTGAGCTGTGAGGAAATTCATAAAATCATAGAATGGTTAGGGTTGTAAAGGACCTTACGATCAACTAGTTCCAACCACACTGCCATGGGAAGGGACACCTCACACTAGACCATGTTGCCCAAGGCTCTGTGCAACCTGCCCTTGAACACTGCCAGGTATGCAGCAACCTGTTCCAATGCCTCACTAACCTCACAGTAAAGAACTTCCTTATATCTAACCTGAACTTCTCCTGTTTTAGTTTAAATCCATTACCCATTGTCCTATCCCTAATGAAGAGTCCATCCCCAGCATCCTTGTAGGCCCCCTTCAGATACTGGAAGGCTGCTAGGAAGTCTCCACGCAGCCTTCTCTTCTTCAGGCTGAACAGCCTCAGCTTTCTCAGCCTATCTTCATATGGGAGGTGATCCAGCCCACTGATTATCCCTGTGGCTCTCCTCTGGACTTGATTCAATGGCTCTATGTCTCCTTATGTTGAGGGCACCAGAACTGCACACAGTGCTCCAAACGGAGTCTCATGAGAGCAAAATAGAGGGGCAGGATCACCTCCTTTGACCCGTTGGTCACACTTTTGATTCAGCCCAGGATATGATTGGTTCCTGTGCTGCAAGAGCACACTGTCTTCTTGAAAATGGAGTTATTTTTCCCTTTTTCCAGTCATCAAATTGTGCACACTTTATCTCATCCTCCTTATTTCTTGTTGGGGGGAGTTTCCTGTTGGTGTAAAGACCTAAAAGCAATAATGACAGTACAGGATGAGTTGCAATGGTGATGCTACCAGAGAACCATCTTCTCTCATTACTAGGATGAAGGTTTTAAATATTGCCATTGCTGCTGCGAGTTGTTTTTGTTTTTTTTTTTTTGTCCCTAGGGATCCTGGATTTTAATTAATTGATTAATTATTTTGGCATAAATCTAGCTACACGTCAACAATGAGATGCTACAGCTATTCAAGCCAGTGGTAAAATGTTAGCTAAATTTGGAGACGAAGGAGATACCAAACACATTGAATAGATGTACAAATACACTTGCAGAGTGCTAGCATTTCTATCTGCAGCATTTCAGACAGCCAAGCAGCCCTAACTTAATTTCACTCTGAATGCGACCCACCTCTGTGTTTAAACTGATAGCATCCATCCTGCTTGCCCACTTATACTGTGGCTCAAGTCATCTGTGACCTTACTGTGTATTATTTGCCCTGTAAAATTTCCAAGTCATCCACAACAGACTCACACCTGACCTAAGACTTCCTCTTTCTTCACTTCCTAGCGCATATGTTGAATTGGTACCATGGCTTTGTGTCCTGCCCCTGCTATTTGTAGGGTGAACTTGGGAAGAAGGATATCAGTTCCAAGATCAGTTGCATTGTTCTGCTGGGGCCAGGTGCACCAAGAAAGAGAAATCAGAATCACATCCATTTCTACGTTATCTTCCTAGTGGGAGCCTGGAGGCTGGGTATCTGCACTTGTTCTAACTTCACAATGGCTTCAGATTCCCTCCCTGCAGTTGATCTAAATGGAGCAGAGTGGTTAGCCTCTGTATTGGAGAACAAAATGTCTCCCACAGCTAGAAAGCCCGAGAATAAGAACCTTCAGCAATCTGTTTATGGATTTGCGGCCAGGTAGGCCTGTGCTCAAGTGACATAAGGAAATAGTTGTATTTTCCCAGGCACAGCTACAGGTTGGGCAGAGAAGAGATTCAGAGCAACCCTGCAGAGAAGGACTTGGGGGTGTTGGTTGATGGAAAAAATGAACATGAGCCAGCAGTGTGCGTTCACAGCCCAGAAAGCCAACTGTATCCTGGGCTGCATCAAGAGAAGCGTGACCAGCAGGTTGAAGGAGGTGATCCTGCCCTTCTACTCTGCTCTCGTGAGACCTCACTTGGAGTATTGTGTGCAGTTCTGGTGTCCTCAACATCAAAAGGACATGGAACTGTTGGAAGAAGTCCAGAGGAGGGCCACGAGGATGATCAGGGGACTGGAGCACCTCCCGTATGAAGACAGGCTGAGAAAGTTGGGACAGTTCAGCCTGGAGAAGAGAAGGCTGTGTGGAGACCTCATAGCAGCCTTCCAGTATCTGAAGAGGGCCTACAAGGATGCTGGGGATGGACTCTTCATCAGGGACTGTAGTGGTAGGACAAGGGGTAAAGGGTTAAAACTTAAACAGGGGAAGTTTAGATTGGATATAAGGAAGAAATTCTTTACTGAGAGGATGGTGAGGCACTGGAATGGGTTGCCCAGGGAGGTTGTGAATGCTCCATCCTTGGCGGTGTTCAAGGCCAGGTTGGATGAGGCCTTGGGTGACATGGTTTAGAGTGAGTTGTCTCTGCCCAAGGCAGGGGGCTTGGAACTAGATGATCTTAAGGTCCTTTCCAACCCTAACTATTCTATGATTCTATAATTATAAGTAACATTTTAATGTAGCTATACATGTTAGAACAGATGATGTAGCACTCTCAATCACAGCAAGATGTACAGAGCTGGGATGCCAAGTGTCATCTGGTAGCTCTGAGTAGTCATATTGCTATGAAAGCACTGAGTGCCCATGTAGGAGAGAGACCCACTAGTTCCCATGCTTAGCGTGTGACCATTGCCAGAGCCTGTACAGCCATGTTGTGCTCCTGTTCCCCTACTTTATTCAAGTGCTTTTGGCTTCTCTATGTTCATACAAGTCTCAGAATCCATCATCTAAGAAAATAGTTACCATCAGGCTGGAATGTGCTGCTAGGTTACACAAAGATTTATTAAGAGCTTTTTAAGTGAAAGTACAGCCGGTCAGGTTGGATGGATTTGTGTGCTTATTTGAAATATGTCTATTTTCTGAGAAATGTTCCACACTGCCTACATTATCACAGCAACACTACCTGAGTTACTGTAACTACATTATTTTTTAGGTGTATATTGAGCTCATTGCTTTAAGATTGTCTTGACTTTCACAGGGAAAGAAAGCCTTTGCCCTTGGAAGACATGAACCAAGTTTTATTTTTATTATAAGGTTGTCTTATTAAACAGCAGTCTACATGAATAGACGCTCCATGATTCTGATGATGGAGAGGATTGCCTTAATGAGGAAAGATCTTAGTTACAACTGCCATTCTTCATTACATCATCTTGTTGAACCCTAACAAGGGCACAGACAGGAAAAATCTCAGAATATCTTGAATTCACTGTAAGCTGGATATGAATTGTCAGCAACATTTATTCATAACACCATTGCTTTGTCAAAATTAGTTATATGTGCAATTGCATTGAAAATACTTGACTGATATGGTTGCCTCCATAATTAGGAGTCTGTCACATTTCAATTATATATTTATATCACTTTTCCAAAGGTTTATAAATCAAACTCCTTCTGAGCTGAAATTTGCCATGATAATTGGTGGGGGAACAATTTTGTTTGTGTGCTATTTCTATTACTTTGCCACAGAACTATTATTAGAAACAGGGTAGGCTCAGATGTGATTTTGTATGATCTAGAAATACCTTATTTCAACAAAAAATGAGAGTTGGTATCTCCATTGTTCGTTTAAACATTTTATTTTGGAAGGCACTGAGAGATTTACCATCGGTTTAATTGTCACAACAAAACAACATACTGACAATTCTAAGTGCTTTTAAAAAGGCACTTTCAATATGAAAGTGCTATATTTCATAACACTAAATAATATGATCTCAACGAAAAGTTGAAGGAAAACAAGGGGGCTTAAACTTTAAAGTGTCTTATTTGGGAACACCATTCTCAGTAGCAGTTCTTGGCAAACATACATCATGTCAATGTATAATGTAAAACAGTTGGCTAAGTTGCAATCTATTTTAATTAAAAATGCACCTTTGGAGATTGTTTGAGAAGGAATTAATGCCTTGAATTTAATTCCTCAAATAAGAGTCTTTAGGAAAGAACTGTTATGGTGTCCAAGAAAACCCTTAAAACATGCAGTGATGCACAGATGTGCTGTGAAATTCTTAAAATGTGAGCTAACTTTAAGAAGATCCTCACTGAATATTAAACAACCTTGGAAACTGCTGCCCAAAAATAGCATTTTATTCTCATTTCTCAGTGTGGGGGTGGAGTGCTGAGCACTTATTTTTGTCAGAAAAGAGGCAGTTGTCAACTTTTTTTCAGACTTATTAATTTAGCTTTACAGGTAAGTTGGGTTTCTGGATTTGTATTCAAGAGTTGTTATGAGATAGGAAGCAGTGTTTTTAAGGCTGTGTCATGCAGACTAAAGACTTTTTAAAAGTTAGCTTGCATTCATCCATAAATACTGGAAAAAATAAAGGAATAGTCTGGGTGGAATTTGCTTGTCCCAGCAGGCAATGCACTATTGATGACTCTTTCTGCATGCAGCCCAGCTTCCTTCAGTGACATTCTTTCTCTCTGGGGACAGCATTTTACTGGCAATGCATGGAGACAGGATAAATAGGTATGAGTAAAAAGTACAGGGAGAAAACATATACAAATACATTGAAATTCTGTTTTCTTGCTAGCAATCCAAACACGAATTCTTTCTGGAGAAAGATAGCCTTTTTTGCTTCCACGTGAATGCAAGCTATCTTTTCAATCAATAACATTTATCATTCAGCATATTGTCATTACTGTTAAGCATTTGTCAATGTAGAGGGAACTGGGGAGCTCTGAGGCTGATTAGTTTAGCAGCATTAATTTTCTAATAGGTCACTAAGGTAGGACTTCATGTTATAGAATCATAGAATAGTTAGGGTTGGAAAGGACCTGAAGATTGTCTAGTTCCAACCCCCCTGCCATGGGCAGGGACACCTCACACTAAACCATGTCACCCAAGGCTCTGTCCAACCTGGCCTTGAACACCGCCGGGGATGGAGCATTCACAACTTCCCTGGGCAACCCATTCCAGTGCCTCACCACCCTTACAGTAGAGAACTTCTTCCTCATATCCAATCTAAGACTGGATGTTGCCTCTGTCCTGGGCATAGCACAGTATAATTTATAGGATTAGGACTTGGTATTTAACCACTTGAACATTTCCCTTTGTGATTATCTTCTAGCTGTCTAGTACTTGCTGAGCCCCTGCATGATTTGAGAGATAGCCTAGGGTAGAGGCTGGTCTTAATGGGTGGTTGAATGTAGGCAGCCTAATTTTCTAGAAAGAAAAAGCTTAAGTATGCAGAGATATTAGTGATCACTAGAGTGATGCTAGACCCGAGTCTCCTCTGGTCTGTTTCGTCTACTGGAATGAGCATAATCAACAATACCAAAATTGTAGGGATAAATATCAGGCAGAATTAAGGAAAGGGAGGAGGGAAATCACCATGCAGAAATCACCTCAATTGGGAGAGTACAGAAACATACTTATGGCTTCTGGAGATCAGAGTGTACTGAAGTCTCACTTCAATTTATATATTTGCTTAAGTGTACCATCTCAAATAAGATCTTTCTTTCAAATCAAGCCATACTATAATGAGAATTATGTACAGTTTATATTGAACTAATTATGAAAATCAGAATTTCTCATGCAAAGTTTTAATTTGTCCGTGCATAGGTTGTCTATTCATCCTTGAAAACATAAAAAGCTTTAAAACAGAGAGGAATAGACACCTTGCACTACTCTCTGACATTCTGCTAAGAAGCAAGAGTTAAAAAAATAAAGGTTATTTTTAATATTTCTTGGTCTTGGCTCTGCAACTGCAAATTTCTTCAAAGTTCATTAATATAATTTTATTTGAATTTAAATACAGTAAAATATTTGTTGTTAAAATTTAAAACTTAGCTGTGAAAAATTAAATTCTTAGATTAACAATTGCTTGCCTTGACCTTCCTCTCTACAGTGTCTTTTTCCTACTAGCTTCTAACAGGTTGCATTTTCATAACTTTTTTGGATAATTACCGGTAGTATTGCAAAATTTTCTTGCTAATTTTTAGTTTTGTTTCTTCAAGTTAGGCAACTTGCTGGTTTGGGTTTTTTTAATAACCCTCACACACACACCTAGAGTGTACATATGTTGACTGTTGTACTAGTGTTTATTTTACAAGTGCAAATTTTTAGTGCTGCCATATGCATGCACGTCTGTATGTATAACGCAGCCTGTGATATGTTCCCAGAAGCTTAGCAGAAGTCTTCTCTTTCTCTGTTCAATAATAAATGAGCAGAATCTCGACAGCAGCCAGTGACTGCCAGATGAGAGTGCCAAATAACTGAGCTGTCATCTGGAGAGACAGGTTTCAGTTCTCCAGAATGAAGGTAATTGACTCCTCTGACATGTTTAAATGCATTCTCATAACTGACTCACAGGGATTAGTTTATGGTGCCTCAGTCAGCCCCACCTGAAGAAGCAGTGCCTCTGGTAGATCAGGCTACAGTGTTTCAATCTCCTTTTCTTCCCCCAAAAAACATCCCTGTGAGAGACTGCTTTTTTCCAGCTGCCCTCAGATCAAGGGCTTGGGGCAGAAAAACCCTTGAAAAGATGTTTTTTTTATTATTTGTTAAAATGTGTCACTTGATAATAAAATAAATTACTAGGTATTTATTATTGGATGTCTTCAACAAAGTACTATCAACCTACCTTGAAACATGAACAGCCAAGCAGTTCATGAAAACTTTGTTTGATGGCTTTTAGTCCTTGTTATAGCTCTACGTACACCTCTTATCCATCTAAATATCTAGTCCACTTTTAAATTACACAATTTTTCATCCTTAGTATGCCTGTCACCTTTGAATATTTTTTCGCTATTAATCACAAAGCACAGTGTCCCGGACAATGCAAAATTTTGTACAGCAAATGAAAGAAACACAGTGGTTTAAATACGGATAGCTTGGAATATCATGGGAAAATAGGAATAAAAATATCAGATTTGATATGACTTCCCTTAACAGCCTAGTCTCTAAATTATATGTGAGTTACAGTTCAGATTGCACTTTTGAATTCATTGCACGTCCTCCATAGTAGCATACAAAGAACGGTACCTTTATGAGAGACTTTCTGTTTTTCTGTGAAGTGCATAGAACTAAGCATTCCCAAGCATACTTACAACAGTAAATTCACAGAGGAATAAGGGTGACCCAGATGTCCTTGGCAAAGGTGGCAACTGTGTGCAGACATGGATGGAAGCGCCTCCAGGAACACCTTCAGCGGAAGGAGGGTAATGCAAGCCACAGCTGCTGATTATACATCCAAAAGACAGGCTTCTGCTGTAGTTTGTGTTCTTGTATGACAAAAAAGGAGTGGCTGTACAGCTTTCATGAGTACTGTCTTCTATGTAATCATCCTACCAAACAATAGGAGAGTTAGGAATACCTCTCTGTCGTAGTTTAAGCCCAGCTGGTAACTCAGAACCATGCAGCCGTTCACTCACCCCCCACCCCTTCCTCCCCCCCCGCCCTTCCTCCCCCCCCCGCTCCTGGAGGGATGGCAGGGAGAATTGAAAGAATGCAACTCCCACAGGTTGAGATAAGAACAGTCCAGTAACTAAGGTATAACACAAACCACTACTGCTACCACCAATAATAATAATGATAAGGGAAATAACAAGGGAAGAGAATACAACACCTCACCACCTGCCTACCAATACCCAGCCCAACCCGAGCAGTGATATAACCCTTCCAGGTAACTGCCCCCAGTTTATGTAGTAGGCAAGACGTGCTGTGGTATGGAATACCTCTTTGGTTAGTTTAGGTCAGGTGTCCTGTCTCTGCTTCCTCCTGGCTTCCCCTCCTCCCTGGCAGAGCATGAGACTCACAAAGTCCTTGGTCGGACTAAACATTACTGAGCAACAACTAAAAACATCGGTGTTATCAGACCTGTTCTCAGGCTGGGAGTCAAAAACACAGCACTGCACCAACTACTAAGAAGGAGAAAAATGACTGCTACTGCTGAACCCAGGACACTCTCCCATGAAAGAAAGAAAAAAAGGCTGAGACAACTGAGGTTGTTAAGCCTGCAGCAGAGAATATGCAGAGGACATTTTATTATGGCTTTTCAATGCTTAAAGGAGGCTTATAAAAAAGATGGAAAAGGACATTTTATGATGTCCTGCAGTGATAGGACAAAGGCTAGTGGTTTTAAAATAAAATATGGGGGACTTACATTAGCTAGGACAAAGATTTTTTTTTTTTATGATGAGAGTGATGAGACACTGACACAGGTTGCCCAGAGAAGCTGTGGGTGCCACATCCCTGGCAGTGTTCAAGGCCAGGCTGGATGGGGTTTGAGCAACCTGATCTCATGAAAGACATCTCTGCCCATGCCAGAGGTGTTGAACTAGAAGGTCTTCAAATGTCCCTTTCAACCCAAATCACTCTATGATTTTATATTCTATTAAATGACCATTTATTTACTCATGGTGCTCATTTACCCTTATTTGTTCTTGAAACCACTGCTGATTAGCTGCTTCTTCAGCAACTGGGGACGAAAAGCTGTCTTGGCTATGCCATTCTTTTTTTCAGCAATGTGGTCTAGAAACTCACAAGTATTTCATCCGTCATCACCCAGAAATGGAAGATACCAGAATATGAGAGCATAAGTTTTAACCCCTCTGACAATCTAAGAGGAGAGGAAGTTTGTTCAGCCATTTTGTGTCCAGAGCCTGTGTCTCCTGTCCAAAGCACATTCCAGAGTGTGTAGAGCAATGCAGATCACTCACCAGTTACTTTAATGGTGACAACATTTCAGGGTTCTCTGAGCTGTCAGGGAAAGGATCTGCCAGGAGCAATCTAATGGGAATGTCTGTACTTAAACACCGTGAGGACTGCTGACAAAGCTAGAGCTAATGTGGGCAGGTTTCTGGCACCTATGGTCTACTGTCACCCGTGGTGGTTACTTTGTAACTGAATGAAAAAGCATGACTAATCAGGTTCCATTAGACTGTACATGATATTGCAGTAGCAAAGAGGCACTGGGAAGTTTTGCATTCCTATACCACCCACTGAAAAACAGGCCAAGGAAAGCAAAGAATAATCAAGAAAGGGAAGTTAAAGTACTGAATTTCATAATGTTTCCCATCTGGGACTAAAAGGGAAAATCTATTATTTAATTGAAGGCCTGAAAGGACAGTAGATACTTTTTAAAAAATTTATTTTCATTATTTTTTGCAAAGCTCACATTATGCTTCAAGATACAACAGTTTCCACAGTTATAATTTGAAATGTGATATTGCAAACATTTTAACACTTACAAAGCTTTCAAGCATCCTGTTAATGCAAAAGGCAGAAGCAGAGAGCAGGAATATATAATACAGAAAGCATTTGGACAGAACAAGTTTAATCTCTATGAAATATTCCAGAAAACAAAGTTCTTGACACAGGAAACACACGGAAACTTTAACTTCTAGATTTAGAGAAGTTTCTTTACTTTCTACAGAAGTAATGAAGCACTTAACAACCAAATAACCCAGCACAAAACTGTAACTTTGTTAACTTCAGAATAAATTATATATTTCAACTGAGCTGGGAAAGCACTTAGAATGGTGTGTCTTAATAGAACAATATTAGGCTATTACAATGCATCCCTGGAAATACTGGGAGAAGTATTTACTGTTATAGGCTTCCTATAGAGTTTTCAGTAATGGCAACCACAGTGGTAAACATTCTTCTTTGCACTGAGAGATCCACATTTTCCTGTTAATGACGAATTCATTGTGAGAGTATTGGTACCACTTCTGTGGCTTTCATTCTAATTTACCGAAAAAACTTTGTGCAAACTTACTTTGAGTATTGAGTGGTTTTGCTAAAGGGCCCATCTGTATGTCAGCTTTACACCTGGCTGACAAGAAGAAGGTCTCAAGGGCAGAGGAGAAGAGTATATCCTTCCTTAAAAATATGGCTTGAACTATATTTATACATAAGTTTGTGGAATAAGTTTGTCTTGTTACGATTTCACACCAGCATTGATATATTTCATTCCGTGTAGTTATTCTTGAAGTACACTGGACTGAATCCAGAATTTAACATTATTTTTCCATCTCTGTTGTCTGTTGCAGTCTCTATTAATGTTTATGTACGACATCTGCTATTTAGAGAAACTATCCCAACAGATGTACAGGATCACTTAATACATAATAGCTTGCTTGGACTTCTCTAGTTCAACCATCCTGCAAAAATAATATAGAAAAAAACCTCATGTTTACAGTTTTCCTGCAGAAGTTGCAGAGCCAAGTATTATAGTGATACTTTGGATTTGTTTGTGTATTATTTATCTTCAACTCTTCTGACACTTCATGTGCTTCAGAAGCAATGTCTGCTTGGCATTTTTCCTTGGTCTCCATTCGGAAGATGATAGGATTTTGCTGTATTTGTTTCTTCTGTGAGTCGTTATTATACTGTCTAAGTTACTGAAAAGCAAATTGGTATAATGAAAGCAAGATTGTTTCATTATCCCCTCTCTCTTAAAAACTTGCACCTAAGTTCCCGTCATCTTCCTGTAGAGTTTTTATAGTATATATCTAGCAGCTCCAGGGTAGCCCGTACTTTTTTTATATTCAGTTGTTTCTTCAGTACTTAACACCAACAATTAGGGAGTTGTCCTGAGAAAAGGATTTGGTCTCCATCATGATATTTTACTTTTCTAATATGGCTACAAACTTTTGCTCACACTAGTTTTTCAGTAAATGCATTTGCCCTTTTTTTTAATCTAAATATAGTTTAAGTAGCCTAAATGTATACATCTTTCACTCATATGAGAAAATGGATGTCACGGTTTAGCTACAGAAGGGGAGGAAAATTGGCAGTAGATTAAAAGACCTTCTGCTTCATCTGACGTTTAAGCTTCCTCCTATGGCTTTTTTTCAGACATCAATGTGTTTACAGTTTTATGAAGAGAAGAAAGGTGAAGACCTAAGTTTGCATGAGATGCAAATTAAAAAGAAACACAATTCAATCAATGTCTTTGAAAAGCAATTAGAAGCTGATTACAAATGCACTTACAGCAGCAATATATTACTTCATTGAGATACCTGCTTATCAGAATGTTTTTTTTAAAAAAAAACCACCAAAAAATGGTTTTCTAGCTTACCTAACAGTGCCTTTATTCTTCATTCAGAAAAGTTTCTGAAGATTAAGGTTCTGAAATTCAAGGTTTGGAAGTGAGAGCTATTCTTCATTATAAGAAGATAGTTTTAAATCTGAAAGTTGCAATTCAGGTCCTTGACTACCCATAAAACAAAGTGATCTTGCCCCCAGCAAACATTTACAAAACTGCAGACTTTTTCAGTGAGTCTTCTCTCAATTTGCCTAGTGTGGCTGTTTACAGTGTTCTATGTGATCTTTTGCTAGTGACTGAAGTCTGGCCTGTGTTGCTAACTTGAAATTAATTATCTACTTACCTGCACCTTTTACCATATTCACATTCTCAAACATCCCTTTTTCTCTCTTTTCTTAACATCATGAGCTCATAAACACCTTGATAAAATATCCAGCATATGAGTCAGCATTTGATGCTTAGCCAATTTTGACAGTTTAATAAATGGCTTGCATTAAGCCATTGTAACTGGACATGTCGTGCTTACCACAATCTGGAAACAGCCCAAACCATTCAGTGTAAAACTAATCCTTGTAAGTAGACAGACAAAAAAAACTGGTGGAATAACAAAGAAGTACTACACAGATGTGTCTTTGGCAAAACACATGGGAGCCTGTAGATATGTTTTACGGAATTGGGAGTTAAACAGAAGAAATACGATATTTGGAAGGAGACGTTCCCTCCCCCTCCCCCCAAGCCCTTCTGGGTACAGAGCCCCAGGGAAGGATGTGGATAGGTCCTCTCAGCCTGCCAACTTGTCTAATTAAATTTGGCAGTATGCTTGCCTTGAAACAGGAAGGGTGTGGGGTCCTGCAGAGAAGGGGTCACTCTCTTATATATTGACCAAGTCTGTTATCTTGTAATTGAAATTTAACTCACATCAGCTAAATGCTGGATATCAGAGAACATCTACAAAGATCAGATTAAGCACCTCAATATTACAGATAAACCTATTTATCCAATTAGGCATAGCAATGCAGACTATGTATATACTCTTGCTATGTCAGTCTTGGTCTGGGATAACAGAAACAAGTTGGCATTGTATCTGTCTGAGAAACATATGAATTAACAAGGAAGAATTCCTCTAAATGGCTCACCTGGTCCTGCCAAGGGGTTGCTCTTTCTGTCTTGTTCTGTGGCAGTGCCGAAATCATAGGCATCACCTCCACTTAAACCTGTTGACACATGTCAAAAATATAAAATCCAAGACAAAAAAGTGTAGAAAAGTAAGTGACTGTAGGTGCTACTGACTGCCACCAAGACAAGTTATATTGCAGCTGGTGAATAGAAAAGTCATTAAAACCTCTCTGAGTGTCATTAATTATGGTATGTAACTTGAGAACACACCCTGACATCACTCCATGTGCAATTGATCCAATGTCTAGATAGCCCAAGCAGGGACTTGGCTGAGCTGCCAACAGGGGTACAGCAGAGTTCAAGGTACACATTGAGTGCTTTCCCCAAGTTGTTGTCTGGTGGAAGATACACAGCCATGGATGGTAGGGATACCAAAGGAGGACAAGGAAGATGAGAGCTGGGCTGAATTCCACATTCCACACCTTAGTGAACAGGCTGTATAACAGAAGGGTATTACTTTGCAAATAAAACCCCAGTCCAGAAAAGGTTTGAGCATATGATTTACAGGTGCCAAATAAACCTAGTAAATACTCTGATAACCTTAGTAAAGTTAAATAAGACTCATTCGAAGGAAAGAGGTCTTGGTAAAGGTATGGGTGCTTTCAAAGCAAGGATATGTGTTTACAAAGGTCAATAGACTGATGTCTAAACAATGATGGTGTGGTAAAACACAATATTTCCACTGACAAATATAATTTGCCAAAAAAAGGTTACAAAGAACTGTGTATGAATAAAGTCAGAATTGCACTTAATTTACGCCAGGTAAAAAAAAATATGAAGTGGATTTTTTTGAGAATTTCTTCTCTACTTTGAAAATTCCTTTCATTTTCTAGATGTTTTGGGAAAAATGACTAAAAGTTGCAAAATACTTATTCGTAGCTATCAGTTAGTAACATCTCTTTTTCCCATATTTTTCCTTTTACTTGAGGAACAATTTTGATTTACTGAATCAGTAAACTACAAGCAGATTTTGTGGATTGCTAGTTAAAAATCAAATACAAGTTAATTTGTAAACATTTATACAAGAATTTGATGGGAAGAATTATGGCCATGCAGTCAAACAAAAGTATACGCTACGCTTCTTTCTAAGTCAGACCTAAGTCGGACTCAGAATAGTGATCACCCACAATTAATTTTGTAAGACTAATTTAGATATTTCAATTATTTTGGTGGATAATTTGATGTATCTTTTAACAATCATAATTCCACATAGGAAAGTTAAGAAAAATCTTAGAACTTAGACAAAATCTAAGTTTTCAGGAATTGTCACCTGACACAAACATAGAAAATATTTGTCCAGGTTTAATTTTTACCATACTGATACCTTTCCAAATAATATAAAACTGACCCTACAAGCTCCTTTTCTTAGGTCATTAATTCTATAAGACCATAGATAATTAACAAGTACACATGAGGGAAATAATTATTATCAAAGATTCCCAATCAGCTTACAAAGTTTATAGGTGCACAAAAGGAAAGCAGATTTGTCAAGATGTGATACTGAATATTAGAATTTTTTTTTTCTGGATTCAGTGCATGACCTTTGCTCATTTTCAGTAGTAAATGCTCAATGACTTGTTTCAGAAATGCCTTTTATAGTGAGGGGCGAGAAGAAGAAAAAGAATAAGTTCCTCTGGCAGCAAATTAGTAACTCATCAAAGGCCTGGCAATTATGTGTCTTGGAAGATATTCCTGTTTGAGACAAAAAAGTAGAAATGGGGCTGTTGTACACAGGAATCTCACCATTGGGAAGCTTTCATTTGTTCTCTTGGCAGAGGTCAGAGATACCCCTGTTCTGCTGGATAACAGTGAGGTGTCTTATCAGTTTAAAATACTGTGGATGCAGTGATGCTTTGTTTGCCCTATATTTTGCTTTGCTTAAGTATGTGTCACTAATTTTAATTTATGATTCTGTTTCTGTAAAACTGCAAACATGTTACTTCTCTTGTTAACTAAACCCACCTTGAGGTATAAACACATGGCTTACCACCCATGTCTGCCCAATTCTTGTCTCTAGTGGGAGTGCAAGACCAATTCTTCTTTTTAGCAAATAGCACTTTCACACTCATCCTGCAGCTTGAAAACTCTCTTTGGCTATTGTTGTCTGAGAAGTGGTGCCCAGGAGTGTGCATTGGGGGTGGCTCATGCTGGTGGGTTCAAGGGATAGCACCCACATGGGAGTCCTGAAGTGACATCACAGAATCACAGAATATTAGGAATTGGAAGGGACCTCAAAAGATCATCTAGTCCAATCCCCCTGCCAGAGCAGGAACACCTAGATGAGGTTACACAGGAAGGCGTCCAGGCGGGTTTTGAATGTCTCCAGAGAAGGAGACTCCACAACCCCCCTGGGCAGCCTGTTCCAGTGTTCCATCACCCTCACTGAGAAGAAGTTTCTTCTCAAATTTAAGTGGAACCTCTTGTGTTCCAGTTTGAGCCCACTACCCCTTGTCTTACCATTGGTTGTCACTGAGAAGAGCCTGGTTCCATCCTCGTGACACTCACCCTTTATATATTTATAAACATTAATGAGATCACCCCTCAGTCTCCTCTTCTCCAAACTATAGAGACCCAGCTCCCTCAGCCTTTCCTCATAAGGGAGATGCTCCACTCCCTTAATCATCTTTGTCGCCCTGCGCTGGACTCTCTCCAGCAGGTCCCTGTCCTTCTTGAACTGAGGGGCCCAGAACTGGACACAATATTCCAGATGCGGTCTCACCAGGGCAGAGTAGAGAGGAAGGAGAACCTCTCTTGGCCTACTGACCACCCCCCTTCTAATACACCCCAGGATGCCATTGGCCTTCCTGGCCACAAGGGCACAGTGCTGGCTCATGGTCATCCTCCTATCCACCAGGACCCCCAGGTCCATTTCCCCTTCACTGCTCTCTAATAGGTTATTCTCCAACCTGTACTGGAACCTGGGGTTGTTCCTGCCCAGATGCAGGACTCTACACTTTTCTTTGTTATATTTCAGCACATTTTTCACAGCCCAACTCTCCAGCCTGTCCAGGTCCCGCTGGATGGCAGCACAGCCTTCTGGCGTGTCAGCCACTCCACCCAGCTTAGTGTCATCAGCAAACTTGCTGATAGTATACTCAATTCTCTCATCCAGGTCATTGATGAATATATTAAATAATACTGGCCCCAGCACTGACCCTTGAGGCACTCCACTAGATACCGGCCTCCAACTGGACTCTGCGCCATTGACCGCAACTCTCTGGCTTCTGTCCTTCAGCCAGTTCGCAGTCCACCTCACCACCTGACCATCCAGTCCACACTTCCTCAGTTTAGCTGTGAGGATGCTGTGGGAGACTGTGTCAAACACTTTACTGAAGTCAAGGTAGACCACATCCACCGCTCTGCCATAATCCAACCACCGTGTTATGTCTTCATAAAAGGCTATGAGGTTGGTCAAGCATGACTTCCCCTTGGTGAAGCCATGTTAACTGCCCCTAATGACCCTCTTATCCTCGATATGCCTTGAGATGGCACCAAGGATAAGGTGTTCCATCACTTTCCCAGGGATGGAGGTGAGGCTGACCGGTCTATAGTTACCCGGGTCCTCCTTCTTGCCCTTTTTGAAGATTGGGGCAACATTTGCTTTCCTCCAGTCCTCAGGCACCTCTCCCATTTCCCAAGACTTGGCAAAGATGATGGAGAGTGGTCCAGCAATGACTTCAGCCAGCTTCCTCAGTACCTGGGGGTGCATCCCATCTGGACCCATGGATTTATGGATGTCCAGATTGCTCAATTGCTCCCTAACCCAGTCCTCATCAACTAAGGCAAACTCCTCCAATTTCCAACTTCCTCTGGGTCCTCAGGGGTACTGAGCTCCTCAGGACAGCCTCCAGCAGAGTAGACAGAGACAAAGAAGGCATTCAGCAACTCTGCCTTCTCTGTATCTTCTGTCACCAGGGCACCCACCCCATTCATCAGTGGGCCTACATTGCCTCTGGTGTTGGTTTTATCTGCCATATATTTGAAAAAACTCTTTCTGTTGTCCTTGACCCCTCTAGCCAGGTTTAATTCTAAGGAGGCCTTAGCTTTCCTAGTTGCCTCCCTACATCCTCTGACAACAGCCTTATATTGTTTCCAAGTGGTCAGCCCCTCCTTCCATTACCTGTAAACTCTCCTCTTCCATTTGAGCTTACCCAGCAGTTCCTTGTCTAACCACGCAGGTCTCCTGGCTCCCTTCCTTGACTTCCTAAGTGTTGGGATGCTTTGATCTTGAGCTTGGTAGAAGCAGTCCTTGAATGCCAACCAACTATCTTGGGCCCCTTTACCTTCGAGCAGCCTTGCCCATGGGATTTCCCCCAACAATTGTTTGAAAAGGCCAAAGTTTGCCCTGCTGAAGTCCAGGGTTGCAATTCTGCTTGCTATTCTGTTCATGCCACACAAGATCCTAAACTCCACCCTTTCATGGTTGCTACAACCAAGGCAGCCCTCAACCTTTACTGCTTCAACTAGACCCTCCTTCTTAGTGAGGATGAGATCCAGCAGCTCTCCTCTCCTAGTCGGTTCCTCCACCATTTGCATCAGAAAGTTATCATCAATGCACTGGAGGAACCTCCTGGACTGTGGCTGGGTTGCCGAGTAGTCTTTCCAGCAAACATCAGGGAAGTTAAAATCCCCCACGACGACCACGGCCTGTGACTGTGAGGCCGCTCTCAGCTGCCTGTAGGAGGCCTCATCAACTTCCTCACCCTGATCTGGTGGCCTGTCATAGATACCCACAACAGTATCACCCCTGCCAGCCTGCCCCTTAATTCTCACCCACAGACTCTCAACCTGCTCCTCATCTGTGCCAGGACAGAACTCAGTACATTGTAGTTGCTCTCTCATGTAAAGAGCAACCCCACCACCCCACCTGGCTGGCCTGTCTTTCCTGAAAAGGACATAGCCAGCTATGAGCACGTTCCAGTCATGTGAGCTGTCCCACCAATGTCTCTGTAATTGCCACCAGCTCATAATCTACTGACCGAGCACAGGTTTCTAACTCCTCCTGCTTATTCCCCATGCTGTGTGCATTGGTGTACAGGCATTTCAGGGTGTGAGCTGAGCTCACCGATTTCACCCTATGGGGATGGGAGGCCTCCCAGTCTTCATCAATTCTAGAGTGCTGCCCCACTGGTGCCAGCCCAGCTACAACCCCATCCCCCTTCAAATCTAGTTTAAAGCTCTCCAAACGAGTCCTGCCAATTCCTGTCCCAGCATCCTTCTGTCCCTGCGGGATAAACCTTTCCCACGTATCACTGTCTGGACTGGTGTCTTATAAAACCAGTCATTATCAAAAAATCCAAAACCCTGCCTGTAGTGCACAGACAAAGTGGTTGTTAGCCTCTGAGGCCACAAATTGCTCAGACACTTATTTATAATATCCAACTAACAATTAAATAATGTGGATCAGAAACCCTGCTCTAAGAATCATCCTCCTCCTCAGCTGGGATCGAAGTAGCCTTTGGTATATGACAGCAAACAATCAGAAAACAATACCTGCAGTACTGATGATGTCTCTATAATGCATATATTAAGTCACTTGCCTTCACCTGCTAAGCAGGTCTAGAGTACAAATGAACATAATGTACTTTGGAACTGAAATTTACTATCCATTTCTTCAGAAAATTGACATAAAAACCAGAGAAAGAATGGTGTGCTTGACAAATGATCTTTAAAAACATTTTCTGAGGCTGTTCTTTTTCCAGCAACCTTTTCACATTTGATTAATATTCCTTCCTGTTTTCTGATGCAGAACATTACTTCTTTGAGCTGCATGGATCAAAATCTGAAAGTGAAAAAATCCACAAATTTTTACTTCTAGGAAAATGGACTCTATGACACTGTCCCAAACGACATCCTTGTTTCTAAACTGGAGAGACATCAGTTTGGTAGGTGGACCACTCAGTGGATAATGAACTGGCTGAATGGCCGCACGCAAAGAGTTGTGGTCAATGGCTCAATGTCCAGCTGGAGACCAGTAACGAGTGGTGTCCCTCAGGGATCGGTGTTGAGGCTGGCCTTGTTCAGCATCTTTGTCGGTGACATGGACAGTGGGATTGAGTGCACCCTCAGCAAGTTTGCCGATGACACCAAGCTGTGTGGTTCAGTTGATACGCCAGAGGGAAGGGATGCCATCCAGAGGGACCTCGACACACTTGTGAGGTGGGCTGATGCCAACCTGATGAAGTTTAACCATGCCAAGTACAAGGTCCTACACCTGGGTTGGAGCAACCCCAGGCACAGCTACAGGTTGGGCAGAGAAGAGATTCAGAGCAGCCCTGCAGAGAAGGACTTGGGGGTGTTGGTCAATGAAAAAATGAACATGAGCCGGCAGTGTGCGCTCGCAGCCCAGAAAGCCAACTGTATCCTGGGCTGCATCAAAAGGAGCGTGACCAGCAGGTTGAAGGAGGTGATCCTGCCCTTCTACTCTGCTCTCGTGAGACCTCACTTGGAGCATTGTGTGCAGTTCTGGTGTCCTCAACATAAAAAGGACATGGAACTGTTGGAAGAAGTCCAGAGGAGGGCCACAAGGATGATCAGGGGACTGGAGCACCTCCCGTATGAAGACAGGCTGAGAAAGTTGGGGCTGTTCAGCCTGGAGAAGAGAAGGCTGCGTGGAAACCTCATAGCAGCCTTCCAGTATCTGAAGAGGGCCTACAAGGATGCTGGGGATGGACTATTCATCAGGGACTGTAGTGGTAGGACAAGAGGTAACTGCTTAAAACTTAAACAGGGGAAGTTTAGATTGGGTATAAGGAAGAAATTCTTTACTGAGAGGGTGGTGAGGCACTGGTTGCCCAGGGAGGTTGTGAATGCTCCATCCTTGGTGGTGTTCGAGGCCAGGTTGGATGAGTCCTTGGGTGACATGGTTTAGTGTGGGGTATCCTTGCCCATGGCAGGGGGATTGGAACCAGATGATCTTAAGGTCCTTTCCAACCCTAACTATTCTATGATTCTATTTCCATATCTTGGGTTTATCATGTTGTCAAGACACAATAAAACTATGTATTTTTTGCATATAAAGCAAGAAAAAGAAAGGGAAAAGGAGCTAAAAGTTTTTTAAACTAAACTTGCTTTGCAGTTAAACACTTTGCAGCTGTCCCAAACACATCATGTCAAATACTCTTGGATTATGTTCAGCTGTGTATGGGAGCACAAGAGTTCATTCAAAATACTCTGTGAAGGAAAACAAAAGACAAGTTCATTTAAAAGGGATCACTGGATTTCCCTTCGATAAATGCATGTATTAACAACCCACATAAAACATTGAATCTGTTTCAGTAAAGTATTTGACGCTTTTCCCTACTGGCAACATTAACAATATTATTTGAAACATTTGTGGGTTAGGCTGATGTAATCATTCAGTTACCTGGAAATGTCTTGGGCACTGTGGATTGTCTACCTATGTTATTTGCAGGATAAAATGCTGTATGGCTATTAAAAAACTTAATGCAAGTCCTTGGATGAGGTCTGACATGCTTCTGAGAGACAGTCTAAATAGGAAGGTGGCATTTAGGAATGCGTAGAGTTTCCATAAGTGTCCTAACCTATCTGTTTGAATTAAATCAAAGTGCTCTAATAACTGTGCTTTGCACTGCAGTAATTGCAAAGCTACAGCCTCCAAACAGCCACACCAACAACCACACTTTGTGTGTATGGTTGTGGGTGTGGCTATTTGGAGGCTGTAGCTCTGCAATTACTGCAGTGCAAAGCAAAGTGTGTTACTGCAGTATAAAAGCAACCACAAAGTGTGGTTGTTGGTTTGTTTTCGCATTTAAGGGCTTTTTGTTTGCTTTTCTTTTTTCCCAGAGATTATGGCATGGGACATAAATGTGTGCTGAAGAACACCACTGCTGGAAGTAAACCATATCTCTTTGTGGAGCCTCAGGAGTTGGGGATTGGTGTTAAAAGCATGAAGAAAGTGGAGAAGATGAGGAATGAAGCAGAGGGTGGGTGGGCTGTTCTGCTCCAGGCAAGCAGTGTGGGGGACCAGCAGGCACACAGGGCTGGAGGCAGGAGTGTTTGTGTTGATCAGCAGGCCCCGCACAAGGGCAAGCAAGAGACCATCGTGGTGATGTCAACACAGAGGTCAGCCTGGGGTGCGTGTGCTTACCGGGTACCAGACTTTCCCTGTGGTGAATTGCCATGCCTATTTCCCTCCGAGCCTATCTCCTGTACAGAAGAAGGGTGTACCTGGCTAAAGGACATGGTTACCAGTTGATTACTCCCACTAATGCAGATGAGTGTTAGAGAAAGATCCACAGATCAAGTTTCCTAAGTTGGCAGTCAAGAATAGAAACTCTTTTTCTTTTTTTTCTTTTCAACTTAACTTGTGAATGGAATTATTTTAGTATGGAATTCATTGATGGGATCCATACACAAAATGTTACAACATTCTAACTGCTCCTTCTGTTGAATAACCATACCATAGGGTAACTTTGCTCTTACACAGCCCAGATTTCCAAAGACGTACTTTCTATTATGAAAAAAATAAGCACCTTTTGAAAAAATTTAATTTTCCCAGGGTACTTTAATTCCATGCATCAGAATAGGAGATGGTCTATATAAGCCAGTTTCTTCAATAGCATAATAGATGAGATGGAGTTATGAAAAAAAGAATGAATGCTTCCTTTGTTCGTTGTCTATTTTACTACTGATCTGAAGGGCTATAAGTAATTGCAATAAACAGTTTATTGCTGACTATTGTCTCTGTTGTTTTGGACACCTCTGTGAAATAAAAGAAAACTCTGACAGGGGAATACATTTACATTTGATTTGACTGCTTTCTGTCACTTCCAGTTTAATCAGTCTTTGGAAATCTATTGAAATGTTCTGGGCTTTTTTGAAACAACTATTTTAAAAAATAATTTGCACGGAAAAGCCAGACACAGTGAATAAAGCAGCATTTATGCAAACTTCCAAAATGACACTATGTCTGCTGCAATCTTTTATAAATATTTATGATACTAATTACAGAGCTTGTCCTAGTTTGCCAGAAAGTGGGGTAACCAAAACTCATTAAAAAAATAGTAAATGTAGTAAGCAGTATCTTATTATAGCTATAAATTAACATTGAGGTAATATGCAAAAAGTCTTACCTTGAACATTTTTATATAAATTATCCCCTGAAGTAAGTGAAAGGAAAGCAGAATGCGTAAAAGTGGATGTAAACTTTACATCTTAATATGTCACAAAACTCAGTTAATAATTTCTATTATGCTTTTTGAAAAGGCAGCCGTACATTATATTTCTACCTGCTCTGAGTTACAGCTGGACTATTCCAGCTTTGCATTAAAGATACCTTCTCCTGATGCCAGCCATCATTAATCACTGGATTAAAAACAAACAAACACAACCATCAAACCTGGAAAAGGCTTGCATTGTGAGATACTGGTGTTGGATTGAGTGTATTTGCTTGTTTGTTTAACAACTCAAATGAGTAACTTTCTTGACTCTGTCACTCCTTGGTATACATGCTATTGACTTTTTTCATTCTCCCTTTTCCGCTTGTAAGGAACTTTTGCTCCCTGCCTCTCCAGATTTGATCCAGAACTTATTAATGCTCCTTCACATTCACTGGCATTGGAAAAGACTAAGGTTAAGACTGCTTATATATAAGGAGCATTTCCATAGGAATCTGTAGAGGAAAAAAAATTAGGCTTATCTTCAGTCCCTGATAAGCTCCAAGACTCCAAGAAGGCAGAGAGGAGGATTCCGGGATTTATAAATAAATTGACCAACTGAGAGTGTTTTTATAACAGCGGATTCCGGGATTTATAAATAAATTGACCAACTGAGAGTGTTTTTATAACAGCATCTCCATAAATGAGGAAGTGTCCTTTAAGAGAATATTAGCACAGAGAAAGGGCATTTACATACTTTAAAATTTCATTTAAAACTTTTGTATATCCCCCTAATATTTCTTTATTCTAATTGTCCACCTGGATGTGTGCTGGGCATGGCTTTATCTGTGTTGCATTGCTAAGGAAATGCCAGGCTGCATCCTTTCAGGGTAAGGAACCAGTTGTTAACTTGTTTGCTGTAATGAAAAAGAAATAGATTGTGCATTGTAATAAATGAATGGCTGTTTAAGGTCTTCAGAGTTACTGTTAAAGATGGGTAATGCCCACACACAATCCTATAGAAACAGTGAGATTAAATCTCAACTACTCTGGCTCCATTGCTGGTGATGGTGAAGATATGTAGTACAGCATTACAGATCCTCTATTTCAGGAGTAGTGCTATACAACATTTGCAGAGTCCTATCTGTAGATTTCCTTCCCATGAGATTCTTCTCTGTCTTAAATTCCCCTTGAATTCAAATATTTTTCCTTACTCTTTTTACAGTATAGATCAGACTAAAAAATCTGGCAGATAGGAGGAAAGAGGAAATTTCTATTAAAACCCAAATAAGGACAGCATACAACCTCATTGTTCCTGAGGGAAGGTACATGGGAATCAAAAGTAAAAAAGAGCCCTTGTTCTGGCTAGGAGAATTGATACAGCTTTTCTATACAAGAACTCCCACAGTTTTTTGTCACTGAGCATGAATGAATCTATTGGTGCCTTAGCACCTCAGCAGGTTGGTGCAATGATGTCTGTAAGAGAGATGTGACACTGTCTCCAACTCAGGGCTCCTTCCACAAGTGACTGACAAGTACCCAGCCCCACTGGCTGCCTGTCCTGTCTCCCAGCCTGAAAGTCCTTACCTCAGGACTGCAAACTGTGGGCACCTCTCCTCCACAAGTTGTCCTACCAGGCTTGCCACCCAGCTGTGCACATAGCCATTCCACAGGCTGTCTTCTGGCCACTCTGCCACAAGCATCCTTATAGTGTGTGTCCTGATTTATATTTGAAAATATCAGAATAAGGTATCACATTCCTAGGAACTGCAATGCTGCTGTAAGCCTTAACGCATCTATTTGCATGTGCAAAAGCTCTGTTTGATGCAACAGGGGCAGTTACTAGTATGTAAACTGCATTTTAGAAATTCATCTTACCTCTTTGGGAACTTTTACCTCTGAGTACTTTAAGAACTACTAGAAATTATTTCACCCTCTTTATTATATTTGAGACAACTGAAAGTTACTTTCCTTCCCTACTCTTTTCCAGTTCCAGCTTTTGATTCATTGTGGCAGATTGCATTAAGGAATTCAGATTACATTAATACTACTGTGTAAACCCACAGAGAAGTGCTAGCAATTTTATGGTGGTTTATACTGCAGTCAGCAATGGAGAAGGAGAGCAGAGAAAGGTGTAGAATTGGCTATTAAGGATGATTGAATGGTTAAAGCTATCACTCAAGCTGTGGAGCTAGAAATCAATACTTGATTTCTAATTGTGATTTCAAATCCAGTAGATAAAGACACAGTGATGGTGATATCAAGTGCAAATACAAAGGAGACTCATATATACCTGCCAGTGCTATTGTGAGACTGAGCAGTGGATGGATATGCAAAGAAAAATCTGAGATTCAGAATTGGGAAGAGATGTGTAAAATGATTGATGTGCTGGGTGAGAAAGGTATATCTACAGGTTTTGCACAATTCTCCTTCCTGCAGATTACCAACTTTCCCATCTATGAAAAAAGAACTTTATTTCTGCATGGAAAAAGTGCCATCATACAACCTTGTGGGTAGAACAGTACCAGCTCATTGTACCAAAGTAAAATATGAAATGCCAGTGCTCGAGCAGCAGACATCACCTCACAGTTGCTGCTGAGCTTTTGGCTCAGTATGCTTTCTTGCATTCCAGGAGCACTTTGGCTCCTCTGAACTCTCTTTGTTTTTTATCTTTTAATTTTAACAGAACTACTTATTTCTATTAACAGATTTAGGAGTTAGAAAAACCATAGTTTTGTCAGAAGAAAAAAAAAAAAAACAAAACTAAAAAGAAGGCAAAGTGAGTTTTAGCAAGCAGCCAGTGATTCTGTAAGCATCAATGGACAACTTCTAAGGCCATATGAAAACTGGTGGACAACTTTGTTGTTCAAAATAAATGAAGAAAAGCAAAAAAAAAAAAGAAAAAAGAAATAGATAAGTGGCTATATGCCATCCAGATATCTTACCCATAAAAACATAAAGATGTCTAAAAGGAGCTACAGATATTTAGGGCTCCACAGATGAACAAAAAAATTAATAAAAGAGTTCAAAACAACTGGTTTTACATTCTTTCTGTTCAAGGGCAGCATAGCAGCACAACTTCTTTTGCTTTATAGCAATGATCTTTTTCCATATGAAAAGAATCCTTTTCCCCTCAGGGTTGACTTGCTTTTACCACTGCTCGCTACTTAAATTTTGGACAGAAACTGCTTACATGAAGGCTATGACATGAAACTGAAGTGGTACTATAATTCTTCCTCTGTGCCTGTCTGGGAAATGTCTCCCTGTACGCTGCAGCCCTAAAGCACTTTTCCATTGACTAGAGGCTTCTGGTAAGACCTTGTTCTATTGGGTTGAAGCGCCTATGTCTTACACATGCTGAAATCAGCATGATTTTCAGGTATCCACACAGCCAAGATACAGCTTCTCAATGACAATTATACAGGTTATGTTACAGTAAGAATTCAAACTGCCTTACAGTTAATGTGGCATAAAATCATCAAGAACTAGGGATTTCAGTTTGGGGTTTCAATTTCAAAGGAAATTAATGAGCACATTCTCTTGCAAAGATATCTTTTTTGACATAGGATCATTGCTGTCTCGGGAAGAACTGACTACTTGAAAGCTCATTTTGTTTTGTTCTATTTTGTTTCCCCAGTAGCAATCATTATTTCTCAGTATAAATTTTTAAAGTTGATCCTTACAAGAAGAGTTTCAGATCTGCTTTTGAAGGACATGTTTTGTGCCAGTAACTTTGCTTGCACTGGGGAACATTACCAGCAAGGACTCAGCCAATCTGATTCAACAGAAGCTGTGCTAGTAAGATTGGATCACAAGAAGAGCCAAAAAATTGCAAGCTAGTTTTACTTTCTCTCCTAATGGTAAGCTTTTTTTGTCCTTTCACTCTTACCTTTCTGATATGAAGTGATGGAAAAATATGTCCTGCACAAATCTCCTGCAGCCAGTTCATCTGAATTCCTACATTTAGTGATGTGGACTGAAAAGTGAAAGAGGTTTATTTTTATTATTGTAAAAGAAAAGATGCTGCATTAGAGAGATGCATTTGTTGTTGATAAAAAGACTGATTAACTTACATGTACAGCTGCCTTCAAGGCTGACAGTCATCCACTTGACAGGATAGAGCAGTCAGATCTACCAGATATGAATATTTCATAGCAAAACTTGGCTCTTTCTGATAAACAAGGGAGAGGTGCTGGTGGCAGCACTGCCACAGGCCAGCTTCTGTCAGAGCGAAGGAATTGCCCTGAGTGGCAATGAGCTTTGTAGCGTGTAAAAGGCCTTCGCTACACCACTCTTTGACTGAAGAATCTTGAGCCTATGATTTTCTGATCTCCTTTTACATTGTGAAGTTATTTGAGTGTTCCATGATGTTAGCATGTATTTCCTTGAAAGAAAATAACACGATGTTGGTAGTAATTATATATGTGGTTAAAATGTTCCAAAGGTAGAATGATAATTCTGTCTTCTGGAAGGACATGATAATCAAGGTCTTTATTTGGTTAATAAAGGTGTTGGGTGACTAAGGGCAGTTGCAAGAGATAACTTGTCTACTACACCTAAAACAGGGAAGGTGTCTACCAACCATCTATCACTGTGTAAGCCCTATTTTATCTACAGTTGGTTTTATTCATTGCTATATTTTCTATATTACTCCTGTACATATTGTCCTTACGTTAGCTATATAACTTATTCAGCTGTACGACAGAATTTTTAAGAATAGTTCCAAATTTTTTCTGAATGAGTAACTTGAAGCTGGCTAAAATATATGCACAGGCACCTAAATGAGTGCTAAACCACCTTAAATGAATGCTTGGACTTCTGAAGAGGGAATGCAGTCCCCAGCTTGGAGATATCCATCTTCTGAAGTCAGTTATTCCACTGTATACTATATGTTATCAAATTACTGCAGACCCAACCACTACCTTTTTGCTTTGTGTGCAACAGAGAAATTGCTTACTTGAAGTTTTTAGTGTCAGAATAATCCAGGGCAGTAACACAAATCTAAGTAAAAATAAGTGATATTTAAATCTTCAGGATGGTTTGTTGGATGTGAACCTACATTGCAAAAGTTGCAACCAGTAGGTTATTGTTTTCTGATCTACATACCTATAAATCAACCAATATTATTTATTTCTTTACCAGAACAATCAAGATGGATTGTTATAAACATGCTTATTCCAAAATATTCCCTTAACTAAAAATCTAGGTCTAACACAGTTCCTTTGAAACAATTAGGTCACAACATTTCTAGTTTGATTCATTGCCCATCTATTTTTTTCCAGAAAAATAAACCATGCAGTCAGATTTATGTGCTTATTATGTAAAACTTGAAGACTCACAGGTTGTCAAAGACACCTCTTGCGCTATCAATAAACAGAAAAGCAACAAATTTAGCAGAAAGTTTAAGCAGTGCTAATCCCTTAAAGAGGTAGCAAAACTCAGCCTCTTTAATTAGTAGAAATCAACTGCTGTCTAAAGGAAACAACAAATGTAATTCCTTGTTTCCCTTACATTTTGCAACTAATTGATTAGCTCCAGATTCTACTAGCTTTCCGCACGAAATTAAAATTTTTAGTCCAGGAGTAGTCACATACAGCTGAATAAGAATATGTGGGGAGTATGGATTCAATCACTGCTAACAAGGACAGCAGGATCTACTTTCATTGGTAATATAAATTAAAAGAACTGTATTTATTTTGCAACCTAGTCATCAAAAAAGGTAAGATATTACCCAGAAAAAAAAAAAAAAATTGCTCTCTCTCATTCTCTCTTAGTAATTGTGTTTTGCCTCTCTGTTGGTGGACAATGATTAGAATGGCATTCAGTGCAAGACGCAAAGAAAAAAAAAAGGAATTCGTAAAGTTAAGTAATTGCATAGGAAGTTTCAAGATTTTTAACGCTGTTGCTTTTGGGCTAGAAAAGGTGAACAAATCTTCCAGAAATTTATTTTCTTATAGGTGGAACAATTGTTCCTTGACATGTGCCTGAACTGCAACAAATTTTTCTGAAAAAGTGTCCTCAGTTGTATCATTTCAGTATATATATCCTTGCAGTAATTATATATGCAGGCTCTAGCAATAGCAACATAAATATAGAAGTCTATATAATTTGAAGCAAATGCAGATGTTGCAGGACATCATTTTTCTCATGTAAAGCTAAGCTTATCTGGTGTTCCCAGGTACTGTTCCTAGGTACATTGTGAGCTTAATTGTTTGTAGCTTTTCTGAACATTCTAAGAATAGAAAAGTAAAAGAAGAGGTATTGGGTATTGTGCTTTTTAAGACTCAGAGGTTAATGTGGAGAAATATTTCGGTGTGCTTATGCAACAGCATCTACTGCACCTCCATAAGCATCTAAATACATTTTCAGGGGGTAAGTTAGCAGACACACCTGAGATGCTTCCTTTTGAGTGTGTCTGTGTTTTGGGTGTCCCTGCTGTGACTACTTCCACCCCTTAAAGCACAAGGTGAGCTAAGCCCTGGCTTATGCAATGACTCATGTAAAAGGAGAGTGAGCTGCTGCATGTCTCCTCCCTTAGGGCTCTTACCTAGCTATGTTCGTGATATAGGAGTGTCCAAGTATATTTTTAAAGAATGAAAAAAGAAATAAGAACTGAAAAGATAGAAAATATTCTCTCTTCATTTTTTTTTGCTTTCTTTTTTTTTAATTTAGAGAACTATCAGGAACAGAGACTGTTTTTTACTTGTTCCGGCACAGTTTCTGCAGGGAAGAGGTGCTTTCAGGTCAAATCCAAATATTTCAGGAAAAAATGCTGGCAGGATCAGATCAGAACTTCCATCAGTGAAGTCACAGGGATTATTGTGGACGAAAGTGCTCATTAATGGGGCACCTGTTGGTCTCAGGACTCACCAGGGTTTGCATTTAACTTGAAGAAAAAAAAAGAACCAAAAGTTGCAGAATTAAGTTTAAAAAAATATAAAATTTTCAGAGTGAAATAGACAAATTAATTCTTCTACCCTCAAAGTGCTATTAGCCAGCATATCATTGATTTCTTTGACAACAGAATTACAAAAACTGTAGCAAGAGCTGTAGTAATGATGGATGGCAAGATAAGTTATGAGGGAAATGTAAATGACTAAATACTGATTAAATGTTGAGAAGCAGATGAAATGTTTTACACTTCCAGAAAAATTTATGAATAGGGTAATGATTGCAAATTGATCTCAGGAAAGTATAAATCTGGAATTGTTAAGTGCTGTTGAGAAGGGTCAACTGGACCCTGAAATAGTCTCTCAAGAAAAGTGACAGAAGCCTTAAAGGTGAGACTATAACTGTCCAGAACATCCAAGAATATGACACTGATGATGTGATGGGCTGCACTAGCAGTCTATATTAAAATCCTGCGTAATCTTTTTCTGTGGCTCTATGAACACATTCAAGAAATCTACAGTACATAAAAGTCTTCTGTGCACCCCTATCACACATAGAGGGACCCTTAAAAACTTGCATGACTTTAAAATCAACCATATGTACTCATTGTCTAAAATAGCAGCAAAAACCACAGTAATGGAAGGGAAATTCTGAGTCTGGTTCATTTTTCATGCCAGAAAACACACCACATAATCTCATTCAGAAATGTGTGAGGATCCAGTTTAAAAGTAATTAGATCTTGCCCCTCTGATTCGATACAATAACTGCTGTCTCAGAACCTCATGCTGCTGTCCCAGAACCTCACTCCTCTCACACAAACCTTCATCCAATTTCTACCCATATTTATTCACGACTGCTTACATTCATTTGTTCTTGTGCCAGCAGCATCCTTTGGTTTAAATAGCTCTTCTCTTCCCTGGTATCTTCTAGAGAGGACAATTACAACCTCTTTTCTTCCCTTGTGTTGCTAGGCTAAACAAGCCAAGTGCCTTTACTCTCCTCATGTAAGACAGGCTCATCATTCCCCTGATCATTTTAGTAGCAGTGCGTGGCACTTTCTGCAGCTCGAGTTAATCTTTCTTGCATGTGGGTGACCAAAGTGTGCACAGCATTCCTGATGAGCTCTTGCTGATACTTTATGCAGGGGTATTTATAGGTTGCCTGTCTTCAGTGGGAATACCTCACCTGATGTATTAGCTTTTTTCATGACCACAGCAACATTTGAGGCTCATAGACCTGCTGTAATTGATTAAACCACTAAATCTTTCTTTGTCACTTTCAGTAGATGAGTTCCATGTTTATACTAGTGGGTCTTGCTATTGGTCTTTAAATGAATAAGACAGCACTTTGTATGATTAAATTTCATCCCTTCTCAGTTACCTATGTTGACCAGGTCATTCAGTTCTTTCTGTATGATATTCTGATTCTCCTGTGTATTGATGATGCCTCTCAAATTTTTACTATCAGTAAATTTAATTATTACATTCCCATTTCTTGTTTCCAGGTCATTATTGCCTAACATCAGTCTGTGCAAGTCTCAGAGGACTTTACAAGTAACTTCTGCTCAGTCCAATCAGTAAAGTCTGTTATCATTTCTGTTTTGTGGTTTTTTTCTAATTATTCCTATAGTAACGACCATTTCCATTATCTTAGCATGACTATTTCTTGTAAGATACCATTCCATGATCCATTTAATTGGAAACAGGTAAGAGAAATCCATCACTCTCCCTTTGTTCAAAAAAATACACGTTAGCAAAGGGGATGTTTAGCATGACTAAAACCATCACTGGCAGAGCTTTTTTATTATTTTTGCCAACCTATTTAATTCAACCTGTATTTACCTATACTTATGTCTCTTTCTTTTAAAGTTTTTTCAAAAGCCCAGTAAAAGGCTGATGATGGGCAAGTTGTATCATGTTTATTTTGAATACTTTTCCTTGGCATGGGTTTCTCTACTAGTCTGCAGTCAGACAGTATCACTTCAAGCTGGAAGGTCAATTATAAAATCTTTCTACTGGACCTAACATTATGGATCAGGACACATATACTCACAGGTCTGCATTTGCCACCTCAGTCTGTGTATATTTGCTTTCTACATGTAGACATGGCAATTTCTTATTCTAAATATAATTCTGATAGCAGTTTAACATCATCTTCCTTACTGGAAAATGAAGCAAAGGACACATCATGTTTGTCCCACATTTTAATCCCTTCCGCACTGCCTGCTGCTCCCTATATGTTTTCCCTGTCTGTCCTTTTTGTATTTCTGCAATAAGAAAATCTCCTACTCAGTTGCCTACTGAGAGGTTTGTGTGTGTATAGTTTTGTTTTTTTTTTTTTTTTTTTTTTTGCAAGATCTAACATAGTTTGATTATTTTGGCTATTTTGCCTTTATCATGTGCCCCCTGCTCTCCCCCAGATAGATGACAGTTTTTTTTTAACAATCAACCATCTGTTTTATTTTTTGCAGCTTTTAGTTTGTTTTCAGTATCTTTGACTGAAAGGAAGAAAGATATTCTTTGTCAGTAGAATATCAGATAATCTTTTTTAAGCCTAAGAGAACTTTCCTAAGGCAACTTCTTTATAAACTGCAATACTACAAGTATAAAAAGGCTCTATAAGAGCAGAAGAGGCCCGAGGCTTATATAAGACAGGATCTGTTTGCTTCAGAGAAAGGAGAGGTGACCAGGATGTTTTAAGTGTGCTGAAGAAAGGAAATAACTTAGAAAGAGGAGGGTAAGGTGAGAAATGGAACATGGGTATTATCTGGGATATTCCTCCACAGATGACTTGTTTGTATGGAAAGCATTTATCACAGTCATTATCAATATTTTCACATATCTCTAAAGAAAATATTGTATTTTCTCTGGCTTTTTTCTTTGTCTCATCTTGCTTTTTTACAATGTTCAGGTATTTTTGCTAGATACAAAATGTGAATGAGATCTTCAAATGTGAAGATTACATCTTGAAAGCAAAGGCTGGGGCAAACGGCAGGCAAAGCAAGTACAGCTGAGACTTCTGGGGTAGGTAAGGAACAAGAAGAGAGGCACTAGAGGAAAAAAGCGTTTTATCAAGCCCATGAGTTAAGACTGGGGGGTGAAATGGTGGATGGATGGATGGATGGATGGATGGATGGATGGATGGATGGATGGATGGACAGACGGACGGACAGAAAGAGGATAATCACAGTCTGTCTCTGGAAAGAAGTATCTGCTATTCTTTATATTTTCTTCTGCTTATGAAGGAATCCTTATGAAACTGATTCAAATACAAAAGGAAATTAAAAATTTACTTTCTTTTTTGTTTTACCAGTTTACTCTCTGACTTTTCTCTACTTTTTTCAGTTTTAGTAAGACTACTTCCTAGGAAATTCACATCACATTGTCCTTTGGAGGGAGCTGGATAGAGATGTATTGTAGTGGAGCTCATGTTGCTTCATGCCTCAATAACTTGGGCACTACCTGGGGCATCAGGCTGGGTGGTGCACCTTAGGTCATGGCTTCACTGACACAGGTGGCAGCTCAGGTCTCTTTGCTGACTACAAACCTATGAAATAACAAGTAGAAATATAACAGAAGTATGGCAGCATAATGAACAAATTTATAACACTTATAAAAATATTTTTATATTATGCATCTCATACAAATAAGGTAAGGTCCTCATCAACTGCTGAATCAGTGATAAAATTCTATTCACTGGTGAAGTGATTTTCACCAAGGTTTTAACTTTGTGGTATCGCAGTTTGTAATTTGGTTTTCTTATTCTGCTTCCTATTGCTACAATTCCAGGGTTAGAGAAAACCGTTGGATCCAAGAAACTAGATTTTTGCTCTTCAAACTTGCTTGCAATTGGAAATGGAAAAGCAGATAATATGCAATTTTAGTTGCATAGCCAAGACCAATGTAAGTTGTCTATAACTTTCAGTGTCGTGTTCTAGCTGTCCAAGAGAAGGAGATGATCCAAATCTTCTCATCCTGTTCTATTTACATTTCCTTTTTCTAGTGCATGTAAGGCTTGGCAAAGAGCTCTTCTAAGCTCTGTTTCATCATGTGATGGGTAATCTCAAACAAAATGTGATGCTTGTATGTAAAATATTACGGAAGAGGATTAGGATGTTTTTATAGGACAAACATTTGAAAGAAAAATCACATCTGTCAGGGGGCTTGAAGCTAAATTAGGTAAAATACAGCAACTTCTACAAATACATGTGCAGCTGCAAAATATTGATGAATTTGACATTTTAAATGTGTAGGGAAATTATGTCCTTACAGGAACTAATTTTAACCTTCAAATGCTAAAATAAATTTTAATTTGCTCATATTTTCTCTATGTCCAGACAATGGTGTGGGTATGTTTAATAGTTATATTCATAGAAGCATTAGAAAACTAACAAATATTTAAAAGCATGTCAGTGGTTAATTGAAGTTACATAAAGAGTCAATGTGTTACGTAAGCAACCTAGTTTATTACCTTATTTTAACTCCTGAAAATATCCACTGAATATACACTTTGAAGAATAACTTCAGAGATTATTAATGCCCATCTGTAAAACAAGTACAGAAATAGTAATGGTCATACAAGTGAATGACAGCTATGGTATTTATAAGAAGCATGAATCCCATGACCTTATGATCTTTTTCAGTGAAACATTTAATAGAGATTACTATCTTCCTGCACTTTATTGGCTTTATCCTCACAACAAATACAACTGAGAAATGATTTGTCAGGGACAATTGTCACTAACCAGGTTTTAAAGTCAAGGATACAGTTTATGCACTTAAATGAGGAGATTAGACTGCCTTTGACTCAGTAAGAATAACTTTCTGGACACAGCAGTTTCTGTCATCTATTTTAGGATGCTGCACTGAAATGTCCTGATTTGGGACCCATCTATTTCTACAGGCTGCCAAGTGGCATACCTGATCTGCTATGTCTCCTGGGAAGCTGATACCTGCTGTCTTCAAGTTAAGATGCAGCCCAAGATGAAACCAAGATGAGAGTTTCCAGATAATAGAGCTACCTTACATGGTTGTAAGTGTCCTATTTAAACAATGATTTAAGTAACATTGGTTTATTTCAGGAATATTGTAGGTTTGTCTTGTCTTACTAACAGCCAGAGCTGGACCATACTGCCTTTTGTCGTCTCCTTGGGTCCTGAAATGCTCCACATCACTGTCTCCATCAGGTGGCTTAGCCTCCTGACAGCCAGGTCAATTGCCACAACAATCCAGATATAAGATTTCTGTATATATTTTGGTTTTCTAGTGAGAGAAGGGAGTAACAGCATGCCTTAATTCACAATAGCAGAAGAAAATTCTTTCAAACGCGGGAGCAACTCTTCTATCCTTAAGAGAGACACCTCTTCCTCATAAGAAACTATTTGCTGCATGTGTCTCCTGCTTCCTGAGCTAGAAGCCTCTAAAACTTGCTAGAAGCATGTGTGAGAGCAAGGGTGTGTGCTGATTGTGGGGCTTCCCTTGCTGAATTACAACCTGACCAATGTGGCATGTCAGCCTGCAGACTTGTATGGCTAGAACGAATTATGTTAGAGGCTGCTTTTAGGTACAGTTCCAACAATACTGCACTTACTACAAATTGCAAAGAAATCAAGAAAAAGCGCTGGGAGACAGGTATGCTAATGTCCTGCTGGAAGGAGCGTTTAATTAATGCAGAGAGCTATCCCTTTGGTGGACACATAAAAACTGCAGGCTGAGTATTCAGTATCTAAATTAATTACTTGCAAAATGATTACTTGGAGCTACACCAGCTTTTGCCTACTTAGCATTCATCAACATGACTGCCATAGCTTTTCTTGCAGGCCTGCGTAGAAGCACACATGCATGCCAAGAGAGGGAAACATGAGAAGGGATAAAATGAGAGAAGTGAGAAAAGCCTCAGCAGCATAGCATAGCCATTCACTCCCACCAAAACAATCCTGTACAGCTTTCTCAGAGCAAAGCCACAGAGATATAATGAAGAGAGATTACAACAGCTGTGCCAATCAGGCACGCAAGGTTTTAATGAAACACTCTTGTGCAGTATAAGAAAATTCAGGAAGGGCTGCACTATTACTATGAACTGTACAGAGAAATCATGTGGTATCAATATTCCCAAAAACATAGAAGTGGAGGATAAGGTAGCCAAAACTAGTTAGTATTTCTGTTGATGAAAGCAAAACTCTTTGAAGAAAATTTATGTATACCATTATATTCCACTTCTAAAGAAGGAAGTGCTACTCCCTTCCTTCACCCACTACCTCCTACAAATACAACCCAGCCTTTAAAGAGAGCAGTGACTTCCTCTGAGAAGTCTCCTCCTCCTACAGGTGCTCATCAAATCCATCTTCCAAATGCTGGATGGAGGAAATTCAAAGACTTATTCAGGCAATAAACTTTTATTGATACCTCTTACAGCTCTTTGGAGCAAGGAATACATACAACTGTCCAAAGACATTAGGCTTCAGTCTTTATACAGTGAAAATTTCAGTAAGCATTCAAGGGACTGTAAAAAAGTGAAGTTTGAACTTAACACAGATTCCTGTTAGCAGAAGCATAATTATCAGGCACATTTTAGGGGTGGTTTAGGACAGCAGACTGCCAACTAGGACTTAAATCTTTTATAGATCTTATTGTACTTTTAAGTAAGACCATTTTTAAGTCCTATCTAAGATTTTGGCAAATCTTTCACTTTTAATTGTCAGAGGAAAAGAAGGAAATAGGAAAAAAATGTTTTGATTTCTTAACCTTTCCTTCGCTTCTCTGTACTCTCAATGGCTTTTCAAAAATTGGTTGAAATATTACAATAGCATAATTTCCAACCAAAAATACATGCTTGCATAGGGGTGAAAAGGAGGGAAATGAAAGGTTGGTGAAATGTCTAACTGAAAAACACAATAATGTAACTTTAGGAACAGGAATACTCAGGGAAGATTTTACAGAAGGAACAAGGCACACAGCAGTAGAGAAACTGGGGAGCAGGATGTATTCTAGATCACCCCCAGTTTTCCTTAGTCCTTGCCACATCCCACCCTGATGCCACCACTGAGCAGGAAAAGACCTAGAATTTAATCTTTCTAATTATAGTTTCATTCCTTCATCCCTCACTAAATCTGTTCCCCATACTTGTAGCACCAGATGATGTGATTACATCAAACATTCCCAGCCTCTCCTGTGTGGCAGCCATCAGTAAGGCAAAGAAAAGTTATCTCTGAAAGAGTGAGTGACACATATGGGAGAATTAGAAAATGCTTTATGTTCTGAAGCCAATTCAAGGACTTGTGGCAAGGACCTAAGCAATTTTGCTAGGGAATGCTTTAGTTTTGAATTTCATTTTCTCTAAGCAAGAATGTATGTTTTCACACAATATTCTGTAAGGTGATAACACTACTGGGTTTTTAAACAACAGCAGAAAAGTATTTAATTCAACCTCAGAGTTTCTAATTCAAGCAAAGGAAATACTCTTTAAACCAGTAGTTAAACAACAACAAAAAAAGGACTTGTAACTGGGAGAAAATGACAATTCAAAGGGAAATGTTATGCTACGTCTGGAATACTGTGTCCATTTTTGAGCCCCCAGTTCAAAAAGGCTGTTGAGAAAACAGACAGCAGTTGTAAAATCGTTGTCACCTAATAGGAGAATGAGTCCAGGGCATATACAGACTATAACCAGTACTTTTGGAAACATCTTTTTTTTCATTAGCCTGTTGTTATTAATAGCAGATAACTGTTCAGTCACCACATTCAGTTATTCTCTCATGCCACTGACTCACACATTCACTCACAGTTGCCCCACTGGAGCATCAGTGGGGAGGCCAACCCCAGCTGCAGACTCACAAGCTAAGGGTTGTGTTGACTTCTACTTAGCTCTTTGGAAAGCTCCCCACGGCCACCTTGTTTCATCAGATGTGTATAGAGCCCTGCAATTATCACCTGTGCATAGCACTCACTGACCCCATGGCTGTAGTCCAAGTTACACACCTACCACTCACGCCAGTGTGCACTGATGGCCTTCAGCAGGTTCGGCTGGCTCTTGGCATCCAAGTTTACCAGTTATTCCAGTTTCATCCAAACTTACAGCTCCCAGAGCTATCAGTCCTTGGGAAATTTCTACATGCTTCCCTCTCAGAAAGTATGTCCCCTTGCCTTGGCCTGCTCTTCACTGGCATCTCTTTTACCTCCCAAACCTGCAGGTACCTATGGACTACATTCCCATAAGCTCAGGCAGAAAGATGCTTCATGGCAGAACCTCCATCACTGGAACAAGTTATACAGAGTGATTGTGGACTCATCATCACTAAAGGTCATCAAGCTAAGCTGATCTGATATAGTTTTGGCTAACATCCTGCTTCAAGCCAGAGGTGAAATAGGTGACCTGCAGAGGTCCAGTAAACATTTCTATGATTCCATGAAATGTCAAAGTATCCATTTTTAAATATTTCTTTAGGAAGAGGACAGATTTTGCTGTTTGGTGTTTCCCACATTGGATAAACTCTCTTTGGTCAAGGAAAGTATCCCTCAAACAATGTGATCAGAGCTTCCACCAGAACTGATATATTGTGGAAAAACACTTTTTCAGCATCGGATGTCTTCTGTTACGTAGCAAAAAAAAAAAAAAGAAAAAAAAAGAAAATCCTAAAGTTGTCTCTAATTCTAATACAATTTTGTGATACTCTTACTCAAGACAGCCGCTTCAGATAAGTCAATACATATATAAACATAGACAGTTTCTTGATTTTCTTTTGAGAAAAAAAAAAAATCCAAAACCCAAACCCCACAATCTTTAAATATGCATTATTTTATTTCTTCACTTGAGATTATGTAACAGATTGAAAATTACATTCCTAACTTCAGCCATTGTTTAGCTATGATTAAAAGTGTGCCTTTTGATCTAAGAACTCAGTTGTGGCTGAAAAAGTTTTACTCAAATTTTCCTTCTACTTAAAACTAAATGGCATTATTAAGTTGAGAGAGAGCTGAGAAAGAAACATGAAAATAACCTCACAATTTCCTCACAAATTGGAAAGTTTGCTCATCCTTGTGCAACCTTCTGCCAGGTGCTGGCAGCAAAAAGGGCCAAGTCAATCTGCTTGTGGGCCCCTTCAAACACTTCAGTAATACTGGCTCAATCCCCAAACAAATCACCTACCAAAAGGCTCCTGCTGGAGCGAATCTTTCCCAGTCAGCTGAGTCCAAAATCAACTTTCTAAGGGCAATAAAGAAGGTACCAATTAATCTGGGCACAGGAGGCTTTATGAGCTTCCCATCAACTCCAGACTGAAGCTTTTCTGTGAAATACAGTCCCACACTGCAGCTACTTTCCTCTGCTGTAAGCTTCATACCATCTCAGGTACCATCTCCATATATTCAGCTGCCCTACAGTATACATCCAAAAAAAAAACTATGCCAGTTCTGCCTCCAGAGGGGACTAGGCTTCAGTAACAATTTGAGCGAATTTGATGTGGGTATATCACCTGCCACATTTGAATAGGGAAGAGCAAGATAGTGTTAATATCTTTGCTGGTTTTGCTTTCAAAAATCTGTGAGGGTCTCAAAGCATAAGCAAGGGTGATTTTGCCCAGATGAAGGCTTCCTAGTCCTAACATGTTTGCAGGGCAGAGATGCATGCCCAGGCACGTCTGCCCCTCCACAGTGGCTAGGTGTGGGGAGCAGTGTGTGGTGTTTCTTCCGGCTTGGGGTTAACAGCACAGTGACTAAAGCGGAATCCCACAACAATGTGTGTGTTGTCTCTGCTCTTGGCTGTGTGAAGACCTGCCTGGGTAGAGCATTTCCACTAACCTCTACGGTGTTAGCCTTGATTTTTTCCATTTAATTGACAGCAATATCTACCACACAGAATTAAAATTCTTTACTAAAAAGTAAAGAATTGTTATAACTGTTCCCCGGGTCAGAAGTACCTTCTGAAAGTCTAGTGCAACTGACTCCAGAAAATTTGTCTGCTTTAGGAAACCATATTATTTTTAGTGAGAGAAAGGGTTGAGTCTCCTGTCCCAAGCATCAGATCCTTCCAACAGCTTGATCTGCAAGCAGCTGCAACAAGCTTTTCTGCATAGATACTGGGTAACAGATGTCAGGCTTAGTGAGGAAAATGTTTAGAAAAATGATCTACAGAATTGTTGAATCCTCATAGCTAAAATGATGAGTGGCTGTGGCTGCAGTTTAAGAAGCTGTAGACTTGACAGAGGATTATATTTTCTAAAGGAATGATTATGTGTCAGATTTTAGTTATTAAAATGAAAACATTTAATTCTGCAGTTTGAATGAAATGTAGAACAAAATAAATCAATGTAATAAAGTTTATAATTTTGATTCTATGGCTTTTTTATTGAACAGCAATTCAGCTGAAAAGCAGATGTTATCTGATTAGGTGTACAAATAGAGAATTATATTGATTGCAGGAGTGAAAAACCTTGAAGTGTTCCCTAAAAGAGACCAATCTGTCTTTTAAGAGAAAAGGTCTTACCAGCCTGTCCATTTACACAAAGTTTTTGAGTCGACATCTCAATAAATAAAAGATGTGAATTGGCTTCTTTATGAACTAACAGCAAACCTGGGTGATATTATGTTGAACAGTATTTACAAAAATATACAGAAACCATAATCTGATTCCAGCTCATAGACATAAATTTTATTAACTGCTGGAGACTGAAACAGCAAAGTGAACAGTGAAACACCTGAATTTGCATAAAGTCTGACCCTTGGGACTCTGCAAGCTTGCAATCTCTTACACTAGTATTCCTGTTTATCTCCTTTTCTCTGTTCTGAAACAATGAAATAAAAATTAATTTCTCTCTCAGGATCTCTTACAATTGCTATTTCTAGTGGACATGAACCAAGACTCCACTCACATGGTAAGTCATAAAATCCCATGCTGTTTAACCTTCACCCTCTGTAGTCCCCAGAAGACTGCCTAAGAGTTCACCCTGTGCTAGTAGTCCCTTTGGTATGTTCAAAACAGACAGTGCCTTTGGATAAGGCTTATATCATTCTTTGTTTTCCTAATGAAACCACCCATACTCCCTCTTTAATCAGTGAACATACTTCCATCACATGACTTGTTCTGTCTTAAGACAGGTATATAAGCCAACATCTAGTCTGGTTTTCCTTCAAGCGATTAAAGTTGAGGTTTGTTTTGTGATGGCTTGAATAACACAAATTTGTATTCAAATCTTACATCTGATCACACATTACACCTGCAGAGATAGCAGACAACAGTTCAGGATTAACAACCACTTGTCCTCTCCTAATAAGGATCTTTCTGATAGTGCTGTGTAACTGTCTAGATCACATTCTTTTACGACTTAAGTCTTGTAACGCACGTTCAGGAGAAAATGCAGAATGACGTTCCTTACAGCATTAATCTTGTTCTAATTTATCACAAGTGGCACAGACTGAGAGCTAGATACAACTCCTAATATTCCTCTAATATACGTAAATCTTGGCTCCAGTTACCAGATAATTCTTTAATACATTTGCCTCCTACTCCAGATAGCAGTGGGCAAACTCTCAGTCTTTGGTGTCTTCCAAAGCAGACCAGTAGCAGTTCTGCAAAGTAGCAGGCCAGTAGTTCAGCAAGATTACATGAGAGCAGTGAAAAATAATTAAACATTGGGATTTCCTTTCATTAATTAGCTATTTAATTTTCTTCACCTTTCAATTTTTTATCTTTATATGTTCTCCTTCACTGTTATCAGGAGCCCTACAATTCAAATAATTGAAAGACATACTCACTATTCAAAACAGATCTTATGTTCTAACTGATTTTCCTTTTCATCATTATAGAAAAAGTGAATCTACTTTGGTGTAACACTGACACTCATTTTCATTACATAGAAAACCACAGCAAGGCAAACAAGCATATTAAGTTAATATTAAAGGCATGAGAAAGCCCCTTGAAGCTAAAGACATATATAATCTTAGCTAAATTGTTGCATTGGTGTTTTTTTAACTGAATTCTGTGAGTTTTAAAGTGTTTGCTAAAACAAGTAACAGTAGTTCAAATTTATGTAAACTACAATAACACATATTCTTAATGAAAAATTATCTATTTGCTCTAGGTCTTTAAATTTTAAAAATTGGTGTACCATGTTTTAGTTGTCAGATTGTTTTGAGTTTATTTTGGTTTGATTAATCTTCAGGTGACTGTCTTGCTCATGTCCTCTCAGCTCACTATGCAGGCAATGCAAATAGAAATAAACCAGCATGATATTGCTGCATCTCATCACTGAACATTTCATATATTTGGAAAGTTTCAGCATACTTGGTATGGCATACCAACAGAAAAATCCTACTGTCAACTATCACTAAATACAGTATTGATATATACATATGAAACGCTTGATTTTTCAGCCATTGCGTGTCTTGATTTTTCCCAACTTCTGTCTTCCCCAAACAGCTGCTGCCTTCCAGATATGTTAGTAAACATTTGACTTTTATTAAGTTTTAGTTTTTTTCATGGAAACTTAGACAATATTAATGAAGCAGATATTTATTTTTGTGTTTCATTTTGCTTATTTGTACAGTATTTGCAGAATTTCTGCCACAGTAGCACCTAGGAGAAATCTAGCTCAATGTAAAATACATGAATGACCTTTGAACCCATGTTAAATAGAGGTCTTGGCCCTTGTGCCTTGGTGGACTCTCCTTTGGTGTTAAATCACCTTTTAAAAGCAATAATTTCCAGTACTTTACCTATCACATATGCCATTGGGGACTGAGCAAAGAACAGGAATCAATCAGATTATGGCATGCTAAAATCTAATATGATGTTTCTGAGAGGAAGAAAAACCTTATTTCATGTGATTTATATTTTCCAGTTTCCATCTTGTGAAATTACTCTATACACAACTCAGAGAGAGAACATCTTGACAGAGAGGCCCCCTGAAAGATATCCCTCTATTCCTACTGTATTTCTACTGAAAATACAGTAGCTTTTGTGGGGAAATGTGATACTAGTAAATTTGTTTTCTACTCCCTTCAAGGTGATAGGTTCATGACTTCAAATTCAAAATGTATTGTTTACCTTTTGTTTAGCTATGACCTTTGTCTACTACATCTGCCATTCCTGTGCCAAGCAGCTGTTATGAGGGACTCTGTACTGCCCTTTTCCAAGCAAGCTGTCTTTCTCCTTCTCCCAGAGGTCTCCACAGGTGATGTTTACTTCTGTCCCTGCTTGGGACAAATTGCTAATCATGCTCACTACAACGTGTTGAATAGATCTTCACAGTCCTTTGTGTATGCTGTCTTTTCTCCTTGAATGTTTTGTTATTTATTCCTCAATTAGAAGAGGAAGCAACAATCACTCTGGTCCTGCTGCTGTATTTAACATGACTGACTTCTTCTTCCCTTACTAACATACAGCAATTTCATCTCATCAGTGTATAAGGATTTTGTACCCTCCAATTTTGCTGATTTCCTCTTAACCCCTGAGCTAACAATCCCTTCCCCAACAGTGCCAGATCTGTATTTTAATCTTGCTTATCATGTGTGTCTCTGTCTTACAGACTTACAGCTCCTTCCTCACAACTAGACAGTTTCCTCACCTTCTGGCAGGGGGGACTGTGGCAGAAAAAAGGGTTTAAAGGATTTCAGGGCCTGTTTTCAGACTCTTCCCTTCTCCTCTCCAAACTTCTGCTCCTTAATAATTATTTTCTTCCCTCATGATTTCCAATCCAGTTGACTTCCTTGAACTTTGTTCCTCTGCTCAGTCCCCTTGCTCCTAATCAGCTCGGTTAACTTCTCATTTAGAGTTCTTTGCTGCTTCAGTGCACTACTTTGGGCACAAACCCAGCATAACCTTAGAAACAGGGAGAATGTGAGAAAAACAGAGAGAGAAAAATGCAATCTCTCTCAACAGAGAAGATAACCAGGACTGAATTCATGAAGGAAATGAGAAAAGAGGATGGCTCAATGATCTTAAAGGTCTTTTCCAGCTTAAATGATTTTATGATTCTTTTTATCAGACCAACCAGCTACACAAAACCAAGCAAAAATATGGGTGTCCTCAGTTCAGTTGTAACAGTTATTTTTCTCCCTCTTAGTAGCTGCTGCAGTGCTGTGTTTTCAACTTTATTCTGAGAACAGTGCTGATAACACACTGATGTTTTTAGTTATTGTTAAGTTATGCTTACCCTGATCAAGGATTTTCGGTCTCATGCTCTGCCATGAGGGGCACGGGAAGCTGGGGGGAAGCAGAGACGGGATACCTGACCCAAACAAGGCAAACGGATATTCCATACCACAGCATGCCCAGTATATAAACTGAGGGGAGTCACCCGAAAGGGACTGATCTCTCCTTGGGTCAGGCTGGGTATCAGTCAGTGAGTGGTGAGCAACTGTATAGTGCATCACTTGTGGTTATTTTTTTGGTTTATTTTTACTTTCTGCTTTTAGTTTTATATTCTCTCTCTTTGTTTTTTCCCTTATCATTATTAGTATTGGTGGTAGTAGTAGCAGTTTTATGTTACACTTTAGTTATTGGACTGTTCTTATCTCAACCCATGGGGTTTACATTCTTTCAATTCTCCTCCCTACTCCAGGAGCAGGAGGGAAAGAAACGGGGGGAGTACCATGACAGAGGGATAGCTGCAAACAGAATGAGATGTTCCAAAATGCAATAACTGTGTTGACGGCAAGTAGTCATTCACTGAAAGATTTAAATGCACCATTCCAATTAAGAAAGAAGAAGAGAGAGGATTAGAGTGATTATTTTCTTAAGGATCAGTAAGAATATGATGCAATTAGTCCATATCTAAGCCAGTGATATGAAATTGGTTGGTCTGGTTGGGATTTTTTTTCTCTTTGCTTTTCTTGCATTTTTACACTCCTCATCTCATTTGGCAGAGAGATCAAAAGATTACCTTCCTATCAAATTCCTGATCCTGCTAGAACTGAAAAGTGAAATAAATGATTATGAAGGCTGTGCTAATGAGGCATGAGACTATACAGTTATTCTAAATCTGTTTAGGTGCATCCAGAATACATTTCTGAAAGGTTAGTTTGAGCTTGTGCCACTGGCACTTCAATTCTGGTGTAAAAAAAAGAATTCTCTGTTCCATCTTTGCCCCATTTTTTCCAAGATCATATGAAAGACTCTCAAGGCCAAGGAGAAGGATTCTCTCTCTTTATCAACATGATTCTGAAAGCAGAGTAATGATTGAAAGGAGCTGAAACGTGTTTCTATGCATTCCTTTCAATATATGCACACTGAAGGTCTTTCACAAAAGCTAAATCTTTCAACAAAATATGACCTATATGGGTAGTATAAAGTTTTAATACTGTGTTTCTTATTGGCCTCCTCTCTGGACCCTCTAAAACCATTTTAATTTAATTTAATTTAATTTTCAAAACCAGAAGTTTAAACAAGCTTTTGACAAATTTAAGTACCTTCATTTCAGTGAAAAGACTTTGGTGCACTACTCTGTATTCTTTATGAACATAACTGACCTTTTCAAAAACAACCTCAAAATTCAGACTACTGTTAATTACTCGGAAAGCTACTAGAAATGTGAGAATAGCAAGTCTGACACATTTGGATTTCTAAGGTACCTATAAACTGATTTAAACATGCTGAGAACTTCCACAACACACATTGATGAAGGGGTTTATTTGTCTGTCAATTTTTTTGTTGTTGTTAACATTTTTTTCAAGAAAATGTTCTAAAGCAAAATATATCAATATATATAGTTATAGCCACCTCCCCCCCTCCCCCCCAGTTTTTGGCATGAAAGCACTGGAATGTACCATAAGTTATCTAAGACCGTTAAGTTGGAGACATGCATATTACACATGGCACTTGTCTGCATGCTCTCTCCCTGTCATCAAAATCAATGTTTGTTCACTGTTTTGAAAATGCTTCAATACAGCCTTACATTTTGGCAGTCAGGGAGGCTTAGAGGGACGAAGTCCCGAGTGGGCATGAAAATCCCACTGATGGTGCTTAGATGTCGCTGCCTAGTAACTGGGATCTTTGTTTATCTCAGAAGCATTAACACTATTTCACAAAAGACAGTATTTTGTCAGTTTTTTCATTTTTAAGGGATTAGGGAGATGGCTCATATCTAAACCATGCTGAATTGTATTCTTTGAAATGCTTCAGCTCAGACTGGAAGGAAAGGAACTTTGAGCCTCCTCAGTAGAAGCTGGCAGAAAAACAAGAATTGTGTTATTTGTAAAGATTGGTGAATTTATTCTAGAATAAGCTACTGGGGGAGAAGTGTCAAAGAGAAATTCCATGGGTACCAGCAACCGAGAATTTACCTGAAAATCTAGAAACTGACAGACAAGTCCCTGATTCAAACTAGATAATAGTTCTTTCCCTTTGTTTTGAACTGAGATTTCACCCTCGACACAAGGAACAGGGCTGGTCAGATTATTTTTTAGACAGAAAAAAAAAAAAATCTTTCAGAAATACAGTCCCAAAAAATGCTTGTTTTTCATGTGTCTGGGATACTACTGTTGCATTTTATTATCTGTCTAAAAGTACAAAGTGTCAGAGATTCATATATCTTGGAGGTGTTACTCTTGGGAACTGGGGTCTTGTTCCACTGTAGTGCCATTCTGATTATTTTTTCTGTATTGTTAATATTACACTTCATCATGAAATTTCTACTGTGCCGTAAGATTGTCAGCCAGCTTAGGATATCTAGCTGTCTCTTAGAAGATGAGTAGATACTGCAGCTGATCCAAGAGAAAAATATCATTGTTCAAGGTGTTTCTTTCAGGCAAAATAATGTTTCCGTAACTGTTTCTTGAGAGGTTAAATATAAGTCTTAGAATCTGGGGTAGAACCTGAGTCATATTAAAAGTCTGTGGAAATGCTGCCATAAACTTCAGCTGTATCAGGACTTTTTCCCAGTTTTCTACTGTGAGTATTTAGAAAATATAATTCAAAATTAATTTCCTATGAGAATTATGCAATATTTACTTAAAACATCACTGTTCTAGCTAAAGATTTCCACCAGCCTCATTACTTTATTTACAGAAAGCAAACATGACAGGGTGGGAACAGAAATAAATAGATCACACTTTAAATGCTCCATCTCTGGCAGTGTTCAAGGCCAGGTTGCACAGAGCCTTGGGTGATATGGTTTCGTGTGAGGGGTTCCTGCCCATGGCAAAAGGTTGGAACTAGATAATTGTAAGGCCCTTTCCAGCCCTAACTTCTATGATACTATAAGTCAATCTAACAAAAAATCTTACATATTTTCTTCACTACTACCAACCCTCAATTATGCTTAAATTTGTTACTTTTTCTACTGCTTTAAATGAGGTTTGGATCCAGGCATAAAATTAGAAATTTTCATCTGAAGAAAATCTAATTTAATTAATTAACATTGCTTAAAAAAATCATAGAATCATAGAATAGTTAGGGTTGGAAAGGATCTTAAGATCATCTGGTTCCAATCCCCCTGCCATGGGCAAGGACACCTCACACTAAACCATGTCACCCGAGGTTTTGTCCAACATGGGCTTGAACACTGCCAGGGATGGAGCATTCACAACCTCCCTGGGCAACCCATTCCAGTGCCTCTGGAAATATAAAGAATTTCTTCTTCATAGCCAATCTAAACTTCCCCTGTTTAAGTTTTAACCCGTTACCCCTTGTCCTGTCACTACAGTCCCTGATAAATAGTCCATCCCCAGCATCCTCGTATGCCCCCTTCAGATACTGGAAGGCTGCTATGAGGTCTCCACGCAGCCTTCTCTTCTCCAGGCTGAACAGCCCCAACTTTCTCAGCCTATCTTCATACGGGAGGTGCTCCAGTCCCCTGATCATCCTCGTGGGCCTCCTCTGGACTTCTTCCAATAGTTCCATGTCCTTTTTATGTTGAGGACACCAGAACTGCACACAATACTCCAAGTGAGGTCTCACGAGAGCAGAGGGGCAGAATCACCTCCTTCGTCCTGCTGGTAGTGCTCCTTTTGGTGCAGCCCAGGATATGGTTGGTTTTCTGGGCTGCGAGCGCACACTCACATTGTCATTTTCTCATCAAACAACATCCCCAAGTCCTTCACAGGGCTGCTCTGAATCTCTTCTCTGCCCAACCTGTACCTGTGCCTCGGATTGCTCTGGCCCAGGTGTAGGACCTTCCACTTGGCATGGTTAAACTTCATGAGGCTGGCATCAGCCCACCTTACAAGCTTGTCAAGGTCCCTCTGGATGGCATCCCTTCCCTCTGGTGTATCAACCAAACCACACAGCTTGGTGTAATCAGCAAACTTGCTGAGGGCGCACTCAATCCCACTGTCCGTGTCACCAACAAAGATGTTGAACAAGACCTGTCCCAACACCGATCCCTAAGAAACACCACTTGTTACTGGTCTCCAGCTGGACGTTGAGCCATTGACCACAACTCTTTGCATGCGGCCATCCAGGCAGTTCTTTATCCACCGAGTGGTCCACCTATCAAATTGATGTCTTCCCAATTTAGAGACAAGGATGTCATGTGGGACAGTGTCGAAGGCTTTGCACAAGTCCAGGTAGATGATGTCAACTGCTCTACCCCATCCATAAGTTCTGTAGCCCCATCATAGAAGGCCACTGAATTGGTCAGGCAGAATTTCCCCTTAGTGAAGCCATGTCACCAACCACCTCCTTGTTTTTCATGTGCCTTAGCATGACTTCCAGGAGAATCTGCTTGAAGATTTTGCCAGGCATGGAGGTGAGACTGACTGGTCTGTAATTCCCTGGGTCATCCATTTTCTCTTTATTGAAAATGGGTGTTATATTACCCTTTTTCCAGTAGTCGGGAACTTCACCTGACTGCCATGATTTTTCAAATACGATGGACAGTGGCTTAGCAACTTCATCTGTCAGCTCCTTCAGGACCAACGGATGGATTTCATCAGGTCCCATGGACTTGTTCACGTTCAGGTTCTTAAGATGCTCTCGAACCAGATCTTCTCCTACAGTGAGCCTAGGGTCATCATTCTCACAGTCCCTGCGTCTGCCTTCCAAGACTTGGGTGGTGTAATCAGAGCCTTTGCCGGTGAAGACCGAGGCAAAGAAGTCATTAAGAACCTCAGCCTTCTCCAAATTCAGGGTAGCCAGTTCTCCCGATAGCTTCCGGAGGGGGCCTACATTGTCCCTAGTCTGTCTTGTACTCGCTATGTACCTATAGAATCCCTTCCTCTTATCCTTAACAACCCTAGCCAAGTTTAATTCTAACTGGGCCTTAGCTTTTCTAACCTGGTCCCTAGCTTCCCGGACAACATCCTGTATTCTTACCAGGCTGCCTGTCCTTGCTTCCACCTTTTATAAGCCTCTTTTTTCCCCTCTAAGTTTCCTCAGCAACTCCTTATCCATCCAAGGAGGTCACCTGGCCCTCCTGCTGCACTCCCTTCCTGCACATCCAGTTGGGATGCAACACTTCTGAGCTTGTCGTAGGTGATCCTTGAATATCAACCAACAGTCTTGGGCTCAGCTGCCCTCTAGGGCTATATCCCATGGAACCTTACTAAGCAGGTTCCTGAAGAGGCCAAAGTCTGCTCTCTTGAAGTCCAGGGAAATGAGCTTGCTGCATGTTCTTCTCACTGTCCTGAGGATCTCAAACTCGACCATTTCATGATCGCTGCAACCAAGGCTGCCCTGGAGTGTCACATTTCAAACCAGCCCTTCCCTGTTGGTGAGCACGAGGTCAAGCATGGCACCTCTCCTTGTCGGCTCCTCTATTACTTGCAGAAGGAAGTTGTCTTCCACACAATCGAGGAACCTCCTGGATTGCTTGTGCCGGGCCCTACCGTCCCTCTAACAGATAGAATCATAGAATCATAGAATGGTTAGGGTTGGAAAGGACCTTAAGATCATCTAGTTCCAAGCCCCCTACCATGGGCAGGGACACCCCACACTAAACCATGACACCCAAGGACTCATCCAACCTGGCCTTGAACACCACCAAGGATGGAGCATTCATAACCTGCTGCGCAACCCATTCCAGTGCCTCACCACCCTCTCAGTAAAGAATTTCTTCCTTATATCCAACCTAAACTTCCCCTGTTTAAGTTTGACCCTGTTACCTCTTGTCCTGTCACTACAGTCCCTGATGAATAGTCCATCCCCAGCATCCTTGTAGGCCCCCTTCAGATACTGGAAGGCTGCTATGAGGTCTCCATGCAGTCTTCTCTTCTCCAGGCTGAACAGCCCCAACTTTCTCAGCCTGTCTTCATACGGGAGGTGCTCCAGTCCCCTCATCATCCTCGTGGCCCTCCTCTGGACTTCTTCCAACAGTTCCATGTCCTTTTGATGTTGAGGACACCAGAACTGCACACAATACTCCAAGTGAGGTCTCACGAGAGCAGAGTAGAGGGGCAGGATCACCTCCTTCAACCTGCTGGTCACGTTTCTCTTGATGCAGCCCAGGATACAGTTGGCTTTCTGGGCTGCGAGCGCACACTGCTGGCTCATGTTCATTTTTTCATCGACCAACACCCCCAAGTCCTTCTCCACAGGGCTGCTCTGAATCTCTTCTCTGCCCAACCTATAGCTGTGCCTGGGATTGCTCTAATCCAGGTGTAGGACCTTGCACTTGGCATGGTTAAACTTCATAAGGTTGGCATCAGCCCACCTCACAATATACCAGGGTGGTTGAAGTCTCCCCATGACAGCAAGGGCCTGTGAGTGTAGGGCTGCTCCTAGCTGTCTATAGAGCGCTTTACCACAGATTCCTCTTGATCAGGCAGTCTGTAACAGATCCCCACAATAATGTCTCCCATAGCTGTTCTCCCTTTAACCCGGACCCACAAACTCCCTATTGACTGCTCCCCTGTCCCCAGACAGAGTTCCATACTCTCCAGCTTATCCCTAACATAAATAGCAACTCCCCCTCCTCACCTGCCAGGCCTGTCTTTTCTTAAAGAGCCTGTAACCTTCCATTCCAATACTCCAGTCATAGGAGCCATCCCACCACGTTTCTCTGGTGCCTATTATATCATACCCCAATAGACGTGCACACATCTCTATTTCCTCTTGTTTGTTCCCCATACTACAGGCGTTTGTATAGAGGCATCTGAGTCAAACTCCAAATGAAGCTGGCTCATTAGTTGGAGCAGCTGGAATATCTCTACATTGCTCCAGGCATTTATTATAGGTGCTGGCAACTGACTGGGTGTGCTGGGATGCAATGATGCCCCCCTCCCCCAACACATTTAGTTTAAAGCAACCTTGACCAGCCTGGCAAGCCTCCTACCAAAGCCACTCTTCCCCTTTGTTGTCAGAGCAGCTCCACCAGCCCCCAGCAGACCTGGCCTACTAACTTGGTTCCCATGTTCAAGACACCCAAACCCCTGACTATGACACCACCCTTTTAACCACTTATTAACCTGGCCAATCCTCCTAGCTTTTTTGGGGTCCTCCCCTGTATCTTGGAGAATTGACAAAAAGACTTTCTGAGCTCCAGAGCCCCTAACCACCTCCCCTAGAGCTCTGTAGTCCTTCTTTATGTTCTCCAGGCTCCTGCTATCTATATCACTAGCACCCACATGGATCACTAGAGGTGGGTAATAGTCAGTGGGGTTTACTAGAGCTAGCAGCTTCTCTGCAGCATCCCTGATCCATGCCCCTGATAGGCAACACACCTCCCTTGAGACTGGGTCAGGCCAACAGATGGGTGCCTCTGTGTCTTTCAGAGTCCCCTACCACTATGACCCGCTGCTTTTTCCTGGCAGCATCAGTAGAGATCTTCTTTAGCAGTGCACCAGCCATTTTTTTCTGCTGCAAGTGTGTTTCCTCATCAGCCCCCTGCAGGACAGCAAAGCAGTTCTGGGTGGGGACATCAGATTTAGTAGGAAGCCCCTTGCTTTTAATTGTCCTCTTCCTCCTTTTTTTGTTGCTTTTGTTGCTGTTTCCCCACTTCCTGGGTTAGCGGCCTCCTTCTTTCTTCCATGAGATACAGTGGATGCTTGAGGCCCCTGCACAGTTTAGGCCTGGAGCAAGTAGTCCTGCTTCCTCTCAGCTTCCCTGACATCTTGCAGCCTATTAATAGCATTCCTCAAGCTCAGCCCCTGCTGCAGGAGGACCTCCACCAGGGAGCACCGAGTGCAGCCCTGCCCATCGTGCACCCTTTCCTCACAAGACCAGTGCAGGCACTCTCTACACTCCGAGGTCTGTGCTGCAGCCTCCCCTCTCATCGGCTCTCTCTGGGGGCCTAAGCTGGCCACTGCCAGGGCAGCCAGAGCAGAGCTTCCAGAGCAGAGCTTCCAGAGCAGGCCCTGGTCATACAGCGAGTACTCACCATCCTGCTCAAACTGCCACACAAACTGCCTCAACCTGCCCTGCTCACCACTCTCCCTGGTGCAGGTTTTTAACCAATCAGGGCTGGTGCCACTCCTCCTGGCTCCACCCCCTGTGAGTCAGCTGCTCACGTCAGCTGAGCTGCCGGCTCCTGGGCAAGTCCTGTCGAGGACTTGAGGATTCTTCGGTGGCTTTTGCCACTCTGAGTTGAGGCTCCTGGACACTGATCTTCCCCCTGCTCTGGTGTTGAAGGCATCCTCTCGAGCTACTCATCTCAGCAACTGATTGCAATTCTACTTTAAAAAATGCTAAATAATTGTTAACTATCAAATTATGTTTATTCTTCTACCAGATACCAATACACACCAAACTTTAGCTCTAAAAACCTTAAAACTTAAAAATCTGACTTAGTTCTCTTTTGTTCTTATAAGTAACTCTGAGGAAAAACAGAAAGTGAAGAGAAAAAGCAAAGATTATTTTTTGCACACAGCTTCGATGCACTTCACAGCAGAAGTGCACGAGTACCTTGAATCTAAATCTTTATACTGGATTAGTGCAGTCTGATAGCTCACAAGGCCAGAAAGTCTAGGAGTAGTTTTGCTTCAATGGTCTGTTCAAGTCAGAGAGAGGTACAGTGTAATTAAACAGTCAAAAGTGGGTGCTTTAGTCTGATTCCTCATTTGTCACTATAGGATCTTGTTGCCAAGTGTGTATTAAATGCATTTAAAAAATTAATTTGAGTTAGAGTATACTTTAAAATTAATATGCCAGTCTTGAGCATAAACATAGTACATCTTCCTAGGCAAGGATTTCCTTGGCATAGTTATGCTCTGCTTGGTCTTGTGCTCTGAGATGAAAAATAAGAAAAATCTATGGTGAAGCACACTTCAATTAATCTGGGAGCAGTGTGGTTGGCAGAGACTTATCTGACACTTTTGCCATGCCCAGCCTGCACAGCTAAACTCCATATCTTCACAACCTAGCTGAAAACCTTGGGAATCATGAAATGACTACAGGACTGAAGACCGAAATCACACCAAAGGCTGAGAAACAACTCGCAACTTAACTGTATGGAAAAAGTATAAGATGTGAAAGCGTGAGAGTAGAAGCAGGGTTTCTGCTTTATTTTTGAGAACTAGCACTTCTGAAAAACAATTAATGCTCTTGTTAAACTATGTGTTGAGCCAATGCATACACAAGTTGGGGAAGAAGGAGGTATTTCCCAAAGTGGATGACATAAGGCTATTCTCCATTGTCTCCTTTCTTGTCTTAGTGGGAGAAGAGAAGCTTTTCAGGGAATGGTTCTGAGTCAGAGCCTACATCAGATGTAGTGAGTTGGGCTAAAATTAGCCTTTGGTATTATTGCATTTCCATTCACCTTATCATTAAGACATATTCAATTATATGCATGGCCACCAATATACCTTTCAAGGAATGCATTTATCCAGTGAAGTTTAATACTTTCAGGAAAATGTTTCCATGGAAAAGGTCAGAGAAAAGTCCTTCTGAAGTATAGAGCAAGAGTTTTGCAACAGGCACTAAGAACTCTATGGGGCAAAAAGCATTTACAATAGAAAACTAGATCTTAAATTATACAAGAAAAAAAGATTTAAAACCATTTTGGCTCTAGTCACCTTATACATCATTAATATCTACTGCTTCAAGTCACTTCAAATCAAGTATCCCAGCACTTTAGCTTGAGTTAAAAGTTTGTCTTGTTTGAAAGAACACATAAAATGTAGGGAAAAAAAATTAAATGTTATATTTTAAATGGTGCTGAAATGTAGGGCAGGCTAAATGGTGTAGAGAGAATAAAGAAAGAGATGAGACTGAAATTGATTGCTTTTATCCTACCCTGTCTTTTTTTTTTTTTTTTTTTTCCCTCATGCAGCTGTTTGTAATGGTCTTGCTTGTCTGAAGCTGGCAGCAAACAGGTAGAGGTTTAGACTCACATTTACACACTGATCTACCCTCTTGTCATTCAAGAGGATGTGGTTTATTCAGGCATGTCATAGGATTACTGCTTGTTTCGGTCTTGAGATTGCTTAACTCTATGATCAAGGCAACATACACCCATCCTGCTACTGATTACCTCTGAAGAACAGAGTTTAAATATATACATTAGGAAGTGTACATTTCAGGAAACACTTACTTCTTGAAACAGAACTCACTCTGAAAGTTGTTAATCGCGTTAAATCTATATACGTACAGTTGTGTAATGATAAGGCTGGTTGATAGCTTAATGACTGAAACACCATTTACATAACATAAATAAATGCATAGATGTAGTACAATGAATGAAACCTGGTTATTTTACTTATCTATTTCTGATTACCACAATGACATCTGTAAATGAATCAAATGAGAAACTTTACATTTTTGTCCTAAACTATACCATTAAAGTGTTGAGTATTCCAGTATCAAAGTAATTTGAACAGTTAATATAAGTGTTTGGTTGCTTTAACAATTATAAACAACTACAAACAATTACAAACAATTACTAAACCATATCTCATATTAACTTTGCATTAAAGTTGACTGTATTAGCATTAATATGAAACATACCAGAATTACAAGGCTTTGGCAAAAAAAAGCCTGTGAAATATAAGTTGAGCTTAGAAGTAAAAAGAAAAACCAGTGAGGAAAAGCTACCTGACTAAAGGACAAATACAAGAACATACTGTGAACACCAAGAAAAGCCTGTTTCTCCCAGCAGGAAAAATATGTGGGCCTATGAGATGTCAGTGAATAATAGAAATAAATTTTCTTTACAAATAAAGATAAGCAGAATGCATGTCAAATAATTCTTAAACACATTTATTTCTGTATATGTCTATAAAAACCTACATATGATTAATACAAAATTACAATACACACAGACAGTTCTTAATTTTTCAGTCAAATATCTGCAAACATATGACAGTAATGAGCTGAAATAGAGTCAGTACAATGTGTATAAATTCTCCCAGCACACATCTACCACATCTCAGTACTAAAATCAAACAGATAATGGGTTTTGTGTTAAAGAGAGACTTTTCCAAATCCTCTGTTAACAAAGATAGAGGCATTTTGCAAATATGATGAAAGAAATAAAAACTATATTCTTAGCTCAGATTATTAGGAACAAACGTAAAAGCTTAAGCAAATGATGTTCAATACTGTGTGGGGTTTGTTTCATAAGATGGGACTGACTGGGATTTATTTCACGATGGTACACATAATAATATGTCAGGAGCTTCAGAACTGAAGCACAATTATATATTGTTATGAGGGCTTTCACAGCACAAGAGAAGCACAAAAGCAGTTTGTTTCTAGTTGAAAGATGTGAAAGCAGATGTTTCTCTAGCACAAGCCAATAGACCACCCAGTTAAGCACGCTGTCTGAGCCTGTCGCAAATGCTTCAAAGAACGTGTGAAGAAGTCTTTCATGAGTCAGGATTTCAAAATCCTACTTGCCCAAATAGGCATTTTTTTCCTAACCCACATCACATCGTAGTGAGCTCATGCAGTAAGTATTATTCTGTATTATTGTTTCTATTAAAGTAGCATAGTATAATTTTAATGCATTTTCTAGCAGGAGTTAACATTTTTAGTGATACAAAAAACATCTTTTCACTAAATACTTATCCACAAGGCTGTCTTGTGTAATGAGTTTGTAGATAATTACAAGTCATCTGAACAATTACTTTCTATACATTTCAACTTAGCTCCTCTAGACAAAAGTTTGTACATACCTTCTAACAAAATGCTCTCTGCCTCTGATTTACCAACCTCTATTGCTTCCCACTCATTCTTTTCCTACTTTCTGTAACTCTTCCAGCCTCCATCAGAGGAATCTTGCATGTGCTTCCTCCTCTACAGTTATTTTGGTCACCTGCATTTGGAGGTTGTTATTCACCAACTCTGTGAAAAAATAATTTCTTATAGACTTGAGGAGAAAAATGGCATCTGGCGATGCCATGATCATATAAACTTCTGGGGTTTGGTGGGAGCATTAATGTTTTGTGATCATTGCACATATTATTTACAAGTGTTACACTTATTGACGGGTAATGGAAGTTGAATACATGCTGAATACTACAGAACTGAGCAGTTTCAGCTAAGTAGTTAATTGGGTTTTGCTCTCAGAATATGTTACAGAACCCCATTTGAATCAGAATACAGACATAGATGAAGGACTTCAATGACAAAAATGCAAATTAATATTGCATAGTAGGAGAAGTCACATTCAAAGGAGCAGGAGAAATAAACTTTTAGCAAGCAGCCTGCCAGCGACAAAATGAAAGGATTGTTTAATGTGGCAATAAATAACCTAGATCTCAATACGACCTCTTTGTAAAGTCAATACTAATGTTTACTGATGTTTTACCCAGCACCTCAAGGGCAATCATTCTAAGTTTAAATCAAATTCAAGAACACCTGCAAAGGCGCAAAGTATGCAAAACCTGTGGAATGAATTTTCCAGGCTTCTTCCTCATACCTCTTCTGCTATCACATTATAAGCCAACCTGCCAGGTTCTGCTAATTTTTTCATCAGTGCAAGGACATTTCTGTCAAAGAAACATGAAATTATGAAGCTCACTGCACTTAAGACTTAATCTGTGGACAAAAGCAATGAAGTTAAATCCAAATATCTGGCACCTATATTTCCACATTGCACAGAAGGAGATGCTTATGATTCAAGATTTCTTCGATGATCCAACTTTACAGGCTAGAAAAATTCCAAGAAGGCATAGTAACATTTTGGTACTGGACAAGCTCAGGATGTTGAGTCACCTCAGCCAAGGAAAAGGCAAGATTTCATTAAACCTCCTAGCTCTTGCAGTGCAAGTTGACAAGAATGGTCAGCCTTACATGGTGGAGCAGATATGTTTGTCAGTAGGCTTCTTAGTCCTGTTTTTTGAATACCTTAACAGAAGGGATTGTCTGAGATTCTGGCTGCTTACTGCTAGCTCAGGATCAAGGTATCAAGATTTCCTTCCGCTAAACAGAGAAAGGGACAGAAAAAGAGATGCAACATATGTAGACCTTGTCTCAGAGTTGAGTAGGATAACACCCATACACAAAGCAGGAAACTGTACCTTATGCCTTAGGGTTCTTTCATTGTTTGATTTAATTTCAGAGATTTCTAAATGAAAAAGTGATAACACAGATTAGCAAACAGTGTATTTGAAGGAATATTTTAATACATATTATACAAAACTTCATCAAGACTAAGCTTGAAAGCTCTTTTCTTAGAGAAGTTGCTGAAAATATCTTTCTTGCATGTTTTCATTTTAAAAACCACAGGCAAAGTATCTCTCTCTCAATACCTCCCCCACGTTATGAACTTTCCTGGAGTAAGACACTTGAGTTTCAATCTTAAAGCTATCTCATTGCCTCTCTTTTTAAATGGAAACTTGCAATACTTTTCATTAAGCACTAGTAGCCACCCTTTGCCGTTTTAGATCTGAATGGCATCAGGTATACTCCTTTATTTTGTCTTTTAAGCTTTTTCATTGTCAAAATCCAAATAACTGCTATTGACTGTGTATCCTTTCCCTCAGGGATTTTATCTCCTCCATTTGCTTATTGACTAGAATATTTATAACTTCTGGTATCTAAAGGGCTTTCTTCTCTTTTTAAGGCTACTGTTTAGGTTAGTCCAAAACTGAAAGGAACATATAATTTTTTTGTGGCTCTTCCAATAAACACTTCCTTCCTTCCCATTACAATCACCAACTTTTACTCTACAGGCCACAAACCCCTTACAAACTCTGTCCCCCGGGGCCCAGGTGGGTCTGCCTCTAAGGCTTAGAAACCCTGCCTACAAGAACTTCTCACCCTGCATGGGGCAGCAATTATCTTCAAGCATTCCTCCTGCTGTTGCGTTTCTCTTTTCCCAACAAGAAAGACTGCATGAATTTTGGTTAGGAATAAACATTGGTTTTTATTACTGAGTGCAGTTCATAATATACCCACTATTTTGAAAAGAAAAAAAAAAAAGGAGCATAGTAGTATTTTTCAGACAGTTTAAATACTCTTTTGCACGTTGTTCCATATGGCTTGCAGCAGCTTGTTCAAGTGTAGCTAAAGTTCAAGAAGGACAGGGAACTGCTGGAGAGAGTCCAACGCAGGGCGACAAAGATGATTAAGGGAGTGGAGCATCTCCCTTATGAGGAAAGGCTGAGGGAGCTGGGTCTCTATAGTTTGGAAAAGAGGAGACTGAGGGGTGACCTCATTAATGTTTATAAATATATAAAGGGTGAGTGTCACGAGGATGGAGCCAGGCTCTTCCCAGTGGCAAACAATGATAAGACAAGGGGTAATGGGTACAAACTGGAACACAAGAGGTTCCACTTAAACTTGAGAAGAAACTTCTTCTCAGTGAGGGTGACGGAACACTGGAACAGGCTGCCCAGGGAGGTTGTGGAGTCTCCTTCCCTGGAGACATTCAAAACCCGCCTGGACACATTCCTATGTAACCTTATCTAGGTGTTCCTGCTCTGGCAGGGGGATTGGACTAGATGATCTTTTGAGGTCCCTTCCAATTCCTGACATTCTGTGATCCTGCTATTCTGTGTAAAGTGACTGCACTTCTCCCAGGCCAGTTGAAAGTTTATCAGAGAATGAACAAGCTGCCTCTTCTCTTTCATCTCTCAAACAGTTCAGTAGGTTTTATATTTGCAGAAGCAAACATGAACAGACATGCCTTGGGTTAACCAGGGAGTCAATACTGTCCCTACTCTCTTCCCAAAGGATACTACCACAGGTAGTAAATAACGCAGAAATTTAACTGTATTTGTGCACATGGCAAGGTGCTATTCTGCCTCACCCGCCATTTTTGTTTTTAAATTAGCTGGAAAAAAGTTTCGTTGTTGTTGTTATTTAATATATAATAGTTCACTGCTGATGATTTTTGGCCCGATTAGTTCCTCACTGAAAAGGGCTTGTGTCAGTCAAAATGTAAAAATCCTGAGATGGCAGCATGAGCAAGGGCACTTGGTCTCTGGGCCTGGGAGCTGGCATAGGGGGTAGGTAAGGGGATTTATGTTCCCCAACAGATGAGGGAAAATTAAATCAAACTCAATTTTTATATTTACAACTCTTCCTTTCCACTCCATCTGAAACACATGCATACAGAAAGTCATTTATCATTCTCAGAAAAATACAGGAAAGCTAATACTGATGATACCTGTGGGAGACATGCAGGCTGCTCTAGTTTGGATTTTGTACCTCAAAAGTGAAGCTATAAATTTATAGTCAGTGTTGCATGTTAAAAGCGTAAGAAAGACATGGAAAGTAAGTTCAGAGGCTTGTAAGCTACTGTCTAAAACATAGAAATAATACTTCCTTTTTGATAACTTTCACTCAGCAGCAAACAGTTAGGAAAGAAAAAGCGCAGGCTACTCCTAGTTTTAAACAGTTCATGAAAAGGTTTGCATTGGCATGGCTGGGATGGTGGAGATACCACATGATCTATGCTAGGACAGTGCAGAACTATTTGTATAAAGACCAGTTGAAAACAAAGAAGACATAACAGATGAAGATCCAAGAAAGGTGAGAACAACTGGAAAGAAATAAAGGAGAGGAAAGATCATTGAAATGATTTTGCAATTAGCTGCCACGAAGTCTTAAAATAGAGAAAAGTTCTTCCATTTCCATGCAGGAGGAATATCAAAGCCAACTATTACAGTTTCACAACAATATTCTTGTCACAGTCTGACTATGCCTCAGAGTAGTTTCCCATAAAAACTTTAGGATTTCTAATACTGCTATAAATCAAAAAGGGTGAACATGTTAATCTTGCATTGCTTGTGTTCTATGATAGTATACTGGCAGGTCCAAAAGTAGGGTGATCAAGAAATATTCACCAATTTTTTAAATTTTTTTTTTGTTACTAAGCCATGACAGGAAATGCATGTTTTAGGTTCCCAAGGGTTAGGTCACAAGCCTCTGCACAAAGTGCCATGCTGTATTTTATTAGCTGCTGGTGATAGCTTCCTTTTTTGACTGTCTTTTGTCTCAGATTTGGTCAAAAGTTCAGGGCAATTTTATTCCTAATCACGTAAGTCTATAAACCCTGAAAATACTGACTTTAATAAGCACATCCTATCATAACTTTTAAAATAAGAAGGATAAGCCTTAAGTGCTGAATGCAGTGTAGAGAAGTTTTGTCATTAATGCATCTTGATATGTCTGAGTATAGCTTTAAGGTTTAATGTGGGGTTTTTTGTTTGTTTGTTTTTTTCTTAATTATTTCAACTGGCATAAAGTTAATTTTCTTGATAGTAGGTAGCATGGTTTTGATTTGTACTGAAAACAGTGTAGATAACACAGAGATATTTTCCTTACTGCTGAGCAGTGGTTACCCAGAGCCCAGGCCTTTTCTGCCTCTCACTCCACCACCAACAGGCTGGGGATGCACAACAAGCTGGGAGAGGACACAGCCAGGACAGAGGATCCCAACTGACCCAAGGGATATCCCATTTCATATGGCATCACACTCAGCATAGAAAGACGGAGAAGAAGGAGCAAGGCGAACACTGGGAACGATGACATTTTTCTTCCCAAGTCATCGTTACGTGCGATGGAGCCTTGCTTTTCTGAAGGTGGCTGAACACCTACCTGCCCATGAGAAGTGGTGAATAAATTCATTCATTGATTTTGTTTGCATACATGGCTTTTGCTTTACCTAGTAAACTGTCTTTATCTCCACCCCTGAGTTTTCCCATTTTTTACTCTTCAGATTCTTTCCCTCAACCCATTGTGGTGGGGGAAGGGAACCAGCAGCTCTGTGGGCCTTAGTCATCAGCTGGGGTTAAACCATGACAAATATTTATTACGAGGTCATAGCACAGAAGTCAGTTGCAAGGTGTAACAGAGAAAGGCTCCCTCCAAGTGCCTTTTATAGCATAGAAGACTCGTGCTAGATTATTAATTTCATTTTGGTTTCAATTTCCACAATAGGAACCTTCAAATCAGTTTGTTTCACAGTTTTGTTATCTCAGTGAACAACAGCTGCAAGCTAAATCGACATAAGTGTGAATAAATGGATTTGAGTTTCTCTACCTGGGGATGCAGTTTTTATGCGTTGACAAGGGGTTTTATTAGTCTGACTCTAAAGAAGAAGACCCGGAGGAAGATGTGCTGAATTACCCTTTGTCTGTTTCTAGTTTCCCTCATTTTTTGCTTTCTTGGCAAGATGTAGCATTTCTAGGTTTAGACATAAGGCTTTTTGACTGAGAATGGAAGAGGGCCTAATATGCTGATAATAGAATGTTGCTTTTATACATAAAAACAGGATGGGGAAGAAGACATCACAATGTAGTTACGATCTGAGGTGAACCAAATTTACTTGTGTGAGTCCAGATCTCAGAGTGAATAGAAAAAGAGGTCTGAAAGTTGTTGTCAGCCCCAGGTAGTGTCTCAACACTTAGGATTTGCAGTAAAAACAAAGAAACCATAGAACTTCAATATTAGGTTGTTAATCAAGAGAAGGTATGCTCAGGAAAGCAAAGGAGATTTTGCAGGGACAGAAAGCAGGGGAAGAAGTTAAGAAATTACTAAATAGCAGAAAATGTAAAGGAAAGTGAAGTCCATAATCTGAAAAGTTAGACAATTTTTTCTGTAATGCAAGATTAAAGAAAGAAAAAAATCAAGGGACACTAACTGTTTACTGTATGTTTTACCAAGTCGTAAAGTCAAGCACCATGCTAAAATGCACACCATTCAAGGTCATTTGTCCTCCACAAAGAGCAACACACAGTGCAGGTTTCTTTATCCAGCACACAGATAATTTATGTCTGCAGTATCAACAAGGAACTTGTACATTTCAAAAATAATTCATGTGTCTAATTTGTCAATTTTCAAGATGAAAAACCACTGTCTCTGAAATGACGTACCAGTTTTGAAGGTAGAGAAAAACAGTAATATGCTCTGTAAGGATTCTCTCATCATCTTTCCCATAGCTCACTACCTAATTAAAATTACTATTACTGGAATTTCTAGCATACCCATCATTTAAGTAAGTAGGCATCATTTCCCAATTCTAGGAAAGCATCTCTTCCCTTTGGTACAGAAGCCAAACAGTGCTCGCATTGGGATATAGCCTGAGTCACTAATGTATCAGGCCATATTCTTTAGAGGCACTAGATCTACTAAATATTAAAAGTGGTGATGCTTATGATGCCATAGTTTCATCTTCTGTAAACCTTTGTCCAAGTCGAAATAACTACCTGGTGGGTGAAAAATGAAGAGATGAGAAGCAGTACCAGTTTGTCATTTTCTAGAAAGAAAGTGACTGGCTTTAACATGCTGAGAAGTTAGGAGGGCTAATCATGAAGCTGATCTGGATTACTGTCTATAATAAATCAACAGAAGGCATTGTCAGAAACAATCAAGTAGCAAATCATTACACATATTTTTTTTTCTGTCAGTTCAGGCTTTGCTATTAGAGATATATTCCATGAAAAATCAGTGGCATAAAAGATAGGTTAGGAATATGGGTCCAAAATGCTTTACAAAATTGCTCTGTCTATGAGTTTTTCTAAACACAGATGCTGTAGCTGTTGCCAAGTATGAGATGACCTTGCATTACCCATAGTTTGCTTCACAATGAGTTATGTATACTACAATTTCTTAATTTATTGCAATTCTTATCCACTGAAATAAAGTTGTCATACTGAGTGTCTGAGATGGACCACTCTGCACTGCAGTAACCATTTATAACTTTTTATTGTTTTCATAAACATGATTGATAAGACTTATAGAGATATAAAGCTACAGCAGCATGTTACTTGTTCCTAATAACTAAATGATAGTTAGTTCCTTTGTCCCTCATGGTAGAGAGCTACTAATGTGCCACTTAAGCTCACAATTCAGAACATAATAGCTTAAACTACCTAAAAAAATTAATATTTTGGCAGAATTCTGCCAAATTCTCTAGAACTGTGCCATAATGAAGTCATACAATAAGCAGACTGATGCTTTTTTTAATGTAAAAATGGAAAATCATCCACAGTTATTTTTTTCAATAATCTTGCTAAATAGAATTTAGTCTGTGATGACCCTTGTACTTCACTGTGGTTTTAGTGGAAAATTATTTTCAAAAGCTATAAACTTCAAGACTTTCAGGTTAACTCAATCTCCATTACAAGCAAAGAAACAAATTTATTTTCTTAACCAAACAAATGAAGAGAAATATTTGGCCTTTTTTTCACTTTTCCTTTTTTTTCTTCCTTCCTTTTATCTCTGTCCATTTTTCATGTTGCACACAAGCTTTCTTCAGTATGTACAGGTACAGGACACATCTCACATTTATTTTTGCTTCAAAGACTTAGTGATATTTACATTGAAGATAGAACCTTTCTTATTATTTTCAATCCATCTTTCACAGCTTGCTATCTTTGAGAAACTCATCCCACTCTCATTCCTCTCTCCATTTCTCACATTTTCTGGCTTTTTTGTTATTTTCCCTACTATTTAATTCATGAGTAGCAAGAATACATTTTCTTGGTCCTATGTTTTCTGCTTATGCTCCAGACTAAATAGAAATACAGGTAAACCCCCACATTTTTCAACAGTCCCTCCAGAATTGGAACTGAGGCTTTCTGAGATTACAGTCTTCACCTTTATTTCACTGACCATATGTGAGGTTATGTCTCATGGAAAAATACCACAGAAATACTCTCGGCTGTATTGCAGAACTCTGTGTTGACAGATGTAGCAAATCAGCGTGCTGCCATTTATGTAAGACCAGGAGATGATCAAGTATGTTTGAAAAGTCGGTCCTTAGTGTGATTTCAAGAAGTCTTACCTTTGCCAGAACTCAATTCAGATGTGAATGTTGATGCTAACTCACTGCGGGTGAGGTTCTGACATTTTGCTAGATGCCTCTACCTTGAATTTTCTATCATCTTGACAGTAGAATCTCATTTGCAGCAAAAGGATGAGAAAGACAAATCTGTGGCTTGACACCTTCTGACATCTTTCTATGGGTGATGAATTTCTGCTACATGACAGGTTCAAAGTTACTGAGCAATGGATGGATGAGTGGCACAGTAACTTCAGGCTTGCTAAGAATGACAAGAGTATGTCAAGTCATAAAAAAATACCAGTGTGACACTTTTAGGGATTGGTTATTCTGTGTATTTGAGTAGATATGAATATATTTTATTTCAGAGGTACTTAAATTTTGACAAAATTAACAGATTCACACAAGACTATAAGAATAAATAACTACTACTTCTAGCCCTTTAATATTTTAATCCAAATATCTCAGTGTAGGATATGTCTCACTTCTTTTGCATTGATCATGGTCAAAGTGTTTTCTTAATTGTTCTTTGTCTTCTCTGTCTTAAACTTGACAGTTTTTATTTTCTTTTTCATGTCAGTTTTTATTACTTCAGCTTCCCTCTGTTTATTATTGTAGATCCCTGTAACTTTTCTTACCTCTAGAGTCATGCTGTTTGGTAGAGAGTTTCACAGGTACCATATGTGTTGATATATGTAATATACATAGATAGACATCTATATTTCATGCAGAGTAACAAAGCCCTGCTTTTAACTGAGAAAATGAAATTAAAGAGTTGATAAGATGCTGAGTCTCAAGACCTTAGAGCAAGATCAGTTACCCAGACTATGGAAAAGCCAGCTGTAATGTCCTTTTCTTAACAGAATCTGAGCCTTTATCTCTGAGGTAAAAGCCTTGAAAACTAAACTCTGAGAAAACCAAGCCTTGAAAACTAAACTCTGAGAAAACCAAACTCATGTGCTCCGAGTTTGAACACTTTGAGTTATTCTTGGTGAAACTGCTTGGCTTTGTGTAGCTATTTAAACATTCACTCTACCAGAGAGGAGAACCTGAACATAGTTTAGTGACCACGGCACTAAGCACAGTTTTACATTTGAAGCAGAAAAAATAAACTGTGTCTATTATAGTTTCCAATTGTTATAGCATGGTCTATTAGGCACCTAGCCTGTGATTAACTTACAAAAACAAAAAATCTAGATATAAATCTAATATATATAATGTATATATGAAATATATTACATAAATATAAATATAATTATATAAGCATAAAACATATAAATATTAATATCTGTCAGATTCACTGATAACATTTTTAATAGGGAAGGGAGCAATGAACTTTGTGAGGCAAATATCCATGATTTTGCTTGTTTTCCTCCTCTCTTGGAGAAATACTGACACTTCAGAAAATTCAGACTTCTGAGAAGTGTTAGAAGAATAAACCATTAATCTACTCATGATTTTTCTGAATTGGAAGATGTCTCCATCTGTATTTTGAGGTGGCAGACCCCATGATTAATAAGGTTTTGGTAACACTGGTTAACTGGAGATCCGTTAATTTTTGACAAGACGTTCTGTTAGCCCAGAATAAGTATAGAAAATGGCAAATGATCAGCCCTTAGTCTATAAATAATAATTAAAAATAACATTTTTTTAAATCCTTTGAAGTTTCCCTTGGCACTTTGCTAGCTTATAACAGAGAAAACGGAGAAATTTGGATTATATCCCACTTTGTCAGGTACTGTCTTGTGTGTCTACAGGCAATCTAAACACAAAATATTAGTTTGGTATTATAGCTGTCTCCAGATAGCTTTGTGGGCAAGATCTGATCTTTAAATCAAGTGCTATCTTAATTTTACTTCCTCCTTACCTTAATGGAATGAAATTATTCTAGATTTCAAAACCTATGTCTCCAGAAGCCATATTTGTTATATGAGATATAGATACTGCTGTGCAACTTTTTCTTTCATTTTCCTTCACTGGCAAAAATGTCCTCTCTGTTTCATGTACTATCCAGTTTTCAGCTCCTTCTGCCATGAGAAGCAGAGGGAAGATTTATTCTGGCCTCCCACTGTGATCTTTGGCTTCTCCAGATCTGCGATGATGAATTTGACCACAAGCACGGTGATTTCTCCCTGGCCTCGGGCTGCTGTCAGAACAACAGAGCTACTGGCCTTGATGACACCAGGTATCTCAGCTCTCCCCTTGGGGCACTGTACCCACAGCTGATCACTCACTTCAGGGGCTCTGTGAACCTCCATTGCTGCCAAGGATTTGTCATGTTTCCTCATTTCCCTTTTCTTTCACAAGAGCCAAGATTGGCAACCCCAAGCAGCTGCTTCTGTGAATGCACAGCCAGAGAGCACGAGCTGCAATAGCAGAGAGGAAGGAGAAATGTCGACAGTTTATGGTTTTTTCTCCTGTATCACACTATAATGACTGGAATATTGCAGTATCAATTTGAGCACTTGAATTCAGCAGTGTAAATAAAGAGAAATCAAGACTGCCTATGCCACAGTAAGGTCACACTTCTTCAGGAGCTGCACTTTCTCAGCAAAACATCAAACTCCAAACGGGGGCTGAGCATCATGTAGCTGTTTGAATCAGTGGAGTTTATGGCAGCTTACACTGTGATTTCAGATATTCATACTTGGGAGAGTTTATTCCTATTGTCTACTGAAAATTATTGCTGTTAAGTACAATCACCAGGAATCATTGACATAGTGTGAAAAAGAATTCAATCTTGCAATGGGATTCAGGCTTCTTTTTAGACTACAGATAGTTCTTGTGGATGAATTACCCTCAGCATGGCATGAGATAGTGAAATTGGTCATGTCTTAGATATTTGCAATCAATGGAAGCTGACCTGGTGTAATATAGTCTTAGGTTATATATCTTATTTTCTCAGTATATGAATTGTTTCTATTTTATGAAGTAATTCATTAAAAGGATATTAAATATTTTGAATTCCTGTCATGCATAAGCAATTGATATTTGCAATGAGCCTGACAGTGAAAAGATTCAAAGTTTTTTAGGCAGTGTCCACCTCAGGCATAGCAAACAAATAATACTTTAATAGCTTCTAAAGTGCCGACTTGTTTTAGGTAACGTCATAAAATAATTCCATTATAGCGTTTCATGTAAAATTTGAATGTATTTTATTTAAATGGAAAGATAAGCCCAGTATCAATTTTTTTCGATACATTTCAGTGCAATTTTTATAATAATTTGATAGATAAGTCCAATTACATTTTCTTCCATGGTGGTGGCACAATATTGAAAATTTTTAATTTTCTTGTACTATAGCTTGTGTTATCACCGTAATCATTATAGCACAGAAAATCGCAGGTTATCTTTTCTTTTCTTGCACTTTCTGACATTAGCAGAGTTCTCATCTTAATGCTTTTAGCAAGGTACTTAAACAATTATTTCAGGGTGCTCTGAATAATACATGGAAATAGGGAATGTTTCCAACAACACTCAACACCACTTTTTGCATCATGGTTGCAGGCCCTGGAAGTAGATCATATTTATGCTATCAATAGCACACTATGCTATTAAAAATTAGTTCCATTGCATGTGAAGAAAGGAAGATTAAGAAGATGAATGAAAATTTAAAAAAATCCATGAACATACTAAGACGCGAGATGTGCTAGACTGTAACTGCCCTCTTTCCTCCATCTGTTTAATTTTCTCCACTTAGAAAACTGTTAGCAATTTTCTAATTCTACAAGGGCTAGTTATAGCTGTTGTACAAGGATTATTTGGGATGAATGCATCATAGATAAAACCCCTTACCATACCACTCAAATTCCTATTTTCACCCGCTCACCTGATGTTCACCCACAGCTTGTAAACAATGGGTTTCTTTGCTGAGTGAAGAAGACTCAGTTTAAGCATGAACCTGGCAAAATTACTTTTTCCCTTGTTATTCAGTTTTAAAGCACAGTGCTTTAGAAAGTGGGAGGGAGAGTCTGCCATGTAACGTTTAACAGGTCATGTTTAGAAAGGAAAGAAAGAAAGACAAAGCTCACAAGGGCTTGCAGATGAAAAGTTAGAGGAATATAAATGAATATGTTGGAAAAAGAGAAGATCCAGAACTTTAAAGTTAGAGAGACAATATATTGCAGTTATCCTTAAGCTAGATGCTGTTCATTTTGGTTTATAGTCTAGAAGACTAACGCTCATCTCATCTTCTTGCACAGAAACATAGGAAAGTCTTGGCTGTTAGACAAAGAAATTTCCAGTATATAGATCCAATTTTTAAAACTTCTCAGGTAGCATGAATTATGTCACAAATATCCCGCAGGTTATCCTTGTCTCTAAATTGGAGAGACATCAATTTGATAGGTGGACCACTCAGTAGATACAGAACTGGCTGGATGGCCGCACACAAAGAGTTGTGGTCAATGGCTCAGTGTCTGGCTGGAGACCAGTAACAAGTGGTGTCCCTCAGGGATCGGTGTTGGGACCAGTCTTGTTCAACATCTTTGTCAGTGACATGGACAGTGGGATTGAGTACGCCCTCAGCAAGTTTGCTGAGGACACCAAGCTGTGTGGTTCGGTTGACAACGCTGGAGGGAAGAAATGTCATCCAGAGGGACCTTGACATGCTTGTGAAGTGGGCAGATGCCAGCCTTATGAAGTTTAACGTTGATAAGTGGAAGGTCCTACACCTGGGCCAGAGCAATCCGAGGCACAACTACAGGTTGGGCAGAGAAGAGATTCAGAGCAGCTCTGTGGAGAAGGACTTGGGGGTGTTGGTCAATGAGAGACGTAACATGAGCTGGCTTCAGTGTGCGCTCGCAGCCCAGAAAACCAACCGTACCCTGCGCTGCATCAAAAGGAGCATGACCAGCAGGTCGAAGGAGGTGATCCTGCCCCTCTACTCTGCTCTCGTGAGACCTCACTTGGAGTATTGTGTGCAGTTCTGGTGTCCTCAACATAAAAAGGACATGGAGCTGTTGGAACAAGTCCAGAGGAGGCCCACGAGGATGATCAGGGGACTGGAGCACCTCCCGTATGAAGACAGGCTGAGAAAGTTGGGGCTGTTCAGCCTGGAGAAGAGAAGGCTGCGTGGAGACCTCATAGCAGCCTTCCAGTATCTGAAGGGGGCCTACAAGCATGGTGGGGATGGACTCTTCGTTAGGGACTGTAGTGATAGAACAAGAGGTAACGGGTTAAAACTTAAAGAGGGGAAGTTTAGATTGGGTATAAGGAAGAAATTCTTTACTGTGAGGGTGGTGAGGCACTGGAATGGGTTGTCCAAGGAAGATGTGAATGCTCCATCCCTGGCGGTGTTCAAAGCCTAGTTGAACAGAGCTTTGAGTGACATGGTTTAGTGTGAGTTGTCTCTGCCCATGGCAGGGGGGTTGGAATTTGATGATCTTAAGGTCCTTTCCAACCCTAACTATTCTATGATTTTGTGATTCCGTATCTATTTAAAGTATTCTTTTATTATTCCTGTAGTGACAGGACAAGGGGTAACGGGTTAAAACTTAAACAAGGGAAGTTTAGATTGGATATAAGGAAGAAATTCTTTACTGAGAGGGTGGTGAGACACAGGAATGGGTTGCCCAGGGAGGTTGTGAATGCTCCATCCTTGACAGTGTTCAAAGCCCGGTTGGATGAGGCCTTGGGTGGCATGGTTTAGTGTGAGGGGTCCCTGTCCATGGCAGGGGGGCTGGAACTAGATGATCTTAAGATCCTTTCCAACCCTAACTATTCTATGATTCTATTCTATGATTCTATGATTCTTGTTGTTTATCAGACTCAAAACAATGCACTTTGGGAGATATTCTGCTTGGAGTGGAGCTGGTGGACCATGTGTTAACACAATAGTATGTACCTGTTAATAGTTAGGAACTAGAATTAGCCAAAATATTTTCCAATTTTTCAGATTGGTTTCTCCTATCAAAACTTCAGCTTTTTAATTAGCAGTTTTATGAACATTATAATGCAGATTTGAAATGAATTGTGGAAGAACGGCTGCATGGAAGTCATATGATACGAATTTCCATATGAAAAGCATGGAGAGATACTTGTATCACCATAACTTGCAAAAAAAAAACCACAACCCAAAACAAAAACAAAACCCTACCTGAAATGTTAATTTTCTTAAATAAGGACTTTAAAATTGTTGATGACTTAAAAACTACAATTACAGACATTTGAGAAATTTTGTTCAAAGTAGAAAACTGGTAAGTAGTGCCTCTTCAATAGAAAGTGTGCACCCTTATTAGTAAGAGTCAGTGACAGCACTGAGTATAATATTTGTATATAAAAACCCCACATTCTTGAGATGCTAGCATTAAAGTGACATACTCCTGGGTTATTTAACAATTAATAAATAAAATGCTAAATTAATAAGACATTTTATCTTATTGGCAACTTGTTGTAATAATTCTAAGCCTTATAAATGAAAACTGAATAGACTGCCGTACAGAATTTATTGTCATGTAGGATACTTGTACTTTGATTACCTGCCTTTCTCTATAGATTTGATGCCTATTATTACATTCTAAACAACTGTATGTCACAAAGATTTATTTGGAAGCTGTTACTGCTTTCATTTGTGTCAAAACAGTAGAAGTTTAAGGGACCACTAGAAAATCCGATGAAATATTGCAGCAAATGGTTTGCTTCTAAAAAGGTTTTAGAACTACCATACACTGCTGGTGAAGGCTCATAAAGAAACAAATAAATCTGTCTTAAATTTTAAGAGAGAAGGGAAGAGGGGAATTCTGTTGAATTCTCACTGTATATAACAAACATATAACTTTTCAATCATCTATAAAGAAAATAATCTATTTCAGTATGATTTTAATCTTTATTTTAGCCTTCGATAGGCAGCATATGTAATAGGATAACTGCATTTTTGAATATCTATGGTATTGTTTATAGAATGTCATGTCAGCTCATATCAATGTGATACCTACAAGTAAATACTAAGAACATGCAACAGGAAAGATTTTTAAATTGTCTTTAAATGATCTCTCAAACCCATATTTGAGGAAGAAAGACAAGATTTTCAATGTGATACTCTGATCTGTCCATATGTCTTAGGACTTTTCATTTGTTCAGCATTGTCACTTGACTGAGAAACAGACATACCAGTCAAAAAAGTGCTGTGTTTTTTTCTGTTAAGGTCCCTGTGTTTTTATGCATTGACTGGAAGAAATGTACACTAAATCAGAATCTGAAACCAAGATGGAGAGGAAAATATTAGAAATGAAGCTGACTAGCAAACTGAAGAAAGAGCTTTATATTCTTATTAGATTGAAGCATTTAAGTATTATTACCATGACAATCTCAATCAGAAAAATTGAGGAAGCCTACCAAGAATACAGTCAAGATAAATCTTAACTGAGGGTATGAAAAGCACAAGCTGAAATTAGAGAACCAAAGATAATGTAAAACACTGAGACATGCGAACTCCAGATGGATAAGGATTTCACTGACATTTTTTTATTTTGCAATAATGTGTGGTTGTTGAAGAAGACTAGCAATTAACATGAACAGGTCAGACAGAAAATTTTGATGGACTTTATAGTGCTCTTTTTGTCTTTCATGTGAATAAAACAAAAATTCATCAGGGTTTTAAAAGGTTAAAGTTGCAAGAGCCAGAAGTACCTTCTAGAATACCTCACTCAGCCGCTTGTTACCTTGGAGAAGACCAAGGCAAACAAGACTAGTAGTCATAGTCAGAAATTCTCTAACACTAGGTCATTGTTTCAACTATTTCTCAGTACTGCCCATTTCATTGATGAATTTTTTTTCTGCTCTGCCTGACTCATTTGGGAGTGTCTATTTGTGACTCACTGCTCAATGAAACAATGCAAATCCAGATATGAAGGACAAAAACTTGCGAGAATTTATCACATTGGGAAAGATGATTACCCTGCCGCTTATTGGAATGCACTTAATCTACATCCAAAATACACTGGAAGAAAATCATCAGGAAAAAAAGCTAAGACCGTGACATTGAGCATTTTTTGGAAGTCCTTGTCTTCTTTGTATTGTCCACATTGATACCACCTGCATTGGTATCTGAGATATGTGATGGTGGCCATAAGCATGTTTGGCTTTTCCACATTATAGTGAATTCTTGGACTTCTGTAAGGAGAAAACACAGATTCAAAGTCACCCTCTACCAGATGCCCATTCTAGGCTTGAAGAAGAGCTTGGGTTTGCATCCAACAGTGCATTCAAATATAGATATAGCCAAAACAAGAGACTTTGTAAGTGCTGAGTGATATTAAATCACCAGTTGTTGCAGAACATCATTTCAGTATGAATACAATATTAATAGCAGTAAGTAGATTGTCTCTGCATGTTCATTACTTTGTATTACCTAAATCTGTGCTTGTTGGGCCAGATACCCATTAAATTCAGAGACGGTTATGATGTCTCCACCAAATTCCTGTTAATGAGTCAGGGCATTGGGTAGGTGTAGAAAAAAGTGAGCAGTGTGGCATAAATTTTCACCTGAGCTTTAATTTGTAGCTAAGTGCAGCCTCAGTCTCTGTTTTCCTTTTAACCAAAGTTGATAATTACAACTAATAGCATTGAAACTTGTGGGAATGCTGATCCTGAACTGAAAAGTGCCTTCCATGATTGTCTCAGCAATGGCTTAACAGAAAATAAACTAGGTAGCTATGGTAAGGTCACCTCATGAATTCTCCAGCATTTTCCCTGGTGATAATTGATGTTGGGCTTTCTGAGGTATTCTCCCTCACAGAGCAATCTAACTTCTTATCATTACTTCTTATTTGTCTTAAAGAAAAAAGTTGAGATAGTAAAAATCACATGAAACAAGTAAAATAGAAAGGATGGTTGAATGTTATAAAATTTTTATTTCCTTGGGGACTCACTCAGTTCCACCAGTCGTATGATTACTAATGTAGCTGGAGCAGGAAGGTCATTACCAGACAATGGAGGCTGCTTATTATGTCTTCTGCTATAAGTATGGGCTATTTTCTCGAGTAGATTGTTTAGGATTTCTCAGGGATGGCATTTCTACAGCACATATTGCTTTCTCCCGGTTTGTTTTTGTTTTTTTTTTTTTTTTTCCCATGATCAAAAGAAGCAATTTAAAGCTAGATATTTTTCTAAAGTGCATACACTCTCTAATACTTCCTGGGAGTTGGTAAGTTTCTATAACCACTGGCAGTGAAGGACTTTATCAATTGCAGGCATTCTATGCCCATAATAATTTTATTCAGGGGTGATCAATGGAAAAAGCTAAAAATTATGTGTGTTACAGCATGTCATCTACAGACATTGCTCCAAACTGCATACCTGGTGTCTGTCCTATCTGGAGGGGAGAAGGACCTTATCTGCAACCTGCCCCATATTGCACCTTGCAGTCTTAATACATTGCCAGGACTAGGTGCTCAGAGGCAGACCGTACTGGGCTGTGCTGTTGGCTTGTCTCTAGCTGTGCCATTTAGAACTGATGGGGAGATGTGAAAGAACCAGGAGCAGCTCTGTACACCCTTGCCATCAGGAAGGTTGCAGGCAGCTGGCATATCCTAACATAGGTGAAGAAGGTGTACAGAAATGAGAAAATGGGAGGACAGCAATTAGAAAATTTTCTTTTGTATATTGGCACCTATTGCTCTTCTTTTCTGTAATATTGGTGGCCAGATCTGCTCACCTCAAGTTTATCTTTAGTTTTAAGCCTTTCCATAAAAACAAGAAAACAAACAAAACAAAACAAAACAAAACAAAAACAAAAAACAAAACAAAACAGAAAAAAAAAAACAAAACAAACAAACAAACAAAAAAAAAAACACCACAAAAACCACCTGAATATGTTTAAGCATTTAACTTCCTATGGTAAGCATGTTTCTTCCCAGATTTGCTCAGTTAGCACAAAATGAAATACAGCATTGTAGCAATACAAATGTCTAACTTGTTTGCGTCTTCTGGTTAAGCACTTGCTTTATTTTCTTGCTGCTTTGGGGACTAGTTTTCAGTTGATTTATGTGTTTCGTGTATTAGGCAATTACAAAGATAATGTTTTCTTTACTAAAGGAAAAGATAAATCATATAGGATGAATAGACAAATGGGGTTTCATGACAGTGAGGATATAATTCTTTTTAAACTCTGTTAAGTGTTGACAATCATCTAATAGAGACACAGGAAGGTTGTTTCTTTTTTTAATTCCACTACTTCTTGTACTTTTGAAATCACTGAGTAAACTGGAGTATTTGTATGTAGAAGGTCTCATCTTCACCTTTTTTTCTCAGGATCCTAGTCCAAATATGTACTGTTGTGACAATGTTAAAAAGAAGAAATGCCAACTGCTTGTTATGATCAGTCATGACTAAGGGTTGAAACCTGTAAAAAAACCAATGTTTAAATTAAGTGAGTGTTGCCTTGTTAGAAGTATTTACAGAAATCTCTGTAAAATATGATAGTCTGATTCTTTATACGTTGAGAATGGTTAAACAGAGCATAGGATGGAAAGAACACAAAAGTTAATTCAACACGAGGCACTATCATTTTCTTAGTGCTGTCTAAAACAGAAGGTTACAAACCTTGAAAAAGCTCTATTATCTACGATTAAGCAGATACAGTCCATTTCATGGAGTACCTAGTAGGCGGATACTGTCAATACCTATCTGTTAAATAGGAACAAGGAATAATCTGAGACTGTAACGTCTTCCATCCACACAGTAGTAAGCAAAACTGAAAGCATACAGAAACGAGAACAGCTATTGCTCTCTACTGCTCTCCACTGATAAAACAAAAATAGAGAAGATATTGTCTACTTAGAAGCATTTAGGGAAATAAATTCAGGTGAGAGTTCTGTTTTTCATTCTAATTTTGTCAGAATCTACCCTCAGCTTTCTGTTCATGCTTATTTCTCACAGAAAATTGTCACTGTATAGGGTAACATTTGCTTTGATTTCTGTCACCCAGAGAATTTATGCATAAATTTTCATTTCTTCATGCACGTATTTTCCTTTTTCTTGAACTCTTGAAGATACAGTCTGTCCTTCACAGTTCAGCAAACCAGTGTCTCAGAGCTGTTTCCATAAATACCTCAGTACCTGCTATGCTAGTACTTCATAGGAAACATTCAAGAAAATTCTGTACCTCAGGCCTTCCTTTCTCTAATAGTACTGACTGATTTAAGAGTTTGCTGAATGCAATTTGGTAACACAGACTGTTATTACAAACTCCTCAGCCCCTCAGTACAGTTTACTAGACAGTTTTGTGGATTTGAAATAACAGTGTGAATGCAGAAGGCAAGGGAGAGAAGACAGAAATGATCCTTCATCAAGATAGTTGTGTTAAGTCTGTGCTGCAGGAAAAGACATGGATGGCATTTTTCTTTTTGTTAAGGAAACTGAATCATTAAAAATATTCTAAATTAAATAGAAACTTTTTCCAACTCAATGTATACTTCATTAAAATTTATTTTATATTTGTAATAAAAAATAGTTTTAAAGAAAAATAAAAAAGTAAAAAAATTGTTATTTGAGCAATAAAATGGTTTTGAATTTCCTATTAATTCTTTGATTTTTTTTCTAACAAATAAGTTTAATAAAAACAATATGCATCCTTAAAAAGTTTTAGTGTCACTGAATGAGCAACTTTTCTCTGGGAAGTTCACCTGATTCTGACTTATCTCAGGTTAATGCATGGGAAATCAGTAGGTACACTGAATTACTGTGGGCATACCATGTCCGCACCACTTTTAGTCGCAATTAGCTATTTCTGACAGACTTTTCGGACTATTTTTCACATGTCCATGTAGTTTGCTCTTAAGGCTGCTTCTAATATCATAGTTCTTGCACTCTATGACGTTTTACTGTAACTACTCAAGTGTCATAGTAACTAAAAGTCTAATGCAAGTAGTCTGTCACATGCAAGCATGGAACAGAGTTAATGACATTGCATCATTAGGTCAAAAGTTATAACAGAGCAATATAAAGAATAAAGAAATGTAAAGAAATTCATGGGGATTCTTGGCAGACAAATGGCATTTCGAGCAACCTCTCCAATCTGGAGAAATGGGCCAATATTCTTCGTTCAGTTTCTTTGCTGTTTTTGCTAGAGACCGGTGTGGCAGAAAAGGGTCAATAGTCCTAAGGTGAGATGTCAGCTGGGCATGAAAGGAAGACTTTGTCATCTAAGCAATGAAACACTGAGCAGCCTGGTCCAACTTTGAGACTGGTTTTGAATATAAGGCTGTACTAGATGCCCTCAAGGTTATACTATGATTCAGTAAGCCTCTCAACTTCCAATAAACTTTTGCTCTATTATAGCAAAAAGTTTGAGGAGTGTTTGAAGAAAAGAAGGCTGCTACTCAAATTCTGGGAAAGTCCCTGCCAGAGCAGTGGGTGCAAAGAAAAAGGAGAGGCCTATTTGAGGTGACTGTTATTCATCCACAAGGATGTTAGGAATATGTGTCATTATTTTGACTAGAAGAAGGACCTGAAATTGAAAATCTATGAGTTTTAGTGATAAAAAAAGACAGTACTTAATCTGTAGTATCATCGTCTAGAGATAAGGGTAGAACAGGAGAGATGCGAGTCGAGATACCTACAGAATCATCAAGGAAAGTGGGCATATATGATGTGAAGAAATGTTACAAGAAAAGGTTAATGAAGGAATTACAAGGTGGGTGTAGGGGAGCTAAGAAAGGATTTTGAGAGAACTTCATCACAGAGATTAAAAACAACAGACTGAAAGAGAAGAAGATGAAGTTCTGGTTCTGTAGGAAGACAAAATGAAGGAACTGAAGGTCACTAAAGCAGTCATTACAGCAACTCATGAAACACTGCAGGGAACTTTGAAAGATTTTAAGGTTGCTTTAAAATAAGGAAAGAGAGAATACTTGAACAGAAAATGTGAATTGAAGCTGAAGCAGAATAGAATATATATTGACAGTTACAGAGATAGATAGGGCTGAGAATTTAAGTTTGGTTTGGAAAACAGAAAGCTTGAATCTATGATGCAAGAAGCAGAAAATAAAAATATTGAAGGTAAAAGGTGTCTCAAACTGAAGCTGATGTCAGAAAATTGAAGACTAAAGAAAACAGTGGTAGTAGTAGCAATGAAGTAGAATGCAACCCTTATAGATTTAGGGAAGAGTGGCTGGAAAGCTGCCCAACAAAGAAAGCCCTGGGAGTGTTCATCAATGGCTGGCTGAACATGAGCCAGGATTGTGCCCAGGTGGACAAGAAGGCCAACAGCATCCTGGCTTGTGTCAGCAATAGTGTGGCCAGCAGAGCCAGGGCAGCGATCATCCCCCTGTCCTCTGCACTGGTGAGGCTGCACCTAGAATCTTGTGTTCAGTTCTGGGCCTGTCACTACAAGAGAGACGTTGAGGTGCTGGAGCAGGGCCAGGGAAGGGCAATGAAGCTGGTGGAGGATCTCAAGCACAAGTTTGATAAGGAACAGCTGAGGGAACTGGGGGTGTTTAGCCTGAAGAAAAGGAGGCTCTCTAAAACTGCCTTTCAGGAGGTTGTAATGAGGTGTGGGTTGGTCTCTTCTCCGAGGTAGCAAGCAACAAGACAAGAGGAAATAGTCTCAAGTTGCCCGAGAGGAGGCTTAGTTTGGGTATTAGGAAATTTCTTCACTGAAGGGCTTATCAGGCACTGGAAAAGGCTGCCCAGGGAAGCGGTTGAGTCACAATGCCTGGAGGTATTTAAACGATGTAGATGTGTCACTTAGGGACATGGTTTACTAGTGAACTTGGCAGTGTTAGGTTAACAGTTGGACTTGATGAGCTTAAGGGTCTTTTCCAATCTAAATGATTCTATGATACTATGATTTCAAGAGTTCTAATTTTGGAAAAATCAGATTATATTATTTGAAATTTTTCACTGAATTTTGTAATTTAGAAAGCATGCTCTAATATAGTAGTTGATACTTATAGTAGTTGACAGTGTTGATAGAGAATAAAGGGATATTCGAGAACTTGGAGATGATGTTGAATAATGCTGGTATGTCATATTAATTAAGCTTAATGTGGGATGGTCTAGTCACAAATTTTGGCTAATGATTTATTGTTGGTCTACATACATCTAGACTGAGCATATTATATCCTATAAAGGATATAGATATTAAGATTAAATCAAACAATTATGCTATGTTTTATATACAGCTTAATTAATTGTTGAGTTCCAGGAAGAACTTTTTGTGGATCTGTAGGAAGAACTGCCTGATATTTGATTCCCAGCTTTAATTCGAAGGTAGACCTTGAACAATCCACCTAACAAACCTCAAAATTCAAGATCAGGAAGATTTCCTTTAAGCTAATGATCTATGGGAATCCAAGGAAAGACAGAAGTCAGCAAACACATTTTACATGTGTCGTGTTAACTTTTGTCCCTGAAGAAATTCAGTTATATGTTGAAATAGTTTCATAACATCTATTCAGGTAATGATTAAAACACTTCTGATTAACCAATTCTGTAAAAAAAACCAAAACATGGGTAGTTCTATGTAATTAATATGATTACATTTATTTGTGTGCATACAGCTTTTCCACATATATAATCTAACATCAGCCAAAGTTTTCATTTCTGTATCCCAGTGATGAATTAAATTATTAAATAATCTGGCTGAGCTTGCAAATATATTTTTCTTTTCAATCTTTGTGAAAAATTAGAAGAAGTACATAATATCCTTGTACTTCATTCCACTTTTAATGACTTTATGGAATAGAATACATTGCATATAATGTAATAATGAAACATTGTCAGTTAATACTTTCAAGTGGTGCCATAGCTGTTCTGGTCAATCATCTGTGAACAAAACCATTATCTACTTACTGCAAACAGGTTTATTATTGCAAGAATGGATTAGATTCAATGACTTGAAATTATTTTCTCTCAAGATAAAGATTGTATTTAGAACTATTTTTCAACTCAAAATAGACAATAATTAGGCAATTTTAACTCAGTAATTTTAATAAAAGTAGCAAAAGTAATGTCTAGGTTTTGATCATTACAAAAATTAAACATGGCTCCATTCAGGTCTGGATTAATGATTCTATTCCTGTCACAAGATCTTTGATCAGAAATGTCACTTGCTTCTGATGATTGCAAGCTGTTAATTGTACTTTTTTGAAAAAGGGAGGAGAAGGAACATGACACAACAAGACCTCTTGGGAAATCATGCAAGCATCTTAAATAAAGAGACAACAAGCCTAGCCTTTTTTGTCTGTATAAGCCAAAATTGTTCTTCATTATGACTATTAACTACTGCTTTAGAGTTAAAATTATTCCATTTTCCTCAAATGGCTGTTAATTTTTATCATATATTTACACATTGAATAGCCCATTATTTTATTTTTGCATTATTTCAGATTATGGTAATGTGAAATCCAAATTCACATATCCTTCATCCTTAAAATTCTACCTTATCTCAATGGCTTTCCTAACCTGAAAAACAGATTATCTTTACTATTTACTTCCCAGGGCAACTAAGATGATTACGGGAGTGGAGCATCTCCCTTATGAGGAAAGGCTGAGGGAGCTGGGTCTCTATAGTTTGGAGAAGAGGAGACTGCGGGGGGACCTTATTAGTGTATATAAATATATAAAGGGGGAGTGTCACGAGGATGGAGCCAGGCTCTTCCCAGTGGCAAACAATGATAAGACAAGGGGTAATGGGTACAAACTGGAACACAAGAGGTTCCACTTAAACTTGAGAAGGAACTTCTTCTCAGTGAGGGTGACGGAACACTGGAACAGGCTGCCCAGGGGGGTTGTGGAGTCTCCTTCTCTGGAGACATTCAAAACTCGCCTGGACACATTCCTATGTAACCTCATCTAGGTATTCCTGCTCTGGCAGGGGGATTGGATTAGATGATCTTTTGAGGTCCCTTCCAATCTCTAACATACTGTGATACTGTGATACTTGCTCAGATTTTTTCAAAGAATACAGACTTCTGTGTTATTGTTTATTGTTTAGAAATAGATCACCAAATTTTCTAATATATTAATTATTCAGAATTACTCATTAATTTGCTCTGTGAAATAGCTTTGTTCTGTAGATCATTGAAATTGCAAATATTATAAGAATGAAAATTGGAAATAGAATTTGTATGCAAGGCAGGCAACGTAACTAACATAACTAACATCCCAGCTAATGTGAATTTCAAATGTTATATGCAGTACACTATAATATTCATTATTTATAATGTATTGTTTATGTAGATCACTTACTGAAATATCAGCAACAGTACACCATAATTTATAATTTTTATCAATATGATATAAAATTTAATAAATTCATTTTCAGTTAAATATTAAATCCAGGAATATTTGGGAAATATTTTATCATATGATCAAAAAAAGTTTGAGAACATAAAAATGTTGACATGTTCATGTCTGAGAACATAAAAATGTCTCTCCTTTAGCTTCTAACTGTAAAACACCAATAGTTCCTTGACCTTAAATAAAAGCAGTTCTATTGTTAATCCAAATTAAACTTTGGATCTCTGTTGCAACATTATCAAATATTATCATTCATTCATAATGATACTCCTAGAAAAAACTTATTCTAGTACGATTAATCTCTAAATGCAGTTGATATTATTATTTTTAATAAACAGTCAAAATAACAGTTCCAGAAAGATAAGAGTAAAATGAAATATAGTACGTCAAAAGATAGACGAGGGAAGAAAATTCCTAACTTAGGGATGACTCAAATGCATTGTTGTAGAAAAGTGTTGAGATTTTTCTTATTCATTTTGTTCCAAGATGACTTGTATGTTTTAAGTTTCATTACTGCAGTACATTCCAATCTAAAACCTGTTGACAGACTTCTATTCCAGATGACTACTGTTCACACCTCAGTAAGCAGGTCTCTTTTCCTAGTGTGTGTCTGGGTTTTGTAATTACATTGTTAAAAGAAAACTTGTTGCACAAGAAAGTTTCTAATTGTAACTGATTAAGAGATGAAATTCATAATTGATTTTCAATATGTGTAAGGAAGCAAGTTGTTAGAATTTATATATTAATACAGATGATAATTTCTTGTCTCACTGAGTATCAAGATTAATTGTCTTCTATGGGAAATCTTGACCTTAGCTTCACCCCAGTTAATATTTACCTTTGTGGTCAATAAATCTTAATGTCTGTATCTGAAGGAGTCAATATCCATTTATTGTTAGCATGATGGAGACTTAAAAACATAAACATAACTTTGTATTAAAACGCATTGGCAAAGATATGAAGAATTAAGCAAAATGAGTTGTGCACGTTGCATCTAATTATAATCCAACATTTCTACCTTGTAACAAGACCTGATTGGATGGTTTGGGGTATTTTTTTTAATGTATGTGTGTTTAATACTCACATGATTTTGCTGAAAATTATTTGAATCCATTCTGATCAATGATTGGGTGATTAAAAATTCAACATAAAATTCGATTATTGCATCCAGTTATCTAAGCAGACAAAGATTATTTTTCATTTTGTGACAGGATCAAATTGTGCCATCTACAGATAGATATACCCAAGATTGAAACTCTAACACCAACAGGCCTTGTTCCTTGGCAGGGTAACCTGGCCAGCATCCACCTCTTTCCACCTCTCTTGCATCCAAGCAGCCATATGTCTTTTCAGAGTCTTCCCACTCTGACTTTCGTCAATTCTTTCACAACACAAAACCAGGATAAATCTGTTATTTTTCGTGTGCATAATGCGGATATGCACCATCAAAAGCAGATCACAGACTGTTTACTTACTGTCAATATTTGTCTCATTTTCTTTATTCACCATTGTAAGAAAATTCAAAGCTATCAGCTTTGCTGAGTGTTTATATGTTGGTAGGCAATTGGTGAGGAAGGATTGCTTTTTAAGTCTTTAAGCATCATGAATACAAAACTGCATGCTTAAAAACCGGATTCATGATATTTAATGGTGTCATTTAACATTTGAATGGACCATAACCAGGGCTAGAATTTACTTCTGCTTGACTAACAGGTTTGATTTTGCCAGGAGTGTGACCAGAACAATAGATGGTGATTAAAATTAATGAAGCTTTGAAAACCTTGAAATTCTCAGCTACAGAATGTTTAAACTGGTTGAGCTTTCAAGTCTAAAGAAAACTTAATGAAATTCTCACCAAACTCATTCTCACCTTAACACACACAGACCTTTAAAACATCTGAGCTCCATTCCCATCATACTTTTCCTGCACTGCAGAGAGAGCAATCTTTTTCCCTGGCAGGTTTCACTCTAAAATGAAACAAACAAATCCTTGGAATAAAATATTGTCAGTTTTCAGGATCAAGTTTCACCCTGACAAGTCAGCATGCCAGCCAGACAGCACAGAGTTTGTGAACTCTTCTTTCATACCAGACTTGAAGGGCTACAAGACTGGTGAGTGGGAGACTGATGATGAGACTTTTGATGATTCACCAGCCTTTGAATTTAGTGGAGCATATTAGATCATCACAGGCCTACACACATTTAGACTGAGTGCATAATGCTATTAAGGTTAGATCAAACAATTTTGCTACATTTATACAAACAGCTTAATTCATTCTTGAGCCCCAGAAAATGCTTTTACGTATCTTACTAAGGCTTTAAACAGGCTGAAGCTTCAGTTATGGAGTTCAAACTCTCACCTATGAAGGACTCAGACTGAGTGTCTTGCCATTCCTTATTGTGGCATAGGAATGGAAAAACTAACAGGATGGTCCTGAGCAGGAGTATCTTTTAGTCCCAAAATAAATCAGCTATTCACAAAAGCCAAAATTAAGTATTTAAACAAATTCTTCTCTTTCCTAGCTGCTCAGTCTCATGAGCCAGATTGCCAGCTTTGACCCTGGAGGTCTTCCAGAGATATGTTTACTTTACCCTACTTACTTTTAGCTTTGTATCCACTGGCAAATATTTTTTTCTTACCTGCTCATTCAGAAATCAAAAATGCAAAAGCCACCCCTCATGAAAATATTTTTTTAGTGAAGTCACAAGACCATTCCTGTTAAATGGCAATGTAGTCCTGTGACAGTGACCGAGGAAAATGGGAACTTGCTGACCACTTTAATTTCCTGAAGAACCTGACAAAGTTTTGTTCTTTTTCAGTAATTTCGAAGAATGCAATACAAAAAAGATAATTTAACTTCTATGCAAACTGTATATTTGCTCTACATAAACTTAAAAAATCTTGTCAGAACTAATTATTTGATGTCCTTGGGAAAGCTGATGGATTGTGATTGCCATGGGGATTTCACTTCCACTTTTAATCAGTGACAGGACTTAGCTGGACTTTAAAGTATAACTCATGTTTTCTGGGTGAAAAAAATTAGTTGACATAGAAAATCATCTACCATGTAGATGGACCTTTATATATAAATTCCATGGGAATGAATGAAAATTTCACAGGCTGGAATCTGAAAGCACATTTGAGAGCCATGCGACATGTTCATGAAGAACACGCCATGCTAAGAGGAGTTTGGCATATTGACAATTATTTTCACTCTACACATACAGAGTAACCATATATGTAAAAAGGATGCATTGTGTTCTTTCTTGCTGACGGTGACTAACTCTGAATTAATAAGATCCAGTGTCATTTCAGCTGTTTCTCAAAGTGAAAATCATGGTGTCAGACACTAGAATATGGAGTTTCGAAGAGAAAAACATAAATATTGAAACAGTTCTGATAACAATTAGATCTACAGTCCCGAACCTCAAACCTTAACTGAGAAGAAAGTAGTTTAAAACTTCAGTTGACCATTATTGTTGCAGCATCCAGAAAATAATTCCTAGACCTGCAGACCTATGTGCAATCCTTTAAAAATCTGGATCCGATTCCAAATTTAGATGTTGTGACTCATGGTTTAATTAATCTAATTAATATGAAAGTTAAGACGAAAGCAAAAACAAATCTCCCACTAACAAACATAATTCAACAAAAACGCCTGGCACTGTCTTCTCTTATTTTTAGAAAAGCATGCTGTGATTCTAGCGGTTTGAAAGAAGTGATGTCTGTGTGAAGACCTAGGTAAAGACATTCTCTTCCAGGCAGGTAGAGTGTCTTGATATCACTTGGTCCTTAATATTTGCTTTCAAATCACTTTTTTGCATGGAAGTTTTAGGATCAGCTTTTTGAAACACCCTGATGCCCCTGGATGTTGCTCAGAAAGCCTTTATCAGTAACACAAGGTTCAGGATTACATCTCAGAACCAGACTCTAAGGTATCACAACAGTTTACTTGTAAGGACACATGTCATTTATTGATGCTGCAACCTAATTACAAAACCAAATAGATACTAAAATTATATGACAATTTGCAAACCTGTATGCCTTGTTTTTCTGGGGGGGTTCTTTGTTATTTGTGTTAGATTTGCTAGAAGTATTTAGGCATACAATTTTTTACTAGATGATTATGTTAATATTTGGTTAGATATGGTGATTTTGCCATTGATTATAAACTCGCTCCTCCTTGAGATGAAATTTAAAGGAGGTTCATCCTAAAAGCTGAAGCAGCTTAAGGAACACAAAGCTCTACTGAATGACCTTGTACACATTTGTTACTAAGAACTTTGCATTGCCTGCAGAAATTTAACATTTTTGCATTCAAAAATTTTCCAGCTTAGGGAGAAGCATTATGGTGCTAAAGTTGTACATGGAAAATCTCTGGTCCATGTTCTGAATTAATGTATTTGAAAGCACTGACATCTGTTGCAGTACATTACATTGAGGTCTGTAACTCAAAACAGAATTTGAAATTGAAGAATAAAAATGGAGACAATAAACGTCTTTCTAAATCTTCCATTGTAAAAAAAAAAAAAAATAAAAAAAAAATCAAAGGTTTTGAGCACAATGTCCACCAGCTGATTAAAAGAATAAATCATAATAATGACTTTACAGATAATTTATTCATTTATATCTCACAAGTTGCAAGCATGTTAGCCTTTTAAGATGAAATTTCTGTTCTGGGAATTTTATACAGCTTGATGATATGGAAGTAAGTATTCACAAATCATGCTGGTGTTTATCGCATTGTTCTTTAAGATGAACATTTTATATTTTCTTCAATATGTAAGAATTTATTTTGGGTGTTTGCTTATAATTATGTCAATTGTCCACACATGTATTTGATGTACAGAATATAGGGGTTTCAGGGTACCAGAAAAAAAAAAAAGAAAAAGTCCAAATTAAGTTGAAAATAACCCTATCAACATTTTCGTGCTCAGATTGAAAGATGCTGCATCAGGCAAACCACCCAGTCATTTTAAACTTGTCCGTACATACATATATAAGGAATTCTCCAGCCACAGACTTGGTGATTTGGGACAAAGGGTGTCTCTGCCTTTGTGACAGATCAAGGGTTGAGGCTTGCAGCTCATATTCAGCAGAACTCCCACTGCACTCACAGGGTTTAAGAACTTCAGAGTAAGACTTGTCAGCAGTTCAGAGGCAGGTATTATTGCTGTCTCATGACAATATAGGCATCGGCTAGGTACCTTCAGTTCTGTTTTGACCCTATCATTCACTTTTATGAAACTTCAGATATTATAGTATTTGCTTGTGTGACTCAATGTACTTCTTGTTCTGCCAGAATTTCCATTGTAAAGCATTTCTTTTGGGTTTTTTTTTATATCTGTTCTAAAACTGTTTCTTTGGACTGAAACCTGGTGTTTCAGACCAATGTTTTTCCTGATCTATAAAAAGGGGAGTAGAAAAACACTTTGACAAAACAAAAGTGAAACAGATACTTAAAATTATTTTAATTGAACTTGTTCTCAATTCCCATAATTAAAGAATCAAAATAAAGATATTTATTGGAACAGGGAAAGTTCAAGTTGGATATAAGTTAGAAGTTCTTTGCTGTGAGGATGGTGAGGAACTACAACAAGGTGCCCAAAGAAGTGGCAAATTCTCCATCACTGGCAGTGTTCAAGGCCAGGTTGGACAGAGCCTTGGGTGACATGCTGTAGTGCGAGGCATCCCTGCTCATGGCAGGGGAGTTGGAACTAGATGATCTCAAGGTCCTTTCCAATCCAAACCATTCTACAATTCTATGATTCTATGAAGCTGTATTATTTATCAGTTGATAACCTTAGTGATTAAATGTTCATCAGCAATACTGTTGGTTTTGTTTTTTTTTTTTGTTTTTCAAACCCACAGTAATAAAACCATTTTCTGTTGCCTGTGCTCATCAAGAATAAAGAAATTATGACAAAATTAACATATGCTAAACATGGAAAATATCACCAGTGGAGCCAGAATATCAGACTAAATAGATTAGGTTGGACTAGACTGAGTTATTTTTGTTTAGTAAGACTATTCTTACGATTGTGTTCATCACAAGGAAAAAGTGTACGCATGCTTAGGCGATTAAAATCACCATCTCAGAAGCCCATGACGTCATACAGATAGGAAGGATTTAAAAATTGTGTCACATATGATAATACTAAGTATTGAAAAGAAAAAGGCAAAATCTTGATGTGACGTAAGATTTCTCAAAGTGACTGTTCATGCAGCACTATTAGAACAATATGTGTGACAATTAAAGAAAGGATCCTTCCTTCTCTTCAAAGATTATATGTCAGATATTGTTGGAAATAGACATGAAATTGATTGTATCAATTCAAATGCAGCATAGGTATTTTTCCTAACAACATCTTCACAACAAAAATAATAAAATAACTGTTAACAGTTTTCAATGACTAAAGGCATCCATTCTTCAGTAAATGATCACTTACAAAGCTCTTTGAGGGGTATTTGTACAAAACCCATTCTGCATGTGTCTTTTCTACAGTGGCCATTTATTTTTTATTTGGCAAATTAAAACTTTTAATAAACAAATTTTTGTCATTCAGACTATATTTCAAGTCAGCATGTGTTTCTTTTCTCTCTTCAGAAGTTAAATGTTTGCCCTTGCATTAAAAATATTGTGGAGATTCATTCAAAAGTACTGTCAATATTCCAAAGTGAAGGTGCACTTATGAATAGGAAAACAGTGACAGAACAGTGTAACCAGCAGGTAGTTTACAGATAGGGGTGAAACATTAACTATGTCCTCCAGAAGTGAGGCACAGCAGGATGCTCTCTCTGATGCTGTCTCAGATAATCCTGTTACGCCTAACTGCTGCAGGGACATATGGTGTCTGAATTCCTCATCTTTATGGTGTCATGTCTCACTCTTAATACTGTCTTGGGGAAGAAGAATACAGAACAGGGTAATGCAAGGAAGCAGCTGTAATTGTCTGCCTTGAACAATGGTCCTTATTAAAACAAAAGCTTGAACAAATAGAAAATTAGGTGTGTTAGCAGGCAGACATAGAAACAGAGAATGTATAATGTGATGACTTAAGCATGAATGGGTTAACAAAACTGGTACCGGTAAGCTGTTATTTTTTAACCAGGGCAGATGCAGCACAAATTTATGCCTTATACCCTGATGTGAAAACAATCAGAAAATAAACTGCAAAGCAGGACTGGGCTCAGGTTTAATTAAAACATAGATATACATGTCTGCATGTATTTTTCTCAATAACTTGTTCTTTACACTTTGGGTAATTTTAGCCACCAGTGCACCTAGGAAAAAAAGAGAGAGAGTATTAAATTCAGGTAAATGTCATTCTCTCCAGTAAATGTAGGAAGGAGAGTTCCTGAATACTAATGTGGAAGGGAATTAATATGATTTTTCTTATTTGCAATAATATTCGGCATTTATTGTCAACATGTCGATTGCCTGGATTCTCTGCCAGAATGCAGGCATTGAAAAAAAGTCTGCATTTCCTAATAACATTAAAATCGTACGTAACAGAAATGAAGACTTAAGACTTCAAGTCCTTAATGGGCAAAGTGAAAGAAAGTGCTAGCAAGGGATAAGGAAACATCTTGCATTTGGTGCGATAAAACTATTAAAAATAAATAAAATTGCAGTCTTATTATCTGAACAGTTAATATAATGGTTTTAGGAACAGGCATGTTATCTCCAGTAGCAGGTCTGTTAACTCTTTTGTAACTGAAATACACTTTGGAATCTGCATACTGACACTAATAAAAGGGGACAAAGTAGATGACCCATTGTCAAATACTTTTCTCCAAAGAAAAAGTAAGCTGGTAAAGGCCCTCAAGAATTGTGTGCATTTAGAGTTAGGGGTAACCATGCTACTATATTACTAGAGTTCATGTTTGTGTAAGTCACACCCAGGGTACGCAAAGGTCCTGGGTTCCGCTAAACAGTCATTTTTCTCCTTCTTAGTAGCTGGCAAAGGGCTGTGTTTTGGCTTCAGTCTTAGAAAAATGCTAAGTAATCCTTAGTCTGAACGAGGACTTTTCAGTGTCTCATGCTCTGCCAATGACAAACGGCATGGGAAGGCAGGAGGAAGCAGAGACAGGACACCTGGCCCAAACTAGCCAATGGGGTATTCCATACCACAGCACGTCATGCCCACTGTATAAACTGGGGGACTCACCCATAACGGCAGATCACTGCTCTGGTCAGGTTGGGTAATGATCAGCAGATGGTGAGCAATTGTATTGTTCATCACTGCTGTTTATTGGTTTTTTTTCCCCTTCCTCTTTCAGTTTTATATTCTTTCTCATTTTTATTTCCTTTATCATTATTATTATCATTGGTAGCAGTAGTGGTGTGTGTTATACCTTAGTTACTGGACTGTTCTATCTCAGCCCATGGGATTTACGTTCTTTCAATTCTCCTCCCCATCCCGCTGGTAGCAGGGGGAAGAAAGGGGAGAATGAGTGAGTGGTTCTGAGTTACCAGCTGGGCTTAAACCACGACAGCAAACAAAAGTCCACTTATCTCTACAGCCAGGGTGCTCATACACTGTCACCACTGAAATGCCAGCGGAATGGCAGGTGGCATGTTAGCCAGGCTGAGAAGTGTTCTGGTACTGTTCCAGCAGCTCTGGCTTCTCATCTGCCCTCCCCCTTTGCCTGCTCTGTGCTCAATCAGCCAAGATACATGGAGCAAATTAAATTACAGATAGGTCATGATTAACGAGAGAGTATAGAAATGATAGAATTTCGTTGACCTGTGTGAGTGGTGGAAAATGCCTATACTGCTTTCTCTACATATAACCTGTCTAAAAGGCAGATATTTGAGCTGCTTCTGACCACAAACAGTATCATAAGACTGGTTGTATGATTTATTTGATTTATCATGGAAATTTTTCTGCTCCTCCCACAAATACAGTGCTACTAAGAGCCTTTTAAAATATATCCGGTTTTAAAGCCAGGCTCTGAAAAGTGCTTAACTTTTCAGCTGTCTGATGTCCGAAAAAGAAGCTCTATTTCATGAAACTGACTTTCTGTACTTGAAGGTATTTGATTTGGAAAAGATGACATCTGCCCTGTTACTGCCCAACTTTTGCACCATGGCCTTTCCTTTCAGATGTGTACTAAACTACTAAGAAAGGCACAAGATAACTCATTGCCTTTCTTGTCAGATTTTGATCTAGCAATATTGACAGAAAATTACCTAATCTCAACTAAATCACTGTGACTTGGGATCTGGCATTTAAAACATCAAAAATCACAACACAAACCACCGAAGTGCTAACTTTAAGAACTCCTCAGATGACTCTCTCTGTTATCTACAGCGAATGCCATAATACAACCTTACCTATTGCCCCTCATTGCACACTGTTCAGATCAAAACATCCTCCAGATTTCACTTTTGTCCTGTAGACGTGAGTAGGAATCACTTCTCCCTAAACTCATTGATTTCCGTAATAGCCCCAGGTTTATAGTCTCCAAATTAGCTTTTACAGAAAGTGGGAAACATTTGGCTGATAGAAATGAATATGTGCACCACTCAGGATGGTAGTTTTCAAGCTGTGAAACTGTGCACAACCTCTTGAAGTCTTAGTCTGAAATTTCTTAATCCCCAGGTAATAAGAAGCACAATTAAAATTCCAACCTAGATAATTTGGACTGTATAGAGGTTTATCCTTTCTTTTTTCTTTTATTGAAAGATTGGCACTGGGAGCATATTGCAGTAGAAACACAGGGTTATACTGGGCCTATTCTTGTCTGCTTGATTAGGAAAATCAGCAATAATGTTTTTTTTAAAAAACATTCTTAAAAAAGTATGGTTATACCTTTCAGTTAAATTTAAGGTTTACTGGAAACTTTGAAGCAATTAATCATTTATTATTGTGATAGACTTTCAAATCAATAGTTGAAATGTCAGTAGAAAATAAAGAGTCGTTTGGAAGAGATACAGAAGTCATCAGGAAAATGTCAATCTATGATACAATAAACATTAAATCTGCCAAAAAAAAAATTTCACTGATTATATCGGGCTTGACAGGTCAAAAGGACTGTTGAATATACTCATTGTAAATGTTATTGTATTAGCAGTTATTCAGGCAATTGCTGCTTGAACTGAACATGATGCCTCTGTGTATCCAGACACACACATTTATGTTCCGTACGTCACTGAAGAGCAAGTGTATCACATATAACCATATCTTCCAATCCAGAGAAATGCGCATATAAGCTGAAATGAAAGGTAAGTAACCTCACTATACAAAGCGGTCCAATAGTAGAAAAGTCTGGGTAATTTGCTACATCCTTATCGTATGATGAGATTTATTCGAAATTTAATTATGGATACATCAGATACAGGGCAAAGACAGGCATTTTTTCCTAGTTTTTACTCATGCATAACGAGCACTTCTTTAGCAAAACATAAAGTCGAACACAGATAGTTTAGCTGCTTGTTAAAAGTCAGAAGCAGTGAAAATGTCTTCTCCTGTCAAATGGGTAACTATTAATAGTTGTTCTTCATCATACTTTTGACAGTTGTGCAACTCTTTATCTGGTCTCCAAAATAAATGAACTACAAACAATCTGAGAACTTTCCATAGGACATTAGCTGTATTTTCCTCCAGAAATCTGAATCTGAGGGCATTTGTTATTATGCCAAACTATTGTTCACTATCAGCTGATGCAGAAGCTGAGAACAAGATTTCTTCCAGCCGGTTCTTAGTTATTTTATAGATACTGGTATCAACAATGTTACTACATTGCTCTAAACATCATGTACTTTGGGTTTCATGAAAAATGTGCAGATGAGCAATAAACAATAAACCAATAACTTAGGACAGTGATCGTTATTTTTCCTTGCATCCTACATATATCTTGGTTGATATACCTCAGTTATAACATGCAGCAGTCATATTCCAGTCCTCTGTTAAAAGAACTATTTGGTAATCAACTAAACTTTTCCCTACTTGTTTTTCATATGTGGCTTAGTCAAGGTAATATGATGCCCCTTATTATTGTGTCATCACATCATCCCATACCACTATAATCTAACCCAGAAAATACCACTGCAGTAAAATAATCGTGGGATAGAACAGGGTAGGCATTTTTAGGTTCTGCTATGATATCAAAACAGAAACTAACATATCATTGGAGTTGTGGGGATATGTAAAAGCATAGTACTTCTATAATGACCAGTCGGTAGTACATGGAATACTGTAATGCCAGATTTGGTGCAGGGGGAAAAAAACAAACAATACTCCTATGCCAATGTGATCCACTACTGAAATCTCAGTGCCTGTGAAAAACTCTGTCTCTTCTGGGGACTTCTGTGGGAAATTCATGGCACTTACTCATGTAAGCAGAGGCTACAGGGTCAAAGTCATACACTGTAAGTTTTATTTGCAGCTGGTAAGCACAGTGTCAGGATGAATTATGAGAACCACAATCTAACCCTTGGTTGAATGAATAAGCAGTACTGTGAGATCTGATTTACTTAGGAAATACTGCACTTAACTACTATTGGTAATTTAGGTTGTTTGATGATATCTCTACCCCCACACACATACAACTGCTTTTGCTTATCTGATGATTTAAAAGAGAGGTCAACTGTTCACTCTTTCCTTGGAAGGAAATGTGAATTGTTTATGCTTGAGAGGAAGAAGTGGGGGTAATCTACACATTCTCATTGCTCCATTTGATTCATTGAGGAGAAGTGTTTTTGACTGGGGCAGCAGAAACACCTGGCTGAAGCACAGAAAAAGGAAAAAAATCAATTTTCTGGAGGGCAAATTCATGTAAAAGTAACATAAAAAGACGAACTGTTTGTGCGAGAAGAATCAATATTCACATGCAAATGACGTCCCTGAAGTTTATGAAACAGTGCCATGCTTAAATGACTCACTCTGGAGTAATCGTTTGAAGGTTCAGCTCTAGTTTATTCTGCCACAGGGAGTTTTGAAAGTGTTCTTCCCCCTGCATTTTTTATGACTAATGGGTTTGAGGAAAATATGGGACGTAGAAAAAGGGGGGCTTTGGGATCACTTATATATGAAAACATATTTTGCCCCAGAACTAGAAGTCTTGTGAGATAAAAGTCATAGTTATGGTAAAAATTTTGCACTTGTAATTTCAAAAATGTCTTTCATGTTCTGCTAATATATATTAGTCTTAACTCAGTAGAAGGGAGTAGGTCAATTGGTCAAGGGAAATTATAAAGATTTTTTCAATGACCTTCGAAAAAGTTTCTCTGGAACTTTGGACTCATGTTACTTCACAACAGCTACTGGCAGTACAAGAAGAGGGCTTTTTGGTTTTGGAAAAAGAATAAATTAAAAGGAACCCAATATAAGGGATGCACTATGTTGAAAATTACGTGTTATTTGTACAGTCATGTGTTTTGATTTCTATTCTTAGTTTTGCTCTATGATCATAAGTCTATGAGCAAAGAGGGTGGAAATTTGTACTTTCAAAGACAAAGGGGATTACATTATAATGGTGCCTTTCATCTCTCAAACAGTTAGCTGGAGGGCAGCACAAAAAATTTAATCTAAAAATTAGACTTTATCTACAATATATACATTGCTAAGCAGACTTCTTTACTTTCTCCCATTAAGAAAGATACCCTTTTCATGAGGATCTTTATAAATCTGCCTAATCATAAAAGGAGTATATTTTTGTTCCCTTATGGAGAACTTTATAATTTTTAGCAGATAAGAAAGTAAGTGTTCACTTTGAAGCAGCTGGTTTAACCATTAAAATTAAATTTTAAGGTCCCAGACCAGCATCCACTGAATGCAATGGAGTATGGAAATTGACTTTAGAGCAGAAAGACACAAGCTAAGAAACTTAAAAAGCCCATCCTTTCAACATTAAGAGTTTATATCTGTTTTGCAGAGTTCACAGCTGGAGGTGATCAAATCAGATAGTCTGACCTCCTGGAAATCTGTCCACATGAAAGCTGTCTATGTAACTCTATTAACATACGTCTTTTACACCAGCTTATTTTCTCTAACTTGCAGACATTCATGCTATTGGAGCAGAAGGCATCCTTTCCTTACACATTCAGATTTGGAATGAAGAATGTAAGATGAAGACATGAAATTGGGAGTGAATGGCTTAGTCTAACAAAGAACTCAGGCTCTGTTCTGATCTAATGCTTGCAAGTATGCTCAGGCTTCATGCTAAAAGCTGCACTAAGTAGGTCAGTATCTGATTGTGTATGGTCTGATGCTGGTGAAGCAATCATTACAATATTATTTACTAATCAGTAAGCAGAGAGTCAGTCTCAAAATCCTAAAGCTTACATTATTCTACCAAGTCTCTCTGATCAAACTTAATAATTCTGCAATTCATGCCCCAACACTTGGAACACTGTGTGAATATCCTGGATATTTTTATATGCATTATAAAGGTTGTATCTTTTTCTTTTTTATTTCCCACATGGAGTTGATATATAAAATATTAAAAGCTGTTCATGTTCTCAATATATTCTGAATTTTAATGACTAAAAGATAAATTCCAGATGATGCTTCAAAACTATGCAGGTATTTCCAAAGAAGGAAGGGACTTCCCAGTCTCATTCTTAGTAAATTAAGCAGACATTTTTCAATACTGCAACACCATTTACTGAAAGAAATACCATCCTGCTTTGTATTCTTTAATTTCTGCAGAGCCAGGTTTGGAGCCTTCAGTTTCTTCCTAGATGAATCTGCTCCCACAGCAAATGTAGCAAAACTGAAAAGCTGGAGCCTGCAACTCTTAGCTGTCAGTTAATTCAGCCTTGATAACCTGAGGATTAAGAGAGATGAATGATCCTTTTGTCTATTTGCATGTCATTTAAAATACTTACATACAGTTTGACAATGCCTGAATGCATTCCTCACCATGAAGTGAGCAATCTTCACTTGTTTCCACTAACCATTAACCACTGCTAAAGGTTGTAACTAACCAGTGCAGCAGGTAACCCATTTTGCCCTCAAGGTTGTGTTTGAGTTTGCTTTTGAAAAAGAGTACATGCTTATTGAAATACAGAATAACAGACATAGCCTGGAGTAATTGGCATATCAATGTCCCTACATTAAGATGACACAGCAGAGGGGCTTAGTTACTATGAAGAAATCCTTGCTGAGTAAATGTTATGTGCTGGTGTTTTCCAAAAGTGAACATCACATCCCCTACATTTGTATTCTCATTTAGCCTGATTCAGGTTCAGAGTATGGATTTTGCATTAAAACATGCTAAGGAGATCTTTTCAGACTCTACCATATCACTTTTGGTCTTTTGGAATAAGACTTCAAAGAATCCCATTACAGAAGATAAATTTCAAGCTGGTTTGGTAAATAAGAAACAAATAAGAGCCTATTGATACACTGTAGTTCTTGCTTCACACTTAAGGTGAAATTTTCATTACATTGCAATTCCTGCTCCAGTACTACTTTTTCATTTTAAGTTAGTCAATCACGGAGTAAAAATCTCCACAAACCACCTCAGGAACAGATATTGATTAAGTCATACTCCTTTTTTTGCCAGAGAACTATCTAAACTCTGGTTGAACAGCTATTTCTTCTTGTTCTTCCATTCTGGCTGAATTAACTATAAATTCCATGCTACAAAACTTGCACAAGACTGGAAGAGACTTTCTCGACCTTCCAGCTGTTCAAGAAGTGTTGGGTAAGGGATTCTTTCAGGGATTTGTTTTGAACTCCATCAGCCTGAGATTAAAACTACTGCCTGGACACATGCTCTGGCCCTGATGCCGCTACTTGGGAAGAAAGACCCACATCTCATCTACCAGTGAGATGGAGGAGTTACTGAAAAGCTTTTTGTGGGTACCTGGAGCTTGGAAAATTGGTGGAATTGTAAATAAATCTTTATGTTTTGTTGTGCAAATAATCTGGGTATCTTTCTGGGTGCTTTAACAAACTCTGCAGAGTGGAGAGTATTGGCACAGGTGATTGGAAAAAGATGACTGTCAACGATAAGTCTGTAGTTCAAATAAGATGATATTCAGTTTTAGTTCTGACTGTCCTGTGATAGCTTATAAAGTCAATATTGGCACAGCATGCAGACTTGAAAACTAGTGTAAGCTCACATGTAGCTAAAGAACTATCAAAATATTCTCGATTAAAGTGAATGACTCCTGTTCGTTCCCCTGTGAATTTCAGTGGGATTTTGTGACCTTACTAAATAAATCTACTAATGACTCAAACAAAATGGAGTTATATTACCAAGAGGGCTGAATAACAGAAACCTATAGAAAAATAGAATATTTTGTTCCAACTAAAAGGAGAAAACATGATGCCTTCCAGAAACAGAATACAAGTAGACAACTCTATGGGTTTTCCTTTTCTTTTTCTTTTTCTTTTTTTTTCCTTTTCCTTTTCATTTTTCTTCTTCTTTTTCTTTACTTCTTTTTCTCTTTTTTTCCTGAACAAAAAAGTACACAAAGCCATAAACATTAACCTGATTTTCTCTCTCTTGCCACTCTACTAATTCAATTAGAAAACAGAGCTTCTTTGGCCTCTAATGAATACAAATAACACAATCATTTCATAGATGAGCTTGTTTTTTAATGATCTTTGCCGCAACTAGCTTCCAAAAGCCACCTACAACACTCTGCTAGCTAGAGAAACCCCAGATTCTACTCTGGAAGTTTTTAAATAATGAGAAGGTTCAGCAGCACCCCTAGCCCTCTGTTATGTGCCATTGCCAAGCTAGGAAAACCTGACCATTCTTCTAATCCTACCTAATGAAACACACTCAATTTTCTTGTGTTCACTGTGATCCTAAATTTGTTTCTACTCTTTAATCATAAGCTTTGTTAGGCAGTGAAGAATCTCTTAAAATCTGAAAGATACTTTTATGATGAAATGTAACCTTTTTTAAAAACTGAAAATTAGCTGAAGACAAACTACTATTAGACAATCAGTAGGTGTGCATTAGAAAGCATTTGTCCTCCACATGTATTTTTCACTCATGAATGACCACATCATGGTAAAGGATATATCAATGGTTTGCTGCTGCAGTTTGTCAATCAAATTATGCCCTAATATTTTTTTAAATTTCAATAACTAAACCATTATCAATGCTATCAGTTATATAAATGGCCAAAGGAAAGATGTATTCTGTACACTCAGGTCTTATTTGGAACAACAACTTATCTGTCTACGCTTAAGCAGCCTCAACTTATCCCCCTCATTTGTTATGATTGTTTTTATTATTTTCTGATGCTTGACAGAGTGTTTCTAAGACTTGGCTAGCCAGAGCTTTAGAAAACACCATAGGATTTCAAAGAGTTAAGTGGGTGAATTTGCTAGTCCCTTGGACAAACAGATTTGTTTGATTTGTCTTTTTCAGTGACCTTTTGACTTACAGTCATCTGCATTCTGTTCATGCTTTATTTCATTTTCTTTTACTGGAGAGCACTTCGGAATGTTTGTCATGAAAAGAGCTACATAAATATTAACGTATTGATAGTGTTATGGCTTTTCAAGCCTATTTTTCATTTCATGGGTTTTAAGAGCTACAAAATTTACTGACTATACAGAAAATATAGTATAATGGACTTTCTGAAATGCCCTGAATGAGATAAAATATATGAATTATTAATCCCTTGGAAGTCAGTGCTGTCTTGCTTATAGACAAAATTTTCTGTGCCAATCCAAGATATTTTTTTTTACTGTGTAAAGTTTGTGATAAATACACTTTATGTATCTAGTTTGTGAGTAAGCATATTTTTCTAATTTGTTTTATGTGCACAGTGCTGTCATCAGATGCACTTTGAACCTCCAAAAACTACAGGGAGCGTGGAGGGACACATTCATATAAGACTGTGCTTCCTACAACCACAAAAGGGCGGATTCATGCTCTGCATGAGATAATGGGCTCTTTTGACTCAGTTTATTCCCCACTCTCTTTTTTCCATGACCTGATCCCCTGGTTGGTGTTTTTGTTTTGATTTGGTTTTTTGGGGGGTTGTTTTTTTTTTTTTTTTTAAGTGAATATTCTACCATCTGGGCTCAAAATCTATGTTATAAGCTGTGACGCTCATTTATCACACCCTAAGAGGGAAGCCATCAGAATGTGTAAATCTGCAGCAGAGCATCTAATACAGACTAATGAAAACAAATGGAACTCAAGGTAAAGGCTACTCTCAAATCTTAACTCATCCAGCTTTTTTCAAAATCATGACTGTTTAAGCCCCCTGAATCTTAGATAGCATTTATAAGGTAGTGGCGAGATCCAGTTAAACCAGATGGAGAATTCATCAAGCCTGGACTGTTGCCCTTACTACTGATTTGCATCAGTTGTCAAATTAGTATAAGCTAAGTTTTTCTATTAAAAACAAAACTCTAAACATTAATGTTGCATGCTGAATAAAGGCCTGGAAGATGTTGAATGACTTTTCTTTTTCCACTTGTTCATCTGGAGTCAGTTATATCCACCTTCTCAAAGTTCAATGTCTCAAACATTCGCCCCTTGCAGGAATACTGTTCCCATATAAGCCTCAGTTTTGCTTCCCTGTATTTGTATGAATGAATAAGGTATAAGATATCTAGTATGCTCGTGTATGTTTCTGCAGCTACAGAAGCAAGAAACCCATATATAATATTCTTCTCTATCCACCTTCACTCAAAACCACAGGTAATTCTTACTGGAAACCACCACCACCCTTCAAAATGGGTAAAACTTGAATAATCAAGTACTAGGATAAGAAGGCCTTATGTGAAATAGTATGCAGCTGTATAACCTGCACTATACCATCCCTTACCATGCGTTGAATTTGTTGACCTTCAGAGCATAGAGCAAGGTTCATCTTCTAACTCAAATGGTTGCCAAAGTGATACTGGGATGTGTGTGATCACAAGTGTCTATTTATATATTAATCTCTAACCATTTTCTTGGTGTTTGTTAGATAAGTGCATTTTAGAAATCAATAAATAAATAAATATCACAGACTCACCTTCAAGAGCAGAACACATACATCCCTCTGAGTCATAGTTGTGGCAATATTGCATATAGCCTAAGACAAACAGCAAGAAGTAGTACAGCGGGGTGGGAAAACTAAGAAGCAGAACTGTACAATAACTTCTTTATTTTTCTTATTTTTTAAACTGAAAAATATTGGAAGACTCTGTACGTAATTTATATATTTAAGATAGATAGCATCTTTACTTTTAAGCTTTCACAGAATGGTGTAGCTGGGTGTGACAACAAACTTTATCTTGTTTTTTTCCACCGGTATGCTGTTTTTCTTGTTATCATGTCCAAAGCTGGAAGGCAGCTTACAGCCTTGTGTGACTTTCAAAGCTTCCTTTTATCATGACAGCATTTTTATTCCTTCTGGCAGGAAAACTGGGGAGAGTAAGTTATTGGACTATTGTCTTCCATCGTTTTTGTGTGGAGGTTACTTATGGGGAAGAAAAAAAAAAAAAAAAAACAAACCCACAACTCAAACTATTCAGGTTTAAATGATAGAATTTTTGAGTACATTTAGAGCATGTGCAAGAGATTACAGGTGATGGGCAGCACTGTATTTTTTTTCAATACACTTTAAAAAATCTAGTGAGTATTTTTTGTTGGTGGTATTTCCCACTGAATTACTAGAGGATGAATACAGTTTGTGGTGAAATATAAACAATAGGTACATGGTTACAGAGGAGTGTACGGGGTTTTTTTGATTAAGGATATAAGAAGCATTATCTTTCAATTCAATTTTTTCCTTCCGGAGAAGACAGGAAATGATGAAAACATTGGTATTTTGACTTAGAAGTGTAGTTTCAGCAGTCTCATTCAAGCCACAGACACCTAGTCTAGTGTCTGAAGTGCTTTATGGGTTAATTTGATACCTATCTTCCAGTCTGAAAGTGAGAAACAATTCACTTAAATGGTACTGCAGCACATTCCTAGAAATCTCTGTATAAAGACGGTAATAGAACTTTTTATTATGAAATTGTTTTTAGGGAACACACTTTGGTTTCTTTTCCATTTCTTATGTCAGTATTCAGAATGTTAATAATGTCTGCTGAAGCTGATCAAGACAGGACTTCGATGAGTAAAGCAGATGACTTTTATATCTCTCATTTTTCAATTTTTTATGAACTTTCTAATTGATATTAATAGCAGAATTTTTATTGAAGTTAGTTGCTAAGTTATGGTGACATTTCTATCCTTTGTCACTGAACTTTCCCTAGGAATATAGTTCAAATGGTTACATTAGTATGTCAGTGGCTTTCTTGCCTCTCATTGTCCTAAGACTAGGTAAGCTCCAGTATGCTCACCCTGCTCGTGACCTGGCAGGACAGCCCATACAGCTTTTTTTCTCAAAATCAAAACCAGCTTGCTCCTTCTTATGTTTTGGAAGAGGAGAAAGCACAATTTCATGTATTAGAACTGGAAATATTTTGCCATCACTTGAAGCAATGTATTCAGAGGTAATGATCGTGCATCGTCTGATGACACTTAAAAAAAGGAAAAAAAATGAAAAGTGACTTTTAACAATATTGATACTAGAAGCACTGTGCAAGGCCCTGGTTAGACCTCAGATAAGAAACTTTACAAAATTCAGTAGAAAGAAAGGTGAATGCAGCCTCTTCTGTGTGCAGGTGGAGATAACATAAAATGAATAGAGATTTCCTTATAAATTGAGATAAAACAAGTATCAGCATATTAAAACATAGACCAAATGAATATGAATATTGGCCCATCATAGGGACATGTGAACAAAAACTGTATTTAAGCCAAAGCATGCAGCTGGAATGAGATCTAATGGGTTTAAACTGATTATGAACATATTTTGGCTTAGAACTTGGAGACTTTCAACCATCATAGCAATAAATTCTAGAAAGATTTGAAGCAGTAATAATTGCAGGGAGAAAATAGGAAGCTGATGTAGTTCATCAGGGGAACTGCGTGGTGGTACCTCTGCGTGGTGCAGGAGGCAGATGGCCTCCAGTACTCAGGACGTACCTTCAGGTCTTGCGCTCCCTTATCACACATTTGCTGATCTGGTAGGCTAACTGCAGAGAAAAGGAATATTGGCAGTTATTACTGGAGATATGATGAGAAGGAAAGAGCCGTGGAGGTCATTCGCAACTGTGTATTAATTTAATTAGACTGAAGAATTTTAGAGTGATGTTGTACAGCAACGCATTATATTAAGTGAAAAATAAAGCCATAAGCTCCATAACTAGAGTACAGAAGGGAAGAGGAGGATCTTTGACGACAGTAAGCCTCACACCGGAAGAAAATTAACGTGCCACTCTTTTATTGAACAAAGAGCTGTCATTCCACTCTCACAATTAGAGATGACATATAAGTTTTTAAGTTATTGGCCCGTTTATGACAGCAATCACACTTTCCATAAATAACCTAATAGTGCCAGGGTGATGATGCCCAAGCCCAATCTCAGCCTATGGGTTACTGCCTGAAGTGGAGGAGGTGGGGGTCTGCACTGGAATATCTCACAGCAGTGCCAAAGCAGAACTGATAGGCCAGTACTTTATATCATAACATTTAGGTAGGGAAGTGCTATATAACTCCTGTGGCAGAGGGACAGGTGAGCAGAAAACCCCTCTCCAGCCTTACAGGTGACTGTGGGTTGTTTAATATCAGAGGGCAAAGTGGGAGAGAAGAGATGGTACCAAGGTGGAAAGGTCACAGCTATGCTATGGAGAGTGCCAGCTGTCAGGGTGACAGTTTTAATATATCCCAAAACACAGGCTCGTTTTTGAAAACTGGTTGTTGGTCTTGGCTTAATTTTTGACCATGGAATAGAGAGGTTTTTGTGTATGTTTGGATCTGACTTTGAGAAAAAAATTACTGCAGAAGGTGTTGTGGTGTTGCATTGTCCTGGGTTCAGCAGTGGCAGTCAGTTTTTTGTTTTTTTTTTTCCTTCTTAGTAGCTGTTGCAGTACTGTGTTTTTGACTTTTGGCTTGGGAACAAAAAAAACTGATAACACCGATGTTTAGACTGACCAAGGATTTTGTGAGTCTCATGCTCTGCCAGGGAGGAGGAGGGGCCGGGAGGAAGCGGGGACAGGACACCTGACCCAGACTGGCCAAGGAGGTGTTCCATACCACAGCACGTCATGCCAGGGGATGGAACTGGGAGCTACCCGGAAGGGCACGTCCCCTGGTCGGGCGGGCTGTCTTTTCCGGCGGGCGGTATCGTATTCTCTTCCCTTGTTATTTCTCTTGTCGTTGTTATTGTCGGTGGCGGCAGTGGTGATTTGTGTTATACCTTAGTTATTAAACTGTTCTTATCTCAACCCGTGGGAGCTGCATTCTTTTGATTCTCCTCCCCGTCCCTCCAGAAGCGGAGGGAAGAAAGGGGGGGGGGGGGGGGGGGCAGTAGGCTGCGTGGTTCTGATTTACAGCTTGGGCTTAAACCACGACAGTTCTTTTGGCGCCCAACGTGGGGCACGAAGGGTTGAGATAACGACAGATCTGACCGGAGTGTGTCTAATCGTATTTGTGCTAAGCATTCAGTGTTTTGGATTGATAGTCACTCGTCCCAATGCTGATTTATTGGCTCTCAAAGTTGTTGTTTTTGATCTCACAGTCTCAATATGCCGTAGGTTACTTAGAGCCGGTATTTGCTGTGTTAGTGTTTTTCAAGTGTGGGGCTTGGGCTAAGGTTATTGTCTCATTATATTTTATGGTAATGACTTGTAATACAATAGAAAAATTGATCATGAAACTGATCTGGCTTATGTTCCCAGTGTGGTCACCACCTTTATACTTTGGGAGGTATATAATACAAATGCTTAGCAACTATACATCTTTTTTCTCCTTCCTGGGTGGTCAACCTATGAAGGAGACATTCTTTTACCCTCCCAGTGCCCCTTCCAGACCGTTTACAGCATCGTTTGAGAGTTTTGAAGTTTTTGAGTGGCCTTTTAATATTGTTGAGACCTGTTTGCTGATTGTGATGGGGGTCACCATGTTGGCACGCATACAGAGTGTGTTTTGTCCACAACCATTACGTCTGATCTCAAGAGTTAAGCAGAGTCGGGTTTGGGTCTTGTCTGGGGTTAGACGACAAAATAGGGGGACCGAGAGATTTTCCCCGAGGCTGGACAGCCATGAGTGGCAGGGTGTGTGGGATAGTATGGGCAAGTATCTAGGTCAGTGGGCCCCTCCAGTGTTTTGGAACTTCACCACCGAACAAGTGCAAAATCCAGAAGAATTAGTAAAACACTTAAATGAGGTGTGCTGTCATCCTGGTCATACCAGAGAGGGACAAATCATGTCAACGTGCTGGGGCTTGGCCTATGCTTACCGGGCCTTGTTCAACACTATCCAGCACCTTCAAAAGGAAGGAAATGTCCCTGGATCTGAGGGTGAAGCAACAGACAGCACAGCTACTCCAGCTCCGAGCACAGCAGCTACACCACCCCCAGCGACAAGTACAGCCACTACTCAAACTTCAACTGCAACAGATAGCGAAGCTACCCCAGCTCCAAGCACAGCAGCTACACCACCCCCAGCGACAAGTACTGTTGCTACTCAAAGCACAGTGATAATGACTGCAGCTAAACCAGAGGACCAATTCGTACCAATATCGATTGCCCCTGTACGCAAGAGAAAAAGCAGAAAAGAGGCAAGAAGGGTGAAGCAAGATGAAGAAACAATGTATTCACCACCCAGGCCACCACCTGATCAGGAGTCATCATCCCATGATGAAGAAGAAGAAGAAGAGGTGACTTCTCGACCTCGGACCTCAACCGAGCTACGGAATATGCGAAAAGACTTTACCCGTCAACCAGGGGAGCACATCATCACCTGGTTGCTCCGACGCTGGGACAATGGGGCCGATGGTCACAAACTAGGAGGTACGGAAGCCAAGCAGCTGGGATCACTTGCTAGAGAAGGGGGAATTGACAAAGCAATTGCAAGAGAGAAAAAGTCCCTCAGTCTTTGGAGGCGGCTCTTGGCAGCTGTGAAAGAAAGGTTTCCATACAAGGATGATGTTACGAGTCGTTCGGCCAAGTGGACTACTTTAGACAATGGCATCCAGTCTCTGAGGGAATCAGCCATCGTAGAGATGATCTATCACACCAAACCGAATAACGGCGATATACCCATAGACCCAGATGAAGTCGAATGTACACGACCCATGTGGCGAAAACTTACACGGAATGCACCGTCATCATATGCCCATTCATTGGCAACGGTAACCTGGGGTGACATAGTAACACCAACAGTGGATGAAATGATTCACAAACTCCGAGAGTTCGAAGACAATCTCACCCCTTCCATCATCTCAGCTGTGGAAAAACTGTCCCAGGATGTCAAACAATTGAGGGACGATCTATCTGATTTATCCAGCTCCTCACGTGTACCAACATACGTCTCAGCTGTTAACAAAAGACGTCCTATTGTTCAAGACAGAAGATATAGAAGGCAAACACCACGGGCCACCCTATGGTTTTACCTGCGGGATCATGGAGAAGACATGACGAAGTGGGATGGAAAACCTACTTCAGCTTTGGAAGAACGGGTGCATGAATTGAAAATAGGAACAAGGGTCAAGACTAATCATCCCATGAGAGCTGCGGCTTCAGTCTCTGGTGAGCAGGTTCCCAGATGGAGCGGAAGAGCTGATTTTACTCCAGCTCCTGTGATAACGAAGAATAATCCCTTTCAACACGACTTAGGTGTCCAACGTTGTGATGACTGTTAGAGGGACCCTGCCTCCAGCCAGGTGGAGGTAGGGGATAATCGGATTTACTGGACTGTGTGGGTCAGATGGCCTGGCACATCAGTCCCGCAGAAGTATAAAGCTCTCGTAGATACCGGTGCACAGTGTACCTTGATGCCGTCAAGCTGTCAAGGGGTGGAACCCATCTATATCTCTGGAGTGACAGGAGGATCCCAAGAGTTGACTGTACTGGAGGCTGAGATCAGCCTGACTGGAAGGAAATGGCAAAAGCACCCCATTGTGACTGGTCCAGAGGCTCCATGCATCCTCGGCATAGATTACCTCAGGAGAGGGTACTTCAAAGACCCAAAAGGGTACCGATAGGCTTTTGGTATTGCTGCTTTGGAGACTGAGGAAAATTAACAGCTGTCCACCTTGCCTGGTCTCTCAGAGGATCCCTCTGTTGTGGGGTTGCTGAAGGTCGAAGAACAACAAGTGCCAATCGCAACCACAACAGTGCACTGGCGGCAGTATCGCACCAACCGAGACTCCCTGATTCCCATCCATAAACTGATCCGTAGTCTGGAGAGTCAGGGAGTGATCAGCAGGACCCGCTCACCCTTCAATAGCCCCATATGGCCAGTGCGAAAGTCTAATGGAGAGTGGAGACTAACAGTAGACTATCGTGGCCTGAATGAAGTCACACCAGCATTGAGTGCTGCTGTACCGGACATGCTAGAACTTCAGTATGAACTGGAGTCAAAGGCAGCCAAGTGGTATGCCACGATTGATATTGCCAATGCATTCTTCTCAATTCCTTTGGCAGCAGAATGCAGGCCACAGTTTGCTTTTACTTGGAGGGGATTCCAGTACACTTGGAACCGACTGCCCCAGGGGTGGAAACACAGCCCTACCATCTGCCATGGACTGATCCAGAATGCACTGGAACAGGGGCAAGCTCCAGAACACCTGCAGTACATTGATGACATTATTGTGTGGGGTGATACAGCGGAAGAAGTCTTTGAGAAAGGGAGGAAAATAATCCAAATCCTGCTGAAAGCTGGTTTTGCCATAAGACGGAGTAAGGTCAAGGGACCTGCACAGGAGATTCAATTTTTGGGAATAAAATGGCAAGATGGACGTCGCCAGATCCCTACAGATGTGATCAACAAAATAATAGCAATGTCTCCACCAACTAATAAGAAAGAAACACAAGCTTTCTTGGGTGCTGTGGGGTTCTGGAGAATGCACATCCCAAATTACAGTTCGATTGTAAGCCCTCTCTATCATGTAACCAGGAAGAAGAACGATTTTAAATGGGGCCCTGAGCAACAACAAGCCTTTGAGCAAATTAAACGTGAGATAGTTCATGCAGTAGCCCTTGGACCAGTCCGGAATGGGCCAGATGTAAAAAATGTACTGTACACCGCAGCTGGGGAGAATGGTCCTACCTGGAGCCTCTGGCAGAAAGCTCCAGGGGAGACTCGAGGTCGACCCCTCGGCTTTTGGAGTCGGGGATACAAAGGATCTGAGGCCAGCTATACCCCAACTGAGAAAGAGATACTGGCAGCCTATGAAGGGGTTCGAGCTGCTTCGGAGGTGATTGGCACTGAAGCACAGCTCCTCCTGGCACCCAGGTTGCCCGTGCTGGGCTGGATGTTCAAAGGCAGGGTCTCCTCTACACATCATGCAACCGATGCGACATGGAGTAAATGGGCTGCACTAATTACACAACGAGCTCGAATAGGAAATCCCAGTCGTCCAGGCATTCTAGAAGTCATCATGGACTGGCCGGAGGGCAAAGATTTTGGAATGTCACCAGAGGAGGAGGTGATGCGTGCTGAAGAGGCCCCACCATATAATAAACTATCAGAAAGTGAAAAGCAGTATGCCTTGTTTACTGATGGGTCCTGCCGTATTGTGGGAAAACATCGGAGATGGAAGGCAGCTGTATGGAATCCTCAACGACAAGTTGCAGAAACTGCTGAAGGAGAGGGTGAATCGAGTCAGTTTGCCGAGGTGAAAGCCATCCAGCTGGCCCTGGACATTGCTGAATGAGAAAAGTGGCCACTACTTTATCTCTATACTGACTCATGGATGGTGGCAAATGCCCTGTGGGGGTGGTTGCAGCAATGGAAGCAGAGGAACTGGCAACGCAGAGGTAAACCCATCTGGGCTGCTGCACTGTGGCAAGATATCGCTGCCCGGGTGCAGAACCTGGTGGTGAAGGTACGTCATGTAGACGCCCATGTACCCAAGAGTCGGGCCACTGAGGAACACCAGAACAACCAACAAGTGGACAAAGCTGCTAAGATTGAAGTGGCTCAGATGGACTTAGATTGGCAACATAAAGGTGAATTATTTTTGGCCCGGTGGGCCCATGACACTTCAGGTCATCAGGGCAGAGATGCAACATACAGATGGGCCCGTGATCGAGGGGTGGACTTAACAATGGACACTATTGCCCAGGTTATTCACGAGTGTGAAACATGTGCTGCAATTAAACAAGCCAAACGGTTAAAGCCTCTTTGGTATGGAGGACGATGGCTGAAGTATAAATATGGGGAGGCCTGGCAAATTGATTATATCACACTCCCACCAACCCGCCAAGGCAAGCGCCATGTGCTTACCATGGTGGAAGCAACCACCGGATGGCTGGAAACATACGCTGTGCCCCACGCCACTGCCCGGAATACTATCCTGGGCCTTGAGAACCAGATTTTGTGGCGACATGGCACCCCAGAAAGAACTGAATCAGACAATGGGACTCATTTCCGGAATAACCTTATAGACACTTGGGCCAAAGAGCATGGCATTGAGTGGGTATATCACATCCCCTACCATGCACCAGCCTCTGGGAAAATCGAACGGTATAATGGGCTGTTAAAAACTACACTGAGAGCAATGGGTGGGGGAACTTTCAAGCATTGGGATACACACTTACCAAAGGCCACCTGGTTGGTCAACACCAGAGGATCTGCCAACAGGGCTGGCCCAGCCCAGTCAGAACTTTTACATATTGTAGAGGGGGACAAAGTTCCTGTGGTGCACATGAAGAATTTGCTGGGGAAGACAGTCTGGGTTATTCCTGCTTCAGGTAAAGGCAAACCCACTCGTGGGATTGCTTTTGCTCAGGGACCTGGATATACTTGGTGGGTAATGCGGGAAGATGGGGAAGTCCGATGCGTACCTCAAGGGGATTTGATTTTAGGGGAAAACAGACAATGAACTCAATTGTACGCTGTTGCCTGCTATAGTCCATCAACTAGAAGTCTGCAGGGCACCAGCGACTGGCCCTGACTTTCCTCCGACCATCATCCCAACAGAGAATGAATTTTGATAGAACCGGATGAGTTCTACAGTAAAGGAATGATCAGCATCAGCAGGCCACGATCCAACACTGCATACAGCTTCTTCTGCCCTGAAAGACTGTTCCAAGAGATGGAGCCCAACATCATGAACCGAATGGACTCAGTAGCTTTATAGGAATTGGTCCGTGCACTAAGATAACAGTGCACCGAGATGAGAGTGAGGGTATATGGAAAATGTGGGATCTGAGCATGACGTGAATGGTATGGAACAAGGGGTGGATATTGTCCTGGGTTCAGCAGTGGCAGTCAGTTTTTTGTTTTTTTTTTTCCTTCTTAGTAGCTGTTGCAGTACTGTGTTTTTGACTTTTGGCTTGGGAACAAAAAAAACTGATAACACCGATGTTTAGACTGACCAAGGATTTTGTGAGTCTCATGCTCTGCCAGGGAGGAGGAGGGGCCGGGAGGAAGCGGGGACAGGACACCTGACCCAGACTGGCCAAGGAGGTGTTCCATACCACAGCACGTCATGCCAGGGGATGGAACTGGGAGCTACCCGGAAGGGCACGTCCCCTGGTCGGGTGGGCTGTCTTTTCCGGCGGGCGGTATCGTATTCTCTTCCCTTGTTATTTCTCTTGTCGTTGTTATTGTCGGTGGCGGCAGTGGTGATTTGTGTTATACCTTAGTTATTAAACTGTTCTTATCTCAACCCGTGGGAGCTGCATTCTTTTGATTCTCCTCCCCGTCCCTCCAGAAGCGGAGGGAAGAAAGGGGGGGGGGGGGGGGGCAGTAGGCTGCGTGGTTCTGATTTACAGCTTGGGCTTAAACCACGACATGCATGTGAACAAATGCAAGTCCATTTTTTTTTTCCTGAAAAGAAGAAAAAGGCATTATGTGTATTACAGGCTGAATGGCTTGAATAGTGTGGAACCTTTAGCTGCAGCTTTGCAAGATTTTCAAACAGGTTTCAAAATTTACTTGCAAGATATATTAGCAGAATACCTATGAGAAACATATGCTTTCTATGCAGTCGGTTTCATCTTGATTTCTAATTCAAGAGGACCTGATCCCAAATTTCCTTATTTGGCCAAAATTCTGATTCCTTTATTGCAAACTTTGTCTGAATAAGGTTGGATTGGTTCTAGGGCTACATTTTTAGCTCTGGTAAAAATAAAAGAATAGCAATCTATTTAAAATGTAAAGTGGAATGTCTGTGGCCAGGAGCTTGAAAATCTAGTATGTAAACCAGATCTTTCTCCAAATACTTTCTCTTCCAGTGTCCAGCTTAGAAGAGTGGTAATTAATTGCATTTCAAATTCTATACAATTTTGTTGCAATCAGTTAGTATTCCCATATAATCCAACAGAAAAACCATTCTATGAAGTACACATGCCTTGTACACAGTACCATTGATTAATTCTCTTGTGTGGTGTCAGAGTTCAGCAGTTTACTAGCATTTGGAAGCAATTCACACCCTAGAAAGTGTAGGTACAGTATCTACAAAGATGGAAAATTTATTTGGAATACTGTTTCTCTAAGCTGTTTTTGCTAGACATTTTGTGTTAAACCCCAACTGAGAAAGCTGGAGAAGTCTGGTTTCTGACCAGAGTCAGATCCTCGCTTTCTATGCCACATGGTGCTGCTGACTCCTTGCACTACCATTCTTCTTCTCACTGCTCTCTTTAACTCAGTTCAAATAGCATTAGGTTCAATACAGTTGACTTTCTTCTCTTCTACATTTATTAATCATCTCAATAAGAAACACTGTGATGAAAGACAAGAAAAGACTGTATGCAATGTTAAAATAAGTTTAAAGTGGCAGTCTTTTATTGAGGACCAGGAAAAAAGAAAAGGGTGTGAGCAAGAAATCCATGGGCAGAGATAGAGGTGGGAGCTTGTACTGGCGACAAAAGGCAGCGAAAGCCTATTTGTTGTACATAACAGTGGATTTGACTTAATTTTTCTGCTTTGTCCTCTATCATTAACAATTGCTTTGTAAAAAGAAATAGAAAAATACTGGCACCTCTTATAATTTACTTACATGAATTCTGCCAAACTCACATTATTGGCCTCTACCGTTTTAGGAGTGCAAAAATGTGGCCTTGTGCCTTAACATTTAGAAAGTCTTTTTTTCCCCTCGAGTTGAGCCAAAGAGGAACAATGGCTGTGAGCTTGAAGAATTGCCTGAAATATAAGTTTATGCTGTAAACACTTTGCTCAGAATTCTTTCTTGTCAATAGCCTGCACAACACAGCCCAATAATTTTGTCTTTCTTTAAAAAATAAATACCTTTTTATTTTTTTTCTCCAAAAATTACAGTTAATTAACGTGTTCTTGCAGGATAGGCTTATGATTATTATAAGCTCTGATTTCTCATCAGTCAATACTTAAAAGGATACCGACAGCTTGAGCATTTCAATTGCATTAGAAAAAACACTTCAGAATTTCAAGCTGACACCCTTCTTTTGGTGTCAGCTACTTTTCTTTGTGCATAAGAGGGAGTGGGATTGAGGGTCTGCCCAAAGAGTGCAAGAAAAGATGCCAGCAGCAAACTGTGGGGATGCTTCAGTCTACAGTGATGAGAGCTGGATAATCATGGAGTTCCTAGAAGAGAGAAATATAGGATGTTATTTTCTCAAACACCTGTTTTCTCGCACTGCAATACTTTCTGAAGCAGAATGAGTAGGGCGCACCAGTGGTTCAAGTTTCATTGACAGTACCAATATTGACCTTGTTCTTTACCTTAAAAACAGGTTTTCACCTCAATCTCTGTATATTATTGCATCACTAGTGAAAGGTTTTACCTTCTTTTTTTCAGGGAAGTGTTCCTTTTATGTAGATTCACATAGTGCTCAAGTGTTATCCTTCCAAAAATCTAACCATGGTAGAGAGTTATGGACACAGAGGGTGATGAGGGTCCTGAGATTTAGAGATACTCCTAAGAAACTCTAAGAAACCACTTGACATTAGCTGAATTTCAGTTTACTGGAAAATACCAGATCATGTGGCAATCTCAAATCTGAGTAGTAAAATCTGCTCTGCTTTTTGGATAGAGCTTTTTGTACTGCGCTTCCTCAGAAGACAGCACAAAAATATGACCATAGTGTCTACCCTTGGTTGAGCTGGACCACATAAAGCTCTCCCGATGCTACACAAAACCTTTTAGGATCGAGGCCAAGACAATTACATGGTGCAATTTTGTCTTTCAAGACCTGCTCTCAGCTCAAAAAAAAAAAAAAAAAAGTCAATAAAGTTTGCTTTCTTTCAAAACAGACTTTATCTTATAGCAGCAGACATACAGAGTTCAGTGTTGGTAGCTGTGACACAGTGGGCCCTGCAGACCTTCAGCAGCCTTTGATTATTCTAAAATCACTATGTGCCAGATGCTTTTGAAAGAAGCAAAGTGACTGTGTCACTCAGCAGACTGAAGCTGGTGCCAAGAGGGGTTGTAAGACTATCAGCTAGTGGAACAGCCCTCACCCAAGTTCTGTTCCCATTCAACTGTTGGCTGCTACTTAAGATGATCCTTTGTAATGAATTCCTCATGGAACTCTAAAGCAATATCAAAATATCAAATGTTTTTCTGCACTGGTGAATGACTATGGAGCGGTAGATATTCATATTTTTATTCAATTTCTTCAAAAATGCAATGCTTCTGAACTGCGTGTGAAAATTTTTAGGTGGATGTCTTCTTTTAGTTGCAAATGATCTTATTATAACTATTCAGACTGGATCTTTATGGTCTTTGACTATGGCTTTAGCAATTCTTTATTGGGAAAAAAATCTAAGTGAAGGCAAATTTGAATTACATCAGATACATAATTTTTAGAAATGTGATTGGAATTATAAACATTTTAATAACAGATGTAAAAACCTCTGCACTCTAGCCTTTCTAATGGACATAGATCGTAATTTCATCTTTTCCAAAACAGTCTGTCATGACTTGACAATATTTCCATTTCCTTCCAAATATGTATTTCTCTATTTATAAATATGTATTTATTTATTCATACACATGCACATTTCCATTCTTCGATACGAGAAGCCTTGTATTGAAAGGTGACCTTAATTTGCCCTCCTCCAATTAAATTACATTTTCTAATACATAATAATGTATCATATTGCTATATGGCCATATTTTTAGCAGATGTAAAGTGTAATGGCCATATTAAATTGCCTTTTCTACCAACAGAAGCTGAAGATGAAAACCCTTTTAGTTAGCTGGATATCACATACGTAGGTATGATGTATGATGAGAGCGTGTGCTAGAGATCTAATGGTGCCATGTCTATTAAACTAGTCACTGGGTTTACAAAAAAGAAAGTGATTGGAGACATAATATAGATAAAATGTGTGCTTGCTGGAAATTAAGAAATTAGTGTGATGAATTGTATCCAGGGCACTACTAAGGCATATTATAAATTGTACTCCAAGGTTTTGAAACAGGAAATTTATAAAGTGGATGATAATTGCTAAACAACTGCAAACTTTTCTAATGTACCTTCCAATAAATCTGCATAACAATGCAGTAGGGAAATAGATTATTCTGTATGAATTTAATGAATTTCATAAATGGATGTATTCAGGCATGTTATAATACAAAGATATCCCAGACTGTCTGAACAAAGTGCAAGAGGGAATGTCATCTTTTTTCAATTACAATAATACGATTTTACTGTTGCTCTGTTGTTTAGTTCAGTACAGTCTAATAAGCACATATAGTACTCCCAGAACACCTTGTTCTTGGTTTTGTTTTTTTTTTTTTCTCTTCTGCTTAAGTTTATTTAAGCAAAATTTCTCCAGCTTACTTTTGTAACGCAACAAGGATACATTCAACAACTCACTGTTGAAGAATATACTTCCTTGCAGATATATGTGCCTAGGGAATTTTTAAACATTGTCTTCACTACTAGAACAGTCCGTATTCCTGAAGCATGAATGAAAATTAAAGGAATGAGCAGTCCTAATATTTGGTCAGAATGCTTTGTTTCTTGGATGAGGATGATTTGATGCTGTTCAGGATCATTGAATTACTTCATATTCTATGATACTTAGTTTTCCTTGGGCTCCAATCCTACAACACTGACATACCCAGACCACTCTTTGCAAATATGTAGAGCTTTGGAAGTTTTATAACCGTAGCTCTGAAGAGCAAATTGGCCAAGACTCAAGACACTCAGAGAAAACTAAACTATATTTGGAACTACAGGGCTGATAAGAGACAGGTCCTGCTTACCTTGTCACCCTACTGAAAGCACTGTTAGATGAAAAATCCACAATTTTGTTATTTTGAGGTGTAACCCAATGCCTAGAGCTATGGACATGCACACCTTCAGAGACAGCCTAAGCTTCTTAATAGTAGGGCTCTCTAAAACTGATTTTAACTCAATGCAAACAAGATGTGACCAGCCATGTAACACTGACCTTTTAGTAAATTCCACCATTGGTAAAAAGGAAAATTGTGAAAACTGAGTTGGGAAAAAGCATCTGTAACTGTTAAGGGGACTTTCTAGAACTGAAAAGTTGTCACATATTTCACTGATAGGACATCTCTGCTCTAAAGATGTTTACAACTAAAGGCACATGGAGTTTCTTATTTAAAGTTCTGTACAGACTTCAAAGACCATTTGCTGATTGGATATTGCTTAGCTTTGGCCAACTGAGCTAATAATTGTCTGGAAGTAATTGCTTTTGCTCAAAAGAGCTCCTTTTTGGATAAGACACAGTTTTGCAAGGTTTAGAAATTGGACTCAGCATTAAGTCAGAGTGCTGGCCTGGAATTGTTCCCCATACCTCCCTCCTTGTGCACGCTAGCCTAGAAAGGGAATTAAGAGTAGGAATCATTTCAGACTTTCAGACCATCTGAAACTGCTCACTTGGAACTCCTTCATGAATATTGCATTCTATTGCACAATGTGCTGCCTGCAGTGTCTGGGATAGAAACAAGAGAGTTGTTACTCATTGCTAAAGAGTTTCAGTAAGATGTGTAGTGTGAAATCATGACGGAGGTGCTTAAAAAGCAGATAGGGAAGGTTTTCGTGTTATAGCCAAAAAACTTCAAACAAAATATCCTCCATAATTTATTGTCTTAAAATTGTTGTCATAATGCAATTATGCAAATGAAGAGCTGCAGTCACACTGAGTGTTTGTTCTATTTTTGACATATATACTAACTGGATTGGGGCAGTATTTAAAAAAAAAAAACAAAAATAAAAAAAACCCAAAACACCCAACCCCCCCCCCACAAAGCTATACAGCTGAACTCAGCAACTGTGAAAGAGCATGAGAAATTCCCATTAGAACCATTCCCATTACATTGCATAAATAAAGGATAACAAAGTTTTGGGGTGTGTTTCCCCTCCTCCATTTTTCACAGAATACTGAGTGTGGGGAATGAAGCATTGCCGAGGCAGTCAGCAGCCCCTCTTCTTTCCCGATTTCTGCCTTGTTTCCCCTTTCAGACTCACCAGCTTTCTCTCTCTTCCCTCACTATTCCACAAAAGATTTCCAGCAGAGAGCAGCTGGTGCCTCGTTTTGGCTGCTTTCCCCAGACTCTGGGGGCTTTCACTAGAAATCAATGGCTGCTTATTTTCCTCAGTACTGTGGTTTTTATATGTGGATTGACATGGCCTCAAACATACTGACCCATTCTGCAGAGCTATTTCCATTCAGACGTGCCTCTTTACAAATAGCGGAAATTAGTAGAGGGCCAGTGTCAAACTGCTTGTCACATCTTGTTTTCAGTCTGTTGAAATCAGGTTTATAGTGTCCCATTCAGAAGCCTAGGTTGCTTTTGAACACAGACAATGCATTTCAGGCATTCCATCATGTGATAAATCTGGAACTTTACATTGCAATCAAAAAATAATCAAAATGATTACTCTTTTGAATTTTCTGAAGTAACCTAGTTGCTTGGAATTTGTTGTCTTAGTTGCACTGTCACTTGCTCATAGGTATTCGCCTCCTTAAGATGTAAAATCATTCCTAGTTGATCTGTCAGTGTAGCAGTTGTACCATGCGAATTAGCTGTTCTCTTGATTTAGCAGTAATGAATGAATAAGTGAATGAATGAATGAATGAATGAATGAATGAATGAATGAATGAATGAATGATCAGAGGATAGTTAGAATGGATGCAGTAAACCTGATCTACTCGTATTCTTTTTGGCTTCTAGGATCTTCTGTCAAATATAGTTTTAGTTTATATTTCTACCTAATGAGCAACCATTCTTGAATCTTAACAAGGCAAATAGAGCTGGAGTTGCAGTAGGCATTATGTGTTATTTCAAAGAAGGAAGGAACTTTTCTAAAGGGCTTGTACCCTTAAAATTTTGTGGGAAAATAAGTTCTGAATGAAATTTCTCAGGACTGTCATTCTGCAACTCAGCAATGTGTTATTAGTATATTACTAAGTTATCTAAGCATGAAAGAAAACCTTATCACACATTAAGAAACCTCATAAACAGAAAATAATTTTATCTCAACTCAATTGAAAGTCTTCACACTTGCCAAGGACTTCATCCTTGATAAGTGCAAATGCTTTGAGTGTTTGGTGGCATTTGGTTGCCAAATAATAAAGCTATTGAAATAACATATGCAAATGCACAGCATGTGATTTTCCACTAATTTTTAACAATATGAAGAGGTGTAGTGCTCCATACAAACACTACTCGCTACATGCTCTAAAGCAGCTGCTGCCATGCACTTGTCAGAACTTTCAAAGGGCTACTTTGCCCTACCCTAGGAATACTTATTTGAATCTTAATACGTGTTTACTCAAATGAACAGTCAACTACAACTTTTCCTATTATTTGAAAAGTGGAAAAAAAGAAAATCAAATGGGAGTGGCGGAACACCACAGAAGTTCACCGCTGTAGTGGAAGGAAAGTTAGAAGAAAATCAAATGTTCTGTAGCACACATCACTCAAAACTGCTGAAAATTCTTCTGCGAACTCCAATATTCATTAGCCGTCAAGCTGTTAGGCCTGACTGCAAAGAATAAAGCTGTCTCTGTGTTAGTGCCAATAAGGGGCTCCTGCTGCTAACTGGGCTCCAGCAGTTAACATCAGGAACAGTGAGTGGCTTGGAAGCAAATATTGGAGTTTGGCTATGGAGACATTAGCAAAGATAGATGTTTCTTGTAAAACTAAATTCTTACTCCCTGAACTTGACCTTATTATCTTTGTTTTGGGTGTGAAGACACTTCAGGAGTTGCACAATTCAGCAATCTGTTCTCGTTTTCCAAAAGCAACAGGTTTTGTAGGTCTGAAAGTTTTAAAGAAAAGATTGGTGAGGAAAGATACATTTTCGAGTCTTACTGACTGCAGGATAATCATTAAGCATGACTTGGACTGTCTGGTGGGTTAACTTTAAGCTAGAAAATAAAAAGAAATACCACACAGCATAGAGGAGGTGGTATATAATTATTTAAGCGTCCTCTAAGGTCAGTCGTTTGTTATCATTTAAGTCTCATGTAACAGTGCTATGGCTAAACTCCGTTAATCAGTGGTCTGACTTATGTTCAGCAAAAATTTTCTCATGATTCCCATGTATGACATTTTGAATTATGGCCTGAAAACATCAAGATCAGCCCATTATTTCAAGTTAGCTAGATGTAAAGCCAAAAAGTAACATATCACATCTTTCAAATGCATGGAAATTTAAGCCCAGATCATAGTACAAAATCTCCATTTAAAAAAGATTTCCTAAAATATTTTCATGGAAGCTCAAAAAGCTTATTTTATCCTTTGCATTTTAAAAAGTGTATTTTCTTTCTGAATTCCCCTTGTTTATAATATCAAAAAGATACACCACATCCGCAGCTGGTCAGTAGAAAGGTATATGGGCAAGCTTTTAGTGTACTATTTCTTACCCTGCCTATGGAACAGAATATGGGATCTTGAGCTCCCATTCTCATTGGCTGACATTAGACATTGGAATTTTATAAACCAAAAGTGGCTTTTAAAACTATGTCTAAAAAGCAGATGTTCTTTTTTTGAGAGTTTATGTTCTTGTATTTCTCTGTAAAGCCATAATTTCACTTTTGCCGATTGTTGCCAAAATTTGAGAACATCTGGATTTTTGTTTTTAAAAAAACATTGAACATTATATATTCTGTGCTTTTTAACAAATCTCTTTTAAATATTATTTATTTATTATGGAAGTGGAAAGGTAGGCCAATTAGCCAAAGTTTTCTTTCCCTCGTAGGTCACCTTCAGGGTAGGGCAGAAAGTATCGTGACTGAAAGGAGAGAAGAGGGACAAGAAAAAAAATCAGATAGGGTAGAAACAGACCTGAAACAAAGGACTGAAATGCCAACTACATCATATCACCTCTTCATTTTGGCAGAGATTTTATAGAGAAAAATCATGGAAGAAGTAGACAAAGATTTCAAATACTTCTGGAGATAATGTTTCTTCCTTTTTGTGGATTAAGAAGGTCAAATCTGACCACAGACTTATGGAAAAAACTATGTAAAGAATTAGCCTTCTGAAGTTATTTGACATTTTTAAAAGAGAAAATGAAAGGTAAGATTGGCAGAGACAAAATTAATGTTTTCAAAATTTTTAGTAATTCACATGATTGAAATGGTTTTGGAGCTGTAATGAGTATTTTTCAACACTGAATTGTTTTGCTGACTATTTAAAAATACCTTCTTTTTAGTGCCTTTTACAAAACAGATAATACAATTTTGAAATGAATGCATGGAATCTCATTTTAAAATACAGGAAATGCAAGAATCTTCCATCATTACAGTTATTCTAAACAGCTAGATTATTCTAATTTCAATTTCAAATCCTTCCAGTGTTGCCAAAATCTTGGAAGTATTGCTGAGGCTTAAAAGACTAATTCTCTCATTAGGCATATTTATACACTTCTTAAATTAGAAGTCCAACCAGATCTTGCTCAACTTTAAGCCACCTTAATGCACTGCCAGTGTGAAGAGTGTCATCTGCAGTGAAAGGAACTGCATGCCTCTTCTTACAGCAAAAGCAGTCAATTCTGTAATATCTTACACACGATGAAGGACAAAAGCCATCCTCAGTGACTGGGAGCCTTGGAATACAATGTTGAGTATTCCATTTTATGAGCTCTATGATTCCAAGCTGTGTGTACATAACTGATAAAATGGCTGAAACAATATTTCTCATATGCTTACAAGCACAGATCTCAGGCATGGAGTATGTTAATAACCAATAGGTATTAAGTATACCTATGTCATGGTTTAAGCCAGGCCGTAAATCAGAACCACGCAGTCTACTTCCCCCCCCACCTTTCTTCCCTCCGCTCCTGGAGGGACAGGGAGGAGAATCGAAAGAATGCAGCTCCCACGGGTTGAGATAAGAACAGTTTAATAACTAAGGTATAACACAAATCACTACTGCTACCACTAATAGTAATAATGATAAAAGAAATAACAAGGAAGAGAATACAACCGCTCACCAACTGGTACCTCACCCCCACCCCGCCATGATCCAGCCCTTCCGGGCCTCCAGTTCTACATCCTGGGCATGACGTGCTGTGGTATGGAATACCTCTTTGGCTAGTTTGGGTCAGGTGTCCTGTCCCTGCTTCCTCCTGGCTTCTCCTCCTCCCTGGCAGAGCATGAGACTCACAAAGTCCTTGGTCAGTCTAATCATCTGTGTTATCAGCTTTGTTCCCAGGCCGAAAGTCAAAAACACAGTGCTGCAGCAGCTACTAAGAAGAAGAAAAAATGACTGCTGCTGCTGAACCCAGGACAACCTATTAAACATATAGTGCAGAAAATGGTTTGGATGACTGCATAGAAGCAGAGAAAGAGCCATGTTAAGGGCCAAATCCATGAGTCTAGACTGTAAAGGCAACGTGAGCAGGTCTGTGTGTTGTAATTTGGAGTAATAACCTGTTCCTGGAAAATACTGCTGTCTAGGGGGTTTTATGCAGCATACCTGAACCTGTAGAAACTTGATGAAATATAACAAGGGAAAGTGTAGAGTCCTGCATCTGGGCAGGAACAACCCCAGGTTCCAATATAGGTTGGGGAATGACCTGTTAGAGAGTAGTGTAGGGGAGAGGGACCTGGGGGTCCTAGTGGATGGCAGGATGACCATGAGCCAACACTGTGCCCTTGTGGCCAAGAAGGCCAATGGCATCCTGGGGTGTATTAGAAGGGGGGTGGTCAGTAGGTCGAGAGAGGTCCTCCTTCCCCTCTACTCTGCCCTGGTGAGACCGCATCTGGAATATTGTGTCCAGTTCTGGGCCCCTCAGTTCAAGAAGGACAGGGACCTGCTGGAGAGAGTCCAGCGCAGGGCGACAAAGATGATTAAGGGAGTGGAGCATCTCCCTTATGAGGAAAGGCTGAGGGAGCTGGGTCTCTATAGTTTGGAGAAGAGGAGACTGCGGGGGGACCTTATTAGTGTATATAAATATATAAAGGGGGAGTGTCATGAGGATGGAGCCAGGCTCTTCTCAATGGCAAACAATGATAAGACAAGGGGTAATGGGTATAAACTGGAACACAAGAGGTTCCACTTAAACTTGAGAAGAAACTTCTTCTCAGTGAGGGTGACAGAACACTGGAACAGGCTGCCCAGGGAGGTTGTGGAGTCTCCTTCTCTGGAGATATTCAAAACCCACCTGGACACATTCCTGTGTAACCTTATCTAGGTGTTCCTGCTCTGGCAGGGGGATTGGACTAGATGATCTTTTGAGGTCCCTTCCAATCTCTAACATACTGTGATACTGTGATACTGTGATACCTGTTTTGACTTTTTTAGCACAAAGTGGATAATAAAATTATTTTATTATATTCACAAACAATTCAACAATTCCAGAGAGCATAGTACACATGCTTGTATCCTAAAAAAATACATCAAGAAGGCACTTCAAGAATAATAGCAAGTTGAATGATAAGAAATGTATCAAGCCAGAATAATTGGTCCTGAAGATAACAATTTGAAGGAGGATGGTGAATGCCTTGAGTAAAAGCAACAGAGAGCTCTTTCTCTCTGCCTGAGCCATCAGAAGCAGCACATATTTCCAGAATACAGGAAAAAAAAAACAACTGCATGCTATTTCCTGTCATTGTTTTCAATAACAAGGTATGTGAAAGATACAGAAATTATAGTGTTATATTTATGATTTCTTAGTAATGAAGGGTGTTAAATTACTGATGTGCATAAATGCATTAATTTATGTTCTTTTTAATAACCTTTTAAATGTGATCTTGGAGTAACTCAATTAGCCAGAGAGATATGCCTCAAGCAAAGTATTACAGCTTTAGGTTGCATTTGAAGGCAGCTAACCTCTTATTTCCATGTGTATGTCAATAACAGTAACTATCTCTTCCACAGCACTTTGTTTCCCAGAACCACAGCAGTTCCACAGCCTATGGTCTAGAATCTTGTAGAACTTGTGTATATGCTGCCTTCTTATGTACATGTGTGGCAGACATGTACATGCTTTTTTTATGATTAGACAACCTTTGTTCATGTATTAAGTCTGTGTAAATACTACAACGGAATAGCATCTATTCTGCATATCTATATGCTAGAAGGTTATATTACAGGGAGAGTATATATAACGCATCCTATGATTTCACTTTAGCATGCTTTCTAGAAAACAATTTTCCAAGAACAGAAATCATGTTTTCTACTTCATGGTCTACAGTTTTAGGCATTCTCCTACAATTTCTTTAATGTTATATACAGGTGCAGAAGTGCATAGTGTTAGAGATAAGATGTAAAGAGATAATAAGATATGCAAGACTGTCTTTGAGGTTTCCCAAATATCTGCAAAGCTTCCTGTTTTTTTCACCACCCACATTCTGTCCCTGATCTGAGAAAGCGTCATTATTGAAGCAAATATTTAAGTGCTCAAGAGTCACTTATATATTGTCTGAATGGACGTGAAAAGAAATGTGCTTAATACTCAAGCTAACAGCCATACAGAGTTCATAGAAGATTTAGTATACAGTTTAATTTATTCCATTGTCTTAATATGAGACATCTGCTGATTTGTGCTTATGATCAGTTTCTGTAGATGTTCTAAAGATATGTTTTCTGCTTCAGCTTAATGCTTTATAGTCTTTAAAAATCATTTGCTTGTATTCAGGCTTCATAACTTGTTTTAGGACAGATACAAATAATCCATTACAATGGCTCTTAACATGACTGGAAACAAATAGTTGGTGAGGACTTATGAGAAGTTTTAGGGAAGTTTATAGGAGTCAGCAAGGTTCTGATTCTTATTTAATGTTTCTTCATGAAATATAAATTATCTGCTTCTTTTTTATCATGCCACATACACAAAGGACTGAAGAAGCAGCAGGACAGGGGGATTCTAAAGCATCAGACATCCTGCTTTTTTAATATTTGTGAAGAGAGGTCATATTTTAAGGAAGAATAGCTTGCTAGTGATAGCCTTGAAATGTCTAAACTTGGCTAACTCAATTTTTATTTTCTTTTTCATTCAGAAGGGAAGCTTCAAACAATGTGCCATTCAAAACTTTTAATAGTAAATGGAATTTCTACAAGAATATTAGAAGTTTTTGACCAACAAAATATTAAATTAGTGCCCAGCTATTAAAAAACTTATATCAGATACACCCCTGTAGTGAGCAGTGGTGTGGTTACCGAGGTTAATGGGAGCCCTTAAACCAGAACAGAAGTCCATCCAGTTAACAGAAATGATAAATAAGCAGAATTCATCTGGTTTCCATTGTTACTTTTGTAAGTGGTGCATGTGAGAGGACATGTTAAAACTCCTGCAATAGATGCAATAGCTGCTCTGCTGGGCTTGTACTAATGCTGAGTTAAGAAATCTTTCACCAATAAAGGTCATCTGAGCTGCTGACCATTCAGACTCTCACACTTTCTTCTGGGGCAAAAGACAAAATGCAGGATCCTAGGGTTATGCATGGTATAATACTTAATCTATAAATTGAAATGAAGCATTTTCATTATTTGGGCGTGTCAGATAGGAGAAGATCATAGGAGAACATTCACAGGAGAAAATCAGGTTCAAGATCTAAGGAACCTGAAGGTGTAGATGGAGTTCATGAGATCTGATGAGATTTATCTGCAGGTCTTGAAGAAACTGGCAGACTAAGTGGTTCATCTGTCAAATCTGTTTCTCTGCAGTTTAGAGACAAGGATGTCATGTGGGACAGTGTCAAATGACTTGCAGAAGTCCTAGTAGATGATGTCAATCACTCTTCTCTTACCCACTAATGTTATCATCCTGTTATAGAAGGCCATCAATTTGTAAGGCACAATTTGCCTTTGTCCTGGGTTCAGCAGCAGCAGTCAGTTTTTCTCCTTCTTAGTAGCTGGTGCAGTGCTGTGGTTTTGACTTTCGGCCTGGGAATAATACTGATAAAGCCAATGTTCTCAGTTACTGGTCAGAATGTTTACCCTGACCAAGGACTTTGTGAGTCTCATGCTCTGCCAGGGAGGAGGAGAAGCCAGGAGGAAGCAGGGACAGGACACCTGACCCAAACTAGACAAAGAGGTATTCCATACCACAGCACGTCATGCCCGGGGATGTAACTGGGAGTTACCCGGAAGGGCACGTCCTCTTTTCGGTCGGGCTCTTTTCCGGCAGGCGGTATCGTATTCTCTTCCCTTGTTATTTTTCTTTTCATTATTATTATTGGTGGTAGCAGTAGTGGTTTGTGTTATACCTTAGTTACTGGACTGTTCTTATCTCAACCCATGGGAGTTACATTCTTTCGATTCTCCTACCCATCCCTCGGGGGGGTGTGGGGGGGAAGTAGACTGCATGGTTCTAATTTACGGCCTGGTCTTAAACCACGACAGTTCTTTTTGGCGCCCAACGTGGGGCTCGAAGGGTTGAGATAACGACAGATCTGACCGAAGTGTGTCTAATCGTATTTGGAATAAGCATTCAGTGTTTTGGATTAATAGTCACTCATCACAATGCTGATTTATTGGCTCTCAAAGTTGTTGGTTTTGATCTCACAGTCTCAATATGCCGTAGGTTACTTAGAGCCGGTATTTGCTGTGTTAGTGTTTTTCAAGTGTGGGGCTTGGGCTAAGGTTGTTGTCTCGTTGTATTTTGTGGCAATGACTTGTAATACAATAGAAGGATTGATCATGAAACTGATCTGGCTTGTGTTCCCAGTGTGGTCACCACCTTTATACTTTGGGAGGTATATAATACAAATGCTTAGCAACTATACATCTTTTTTCTCCTTCCTGGGTGGTCAACCTATGAAGGAGACATTCTTTTACCCTCCCAGTGCCCCTCCCAGACCGTTTACAGCATCGTTTGAGAGTTTTGAAGTTTTTGAATGGCCTTTTAATATTGTTGAGACCTGTTTGCTGATTGTGATGGGGGTCACCATGTTGGCACGCATACAGAGTGTGTTTTGTTCACAACCATTACGTCTGATCTCAAGAGTTAAGCAGAGTCGGGTTTGGGTCTTGTCTGGGGTTAGACGACAAAATAGGGGGACCAAGAGATTTTCCCCGAGGCTGGACAGCCATGGGTGGCAGGGTGTGTGGGATAGTATGGGCAAGTATCTAGGTCAGTGGGCCCCTCCAGTGTTTTGGAACTTCACCACCGAACAAGTGCAAAATCCAGAAGAATTAGTAAAACACTTAAATGAGGTGTGCTGTCATCCTGGTCATACCAGAGAGGGACAAATCATGTCAACGTGCTGGGGCTTGGCCTATGCTTACCGGGCCTTGTTCAACACTATCCAGCACCTTCAAAAGGGAAAAAATGTCCCTGGATCTGAGGGCGAAGCAACAGACAGCACAGCTACTCCAGCTCCGAGCACAGCAGCTACACCACCCCCAGCGACAAGTACAGCCACTACTCAAACTTCGACTGCAACAGACAGTGCAGCTACCCCAGCTCCAAACACAGCAGCTACACCACCCCCAGCGACAAGTACAGCCACTACTCAAACTTCAACTGCAACAGATAGCGAAGCTACCCCAGCTCCAAGCACAGCAGCTACACCACCCCCAGCGACAAGTACTGTTGCTACTCAAACCACAGTGATAATGACTGCAGCTAAACCAGAGGACCAATTCGTACCAATATCGATTGCCCCTGTACGCAAGAGAAAAAGCAAAAAAGAGGCAAGAAGGGTGAAGCAAGATGAAGAAACAATGTATTCACCACCCAGGCCACCACCTGATCAGGAGTCATCATCCCATGATGAAGAAGAAGAAGAAGAGGTGACTTCTCGACCTCGGACCTCAACCGAGCTACGGAATATGCGAAAAGACTTTACCCGTCAACCAGGGGAGCACATCATCACCTGGTTGCTCCGACGCTGGGACAATGGGGCCGATGGTCACAAACTAGGAGGTACGGAAGCCAAGCAGCTGGGATCACTTGCTAGAGAAGGGGGAATTGACAAAGCAATTGCAAGAGAGAAAAAGTCCCTCAGTCTTTGGAGGCGGCTCTTGGCAGCTGTGAAAGAAAGGTTTCCATACAAGGATGATGTTACGAGTCGTTCGGCCAAGTGGACTACTTTAGACAAAGGCATCCAGTCTCTGAGGGAATCAGCCATCGTAGAGATGATCTATCACATCAAACCGAATAACGGAGATATACCCATAGACCCAGATGAAGTCGAATGTACACGACCCATGTGGCGAAAACTTACACGGAATGCACCGTCATCATATGCCCATTCATTGGCAACAGTAACCTGGAATGACGTAATACCACTAACAGTGGATGAAATGATTCATAAACTCTGAGAGTTCGAAGACAATCTAACACCTTCCATCATCTCAGCTGTGGAAAAACTGTCCCAGGATGTCAAACAATTGAGGGACGATCTATCTGATTTATCCAGCTCCTCACGTGTATCAACACACGTCTCAGCTGTTAACAAAAGACGTCCTATTGTTCGAGAGAGAAGATATAGAAGGCATACACCACGGGCCACCCTATGGTTTTACCTGCGGGATCATGGAGAAGACATGACGAAGTGGGATGGAAAACCTACTTCAGCTTTGGAAGAACGGGTGCATGAATTGAAAATAGGAACAAGGGTCAAGACTAATCATCCCATGAGAACTGCAGCTTCAGTCTCTGGTGAGCAGGTTCCCAGATGGAGCGGAAGAGCTGATTTTACTCCAGCTCCTGTGATAACGAAGAATAATCCCTTTCAATACAACTTAGGTGTCCAACGTTGTGATGACTGTTAGAGGGACCCTGCCTCCAGCCAGGTGGAGGTAGGGGACAATTAGATTTACTGGACTGTGTGGGTCAGATGGCCTGGCAAATCAGTCCCACAGAAGTATAAAGCTCTAGTAGATACCGGTGCACAGTGTACCTTGATGCCGTCAAGCTGTCAAGGGGTGGAAATCATCTGTATTTCTGGATTGACAGGAGGATCCCAAGAGTTGACTGTACTGGAGGCTGAGATCAGCCTGACTGGGAAGAAATGGCAAAAGCACCCCATTGTGACTGGTCCAGAGGCTCCATGCATCCTCGGCATAGATTACCTCAGGAGAGGGTACTTCAAAGACCCAAAAGGGTACCGATGGGCTTTTGGTATTGCTGCTTTGGAGACTGAGGAAATTGAGCAGCTGTCCACCTTGCCTGGTCTCTCAGAGGATCCTTCTGTTGTGGAGTTGCTGAAGGTCGAAGAACAACAAGTGCCAATCGTGACCACAACAGTGCACTGGCGGCAATATCGCACCAACCGAGACTCCCTGATTCCCATCCATAAACTGATCCGTAGTCTGGAGAGTCAGGGAGTGATCAGCAGGACCCGCTCACCCTTCAATAGCCCCATATGGCCAGTGCGAAAGTCTAATGGAGAGTGGAGACTAACAGTAGACTATCGTGGCCTGAATGCAGTCACACCAGCATTGAGTGCTGCCGTACCGGACATGATAGAACTTCATTATGAACTGGAGTCAAAGGCAGCCAAGTGGTATGCCACGACTGATATTGCCAATGCATTCTTCTCAATTCCTTTGGCAGCAGAATGCAGGCCACAATTTGCTTTTACTTGGAGGGGATTCCAGTTCACTTGGAACCGTCTGCCCCAGGGGTGGAAACACAGCCCTACCATCTGCCATGGACTGATCCAGAATGCACTGGAACAGGGGCAAGCTCCAGAACACCTGCAATACATTGATGACATTATTGTGTGGGGTGATACAGCGGAAGAAGTCTTTGAAAAAGGGAGGAAAACAATCCAAATCCTGCTGAAAGCTGGTTTTGCCATAAAACGAAGTAAGGTCAAGGGACCTGCACAGGAGATTCAATTTTTGGGAATAAAATGGCAAGATGGACGTCACCAGATCCCTACAGATGTGATCAACAAAATAACAGCAATGTCTCCACCAACTAATAAGAAAGAAACACAAGCTTTCTTGGGTGCTGTGGGGTTCTGGAGAATGCACATCCCAAATTACAGTTCGATTGTAAGCCCTCTCTATCATGTAACCCGGAAGAAGAATGATTTTAAATGGGGCCCTGAGCAACAACAAGCCTTTGAGCAAATTAAACGTGAGATAGTTCATGCAGTAGCCCTTGGACCAGTCCGAACTGGGCCAGATGTAAAAAAGGACTGTACACCGCAGCTGGGGAGAATGGTCCTACCTGGAGCCTCTGGCAGAAAGCTCCAGGGGAGACTCGAGGTCGACCCCTCGGCTTCTGGAGTCGGGGATACAAAGGATCTGAGGCCAGCTATACCCCAACTGAGAAAGAGATACTGCCAGCCTATGAAGGGGTTCGAGATGCTTCGGAGGTAATTGGCACTGAAGCACAGCTCCTCCTGGCACCCAGGTTGCCCGTGCTGGGCTGGATGTTCAAAGGCAGGGTCTCCTCTACACATCATGCAACCGATGCGACATGGAGTAAATGGGCTGCACTAATTACACAACGAGCTCGAATAGGAAATCCCAGTCGTCCAGGCATTCTAGAAGTCATCATGGACTGGCCAGAGGGCAAAGATTTTGGAATGTCACCAGAGGAGGAGGTGATGCGTGCTGAAGAGGCCCCACCATATAATAAACTGTCAGACAGTGAAAAGCAGTATGCCTTGTTTACTGATGGGTCCTGCCGTATTGTGGGAAAGCATCGGAGATGGAAGGCAGCCGTATGGAGTCCTCAACGGCAAATTGCAGAAACTGCTGAAGGAGAGGGTGAATCGAGTCAGTTTGCCGAGGTGAAAGCCATCCAGCTGGCCCTGGACATTGCTGAACGAGAAAAGTGGCCGCTACTTTATCTCTATGGATGGTGGCAAATGCCCTGTGGGGGTGGTTGCAACAATGGAAGCAGAGCAACTGGCAACGCAGAGGTAAACCCATCTGGGCTGCTGCACGGTGGCAAGATATCGCTGCCCGGGTGCAGAACCTGGTGGTGAAGGTACGCCATGTAGAAGCCCATGTACCCAAGAGTCGGGCCACTGAGGAACACCAGAACAACCAACAAGTGGATAAAGCTGCTAAGATTGAAGTGGCTCAGATGGACTTAGATTGGCAACATAAAGGTGAATTATTTTTGGCCCGATGGGCCCATGACACTTCAGGTCATCAGGGCAGAGATGCAACATACAGATGGGCCCGTGATCGAGGGGTGGACTTAACAATGGACACTATTGCCCAGGTTATTCACGAGTGTGAAACATGTGCTGCAATTAAACAAGCCAAACGGTTAAAGCCTCTTTGGTATGGAGGATGATGGCTGAAGTATAAATATGGGGAGGCCTGGCAAATTGATTATATCACACTCCCACCAACCCGCCGAGGCAAGCGCCATGTGCTTACCATGGTGGAAGCAACCACCGGATGGCTGGAAACATACACTGTGCCCCACGCCACTGCCCGGGTGGGGGAACTTTCAAGCATTGGGATACACACTTACCAAAGGCCACCTGGTTGGTCAACACCAGAGGATCTGCCAACAGGGCTGGCCCAGCCCAGTCAGAACTTTTACATATTGTAGAGGGGGACAAAGTTCCTGTGGTGCACATGAAGAATTTGCTGGGGAAGACAGTCTGGGTTATTCCTGCTTCAGGTAAAGGCAAACCCACTCGTGGGATTGCTTTTGCTCAGGGACCTGGATATACTTGGTGGGTAATGCGGGAAGATGGGGAAGTCCGATGCGTACCTCAAGGGGATTTGATTTTAGGGGAAAACAGACAATGAACTCAATTGTACGCTGTTGCCTGCTATAGTCCATCAACTAGAAGTCTGCAGGGCACCAGCGACTGGCTCTGACTTCCCTCCGACCATCATCCCAACAGAGAATGAACTTTGATAGAACCGGACGAGTTCTACAGTAAAGGAACGATCAGCATCAGCAGGCAACGATCCAACACTGCACACAGCCTCTCTTGCCCTGAAAGACTGTTACAAGAGATGGAGCCCAAGATCATGAACCGAATGGATTCAGCAGCTTTATAGGAATTGGTCCGTGCACTAAGATAATAGTGCACTGAGATGAAAGTGAGGGTATATGGAAAATGTGGGATCTGAGCATGACGTGAATGGTATGGAATAAGGGGTGAATACTGTCCTGGGTTCAGCAGCAGCAGTCAGTTTTTCTCCTTCTTAGTAGCTGGTGCAGTGCTGTGGTTTTGACTTTCGGCCTGGGAATAATACTGATAAAGCCAATGTTCTCAGTTACTGGTCAGAATGTTTACCCTGACCAAGGACTTTGTGAGTCTCATGCTCTGCCAGGGAGGAGGAGAAGCCAGGAGGAAGCAGGGACAGGACACCTGACCCAAACTAAACAAAGAGGTATTCCATACCACAGCACGTCATGCCCGGGGATGTAACTGGGAGTTACCAGGAAGGGCACGTCCTCTTTTCGGTCAGGCTCTTTTCCGGCAGGCGGTATCGTATTCTCTTCCCTTGTTATTTCTCTTATCATTATTATTATTATTGGTGGTAGCAGTAGTGATTTGTGTTATACCTTAGTTACTGGACTGTTTTTATCTCAACCCGTGGGAGTTACATTCTTTCGATTCTCCTCCCCATCCCTTGGGGGCGGGGGTGGGGGGAGTAGAAACTGCGTGGTTCTAATTTATGGCCTCTGCTTAAACCACGACAGCCTTTAATGAAGTCATGCTGGCTGTCACCAATTACCCCCTTATTTTCATGTGTCTTAGCATAGTTTTTCTTCCTTTTTTAAAAATGGAGGGGATGGGGGGGGGGTGTGGTGGCATTTTTTTTACAGGCAGTGGAAGCCTTATTGGTACTGCCATGATTTCTCAATTATGATAGATAATGGTTTGGCAACTTCCAATTGGTAAAATAGTGAATGGGTTCCCCAGAGAAATGGCAAATGCTCCATCCCTGCAGACACTCATGGCCATGGTGGATGTGGTTCTGGGCAACCTGATCTAGTGGAAGATGTTGCTGCTCATTGCAGGGGAGGTGGACTAGATGACCTTCACTATGAGGGTGGTGAGGAACTGGAACATGTTACCCAGAGAAGCTGTGGCTGCTGTGCCTGGCAGTGTTCAAGGCCAGTTTGGACGGGGCTTTGACCAACCTGGTCTAGTGGAAGATGTCACTGCCCATGGCAGGGGGTTGGAACTAGATAATCTTCAAGGTCTCTTCAAACCCAAACCATTCTATATTCTTTCTAGTCAGTGGTGGTTTCCAGTTTCAAGACAAAACCAGCAGTGTCACAGGCTTGCAGCTGTTGTACTACAGTAACGGTCCAAAGGGTAAGTTCAACAGTTGCATATGAAATAGCCTGATTTAATGCTCAAATCTACTCCTCCAACTGAGTCGTGATGAAGGCTGGCACTTGATTCAGTGCCACTTAAAGCTTGAAGCTATACCCTTGATAGGCAATACTTATGGGCCCTCAATCTGTCAAGCAGGAGATTTTAATTTTGTCCTGTGTTCTGTATTACACCTGCACACATACAAGATGGTATCCAACACTGTTTTCATATTCCAGAGATACACAGTGGTAAAATATGAATTCCCTCACCTCTGTTCATGGGGTTTGGAGGTCATTCTGGTTTTTTGTTTGGTTTTTCTATTGTTTATTTTTTTTCTTTGTGTGTTTTTATCTGCTTGTCCTATCATTCTTGACTCCTTTTTTCCAGTAAGCATGCATGCTTCTAGCACAACCACAGTCTATTTAATTGGTCTTATGAATACACTGTAATTGGTCCTTCAGATGTTGAATAAATAATGAGCAACTCATATATGTCAATGTATTTCAAATCAGCAATATAGAAAAATTATCAGTCTTAATGAGGAAGGAAAACTGCAAAAGTCTTTGTGAAATGCCCATCACAGAAGTCAAGCTTAATTTGCATTTGTAATCCACAGTCAGAGTCTTGGGGTGAAATTAGTGTTTGTTTGCACTAATGGCAGCACTATGCAAGCTGAATAAACTGTGTTATTTCAGATATAATCCTCATTTCACATATGTATATATTTCACACACAGCAGTGTACTGTGTTTGGTACACTGCTGCCTAGTGTTATGCTTCAAAAACAATTTCAGTGAGTTATATTATTTGGACAACAGAATTTATTGACCCATCTTTCCAGGCACGGGTTACACTTTGAAAAATCTGGATGGTGCAGTTACTTTGCCATCTGTGGCAGCAATAAGAAAATGTGAGAGTGATGGTCATGATTCTGACTGACATCTAATAACAGCTGACAGAGAGGCACCTGCATATGTTCCTTGAATTGTTTAAAGGTTACAGACTCAAAGCTAGCAAAACCAAAAGACAGTCATGCAAAATTATTTTGATGTGCAAATTTTGTTTACGTGAAGTATTGAAGATACCATAATACGACCTACATCTAAAAATGTTACCAGTAGCAACATCACCAAGGTTTCTATTCCTGATGGTCCTAGTCATATCAAAGCCCTGGCAAAGATGAGAAATGAAATAGCATGATGTATTTTTCTTTAGTTGAATTCCTTTGGGTTCTAGTCCTACAGTATTTATCGAAACAGCACTTTTCAGCAGCTCCTCTGAGGATAACAGCATTCCATTTCAGTTTACAAAGTTAGTGCGATATTGTTGGACCAGACCTGAGGCAGGCAAAGGGGGAGAGGGGGGAAGCAACCAAGTAAAATCCATCAGCTAGCCAAAAGAGAGGAATGATGTCTTTCACATTTTGCAGTCCGTGATCATTTTCTCTCAAATCAGATCAAAATTTTGCATAATAATTTTCATGAAGAGGAGCAAGGCAGAAAGTTAGTAGTTGTGCATCATATCAAAACAAGTGATCATAGATACAGCTACTCCTTTGAACAGATATTTGAACACTGGGATAAAAATCTAGATACCATCTATTCTGTTTCTTTTCTATTAATGTAATCATGCTAGTCTACTTTTTTTTTTTTTAAGTGTTCTCAATATTTCTGTGAATTAGCAATTCTTGCATACACTTAATATTATGTTTATTTCCCATCTTGCCTGTTAAAAAAACAAATTCTGGATTGCAGTGTCATATCCATGGAAATATCAGCCCTACCTAAGAAGTTACCCTCTAATTTACCAATACAGTGAATGCTACACAACATTATTTTTAATAGCAAACTGCAAATGAGAAAAAAAAGTATCCATTGTACTAATACCTGGCTTCAGGTCTGAGACCTATAAAGTAGGAATGGGAAGGAAGTGGGGTGTTTTGCTGTTTGCGGTTGTTTGGGGTTTGTATTCTGTCCTGGGTTTAGCAGTAGCAGTCATTTTTCTCCTTCTTAGTAGCCGGTGCAGTGCTGTGTGTTTGACTTTCAGCAGGGGATCAACGCTCATAACACCGATGGTTTTAGTTGTTGCTCAGTAATGTTTACTCTGACCAAGGGCTTTCTGAGACTCATGCTCTGCCAGGAAGGAAGGGAAGCAGGGAGGAAGCAGAGACAGGACACCTGACCCAAACTAGTGTCTTGGTTTAAGCCCAGGCCGTAAATCAGAGCCACGAAGTCCACTTCCCCCCCCACCTTTCTTCCCTCCGCTTCTGGAGGGACGGGGAGGAGAATCAAAAGAATGCAACTCCCACGGGTTGAGATAAGAACAGTTTAATAACTAAGGTATAACACAAATCACTACTGCTACCACTAATAGTAATAATGATAAAAGAAATAAAAAGGAAGAGAATACAACCGCTCACCAACCGGTACCTCACCCCCACCCCGCAGTGATCCAGCCCTTCCGGGGACTCTCAGTTCTACATCCCCGGGCATGACGTTCTGTGGTATGGAATACCTCTTTGGCTAGTTTGGGTCAGGTGTCCTGTCCCTGCTTCCTCCTGGCTTCTCCTCCTCCCTGGCAGAGCATGAGACTCACATAGTCCTTGGTCAGTCTAAACATCGGTGTTATCAGCTTTGTTCCTAGGCCAAAAGTCAAAAACACAGTGCTGCACCAGCTACCAAGAAGGAGAAAAACTGACTGCTACTGCTGAACCCAGGACAACTAGTCAAAGGGGTATTCCATACCACAGCACGTCTTGCCCACTATATAAATTGGGGGCAGTTACCCAGAAGGGCTAGATCACTGCTCAGGTCGGGCTGGGTATCAGTCAGTGGGTGGTGAGCGGTTGTACTCTCTTCCCTTGTTATTTTGCTTATCATTATTATTATTGGTGGTAGCAGTAGTGATTTGTGTTATACCTTAGTTACTGGACTGTTCTTATCTCAACCTGTGAGAGTTACATTCTTTTGATTCTCCTCCCCATCCCTCTGGGAGCAGGGGGAGGAAGGGGGGGAAGGGAGGCTGCGTGGTTCTGGGTTGCTGGCTGGACCCAAACCACTTACATATTCCCCAAGCAGTTTACTGTTCCAGTATTAAACAATTTCATGGTAGCTAGACATATAGGGAAATTAAGTTTTAAAAATATTTTAATGAGATGCTCTGTGGATTGCATAATCTACCTTCATTTCTGATGTCCATATATGAACTACTTGTTTAGATTCCCATGACAGCAAATGGTGAGAAATAGACCTTTCTAAAGTATGATTCATTTTACCTATTTCAGACATCTACTTTAGGATGAGATAAATTGCATTCTAGAGATACCATTTTTTCTCTACTGACTGCGAATTGTATCTAGATTATTAACCTATAAATAGGTGTCTGTAACATCTAAATTTCTAATGCAGAAAAAAGTCATATATCTGAAGTTTCAGGAGATGAATCCCACCCCGTATTTCAGCTCTGGAAATATTCTTGCCAGCTCAGTTTAAAAAAAATACAACTGTTAGTTGCAGTATATCTCTTTTAAGACAAACATAGTAGTACTGATGACTTTTTATTCTCCTTTTATACAAGTAGCTGTCAACCACAGTTAACAAATTTGTGCTATGGGTAACGTTTGTAATTCAGATATATCATCAGATCTGTGCCAAGACTGTAAGGTAATTTAGGGTCATATTGGACATTTTAACATGAAACACTGTTAGAACTGAGGTTTACATCGCAAATATCAACACACATGACAATGTGAACGTAATCCTCTCTTGTGACTTCTGCTTTTTTAGTATATCTGAGCTGAATGGTAATATCTAAAGTGGAAAAAATGCACTGAGCAGATAAATTAAAATCTCTTTTAGGAACAAACTGCATCATGGAGCAAAGACATTAGGATGCACGGATTGAAATCCTAGCGTGAGAATTTGAGAAGCTTCACAACTGGAGATCTCTCTTTGATCATGCCACTTACTGGCATAAGCAGATTTGAACTGTATCCAGACACTGCATGTGCCAAGTTGATTGAGAGGAATTGAGAAGGAAGCACAGAAAGGCACACACTATTACAGCCTTAGCACATATGTACTGCTTTGGAATGGTCAACAATGTCTGTTCATAGGGAAAATGCTGAACATTTGGAAAAAGTAACATCTCAACAGCCTACATCTGGGAAGCAACTTAAGGTCATAACAATAAAATATGAGACTGGGAGAGAATATAGTCAATTAGTCACTGAGAAAAAAATCCCTCCATGAGCAACGATTTAAGCTAGCAATTCCTGAAAATTTAAAATGCTTGCCTTAAGGATATTACTAACTACAGTCTTTTCATATTCTGTAAATTATTCCAGTAAAACAGGAGACAGTAACTTTGTGTCCTTTAAGCTGAAAATGAAAGCCAGATACACATGTTCAAGCCCTTTGCTGGATGCTGTTTCTCAGAGAGAGGTTGAGCATGCGGATTCTAGGGGTGAATATGCCACTGAAATAAGTCCATTGATGTAGTCTCCAGTTTACAACGCAGCTAACAGGAGCAACTGCTACATTTTGGTTGATGAAAAAATGACATGCAACTGTTGGAAGAAGTCCAGAAGAGGGCCACGAGGATGATCAGGGGACTGGAGCACCTCCCATAAGGAGATAGGCTGAGAAAGTTGGGGCTGTTCAGCCTGAAGAAGAGAAGGCTGTGTGGAGACCTCATAGCAGCCTTCCAGTATCTGAATGGGGGCTATACAGATGCTGGGGAGGGACTATTCATTAGAGACTGTAGTGATAGGACAAGGGGTAACGGGTTAAAACTTAAAGAGGGGAAGTTTAAATTGGATATAAGGAAGAAATTCTTTACTGAGAGGGTGGTGAGGCACTGGAATGGGTTGCCCAGGGAAGCTGTGAATGCTCCATCCTTGGCAGTGTTCAAGGCTAGGTTGGATGAGGCCTTGGGTGACCTGGTTTAGTGTGGGGTGTCCCTGCCCATGGCAGGGGTGTTGGAACTAGATGATCTTAAGGTCCTTTCCAACCTTAACTATTCTATGATTCTATGATTTTCCTAAGCACAAAAGGTGCATTGTGGTCAAAAGGCACTTCACTTAAACTAAACAAAATGGTAAATTTTTTAGCCAAAATCTTGTCACAGGAACCAGGATAACACTGGAAGATCTGAAGAGGGTTGCCTTGCTACCTGAGTGCCTTGAAAGATGGCTGCTTGGATGACAAGTGCTCAGAGTCTGCAGGGAGTATGGGTGAGCATGCAAACAACCCTTTAGAAAAGGCAATGTACTTTCACTTCTGTGCTTTCTGAGACAGCCATGTAGCACCACTGCAATGGGGGAAAAGGATTATGGCTCCACTCGGTGCTCCTTGCTACTTAAAGTGTTTTTATTCCCTGGAGTTTTTAATCTCTCCTTTGCGATTGCTAGTTTACAATGGTGTTAGCTACCGTAACTTAAGTCTATTCTGGCAACACTCCAGAGAACAAACTCAGAAATGTGTGAAAGAGTTATTTCATGTGCCAGTGGAATTTTACTTCCACTGAAGAAGTGCAGTGGCTATGAGTCCTTTATGTGTTGGAAACTTGCCACAGAAAAGATTTTTATAAACCCATCTATCAGGAAAGAATGCACGGATTTTGTTCTGCGACATTCAGCACCTTAAATGAAATGCAAAATGACAGTTACCTGTGCTGCAGAGCACTGGCAACTGGCATGTTGGAAACAAATCATTAAATAGTTGAAAGATACTGTCCTTCATCCTACATAACTGTCTGTACTACAATTATTTGTTAAACTAATTCAGTGTAATTAGCATAATACTTAGATGGCAACCTTAAATGTGTTAGTGAACAGAATTTCTGTGGTTTTCTTTTCAATAAAAGAGACATTCTGTGAACTTGTTTCTTAGACTTAATATTGTTAACTACATTAGCAAAATGGTTACTTAGAAGCCTCATTCTTTTCACTGTTGTGTATATGTATGTGCAGTAAGTGTACAGAAAAATGCAACTGACCTGTTACATATTCATAATAGAGCCAAGGCTAATGGGGATGTTTTGTGGGTTTCGCTTTGGGATGCACACAGTGGCATCAAAGGAAAAGACTCGAAGAGTCTAGATCTACAGAAGACAAGTGAAAGGCAGAAATGCTGAGTCAACTACAGAAAAGTTGAAAATTATTAAGACAACATAGGTACCTCCTACCTTACCAAGAAATCCATGTGTCACATGTGGCAGCACTCCATGGGCATATTCTGTGTGCTATGGTGATAAATTTTTGGAGTGCTAGGGCAGGTTGACAGAGATGTAGCGTAGGGATAGAGCAGCTCTGTTTTCCTTAGTTTGTGTCCTGGCATCAGGAAGCACCTGATCTGACTGCAGTATGGGATTTGTCTCTTGCCCTTTTGTCAGGTTATGTCAATTGCAGAAGAATGGTAGTGGTTAGATCATGTGTGTTCCTCAAGTAGGAGTGTGTTCTGCTAGGATCAGTATCAGACTGCATCATCACAACAAGTTGAATCGGTGTTTGCAGAACAGGCTAGATAGACCTGCACAGTTCTTATTATCTAGATTTGTTGCTTAAAACTGCTGGCATGTTCAGATAAGCGTCTGAGGACTGGGACTCTCAAGTAATATGTCATATTTTTCTTTTTTACTCTGAGGCACAAAATCATTCTTTAGAAAAGAAAGCTGTCAGTTTTATGCCATCATGTACATCCAGAATTGGACACAAGAAATAGATTTTTCCATGCATTAGAACAGGTAAAAAGTGACAAAAGACATGAAACAAAAGGTGGGAATGTCCTTTTTCTGGTTCAGTAATACAAATGCATCCATTTTATAGTGTAATGTGACAGACAATTATGACATGCCTTAGGCTTTACTTCAAATCTCTTCTCAAAAGAGAGTAGACATTAATTTGGATCTAATTTGCAGTACATCATACCTGAAAATCACGACCTTCTTGTGCATTCTGTTTCCTCTGTCTGCAAACCTGTGGCCACAAAGTGGAATAGCATCAACAAAGAGATGAAGGCAGACTCACTTGAGAATACTTACTTAGCTTGCTGTCTTTGGGAATACAAGGCTTAGTTTCTTCTTCCGGCTCTGGATGTGGTTGAAGAGGCTGACCTAAGAGATTTGCCAACTCTAAGGTCTAAGTGGTCTTAAGTGCTCAGGACTTGGGCATCATCTAAACTGCTACTATATAAAGCTTCATAAACAAGACTAATATCAGCCTTGACATTTTATAAGATACCAAAGAATCTGTTACTCATCCAAGAGGTTTTTTATATGCATGCATTGGCTACGTTGCTCTGGACATTTTGCTATAGGACCAAGAAGCAGATAGGTCATTTCATTTGATGTTATACATCTAGCCTCAGGCAGGCCTGCAGGCTCATTCTATAAGCAGGGAAAGTTATCTGTGGAATGGAAATAAGAGTTTTGACTGTTGTGATCCTGCCTTTTCTAGACTTGAGTATGTTTCTTTTGTTTCCTACAACTTGTTCACTTGTCATATAAATATAGAAAACCTATGTTTATGGATTCTAGTCAACTCCAGGGGATGACTGGTAATCACCTATAGTAGACACCCACTTTCAAATGCCACAACTGACTCTAAAATGTCTGCTTCCCTCCTCTGTCAGTACAAGGAGATTGCCAGTCTAGCAGTAATTTTTAGAGAGCTAACTTATGTGAGACTAATTCTACGCTCACTGTTGCCTAAAAACTCGATTGAGAGGCATAAAGTGGAAGTTGGTGTTTGTGTCCTGAAGGATTTACTTAAAACCACGAAGAAATTTGTGGAACAGAGGTCTGAAATAGAAAGCAGACATTACTAGAACTAATCTAGAAACTAAACACAACTGTCATTCTACTGGAACATAACAGTATGTGGTTCTTAAAAAACCCAGACTTTGGCTTGGAGATGCCACCATCTTTAAAAAGGTAATTACTTTCAGCATTGCTATCAGTTTAATAAGCTTTTAATTGAATTACTACATCAGTGAATGTTGTGGATTTAAATCATAGAATAATAGAATAGTTAGAGTTGGAAGGGACCTTAAGATCATCTAGTATCTGTTGATATTTTTTGTATCTATTGATTTTTATTGATCTATTGAAAACTATAAAAAAAAAACCCTATTTTTTTTAATGTTTTATATTTAATGCACTTGCAATTTCCTCCTGTCATTTCTAGCCAATAGTAGTGACATTTCACTGGTATCTTTAACAGTGCTTGGTAACTTCCTCTGAAGACAAAGCAAGAAATAAGTTGTTATAGCTAGGAGACCAACCAAAGGCTTGCACGAAGGGAGACAAAGCAATTCTGACGTATTTATTTATTTATTTATTTTTATTGCTTATACTGTTTGCTCATGTTTTCAATTTGACTTACCCTGAAACTGAATCCTGAAGCTTTTGGGGGAGAGAGCTTACAAACTAAAAAAACACTGTTACAGACTTAGGTCTGTAACATTACTGACCAGCTTGCTGCAGAAGGTTGCAGAAGATTAAGATCCCATAAAATGTTTAAGACTTTGAATAGACAATGGGTTTCACTTGCAATTTTCTTGTCCAGCTAAGAACCTCTTAGCACCAGTATCGTAAAGCATCAAAACCCAGCTAAACTCAGCTTTCTATTCAAACCATTATTTTACTGCTTTATTTTTACTGTTTCCAGAGACAGATTTTTCTGTATTTGTAAAACCCTTTAACAGTGTCAAATAATGTGGTCCTGCTACATAATGTGGTCCTGCTACATACTGTTTAAAAACAGTGCTTCGGATATTTTCTAGCTTCCTACAACATTTCCGTAGAAGCCCAACAGTATACATTCAAAATAATGTTTACTTATTTTTGTTCTCTCTTAATTTATGTAATATCTGAAATTAATTAACTGACAAATGTGCCATGTTATCAGAATTTTTTTATATGATCCCTCTTGCACATTTGAGTGTTGTAATAAGTCTGCTTCAGGGTGTTTGGGCATCAGAGACTTATTACACAAGTGGCAATTTGATTTTTACCAGTTCAGTAGCTTGTGCTTGGAGACCACCCTTGAAGAGGCCCCAAGTGGCTTTACACTCCAATGGGCTCATTGTAAAAGTAACATAATGGGATGAAGTGTGGGGCAGGGGGTGGAGGAAGTAGGAAGTGGTACATAAATTTGGCAGTAATTTTGGCATTAATGAACAATTCAGTCTAATACAAAGTCAAAATGCAACCTTGGTTTTCCTGAGTCTGCAATAAATAAAGGAAGCAAGCAGGGAAGAGTGAGGAAACATGAAAATGTTTTGACTGAAATTTAAATACCTTCTATTTCTGTAGCTCATATGACCAGATTTTCTCTGGTGTGCACTTTGTTGTAGATATTAAACCTCAGTGAGTGGTTAGGGGTTTTTTAACAAAAATGGAAGTACACACGCAAAAGAATAGTATCTATAAGCCAGTTAATGTGTCCCTCAGTAATTTCAGAGATATGAATCTCTCCTCCTCCTCCAGCCTTATCCCACACATTTTCCATGTTCATCTCCCTGCTTTTGATCATTCTTCAAACGCTGCAGATGTAGTATGGTACACAGCTTTATGATACACCATATTGACCAACGCATTCATCTGTTTCTCACCATTTCTAACTTTGTGTATATACTTAATTTGCTCTTTAGAACCCAGTATCCAAAATGGCTTTTTATTCGATCTTTAACACTGGGAGTATGCCTCTGAATCTAGTTTCTTTACATGAGACAGTTGTAAATGTCCTTGTTTTATATACCTTTCCTGACACTAAAATTAAGCTGAAATGTAAGCTTTGAACAATGCAGTCATTGTGAGGTTCTTTGTGGTCTGCACAAGTTTCCATTCATATCAGTTTGGCAATCTTTCAATTTTTCTATGGATTTATTAGCCTTGCCATTTTCTTAGCTATATATTTTGAATGAAATCAGGACTTTTCTATTCCAGCAGAATATAGTTGCTGCTCCAATTTACTTCTCAAATTGTTCTTTTGACTTCTCATGTGGCTGGTGAAAGGACTTCTCCTTCCCCTGTCTCAAGTTCTTATTACACATAAATAAGGTTACTTGAGAAGCTAGTGATCGTATATGATATTTCTGAATCATTCTTTATGTTCCATGTGAGTGTTGTCATGAGTCTATGATTCTCTTACACAGGTCAAATTACCACTTAAATCCGTTATCAATGAACTTAACTTTTTTTGTACTTGGCATCATGATGGTTTAAGGATAGATTTAAGGGTTATTTGATTGGTGTAAGGTGGGGTTTTTTGGAGGGTTGCCAGTATTTGAGTCATTGTTGGTGCTGTAGGGTTAGTGCTTGAAATCCAGATCAAAGGATGTGGAACAAAACAAAAATAATTTTTCATATGTCCTGAAAAGGGCAGCTGACTTACTAGTTGAAAAGTGTCTTCTTCATAAATTCTAAATTTGATTGTACTATGTAGTAGCTCAGTAGTGATGCCATCCAGTAGAGGGCAGACAGCATACAGCCATATTTTCTTTATGATATTATAATACATGATTTATATGACCAGAAGCAAAATGTCGTAAGTTATCCTTACTTCAGGAAAAAGTCTGAGAGAGTTGGGTTTGTTCAGCCTGGAGAAGAGAAAGCACCAGGGAGACTTTAAAGCAGCCTTCCAGTACTACAGGGGACTACAAAAATCTGGAGAGGGACTTCTTACAAGGACATGTAGTGACAAGACAAGGGGAAATGGCTTTAAACTGACAAAGGGGAGATTTAGATTAAACATTAGGAAGGAATTCTTTGCGATAAGGCTGGTGAGACACTGGTACAGGTTGCCCAGAGAAGCTGTGGCTGCCCCAGACCTGGCAGTGTTCAAGGCCAGATTGGACAGGGCTTGGAGTAACCTGGTCTGGTGGAAGGTGTCTCTGCCCATGGCAGGGAGGGTTGAAACTAAATGATCATTAAGGTCCCTTCCAACCCAAACCATTCTATGATTCTCTAATCAGGGAAATTACATTATTATCGAGTTCTCAGGCAAAACACTAATTATTTCTAAGATATCTTGTAGATGATATCACTATTCTGTATGTAGTATCTTCCCAGTATTTTTAATAATGCTGTTAAAAAGAATCCAATATTGATTCCAAAAGCAAAAAAGATGTAAGGGAGGACAAATAGCTGGTTTTGAGTGGAAAAGTTGCACTGAAATTGGCTTGAAACAAATCTCTGTGAATAATGAAGTATTTTAAAGATACTTTAGGAATATTTAACGGAAGAAATCCATTCTTTGATGACACCTTTAAGCTTTAACATATCCTAGCTTAAAATTCTAAATATCAGATTTGTCAAGAACAGCTGTAGAATAACAGCTGTAAAGGACCAGAACAAACTATAATGGCAAGTAGTTTTATTTTTTTTTCCCCCAAAGTACTCATCTTTTTTCAACTATAATGCAACTCTTGTACATTAAAGATCTAGTAGGTCTTGATAAAAACTCCAAAATGTGTCATTTTTTCCACAGAGGCCAGACAGAGGTTAGAATGCCAGATTAAATAAATAAATATCCCAGTCTTGCACAAACTTTTTCAATCCAAAAGAAACAATATATCAAAACAAGCAAAACATGGTGTGTTATTGATGCAGTATCCTAGCCTTGAAATCTTACAGGGTAATGTACCATACGAGTTAGAAGAGGATTGAGTGCAATATAGTTTTTTTCAGCTAAGAAAGCACTTTTGCATATCATAGAAGGAGAGCTTGAAGGAGAGTTTTCATAATGAAGAGCTTGAAAACATATACCAAGCTTCAAGGAAGGTCTTGCCACACAAGTGGTTTGTTCCCAGTGCTTTCATTTTTCCTATTTATACCTTATCTTCTTTTAATGAAAAAGTCATTCTGCAGCTTGTTTTGGATTCAATAGAAATCGAGGTTGTTTCCCCAGAATCATACTTCTAAAAACCTTTTGAATGCTGTGGTTCTGTTTCTGTTGGAATTTTTTAGCAAATATCAATAACATCTTAAAATGTTTCAAGATCCAAATATCAATGAGATTTTTTTTCTCTTGAAAATAGAAATTTGCTTTGACAGTGGGTTTCTTTAGGTGCAGTTGTATTCTTTATTAGATTGTTTATTTCACAGATTATTGAGCCAGTAGTCAAAGTGCTCAGTCATGGTTCCCCCGCTTGAAAAGCTGAGAGGGTAAGTGGAAACATATATTGTTGCAGATTTCAGAATGCTTCTGTACAGAAAAGCAGAGATTTTGCTACTCTCTTCTGGCAGATCTATTAGTAGATTAAAACATGGTCCTTCCAGTGTAACCACCATTGAAAGGATGCTTTTTCCATTGTCTATTTTGACTACAAATGTGACAGCCTCCAGCAGGACACAGTGATGGCTGAAGCTGCTAATACATTAAGACTCAATGAATGATATTTATCAGTCAGTAGAGCTGTTTCTTAAGGACAAAGAAGTTTTTTATCCATTTTTGGCAGTGAAACTTGAGTATGGCATTTACTCTGTCTCAGTTAATTGTATTCCTATGTCTTCTCCAATAAGGAAAGATATTTTCTTACTACTAAGCTCCACGGGTTGAGTGTATTGGCCTAGCTTTTACTGAAAACTCTTTCCAAAGACCCCAACATACTTGAGGTACCTCTGTATAATTTTTTTAATAAGCTCCAACAGAATTTAGGAAATTGAAGCATTACACAAAATTTTTTTATAGATATTACTACCATTTTCTTCTTCTCTTAGTGAATGTACCTGCTGTCAAAAACTTGTTGCTCATTTGTTATTTTTTTGCTGAAGTTCAAAGTTCACCACCTCTACTCACTGTGTTCGGTCTTCATGAAGTTTCATCAATTTCAATAAAATTCCTGTATGTGCTACTCAACATGAAACAATCAGAATTCTGCCTGTCAGCTAAAATCTCAGTGGTGGCTGGGACCTGTAATTTTTAACCCTTTCTCTGTGGTATTAGAGAATATATGAATATCTTCTGTCTCTGGCATTACAGAAGGGGCAGAGCCCTTTCATAGTCACTATTCCAACCAGTTTACATTTGAAGTCTTGTTTTTATTTCCCTTGTAAGTTAGCCTTGAATGATTGTTTTGGTTTGAAAATTACCCAGATAATTTCAGATACAAACTGTTATATGACAATTAGCCTAGAAACAGAGGTTATCTCCATTTGCATGGTAATGAACAGCTCTCTTCCAAGATGTGTCAAAACAATCAGAAGAGACTAATGAGATTTAATGAGAACCAACTGCTGGACATTTACATTAATTTTAAAATAATCTTGGTGTCAGTGGATTATTTTTCAATTTGAAAGAATGTTTTTGGAAGTCTAATGACAGAAGCATATTTTAGAAAAAGATCTGAAGTCAATAAGAAGCATCAGTGATATAAGTCCATGTGAATGAGTATTAAATGGTATTTTTATGATAAGACACCAGAGAGTGAGTTACTTAATTCATATTAAGATAAACAGTGATACATAAAAGATGCATTGCTATGGTAGGACAGCACAGTGCAAAATCCCACCTTCTCTCTATACAAAGACTCCAAATTTTCAACAAGCTCAGTTAAAAATTACTCTCTGGGCTTTCTAAGAGACCCTTCAGAAGAAGTGGTGACAGTTTAGCTCTGGAGTCCAAAAGTGTTTGAAACAGACCATCTCCAGAGAGAAAAGTACAAAACAAAACAAAAAAAGATGCAAAGCTTTACCAGCTTGTGAAATGTCTTTAGTTTAATTGAACTATAAACCAAAGTCTGAGATTGCCCCAGTGGTGCCTTGGTAGCCTTAGGAAGAGAGACAAGGTTTTATTGAGAAGTGCTTATGGTAGTGACACCTTGCATACCAGAAATCACTCTGTTCTTTCAACATTGTTTTATAGTATTGACATAGAGAAATCTTTTTCTTGGGAGGATCCTTTTTTATTGTTGTTCTGTTTCTTCAAGTTTCATTTATACCTTAGGTAATTAGACATGGCTGTTAAGTGTGTTCAAGTTGATTCGTCAAAGAAGGATATGATGTCTGACAAAGAGAGAAGAAAGAAGCAAAGGGTATCCTAGGTAGTCAAAGGCAAAAAGTTTACCATTGCCTTTCCATGGAATGCATTAAGATGCTGTCCTTGTGCTCGTGTCAGACAACACAAGAGCATAAGAATTAGTAAGATATTGCCAAGCTGCAAATGAGAAATGCCACTGATCTAATTGATATGTGCTTGTTTTTCTTAGTAAGTGATAAATGTATTGCTTGGCTTTCAGGACATCTGCAAAGAAGTGGCAGAGGTGGGCAGTTTGGTTTTTGTTTTGGTTTTTGTTTTGGTTTTTTTTTACACTGCTTCTTTTAGTAGTTCTCAAGTAATAAGCTGGTGCCAAATTGAGTTTTGAATGAGGTATTAGTGTAGTTTATGCTTTGTGCATATGTGTGTTAATTTTAACATTTTTTTTATGTGGCTTGTTAGTGCTGTTATAATGCTTTATAAGAATCCTTGTTTCTGGTATCTGAAATGTCTGTAGTATTGTGTTGGCCTATCCTTTTTATGGATTAAGTGGCATTATACCATTATATTATATTATATTTTACCATGTAATTGAATCCAAAGCACAATATCACATTATTTTACAAAGTCAGAATCAATTTCCAGAATCACAAAGTAACACCAGAGAGAATGGTTTAAAACACAGTAAAAGACACAAGGAAAATTAATTCTCTACAAAGTTTTGTAAGTCCTCATTACCTATGTCATCCCTATGTATCAAAAAGGCATCACAAAACAACTAATTTCTTTTAAAAGTGGGGAAATATTGTATTTTGGCATCTCCTACTCCGTTGGTTTATACCTTCTTTTAGCTGTATGTGGACTGGTCCAATTTGGTTGCATTTAAACATCTATATATAATTGTGAGAAGTGATGACCCTGACAGTGTTTCCTCTGTACATGCAGGATCTTTAAAAGAACAGATAAATATTTCTTAAGCAGTTTTGCAGCCAAAGGAAAATTACTTATTTTAAAAGCTGGAACATATATAATGTAGGAAACATGAGTTGAATAAACTGTTTAGGACACGGGGAAACCAATAGGCTTGATGTTTTGGGCTTTCTTTGTTTTTAAATAATACCAGATTGTAAAGCACAATGAAGTATGAAAATGGCAATGGTTTGGAAGGTGAGATAGAAGTATCTTTTGTGCCTTAATAAAGGAGGAGGTGGGAAATTCAGTCATCCTTGAAATGTATAACTAAGTTAGAATCATAGAATAGTTAGGGTTAAAAAGGACCTTAAGATTATCTATGTCCAACCCCCCTGCCATGAGCAGGGACACCTCACACTAAACCATGTCACCCAAGGCCTCATCCAACCTGGCCTTGAGCACCGCCAAGGATGGAGCATTCACAACCTCCTGCACAACCCATTCCAGTGCCTCACCGCCCTCACAGTAAAGAATTTCTTCCTTATATCCAACCTAAATTGCTCCTGTTTAAGTTTGAACCCATTACTCCTTGTCCTGTCACTACAGTCTCTAATGAAGAGTCCATCCCCAGCATCCTCGTATGCCCCCTTCAGATACTGGGAGGCTGCTATGAGGTCTCCATGCAGCCTTCTCTTCTCCAGGCTCTTCTCTGAACAGCCCCAACTTTCTCAGCCTGTCTTCATATGGGAGGTGCTCCAGTCCCCTGATCATCCTCATGGCCCTCCTCTGGACTTGTTCCAACGGTTCCATGTCCTTTTTATGTTGAGGACACCAGAACTGCACACAATACTCCAAGTGAGGTCTCATGAGAGCAGAGTAGAGGGGCAGGATCACCTCCTTCGACCTGCTGGTCACGCTCCTCTTGAAGCCCAGGATACGGTTGGCTTTCTGGGCTGCAAGCGCACACTGAAGCCAGCTCATGTTCATTTTCTTATCGAGCAACATCCTCAAGTCCTTCTCTGCAGGGCTGCTCTGAATCTCTTCTCTGCCCAACCTGTAGCTGTGCCTGGGATTGCTCTAATCCAGGTGTAGGACCTTGCACTTGGCATGGTTAAATTTCATAAGGTTGGAATCAGCCCACCTCACAAACGTGTCGAGGTCCCTCTGGATGGCATCCCTTCCCTCCAGCATATCAGCTGAACCACACAGCTTGGTGTCCTCGGCAAACTTGCTGAGGGCACGCTCAATCCCACTGTCCATGTCACTGACAAAGATGTTGAACAAGACTGGTCCCAACAGCAGTCCCTGAGGTACACCACTCGTTGCTGGTCTCCAGCCGGACGTCGAGCCATTGACCACAACTCTTTGCGTGCGGCCATTCAGCCAGTTCTTTATCCACCAAGTGGTCCAGTCATCAAATTGATGTGTCTCCAATTTAGAGACGAGGATGTTGCGTGGGACAGTGTCAAAGGCTTTACACAAGTCCAGGTAGATGACGTCAACTGCTCTACCCATGTCCATGAGTTCCGTAGCCCCATCATAGAAGGCCACCAAATTGATCAGGCAGTTCAGTACCTGTAAAAAGTTCAGTTCCTGTAAAAAAAAGTCTTTTTTCAAATACAAGATTTTGGTTACTATTAGACACAGATACATACAAATTCCCAAACCCTAAAGTATTTGTGTGTGCTTAATATCTGTATTTTTGGCTCATAGCCAGCATATTCAGCAACAAAAGAGTGGCAGAATGGACATGAAGCGGGAAAGAACCAAAGGATTAGATTTTGGGTTGCAATACTGTGAATATAATATCCTGCTATCACAGTTTCTGAAAAATGACATTCTACTAGGTCCTGTACCATGAGTATCTGTGGGGACTCCATAATTGCTTTAATTATTGATGAAGTGGGTATGCAAGCATGTGCTTTTCTTAAGCATTGGTTTATCAGTGGTTTGTGACAACAGATAAGGAAAATGATGATCCAATTTTTCTATCTTGTCTGACTATTTCGGTCATAAAAATCCTAGACCTTCTGACAGGGTTATAGAAGGAGCAAAGATTTACTTTGCAGAGCTATCAGAAAATCCTTGCAATACAGACATTCATATACAACAGAAACCTTAAGTTTGAGAATCCCACAGAGCTTGTTTTGGGATTGGATTCAAATAAGACCTGAAGTGCCACAGGTATCCAAGCAGTCTTTCAAAAAGTAAGAATACATGAGGTGCTGTCAGCTGTCTCCCTTACAAGGCAGTCTACATTATGTGGTGGAGCATCCCTTGCCTCTAACAACTCCTCCTCACTCTGTAAGATACTTGATGTCATTTCTATGCTCACAATGTACGAAAGCTGAGTAGTTCTCTCAGGAGACAGTGTTCGTGGAGTGCATGTTTTCCGGTATCTTGTCTGTTTAGAGAACCATTTTCCCGTATCGCTGTGTCTTTGACATCCAAACTTGTGTTCCTCACTGAGACCTGTTCCGTTAGGTCAGTAACTTTTGCTATCAAACGTCACGGCTTTCAGAGGAAAATTCTGTGGTATTTTCCCTTTGGGCGTTTTCATCAGTAGTTACAGTATTTGATCCAGCAACGACTTGGAAAAAGATAGTGAAAGTTTCAAATATATTTCTTACTGAAATCATCACATGATCAAATTAAGGAAAAGGAGAAGCTCAAGATATATGGCTTTTTGTTTGTACTAAAGATACTTATATAATAATTGTGAGAATCATCTCTTCAATTCATGCTCATTTTTAAACTCAGTAAATTTTATTTCTTCTATTGTAAGTTAAGTTGAGCATTTCTTTCAAGCACCTGGACTTCACTATAATGGAAACATTTCTCAAGTTAAATTATATGGTTAAATACTCTTTCTGAGAACTGCTTCAAAGGCTCATGAAAATCTCCAGTTACTACATGACTTCCGTGGACTTTGGAGCTTATATTCATTGAACTCAATTATGGCATGTCTAGTTGATTTGTGAAAGTGATAATTAACACAGTCCTAGTTAATTAAATTGATAGTATCCTGTAATTAGAATAACATGATATGCAAATATTCTTGGTAGAAATTTTATGTGTAATCTGCAGATTTTGAATTATTTGATAGAACATATAGTTACCATTGGAATACAAAATAAAATGAAGAACATTGTGGCTTTGTTCTGAAATGCTGATGTGCAGGAAAACACACACTGATTATTTTATGAACTCTTACTCTACAAGCTGTTCTTTACATTCAGGATATTTGAATGCATTTTGCAGTAGCTTTATTAACAGTATATTTTTGTGTCAGCGACTAGGATGAACACAGAGGGAAGTGGTATTTTTTACCCAATATAATAGTATTAATGGCTCTTAAAATCTTATTAAGGCACCAGATTTTTTAAATTCTGTATTATAAATCTTTAATTTCAGTAAAACATTTGAATAACTTTAAAATAATCTATTTTGTTTGGGGAAGAAGAGGCTTACACATGGACCTCAGTTCTATTGCTTAGGCTGTAATAAGCATAATCTTGTGTCTGTGTCAAAGTAATGCAGCTAAATTGAAAATGACCTGGGTTATAGTCAGTGATAGGCAGATGACTGTTTTGTGTCACTGTACTAAACAGAAATGAATTATATTAAAGAACATCCAAAAAAACACCATCTTATACTAAACAGAGCTGAGCCTTCTGAATAATTTTATGTATAGTAATTAACAGTTCTAGAATATAAAATAGATTATTAAAATTTCAGAGTTAGGACACCTGTTTCCTTAACTTCAGAACATAAGAACTTATTTTTTTTTTATTGAAGTGCTGCAAGTTTGAGAATTGCATAAAAAAAATAATTTAAGATCATATACTGCTGTCATATTAAGAGGTATTGGAAATTCATGCAATAGAATTTAGCAAATATTATAAAGCAAATCTTTTCAATGATGGCCACTATCAAAATGAGAAGCATTTTTGGACTGTAGTGAGATCTGCAGTCAGTACACACACACACAGACATAAAGCTATTACTAAAGAATAACTCATCAGGAAAGAAAATGTTTTATACTTCCAATCATCTCACAAAGACAAATATATTTACTATATTTTTTCCTTTTAATGTTATCTTCAGATCATCTTACTGCTTTTTAAAAGAACAAGTAGCATCTGTTTTATGTAGTGTAATAAGGATATTTTTATAGGTTTCAGCAGCTTGTTTGTTACACTTGCTATGATTTAATTTAATGTTGTGATCGCCCTTTCTTCCTATACTCTGTGATGTCACCCTGCATGCTGCACATTTCCTTTGTATTTACATAACACCATTAGGAACCAGAGATTAGTCTTTTCAGTTTCAAAGTACAATCTGAGTAGTCCCACAGGATATAGGGCTCTTTTGCTATCTCCAGTGTAATTTAATATGTCAAGCTTGAATTTGATTTGTCAGAACGATCACCAGTGATATAAGGTGATTTTAATTTCACTCTAGAGTTTGCGCACTGTTTTCTGAACATAATTAAGTAAAACCTGTAATTTCAACAAGCCACTTAAAGGCCAGATTAGATATTGCTTGTGTTGTAATACACAAACTAAAGTGGCTTCTATTATTGTTACAACTACTCATGAAATTAAAAGCAAGGAGGAAAAGTGCGCTCCCACTTATTCATTAATGTATACAATTCAAAAAGCTTTCCCCCTTCATAATTCCCTTCAATCTGTAGAAAACATGGTCATACACAATTTTGCTTAGAAAAGTGGACCTAAATTGCAAGAACTTTGTGAGACAATAATCATGTCTGCTTGTGATTTAAAGCATTCTTCCATTTTGACACTCAGTTGCAGCTGAGAGTATTGCCAGTTACATACAACCATGTTAGGAAAGACATGGACTTCCAAACTTCCATGTTTTGGGTTTTTTTTAATGTTAATTTTATGTAGCTTAGAAGAAGAACTCAAAATTTAAGTAACTTCCCTGATTTTTTTTACTTTCCTTCTCCCCTTCATCCCACCTATCCCCCCAGCTTGCTAAACTAACATAATAGTAGTGACCATAGTTAACTTGATTACTTTGGAGTTAGCAAAGAAAGGTGCCATGTCACATTTCATCCCTGGGGGACTACAGAAATAGGATGCTTTACAGCAGAATCTGAGCTTTCAAGGGTTACTTCTTTTGTTCTGAGCAGAGACAACCTTCTTATGTTTTATTCTATCACTATTTCAAAACCTCATCTGTTTTTACCCATTTATTGTAAGGATGATAATGCAGTTCATGCATAGCAAGATTATCAAAATCTTGACATACAGTCTTGCGTAGATGTGATATGAAAGAGAGCTTTCCACAGAAAGTATGACCAGTGATAATTTCAAGTAGGGAGTTTTGTGTACTTAAACAGCAAATTACAAGAATCCAACTGCACTTGAAAGTAAAGGAGTTGAATTTTGTTTGTTTGGATTTTTTTAACCACTTCCTGTTTGTTTCTGAACGTGCACTTTTAGCTAGAGAGTTAAAAATCTAAACAGTTGCACTCAGGATATCTGTGTATCAGTAGCTGCAGCCAGATGTACCTCTGGTCTCCTTCCAACTGCATGCATCATAGGATCCCATATGGAATATGAAATGTGCTTCCTCATATTTAACCACAGATGCAAACATAATTGTCACCCTTTCCAAAGGTGGTCAAGACATAAGGGCACACACAGAGTTTATAACATGGATTGGTATTATTTATTTTAAAGATTGTGAATGGCAGGAAGTTGTGGTTACCTTTGAAGATTCTAATTTGCTTTGAGAGGAGGGGGAAAAACCAAAATAGAGACTGGATTTATCTGGAAAGCAATGGTAAGCATGAAGTGATCTGAGAATGTGCAATGTAGCATCTGAGGCTTTGCATGATGAATATGTGATATATAAATAGCTATCCTCTATCTTTTGTGGTGGGTCAGTGGAAAATAAACTACAGAATATTAGTTTACAATATGTCTTTGCAATATTCTGGTGGCATGATTTCTCAGGTTCACAGTAAAGGCTGACTTGAATTGTGACCTATTCATATTGTTCCAGTGGGATCTGCTAGCAGCTTGCAAGTTCTATTTTATTGCCTTCTGAAGTCAGAAAGAGCACTAAATAAGGCCACCAGCAGATAGCATCTGCTTATCTCTCATAGGAGATAGAAGCAGCTTATATCTAGAGCCACTAAACTGAATTAAAACATAGGAAAGATGATATAATTTTAAATGAGATTTGTTTGGTGATATTCAGCAGTGCAGTAGCTGGACAAGGCACTAAGCTCTTAATGAGGCAGCTCAGGTACAAATTGTGGGTGGAAAATTCAAATGGCTGGCTATATTGTTGTTTGACAAAAGAAAAAAAGTCCTTTCTAGATAGTTAAAAATATAATTGTGTGAATGAAATAATATTCTGTTTCTAGTACAGCTGATAAAACCATTGGGTTTCTGCTGAAAGTTTTCTTTGAAAAAAGTGTCAGAAAAACAATGTGAGCCTTTTTCTTGTTTATTTTTAATGTTTCTTTAAGAAACATGCAAATATCCACCAAAAATCATTGTTTACAAAATGTTCAATTTTGAAGGAATTTTTTTTTCAAAATGCTTTTGATGCAGTTGTAATTAACACAATGAAGTTACAAGCAGAGACTTAGGTGCCTGAGCATCATAGGTGTATCAAGATGGTTAAAAATTCAGCATCCTTTTTATTTACTTTAGTCTTAGACTTCACAGTCTTTTTGTACAGGAGAAGACGGCAGAAGTGGGCTTTCTGAACTTCATATTTTCAAACACATTAAATGTCTTCAGCTTCTCTAAAAAGCCTCATGGCTTAAAGCTATTCAGCATTTACAAAGGATCACGTTGTTAAGTAGCATTCGTATTTTGACTGTCAAAAAGCACTGTAATACAGGAAGGCCTCTCAGACTAGGTACATTTGAAAAGTTCCTGAATGCACTTGGCTAGAATGTAGATTATTTTTTCATAAGAAAAACCAATAAAAGATTTATTTATAAGTTGTTTTAGAGCCCTTTCAGAAAGCAGTCCAAAGTCCAACTGATTCAAACCCTAATGGAGGCAATACATGTAGCACATGAGCAAAGCACCACACTGCCACCCAGGAGCTAAGGCTTTTTTACCAGGTCTTTTACTCACTTCTGTGACTCTCTGGAACAGTTTTTTGGTTTTTTTGTTGGATTTTTTTCCTGTGTTAAAAGGGCGGGTTGGAGGCTAATGACATTTCAATGTTTTTGGCATATACAATCAGGATGACAGGACAAAAAAATCTTGCAAGAGAATTTTTTTTCTTCATTAAATGATTACTAGCTTTTAGTTGAAAGAAGTATTAGATTCTATTATTTCAGAACAAAATTGCTGCTTAGAGACTGTTCATTTTTAGGTGATAAATAAACTGGCTCCATCATTATACCCTTTAAAAGACTACAAATATGCACATATGCATTGCAGAATTTGCTTAAGATACACTGCTTCATATCTGTGTCAGTAGGAAACAAATAGCAGTACATATGGATATGTATTGAGGATCCATCATTCTCCCTATATGTTCTTGGAGACCATATCTTCAGATCAGCTCAACTGAGGCTCCACTGCATAGTGGCTGGGGTGCATTTTTAGCTTTAGTTCCTCTAAAAAGACCCCAGCTTATATACTCAGAGACCATTCAGTAGTGGAAATCCAAGTATTGTAAGCAGGAAACATTTGTATGCTTGCTCCACCAGCTCTCTTTGAATTCAAAGTAAAACACAAATGCAGAGACATCTTCACTCCCTTATTAAACTGCAAGTGGCACAAATTTATACCTAGGATCTGACTTCTAGATAGCACTCTTCTATGAAGTTTTTATCTTTAAATTGTATTTATTTTCAAATATCAATGTTTCTGCTTGACGATGACATTTTGCATACTGCTTTATTTACATATTTAATGAATCATTTATAATGTGCCCTTTCCTCTGGTACAGGAGTTTATCACCAAAAAAATCAAGAATTAATATTTAATTGCCCATATTACCCTTGTTTTCTAGAGGAAAGTACTTAGGAAAACAAAGACAATGAAGCATGACAGAAAAAGGAAGTGTTCTGTATTTTCTGAGTGCATTTGGTCCTATAGAATTTGTGTTCAAACAAATATTCATTTTTCTGCCATTACTTTTTGCATATTGCATGCATATTATTCTAACTGCATGACACAAGAAACACATCGAATAAATGGAAGAAAATCTCAGAAGCCATCAGCTTCTACTGCACTTCCTTCATCTGAGAAATTATTCTTTACAAATAGTTTATTTACAAAAAAAAGACTGTATGCCAAGTTCACGGTGGAACAAACTGCCACTCATTGAAGGGCCAGGTTGGCTGGCTGTTGTCCTTTTTTCCATGTCTGGATATTTGCCTCCAGTCTGTGTTCCACAAAGCCTGCCCTAGTGAGCAGAAACGGTTTTTCTAACATCCCTAATCCAAGAGCTGCTAAGGAAAACATCTAAGAAAGTATCTGAGCCAGAAAAAGATAGAGTTTCTGTCTGTTGTATCAAAACCCCAGGTTTTAAAATCATTTCACGGCCCCTGATGGTGCTAAGATCCTTTTAAAGTGCAAGTTAGTCATCTCTCACTGTTTTGTAAGCTTTCCTTCCTTTTTTGAAATAGGAACAAGGAGGTATGAATTCAAAATGAAACCTCAGCCTGATTTCATGTGTTTAAATTAGATAATTCATTTTGGCATAAATGCATGGGTGGCTTTGAACTTCATGTATGAAATACACTTGATATGGAAAACATTTCAGCTTCTGCAGCCATTTGGTACAACGAAGGTTAGCACATACCGTATGTAAAATCTGAATCCCTTTTAGGGAAATCCTTATTTGAATTGTAGATGAGAAATTTCTAAAAGTATAATTAGTTTTTCTTGATACCTTTTTCTTCTCATCCTGAGAAGAAATATCACCCACAAACAAGGAAAGAAAAAAGGACACTTCCTCTTGCCTGTTAAGCAACTGGGAAGCATTGCACTGTCATGTTGTCTAATTCATACCTCACTTCCTATTCAGCAAATCCAAACCGCAAAAGTGGGCTCTGAATTTGGAGGGTCTTAACAAACTGAACAATAAAAAGAAGAAATAATATAATAACACCCTCCCTAATGGTAGCCGATGATAGTGCTCCAGGAAAGCATTCTAGCAAAGTAAAGTGATTTCTGAAGAAGCACTAGCTTTCTCTGATTTGAAAGACAAACAGAATGCATCTTTTAATTCTTGGACGAAATACTAATTGTCCTCTAACTCTAGCCCTTCTTGATTCCTGTTTGTCTCGAAATGGCATGGCTGATGTCAAGAACTCAGCTGTCATTTCCAATGCATTTTCTGGTCTGCCCAAGTGACTATTTTTATTTGTTTGCTTGTTTATTTTTCTAATTCCAAAAGCATTTTCTAATTGGGATGATAAAGAGCTCTTCTGAACCTTATCTACTTGTGGACTTTGTATTCTCATCTGTAAAGATGAGAAGCACCATTTCACTTATCCTCGTACTTAGCAAGTGTGTGTGTGAGGAAAGACAGGAGATCTCATGTTCTTAAGAGGTATACTTATCAAAAACATTGCACATTAAAGAAAGTAGAGGAGAACGTATGTCTGAGAATAAAGTTCATATCCAAAATTCCCTGGAATCTGGGAGAGGATCACAACTGACAGTTCTGAAGCACACTTCCCTCTTGAAGGAAAAATTAAAAGATTTGAGGCTTATACTTCAAGATGAAAGGAAGGATGTGATGCACCTGGGCAAGGAGAAATGGAAGACAGATTATGTAGCTGAGAGATGGATTTTACTCAACAGTTAAGTGTGCAGACTCAGGAGATGACAGTGATTTGAACTACATGGAAGAAATATGCATCATGCATTGTTGCCAGTATTTTCTTTAAAAGGAAGCTTAAGTAATAGTTATATTAATAGTCATTTCTTTTTAATTCTTCTCTTTTGAATTGCAAAGCAACATTCAAGTCACATGTTGAAGGTATGAAAACAGCTAAAAATTGTGTGGTTTGTTTGTTATGTTTTTCCCTTTCTCCTCCTCCCTAAATGAATGCCAAAATTCTGACTTCTTAATGTGATCTCAGGGACTCAGGACCTGAATTAAAATCTCCAGCCCTTTAGGGATGATTGAGGCTATGTAAATGTGGAAAGAATTGAAGTAGCATTGCAGAATTCTTAAATAAGGAGGAAATTTTTTAATTGTTCACAATGGCTAACATTTCGCAATAAATCTTAGCTCTGGGATATTTAGTAAGAGGATTAAAGAAACTACATAGAAAATTTAGAAAACTTCTATATGATTCTCTGGACCAGAACGAGATAAAATGCAGAATTTATGTAAAACAGAAATGTGAATTCTTACTACTGATGGCAAGGATTCACACTTATGTCTGAAGTTGCATTGTTTACATTTTTAATAATTGAAATAACGTCAGTGGGATTTTTTTAATGTTAAATCAAAAAAATTTGATTTGATTTCCACATAACCCTCCTTTTCTCATAGTGATGTCAAAAGCAATAAATGTTAGTCTTAAATAGGCTTAACATTCACTTTGATGCCAGCTGTGAAAAGCTGGGATCAATAAGCACAATCTCACCTATCAGATGAAAGTAAAGGAAACAGAAACCTATCAACTTGTATTTCCTTTGCAGGCAGTTTTTCTTTATTTTTATTTGACACATATTCTACCTTTATTTCACAGTGTGAGTTACTCCTCACTTGCTAAATGAAATAAAGATAGTTTTAAAAAATAATTATGAAGAAAAATAGTGAGGAAAATCTATATAATCGATTCTAAAACTCCACTTAAATTGTTCGTCAGGTACTACACTCTGAAGTAAATGCTTACAAATGTTTGTGTATGACACAAGTTCAAGACAATTTTGGAACATTCAGGCTCTTGCTAATGACCCCTAATTTTGCTTTTATCCACTTAGCTTCACAGGTTGGATACTTTTGATGTGATCCTTGAACCTGTGCTTAAACTATAAACTTTTAAGTGCTGTAAATCTGCATTCAAATATAAAGCAGTCTTAAAGATGGCAGCTGGCAAGAAGTTCACATGGCTTGCCAAGCAATTCATGCAGCAGCAGGCTCCTAAGAGTGCAATCTTTGCTGCTGTAACAACAGAGGCAGGTTGGCTCTTGTTTTATTGCTGATTGGCTTAGTTGGCTGAGTCCGTGCTTCTTTATCTGCATTTTTCGGTATTTATTTGACAGACTGTTTCACAGTGTGTTTTCTCTGGAAGACAAGTAAAAAATTTATCACTTCATATATTTGAGCAAATAGGTTTTTCCCTACTAACATGTAAAAACATTGATGCATTATTGTGGAAAGTCAAGGTGAAAGTGAGAACTCTAACTTGCCCTTATGGTGCAAGCACTTTAATCATTTTTTCCCCTTCTTCTTCTCTTTTATTTCCATATTCCCAGTCACCTCACTCCAGTTTACATGATGTTTTCAGAATACCTCACAGCTTTTGTAGCAGAAGTCTTTCAGAAAACCACTTAAACTCGTGTCTTTAAGTTGCTTTAGCATTTTTAAAAGCTCTCTGAGGATGAGTAGCAAGATTTATAAGCCAGTGGGCTTTTATCCTAAAGCTGGTTTTTTTAATCCTCGCCTTTTTTTTATCTTTTCTTCTCCTTCCATATGCTCTGACAAGACTCTTTAGTCCAACCTTTCCTTCCTATCTCCCATGTATCAAAGTTTTAAAATATGTTTGGAGAGTTTTGTTTGGCTGGTTTCTGGTGTTGAACTCCTAGACCTTACCCTACTGAAATTAAATTCCTCGTGAAAATATAACAGAGCATGAGGAAAGTCAGGGGTTTGTGCCAGGAAAACACACTGTGGCTCTAAGGTAGAAATGAGGAGGTGGAGGGCTTTTGCAGGGAACTGAGTGCTGACAGCTGAAAGCCAAAATGTGCCTGTGGAGAGTGTAGTTTGCTCCACTGAAGCACTAAGCTGAGGTAGCGGTTGGTACAATCCAACACTAGTTGTGCTTGCGGCAGAGCATTTTCATCAGATCCATTCCAGTCAGACTTATTGAATTCCCTTAAACTCTCCAGAGGTAGTAAAGTACTGAGGTACTTATCTATTCAAGAAGGTCTAGTTATAATCTATGCCAGTGTGGTTTTGTGCACATTGAGTATCATCTATTTTAAACATACTGAGCAATCAATTTAAACTTGTTATTGTCACTGGGGTTTGAAAATTTAATAAGCAATTACCAGAGTCCATTCCTTTGTTTTTAATTTTTACTAAGATGGTGTTCAATTTCAGACCTTAAAGCAATCATGCTCTCTGGAATATTAAATTCAACGAGTCCATAAGTCAGACCAGCTTTTAACTGTATTTTAATTCACTTATTTATTTGGCTGAGTGATACAGTATCTCTTTGTGGAATGAGCAAAAAGGAAATGCAAATCAGGAGTTAGACCATGAATATAAGGCACTGCAATGCTTATCAGATCAGTGGGCAGCAGATCACATGGCTCTGCATATTTTTTGTTGCTTTGCTCTGCTTTTTGTCAGTACCTATGGCAGAAAAAACATGTCCTCCTACAATTTGTAAATTTATAAAGCGCAATTCTCTCTATAGTTCCATATGTCCCTCATTGATCTTACAAGAGAATATCTAGAGAATAGAGGGCTGCATAACTGAATTGTTTTGGTTTCCTTTCCATTTCCTTTTCTCATTTTTTAATAAAGCACTTTCTTTCTCTAGTGTTTTTCTAATCTAGTTCTAACTGAAGAAAAAAAAGTTACTTTATTTGTTTAAGTAATGTTTCTTTTATTCATCAAGAAAACAAGCAAAATATTCCAAAATGAGATCAAGTTTATTTTAAATGACTAAAATATTACTTAAACACATTTAGGTTAATCCTTTTAAAAAGTAATCATGTTCTCATTCCTGTTATGCTCATTTCCATATTGCTGTAAAAGGCAATGATTTTTATGAGATTTTCTTCAATACTCATAGCACACGAAATACAGAAGATTGAAGCAAAGCCTCTACGAATACTAGGTAATGTTGCCGAAAAACCAGAATTACTATGCTGGAAATTGATCTACCCTCTGAAAAGAGTACGATTGAAGGACAGAAATCTGAAAATATCAAAAACTTTTTGTTAATTTCTCTTCAATATTTTGCAAAAGCTAATGATTAGATTTCAGGAAATGGAGGACAAATTCTTCACATTTCTTCTTGAGAATTGAAGCTTAATACTAAAATGAACTAGTTTAAGAGTTGTGTAAGCTGAAATTAGATTGAAACTTTTCAATACATCTTAGAAAGTGTCCAGTGGATTAAAAACTTTTTATTTTAAAATGGAATGCTGTTACATTCAAACGGAATTGGTTTATTTTTTCTCCTATATTTGCATTTCACCACAGAAAAAAAGATGTATTAATTGTGTCTCCTGCAATAATACAAGTGTACCCTAACTTGGGGATTGGGGGTTAATAAGTTACTTTTTTCTTAGTAGCTAAAAGTCCCAGTAATAGGCTAGCAACAGCTTCATCATCTTGTAGATTCCTAATTTTCTTGTAAGAAAATCCTTTTTGGTACAGTCAGCTTTTGTCTAATTCTTGTGTTTCTTCCCTGAGAAAATCCCATCAATTCTCAGCTATAAGAAAAGCTCCTGGACAAAATATGTGTAGCTTTGGCCAGACTCTTTTTTTTTTTTTTTTTTCCCCGGGCTCTGGGGCACAAATAAGACCAGTTCAAAACAGAATAATAAAGACCCTACATGGAAGGTTTTTGTATAGTTCTGACTAAAATCCTACTTCAAAGCTAGGTTACTCTAAACTTGACTTCCGTAACTTAGACTCTTTTTTCCTAACTCTTCCCTGTGGAAAAAGTGGTGATCCATGTGCAATCTAAAGCAGTGTGCAATGCTGACAAAATTGTCATGCAAAATAGCTGTAGAAATGTCAGGAATTTGCTGTGGGTAGAATAGTAGTTATCTCATATTTATGTTGTATTTATTTTCCCTTTCTTTCCATTGTCCCAAAAACAAAACCATCCTGAAGAAGTAAATGAGTAAGCCAGAGAAGTCATCACTGGAGAATGCCTTCCAAATATAAGCAGGTATCCATCTGTGAGTAGAAAATAAATGAGAGTTTGCTCTATGATCTGTACTAATTTTCAGTCAATTTCCTTATGTTTACAGAAATGCACTTGTCTGTATGTCAGAGTCAGGTTACTGAGGATTAGATGACATGTATGTATTGTCAGTGAAGTGGCCAATATGCAGTAGAAAAATTCACTTACTATCCAGAAAAAACAGATCCCAACACACTCTTCAAATCAATTGTCTTTATTAGAACAGGCTGAGTTCTCATCTACCAAACACACTCCCTTGTTTTGCACATGGGCTGAAATTGTGGGAAGGCATCTTATTGTTTTCTGCATGTAAAGGTCAAATTCTGCATAAAGGTCAAATTCCTTGTTTTCTATCTGTAGAAATATGGTTAAAATTAAAGTCCTAATAATTTGGCTTATTGAATCTCAAGGCCTTCTGAAACTTTGGCTCATAACTTTAATGTTATTAAAAAAAAAATCATTTTAGCAGATTAAATTTAATCAATTAAAACAGCAGAATGGGAAATATGTTTATAAAAGAGGAAATTTCTTATCAAATGGGGTTTCAAAGTAGACTTAGAAGTAACTACAACCTTACTTATATTATTTCTTGCATTTTTAGTAGGTCATGTCTGAAAAGCAGCTTTTGTCTGAATGGCAGCTTTTGTTTATCACATTTTGCTTCATATTTTGCTCATTTCCATTTTGTCTATAAAGAAAGAGATTAGAAGAAAAATATGATGGAGACCTATGGGGAACATGTCTTCATGTTTTACACTGTCTGCTTCATTTTGTTTGGGTTTTCCTATAGCGTGAGGAGATTTAGGGAAAAGCATGAGGCATTGTTTACAGGAAATGCCAGGAAAGAAAACCTGATGTGCAAGTATTACACTCCCTTGAAAGGCTAACCTGCCATTTTCATTTAAAGTTTATTTATTTTTCTTTGATTTGTGATTTCTAGTAAATAAAATACAGTGCTGCTCTGTTGACCTTTCTCACCTCCATGTAGGTTATTGCTTCAGCTACTGATTTATATGTTACATAGCAGAGAGTACGAGCAATTAGAGGAATTAGCCTCCTTACCTTATGATTAATAAAAGTTTAAATTTTTATAAGTCCTGAAAAATTTAGGTCTACTATAAAGAATACTAAAAGACATATAAAATAGAAATACTATTAATTAATATTTATGGCATAGAAAGGACACAGAAATCATTTATCCAGTGGTTACCTATGCACGCGTGTTAATTCATGCATGCACACACACACAAACATGCATATGCATTTGTTAATAAATGATAAATTTAAAAAAAATTGTTTTCATGTCCTACGCAGGGTTGGTTCAACTTTTTTCAGCATTCTGGGAAAATCAGAACCTGCTCATATTACAGAAGATGCAGATTAGCCTACTTCTGTACAATCTTACTGCTAAAATATGATTATATGAGTGTCTTATTCAAATATATTTTAAGGACCTAGATTGAGTATTTATTAATTATTCTGAAGATCTGGCTTCAAATCAAAACCAAGAATCTTTCCCATCAAGTTTTGTTTAATTTTAAAAAAGATAACATGGATATATTTTAAATTATTTTTCCCAATTCCATACTTAAGTAACTTATACCCATTGACTAACTGCTGGAAGCAGATCAGTCTTTTGGATGTACTGTGTAGTTGCTAATATTAAAACTTAGTGAGATAAGATGTAATCAGTTGTACCACCTCAACAAACTGACTTATGACACAATAATTTTAAACAGTCTCAGTGCTATTTCAAAATAACGTTACGGACAACATCAGGACACGCACTGTATATCACAAAGACCATCAGACCATTCACTTATTAGATTTACAGATATAAGTAACATCCATTAACAACATTGTTGATCATGTAGATTGCAGCTTAGAGACCCATGCTATTTCCCGTTCAAATAAATTGTAAAGCTGCGGGAAAATTTATTGCTATCCAGTGAGTATGACTGCACACAATATGTTGGAGATTGTCACTGCCCTCCTCTTCTTTTACTGCATTTGACAAAGGACACTTATATTTCAGTTTCTTTCACGACACAGAAGAAAAACATTGTCCTGCATTTAGAAAAAGACAGTCCACCTTGCTGATACTCAAGAAAAAAGATTTGGTTTTGTTTATTAAGGCTATAGATTGAATGAAATTAGTGACTTTTGCCAATGTAGACCATATTTCTCCTCAGTCGCTAAGTTACAAAACCTTTTGTTTAACCTCACTCCATCAACTTTGTCAAAACTACATAGAAAAAGAAACTGTTTGGATATGTACATGCAAAGGGATATTAGTTAATGATGAATCTCCTGAACTCTACCGCTACATGAACCCTATTACAAATCATTGCAATCAGCCAGCTAATACTGGTGTAGGTATTAACTTTTTACTTTCTTGGTGTTGCACAGACAATCTATTACAGGATAAACATAACTTATGTGATTTAACTACCAATAATGACATGAAAGGACAAAAGGAAAAGTACTTCTTGAGTCTGACCTTAGTTGTCTTTTTCTCTTTTTTTTTTTTTTTATTTTTGTTAGGTTTTTGCATTATTATGATTATTTATTGTTTGATAGATTTTTTTTTTTTTTTTTTTCAGAAGAGCAATTAGAAAAGGTCTTTAAAGCTCCAAAGCTCTAAAGTCTCTCTAAGATCATGCGTTCTGTGGTGGAGATGCTACCTGATATAATTAGGTTTACTAAATGAGGATGAAGGTAGTGTGTATCTGTACTACCATGTGCAGATTCAAATTCTGTCCAAGAAAATTGAAATAAGAAGGGGGGGAGAAATTTGCATTTTTGCCTATTCTCCTTGAAAATAAGATTTTCCTCTTTTTCAAAAAAGTTCTTATTATATTTAAAGCCATTACACTAGTTTCTGGATGGGTTGATCATACTGTGATGGAAGTCTTTTGTTCCACACTTTTGATTGGTCAAACTGTGCCAGTAGAAAGTGTAGATGTAAATTAAAACAAACCTAATTAAGCAATTATGAAGGAAAAATTTGTCTAAGCATTCAGCTAAATATTATAAAGAATGAGATACCAGTTTCTCCATATAGGCATATCTGTTTATAGCGACAATTAACCTCACTACAGTTTTGTGCATGTGATACAAGGTGTTAAAATCATTTTTTTTGTTGGGTTTTAATTGCAGAAACAGCTAAAGTACTCCAGCCAGTGTTTATACGTACTATCATTGTAAAGGGAGTTAATTAATAATTCTGTCAGTGTTTAGTTTGTATGAATTGTTGAACCACTAAAAGCAATGCTTTTCAAATGTCCTGTATAGGATATACATCACTTTCATAAGTGCAGCAGGCTCTTGACTAACGTGTGCTTTTGTCATCAAAACATTGGTCTGGCTAAATTTCAACATATGAAACAAAACCAACTATCACTTTAGTCTTATCTAAAGGAGACAGGGCAATTTGACTTTTATTAAGTGTGATTAAGCATTTAGACTCTCCCTTTTTTTTTCAGGAACTATAAAGTTAACAAAGTGTCAGAGATTTCAGAGTTTTAAACCTGTAAACTGCCTTCAAAGTCCAAAACAGATTGTAAAAAATTGCTTCAGTAGCCCAGTATGCCATTTATTCCCATCTGCAATAACAGATACATTAAATTACATTAAGGTAACATGTCTGACAAGAATTTTGTATGTGTCTCTTCATCTGTTTCTGGCAAACCATACTGGGGTAGAGTTTTCAATGATAAAACATACCAAGTCTAACACCAAATACTAGAGTATGCACAGCAAAGTCCATAGCACAGATATCCCCAAAACACAGTTCTACATGACACTAAGGAATTCACACCACTGGCTACGTGATTTTTTCCTATATGGATCCTCTGGTCTGTGAGTTTAGTAGGTGAGTTTATAGAATCAGTTGTAGGAAAAAAATCCAAAAGGCACCATTACCAAGAGTTCCCTGGAGAACCATCAAGACAAAGTGGATCCCAAAGGGAAGTGAGATCCTTCCAGGCAACTTCAATTCCAGATCAATCTGAGCAGTGGCTTACATGGGGCAACGCAGACAAACAAGGCTCATACCAGACTGTCTGAAGTGAAATGTTTATATCATATTCAAAACACTGAAATTCCACAGCACTTTTTCAAAACTAAAGCCAACATATTTTTCTTATATTTCTTTTAGAAAAAAGGCTGAGAAATGATAAAAGCAGGGGTAACTTGGAATCCAGAAACTGGCCATGTTTGCCAGATAACTGTAGGGATGCTCAACCTGCCTGCCTGCTTCCCAATTGCTGAGTTCAGCTTACAGCTTCTTTGACAAGCCTGTGACCCTGTACCAAAATGGCCATCTATTCTTAATAGAGCAATGTGGTCAGGTGACAAGGCCCACGAGCAACCACAATGTAATGGGTTCTGCAGATGTTTAGAAAATAAGCTAGCATGATTAAATGAAGAATTTACTTTAAATCCATTTTAATAACTAGATAATGTCCTAATCACAACAGAAAGCAAAAGCACTATATAGGATAAGAAACTCCATGGTAATTTATCTTTCTGCTACTAAAATCAGAAAAAAAATTATGTTAGAAGGGACATCTAGTTGTCATTGAGTTCAACTCCCCACTGAAACTGAGGCTGGCCTCAAATTTTGGATCATTTTCGGTTATTTAAAAGTTAAAATTACTGTAGCTTGATGAAAAATGTTACAACAGCAGTGAGGCTGGTAGAAATGGAAACCTTTCTGGTGTAAGAACACCACAAGAAAATAACGGTAAGGATAAAAGGTACAAAACCAATCCTCTAAATAGGAATGCTGAAAGAGCAGCTACCAGATTGGTGTCTACTTCACAACTAACCTCTTTCTCAGATCTTCTCAACAGTGGCTTTTTTTTTTTTTTTCCTGCTCCTTTTTCACAGATGAAGTCTTTGTTGTTGCTTGAATACAGCTTTCTGACATACTAAGAGTATACTGTTAGGAGTGATGTCTCATAAATAACCCAGCTTTCTCAGCACTTTGACTTTTTGCTACAAAACATTGTTGGTGAAACCCAATAATCAACATTCAGAAAAAATTCTGTATACAGACTGCATAATACAATTCAGTCAACATATATTTTGAGGAAGGGCTTGTATCAAGGAATCAAATTGCTCACCATCTTCTACTGTATTGAGTCCTGAGTGTATATGTGCCTTCCCAGTGACTAATGAACTAGTACCGATATAGAGAACTTTATTTATGATATCTTTGCAGAAATTACTCAAATTCAAGAATAAAACAATTGTAAAATACCAAATTTCATAAGAAAGACTGAAATCATACGTGCACTTCACCAAATCAATGTAACTAATGATATTTAAGAAAAGCATGGCATAAAGCTGTGCCTTTGGCATTGTCATTGGATGCTTTAGACTAGAATGCGATGGGTACCATATATTTTTGGATATCTAAATTATTTTAAAATAATGTAAAAGAGGAGGAGGTGCCTACAACTACTTCCAGGCAAATAATATGAAAAAGTCTACTCAGTAAGGTAATATGTATTCTCTCTGGTTTTCCTGTCAAATATCTTCACAGGTGAAAATGTTGTAATACATCTTGATAGGACTAGGTTCTGTGTTTGTGTGACTTTTTTTCTTCAGTACAATTACACTTCTGGAAAAAAGAATAGAAATCAAAGATACACAATGTGTCATACTCTTAAGATTGGTATGACATTAACAACTATTGCCAAAATACCACTTTAGAATCTCAGAATTACTCTTTGGCTTGGACCAATAGAGCTTTAAGATGCTTTCAGCTGGCAGGTTTGTTCTAAGATCTATGACTTGCAGTTCCCGTCCTGCTATTCTGAAGTCTGAATTGCAACTTTAAATTCCATTCAAGTTACGCAATTCAGAAGAAAACTGCTATATTTTGTTCTTAATTCTTCTTACAAAATTTAGTTTCAGATATATTTTAACATGCTGGTTTACTCTGTGAAGTAGCTGTGTCAAAATAGCTTTGTTGCTCAGCAGGTTTTTCTTATCTACATTTGAATTCACACTGTTTTACTTAAGTGACAGAAAAAAAAAGTTTTAGTCCTCTGAAGAGGTGTTCACACACTGAGAAAGTTGTCTAGTTTTTTCTTTTGGTTATCATCAGAAAAATTTATACTACTTAACTGTGAAACCAAGAAGGAATACCAAGCTCCTTTGTGACTTTTCCTACTTCATTTTTATCCTGTTTTCCAGGCTTCAAGGGTTCATGATAAAGAACCCAGGAACTGGAGACCCTGGCAGCAGCCCTAGTGAGCATGTGAAGGCTACGTCATGCACAGATGGATCCAGTAACTGCTGTCTACGTTTATCTGTATGTATGTAAGTGTCCTGTTATTTTAGCCAAAAACCTGTCAATATTTACCATGTATGATTAATTAACTTCAGTCTTATAATAGTATCAGTGAAGGAATGACTTTATGGTGCTGCAATTTCAATACTTAAAAATATGTAAAACATTTTTTAGTAAGCCTCTGAAATACGATATAACTATAGTGACACACTGTGATGCTTTTAACAGTGCCAAGGTATTACTTTTTTGCATATAGGGTTATCTTTTCAAATTTTGAGTTGCTTCAGCTTAAGACAGTAAAAACGCTTGTTCCCTGAGCAGTACTAGTGAGGCTTTCATCTTTACGGATTTGCTTCCTTTGTTCCTTAATAATTCAGTAAGTCCCATGGCTGTTCTCCATCCCTTCTCTTGTAGGGACTCATAGGAAATCTTGTGAGTAGCAAGCTACCTATGTGCTGGTGTCCAGACAGTGCATTTACAGTGTAGAGCAAGTTACATAGTCAGCTGGCAGCTCCCAGCCAACCTGTATAGTATGTGTGGGGGGGTTGTCTAAGTCTTATCTGGGACACTAATTTGAGACTCTCTTCTGCCTTTTTGCTGATCTTTCACAAAATCTGTATGAATTTATCACTGAGAATTCTTTCAACGTTGGCTGAAACTGGCCAACAACCTTGGAGTTTTGGGTTGAAATGACGAACAGTGAGATCACAAGATGTGTTCTCACAAGAAACCAAACAGTCAGTTTATTAATTCACTTCCTGTATCAAGCATAAGTCACTTTACTGTTGGACTGCCTCAATCACCTAAAATATGTACCAGGGATATTGTAAAACCATGCTCCTTGTTTGTGAATGAAGAGAACAAAGTTACTCACATCTCTTTAATTTGTGCTTTTATATTTCTAGCTGCAATGCTTGTCCTTTTGTTTGGAGGTTTCTTAAGCTATACTTTGAAACAAATGAAGTCGCATTTGGTGCTTATTCACTCAAAAGACTGTTGGAAAGTTCATTTATGTTGTTGGACTTTTTGACAGAGACATACACCTCTTCATCTGCCCTTTTACTGGCTGTGTAGTTCTTGTGATTTAAGCCCAGTGGGCCACGCAGCTGCTCCCTCACTCCCCACCCCTTTCTCCCTTCCTTCCCCCAGCTCCTGGAGGGATGGGGAGGAGAATCAAAAGAATGTAACTCCCACGGGTTGAGATAAGAACAGTCCAGTAACTAAGGTATAACACAAAACCACTACCGCTACCACCATTAATAGTAACGATAAGGGAAATAACAAGGGAAGAGAATACAACTACTCACTACCCGCCAACCGATACACAGCCCAACCGCACAGTGATCTAACCCTTTCAGGTAACTGCACCCAATTTATATAGTGGGCATGACGTGCTGTGATATGGAATACCTCTTTGGTTAGTTTGGGTCAGGTGTCCTGTTTGCTTCTTCTCAGCCTCCTCTCCTCCCTGGCAGAGTATGAGACTCAGAAAATCCTTTGTCAGAGTAAACATTACTGAGCAGCAACTAAAACCATCGGCGTTATCAGCGTTGTTCCCAGGCTGAAAGTCAAAAACACAGCACTGCACCAGCTACTAAGAAGGAGAAAAAATGACTGCTACTGCTGAACCCAGGACAGTAATTTATTTTAAAAACTCTTTTCATTCCTCTCTACCCTGCCAATCTTATTCGCTTCAGATTCTAGGTCTGACCCATCATGATGTCAATGTCCTTTTAAATTTAAATAAGTGTTTTTGTCATTTGTATTCCATTCTGCTCTGGAGGAACCCTTCTCTAACCTTCACAAAGCTGCCCTATTATAAACATTTGAATTTGTTTTTTCTTCTTCATGCTTTTATGCAAAATTTGACTGCATGGTACTACTGCAAGGCCAGTCAGATTGACCAACTTTACTTTCCCATTTATTCTATGTTCATATCTTATCTTTATCTTTTACTTCATCTATAAGATACCTGTGCCAGAGAGCATCTTTCTTCTTTCTGTGTAACATCTGTCCTGGTGATTTCACAGTCTCAGCAAAGAGACCTTGGGTATTGCAGCAAGGTTAATATTTCTGTAAATAAGTGACTATTGGGAAGCTTAAAATACATATAAATCTACAATCTGTAGCAGCAAAGCTTAATTGATAAAAGTGCTTTCCATCATGTTTACTTAAAATTTTCAAGAAATTTCTAGTTCACACCTTATCTGGTATTCATTTGTTTTTGCCTCTGCTCTGCTGCTTTCACTAGGACATATCTTTAGACGGAGCCATTACTGTGGGATCAGAAACATGCATCCATTATAACAGTGGCAAAACTGGCATCAGACTCCATAAGTGTCCTGCGAAATAACACTGATAAGCAGATATTGTTTTTTAAATCAGTTGTTTTGTGGTGTTTTGGGTTTTGGGTTTTTTTTTTTTTTCCTAATGATCAGCATCAGATTTTTTGACACAGTTGCTTGACTAAAAATAGATGTTATTTAGGATGATTCCTTAATGCTTATCTGTTTGCAGCCATCAACCATGATGCTGGTAGAGCTGGGGAACATAAGGGACAAAACAAGGAAACCCAAGCACAGGTTTCCTTTATCCTGGCTTTATCCTGACCTGTTGTGCTAGACTCCCAGTAACTGATAAAAGCACAGTGCAAAAGAGCTACACCAAACTCAAGGGTCTGGACTGCTATTCACCAACATATTTTTTTGTCGGCAGCTAGTATGACTTGCAAGTAAGCAGATTCTTTATATAAAACATGTGACTCCTTTAATTTCTTCCTCTTTCTTAGTATTTGAGTATTTAAGAAAGAGAGCTTTGGTGATAAGATACTTTTTAATTGTGCTTTTTTTTTTTTTGCCATAGTTACAAAAGATGAGATTTGATTGCTTGTTTGTCTACGCTTTTGTTATTCTAAAGATCTGAAAGTGCATTATAGTCACAAGGTTAATCTACAAACTACTAACATAGCACAAGTTCATCACAAAGACCCAGTGCTAGAAAGGTGTTTGACTGCTTCCATAAATTGTGAAAGCAAAGCTAGAAAGAGATTGCTCAAGTCCCTAGACACAAAAGTATCTTAATCTTTCATATACACTTTTCAGAATTGCATATTATACTTCAAAAACTGTTGTAAGCTAAGAAATAGTATAAAGAGATCAGTTTCACTTAAGTTTTCTGAAATTGCTGAAAAAACACTACTGTTGAAAACAGCAATAGCAAGGTTTGACATAAAAAATTAAGGTCTTGCAATCATTAGTTTAATATGAGTAGCAATATCAGACAGGGATGAATAAGAGTGCTGTTATTGATATATGTCACTAGACCCAGAACTTCACTTTCTACAGATATTTAGATGTTCTGTGATCTTTATTTAATGCTTCATGTTACAGGACTCTTACTTCCTCACAGAGGTCTAAAGAGCAACAGGCATCCATAACTTTTACTTCCACAGACTTTTAGTTTATAAAATTGTAGCAGAAGAGGTTGTAAAGCCCTGTAAAAAGATGAAGCGCAAGCTGAACTGTAAACTGAAGTGCATAGAGTTGCAAGGTAAGTTTTTTAAAGATTACTCACCAAATTTGATCTCCTTTCTTGAAAGGATTAAATACTTGGGAACGTTAGGCACCTTGATGAGAGCAGAAAGTCCAACTCCTAGTAAGATGAATGAGAATAAACCATCACAGAAACCATCACTATTTTCATCCAATCTGTCTAATGGTGAGAAAAAAGGCAATAATGAAATCTTTTCTTTTTTGCAAACTCCCTTTGAGGTTTCATTTTTAATTTCATTGTGTAGAAAAGCTTTTGATTTTATCACCATTTACTCATTTCTACTCACATTAAGCCTTTGGATTCACATTTTCCAGCTGTAAAGCAAATTGGGTAAAATTAGATGAATATAATTCTTAGGTTTTGGTTTTGGTTTCATTTTCTTTTTTCAAAAAGTGGGACAAAGAGCAATGTAACTGCGTCTTTTACTTAAATTTACTAATCCATTACTGCAAAAGATAATTTTTCCCCATTAATTTTTAGCAGATTAGAAAGAGCAGAAACATACAGAAACGTTAAAAATCAAATGGGCCTTCAGTATCAGAACTTGCAAATTATCTTTATAATAATAAAATGTTTGGTGGAGTGTTTCCAAAGACATGCACAGAACTTTTCAAATTTTAACCATAAATTATGTGGTTATAAGTGGAAAAAAACCCAAGTCTTCTTAATAGTAACCTCTCAATAACAGTATTAGCAGACTCACACAAGGTGTTTGCAAGACTTACACTTCCTGCAGCAAAACAAATCCCTATCATTTGAGATACACATCTTTGTAAGTAGAAAAGTTCAACCATGTTCACTTTAAGTTTTGTTCATGTTCACAAACATCTTTTGCAGACTAAGCCTACACATAAGCAACCTGTTTCTGAATTTCTTTTTCTGAAGCATGATTTCATACATAGTAAGTAAGAATTCAGTCTACGTTCAAGCTGAGCTGTAGGGACAGAATAGACATGATGATGTTACAATGCAGTTTTATAAAAGCACCAGATCACTAACAGTAAAAAAAAGCAAACATAGCACTAGAAATTATATTATATTATATTATTTTTGAGATGCGTGAGTGAGAATTCAAGAAAGTGCAAAGAAGCATATTAGAGATGATCAAAGTTAAAGAATAGTATCAATCTGTAGAAGGAATAGCTAACTAGGCTTAGACTGTTCAGCCTGCAAAAAAGATGAGTGAGGAGAAATAGAATAAATGTCCATAAAATCACACGTAGAATGAAAAGAGGATAAAAAATTATTATTCTCTTTTCCAGGAGAAGAACTAGAGGACTTGAAAAGAAGAAAACAAAACAAAAATAAAAGGAAATACTGCTTCACACAGATCCTCAGTACGTTGCATATGCTCAAACTTTTATGTAGGTTCAAAAAGGATCTGGACAAATTAAGAAAAGTCTTAAGGACTAGTCAAAAGCAAGAGTTGTAACTCAGAAAACCCTGAACCATAGTTGCTAGCTGTGGAGATATACAAAGAGCATCTGCTGTTTTATCTGCACTCCGAGATGACATTTGACCAAGGCTAAATTTTGGCCTGTTTCAGTAGGGTTACTTAAGCATATATTCACACTCTGTCATTGTATACATACATGCAAAAGATAGGCTTTAAGTACAAAAATGCATCTTGCCACCTTTTTTAACATATCTTGGAACATTCCCCAGTTTAGTAAATCTTTATAAAAAAACAACCACCAAACAACAGAAATACATTTTTATATTGCACTTTACCATATGCCTTATAATATTGAAAACAATAAATCGTTTATGTTAAATAGTGTATTTTTAGGAGCAGCAGTTTTATTTGACTTAGATCTTTTAGACTTCTGAAATGGTTGGATACTCTCTCATAGACAATATGACAAGTAACAGAAAAACGTTTTACAGATTTTAACAGCTTATCTGTCAAGTTGTCTACCCTTAAAGTAGAAAAAAGTCCTTATGGAATTGTGGACTTGTATTTGCTATCATTGTCTAAAAACACCACCCTCACACACAAACAAGTGTGGTCTCCCAAGATCACTACATGACATACAGCATTTCCCAATATAACCAGACATAATTCTCAACAATTGTAGTTTCATTTCAAATGAACTCGTTCTATGTGTATTCTTTAGATTTTCCCTTTAACTTTGGACCAGATGGTGCTAGCGGGAGCTCGTAATGTGAACCTGTTCTCACAAATAAGGAACTTTTGAAGATGTTGCCCCTCAGTGAACTGCTGAGATATCAAAGGGTGCTGATGCTTTTATTTTAAAGAGGCAAGGGTTGGTTTGCTGGTATTGAATGGGTGAGAACATAGATTCCCCCTTTTTTCCAGGACTGAACATAAAAATGGTACTGATTATCATCAGCCTCTGCACAGAACGTCAGAGAAGTGCAAGGCTTATTGTCTATGACACAGACCCCCACGAGTACTGACACCATTTCATTTAACTCCTTTCCCTATTTAAACTGGTTTTTACCCATTGGAAGCTGCAACATGTAAAAAAAGCATGCAATTTCAGCAGTTAAATGGAACTTGATTGTTTTGTCTTACTTCTATTCTAACCATTCTTATTCACATAAACACACTAGCAAAGAAGCTGGTATTTAAAACTGGGGAAATGAATAATTGTTTTCAATAGGTGCAATAGTTACTGCTTCAGACAAATATCATAATTAAAGCTATGTTTCAGTACCCTTACACAGTGAACAAAAGGAGCTTCACACACTCTGTGGTACATAGTGGAGAAAGCAGCAATGTGGCAGTTATTCTAAAGAAAGAGTTCTCAGTGATCAAATATAAAAAACTTCATAATTTTCTTTTTACATTAAGTCAAGGATACCCTTCCTCGTAGAGCTGAAAATGAGATTTTAGGTCTGTGGGACACCTGATATTTTGTTGTTTTATTTCTGTTGCAAGGAAAATCTGAGTTACAAAACTTTCCAGAGCAACAAATATATTCAAGTAAGATCGATTCAGCAGTGAAGCATTTTTCATTTTGAATGAGCTCAGATTTATTTTGCATTCACCTAAGCCAGCTTCGTGGCTTACAGGAAAAGCAGCACAGCTGTCTCATACTTTAAAAACTGGACTTCTCAACTGCCAGGGAAATGTACTTTAGCTGGGAGTATTCTTCTGTAGATTAACTTGCTGTGATATATCACGAGAAACAGTCTAGCCAAGTTGAAGCAGTGTGAAGTATCCGCGCTGTATTACTTTAGTGAGATTCTAAAGCTGCTTAGGAAAAAGCAAAATGCTTTCAAAGAATTCAGACTGAAATGTGTTGAGGTGGACAGACTTAATTGGAAAAAAACAACAGTTTCATAACAGAAAATTATTTGTCTACACACTTTCCAACAGACTTCTTGATTAGCAAAACCTGGGTTTTGTTTAAAAAATATCTCTGAGAAATGTAAGGAGCTTAATAAAGGTCATATTTTAAATGGCAATGATCATGAGCCAAGACTACTCACAGATCAATTTTCTAACTTTTGCTTATGTTCAGTAAAACCTAAATTGCATGCAGTCCTGTTGATTTCACTTATTTCATGGTATAAAGTTACATTCACCATATGAAAGAGCATTGAAGAATAAAATCCCAGTTTATTCTGCAATGAAGTGGACATTGAACACAATACTTAAATACGTAAGACATCCTGTGAGATGATACAAACACTAGCTAAATATTTAATTTAGTTTTGAATGTTTTCAGCTGTATCTACTGGCAGAAAACATTTTCCTTGGAGCACAGCCATTTTTTTTTCTGTTTTTGTTGCCTCTGTTTTTTCATTCTTAAGGCATGTGTTTACAGAGAAGTAATCTACACTTACTACTAAAATTTCCTTTTTCCTAGATTTCAGGTTATTTGGAGGCTTCCCACTTTTTTTACTTTCAATATTTCCAAAGCACAGTTTTGAAGAAACTGGGCAGGAAATAAAATGAGAGCAGTATCTATCTCTTTCTATTGGTGTTCGTATGTATGTTATCAGCATCCTTTATTCACACTTTTATTGATTCCTGTGTTTAAAAGCACTTATCTTTTCCATAAGTAATGGAATCATTTCCAAAGTTCTTTTAAACTTTATGCCTTTGACTGAATTAAAGAATGAACAAGGCTAAAAACTCAGGACAATATCTGTTTTCAAATACAATACACCCTCATCTACACAATAAGACAAAACCTTTTTGAAATTATAATGTCGGTATTCATATTAGTGGTAGGGTTTTATGTACGTGTAACTCACAGTGGTATGGAATCTTATCAAAATTCTAACTGGATTTTGATTCAAGTTACTAGAAAGGTAGGAGAATATTAGCATAGCATCATATCCTTACTGAACAAACACTGGCAAGTTTTGGAAGAGGAAGTGATGGTCTAGTGGTTTAACTAACAAACAATCCCTTCTCCATCTGGTTTTCTTACTTTTTTAAAAGCTCAAATTTGCTGAGTCTCAGGCCCTTATTCCAGGTAATAACAGAGAATAGATCACAAAACCCAGCTGTATTAGAGCTTGTATTCTTCGATCACTAAAGTCTTTTGCTGTAGGAAATTGTCTTCTTTCCATTAAAATTGTAATGGAAGCTGTACATAGACAACTGCATTTAGAGACTAGACAGTATATTAAAAAATATTTCAATTTGGAAACTGGCTGTGTGGCTGACCCCAAAGAGTGGTAGTAAAAGGCATCACATCTAGGTGGCAACTTGTGGTGTCCCTCAGGGCTCGGTGTTAGAGCCAGTGTTGTTTAATATCTTCATTCATGATATGGATGAGGGGACTGAGCGGATCCTCAATAGGTAAGATCAAGTGCACCTCTCAAGCTGAGTGGGAGTGTTGATCTGCCGGAGGATAGGAAGGTTCTGCAGAGGGATCTGGACAGGCTGGACTGACGGGCTGTAGCCAGTGGTATGAGGGTCAACAAGGCAAAGTGCTGGGTCCTCCTCTGGGCCACAACAACCCCATGTAACACTACAGGCTTGAGGAAGAGCGTCTGGAAAGTTGATCAGCAGAAAAGGACCTGGAGGTGCTAATTGGTGCCTCTGAACATGAGCCAGCTTATGCCCAAGCAGTCAAGAAGATCAACGGCACAATAGCATGGCCAGCAAAGCCAAAGCAGTACTCATCCCCCTGTACTCGGCACTGGTGTGGCCGCAGCTCAAATCCTGTGTTCAGTTCGGGGCCCCTCACTACAAGAGAGACATTGAAGTTCTGGAGTGAGTCCAGAGAAGGGCAATGAAGCTGGTGAAGGATCTGGAGCACAAGTCTGATGAAGAACGGCTGAGGAAACTAGGGATGTTTAACCTGCAGAAGTTTCAAAGGGGACCTTATCACTCTCTACGACTGTCTGAAAGGAAGTTGTAGTGAGGTGGGGATCAGTCTCTTCTCCCGAAGCTGTAGTGAGGTGAGGATCAGTCTCTTCTCCCAAGTAACAAGCGGTAGGACAAGAGGTAGCGGGCTCAAGGTGTGTGGGGTGGGGGGGAGGGAAGGGGCTAGATTTTATAGTAGGAAAAATTTCATCACAGAGAGATTGATCAGGCATTGGAACGGGCTGCCCAGGGCAGGTGTGGAGTCACCGTCCCTGGACGTGTTCATAAACAGTGTAGATGGGGCCTTCAGTGATACGGTTTAGTGGTGGTCTTAGCAGTCATGGGTAGTGGCTGGACTTGACGATCTTAAAGATCTTTTCCAACCCAGCTGATTCTATGATTCTATGTATAAAATTTATTTCATCTCCCTAGCTCCCCCTCAAATCAAGAGACATTCCCATATAGTTTTCTGATCACTCTTTCTTCAGTTAAGCATTTCTTTTGCATTCTACTTTAGAAAGAGCATTAGCATAAACATCAGTAAAGGTTTCCCAGTTAATAGGCATGAGTTTAATTCTGACTCTGGCTAATAACATACAGTACGTGAATCTTAGCATGACATAATTAATTTTTTTTTCTCTTTAGAACTTTGAAAATCTCTCTGCTGCTTAGCTTACCAAATTTGTTTTCTACAGCTATGTCTCTTAACAAACTAAAACTAAAAGGAGAAAGAGTAGATGGTTTGTGATATCTACCATATTTCCATTTCATGACGTCTTCTTTTTGTTTCAGATTTTAACTGTATTTTCCCTTATAGTTCTTAATTCTTTCCTGAGAAGCCATGTAAGAAACTCCTTTAGGGCTGGACCAGCAGCAGTCTTACACTTTGACAGACACTTCTTTCAATCATTATTGCATTATTTTGGCCAGGTGAGTACAGCTGGGGAATTACACTTGCCAATTAGTGAGTAATAACACTGAAGAAGAATTTGTGATGTCTAGATGCAGACAAAAAATATATTCAATATATTTTTGCAATATCATAACAGTCTTAAAATGTTTATATTGGTAAAGAATCACTTATTGATGAAGTAATTTGCTTTCCTTAAACCAGGAAAGAATTAAACAGAACAGTTCCGTAAGGTGCTTAGAAGGAAATTCATTTTTCATTCTTATGCACACCTCACTACTAATTTATATACTTTTGTGCTTAATAATTTTAACTCAGTAGAAAGTGTTTTGAAGTATATCCTATTTTTTCTGATTTGCATTTTGTTGAACAACAGAACAGGTCACAACTATTTTCCATATAACCTCAAATAATGAAAACAAATTCCCCATAGCAACACATTAATATTCTGAAATAATTATTACATTCTTCCTGCTGCTTTTAAATTCTGGTCTATGGAAAACTGGACTATCAAGGTTAAGACTGGTAGCCTCAGCTGCTACAGAAGTTAAAAATAACCCTAAAATTTGATTACAAATTGCAGGTTCTGTAGAATTAAGGTATAATTTTGAATGCATTAAGAGTATACTACATAATAAAGTGCTGGCAGCACAGGTAAAATACTTTGCATTATGTTAGTTTATTAAGGTGATGGTCATTTTCACCGTGACTAAATAGCTGGCTTCCACAATTAAAGATTACCTGTTGTTTTCTATCTACTGTTACATGCTTGTGTGTGCACATGTACAAAACCTTCCCTTTTATAGCATGTTCCTGTGAGGTCACACTCCTGCAGCAAACCTGCTCCAGCGTGGGCTCCTCTCTCCACAGGGTCACAGCTCCTGCCAGGAGCCTGCTCCAGCTCAGGCTTCCCATGGGCTCACAGGCTCCTTTGGGCATCTCCTTTCTCTGGTGCGGGGCCCTGCATGGGCTGCAAGTGGATATCTGCTCCTCCATGGACCTCTATGGGCTGCAGGGAGATATCTGCTCCACCGTGGACCTCCATGGGCTGCAGGGGCACAGCTGCTTCACCATGGTTTGCAGCACAGACTGCAGGGGTATCTCTGCTCCATTGCCTGGAGCACCTCCTCCCCTCCTCCTGCACCTACCTTTGTGTATGCAGGGCAGTTGCTCTCACAATCCTCATTCATTTCTCCCAGCTGCTGTTGTGAAGAATATTTTTCCCTTTTGTAACTATGTTACCCCAGAGACAGTCACATCCTCCCGTGATGGGTCTATCTTGGAGCTGGCTGGCACTGTTTCTGTCAGACATGTGGGAAGCTTCTAGCAGCTTCTCACAGAAGCCCCCTTGCAGCCCCCTCCACTACCAAAACTTTGCCATGCAAAGCCAAAACTAAGGAAGAAGGAGTTATTTACTATTTTCAGGCTGGTTCAAAATGCCATTAAAATCAATTGCTAAATTTCAGTGTTTTAAGTCAGTACGTTCTTAATAAATTGCATCCTTGGATTTTCTAAGGAGCTTGCCATGTGTCTCTCTGGATTGTTACTTTTAATTTTAAAAAAACTGAAAATTCTGAAGGATGGGAGGAAATTAATATATAAATAACTTAAAAATGTAAATGGGATGACCTGGGTAATTACTGGCTTGTCAGTGTGACGTTGATCAGGCAAAATAACGGAATGACTCAAATGGGATTCAATTAATAAAGAATCACATACATAATTACTTCCAATGAACAATGACTATGGAAATTGTGCCTTTCAAGCAATCATGACATTTCTTTTGTTATTGTGCATTTAGTTGATTATTAAAGTCAGCAGTTGTGTTAGAATTTTCTATAAAATAAGGTTTCTCCTTGGTCTCACTTTATATTACATTTTCACCAACAATGTGGAATAAAATACTGTCACTAATCCAGATTCCAGAAGAAAAGGTGTAGTGGAAAGTAAGTAAAGAGTACCTTGTATACAATGACCTGGATTTTCTTTTTAAATTTCAAGTAGGCTGTGTTTCTGTGTAAGCAAGTAAAGTCATCTAAACAGAAAATCTGTAGATCTTACTTCAAGGATTTTGGTTTGGGATTCTGTAAAAATACTTGGGGTTGGGGCAAATAGGCTGCTAATCTTAAGCTTCAGATGGGTGGCACAGAGGACTGATAATTTGAGAATGCAGAAATAGTGAGGTTTTGAATAACAAGCAAATTACCTGTGCTGGTTTTGTTATAGGTTTATATAGAAAGTTTGTATTTCTAGAATATCAGAGAATTCCTTGATGTTCTAACTGAAGAAAGATGTGAAAAGATGTAAATGGGTTCTGAGAGATGAAAATAATTAAAGGATTGAACAGTGTACTTCATAATGGAAGCCTCCTTTAGCTGAAAGTGCAAGCTAAATTGAAAAGGCTTGCTCATAACCTAGAAGTGTCAATATGGGAAAAAGAAACGTCAGAATAGAGGGTTTTCAGTAAAGTAGACAAGGAGAAAATAGCATTCGATGGCTAAAAGCTAGAGCTATGGAGCATCAGCTCCAAATGGAAGGCACACTTTCAATAGTGGCTCTAAATGGAACTTTCTCATAGCAGTAGAGAATTTTCTATCAGTGGAAAATAGAAATGGAGATTGGCAGTTTTTCTAAAAGGCTTCTTCTGGCTTAAAAAGACATTAATTCTGTAGATTCCTGTTACGTAGGAAAGGAGTCCAGAAAAGATGGTCATGGTAATCCCATTTAGCTTTAATTATCTACCTGTTAAGAACATGCAACTTTAAGGATGCTGAATAATATAAGAATGCTATCTCTACACATGCACATTTCTCTTGTTTCAACTAAAGGGAAAAAAAAAAGGCACCTACTCTGTTCCTGGGTATCAGAATTTTGGAAGCCTTGGGTATCCTCCTCCCTGACTTTTCTCCCTCTGTGTCTTGTCTAGCCAAGAACACTCAATTTGCCTTAAATTAGACTGATATTCTGTATAATTTACTAAGAACTACATCACTTATAGGAATGTGTGTTCACTTATGTGACCATACAATCTTTTGTAAATTAACTTTCTTAATGCTTTGGTTCTGATTGTCACCCGTTGAATCAGTGCCTGAAAGTGGTTCTCGATAGAAAACCTCTGGTAGCTTTTTGTCAGGCTTTTTATGTGCAAGGTAAGTTGTTGAGGAATCACTCACTATAAGACATTACATTACAGCCAGCTGCTTACTTTGCTTCTTACTCCTCAGTGGTAGTACTGAATAACCTTACACTGGTGCGTGTAATTTCTTAGAGGACTGTCTATAACAGAAATTCCATGATTCCCCAGCTCTTCCTGCTCCAACTGCTGCCAGTAAGAGCTCTGTGGGGAATAAGTGGGAATGCCTGGCCTTTACATTCGTAACTCAACATACAGAGTACCCTTACAAGCAGGCAAGGGAAGCTGTGCTGTGGAGAAGCCTTGCCCAACATGCCTTGAATTGGCAAGGAAACTTTTCTTAGCTCTAGTGGTATCACCACTCCCTCCTGTCCCTCTGCAGCACAGGCAAGGCAAGCACTTCCTCACTCACTGTGTCGTGTTGCCTGTCTACGTACTGGCAGCCTGTAGACCATTGCTGCGGAGAGGTTTTTTGCTGGCATACGCCCATCGCTATACTCGGTGATAGTTCTTGACAATCACATCCTACTTTAAGGCCATTGAGTAGGTGAGCTTTGCAAGCTCATGCAACACTGTTCTTATCCTGTTAGCCAAAGTTTTCTTTAACTAAGCCAAGTATAGTCCTTTTAATATGGGGGAGATTGAGATTTGAGATACTTCTCCCTCTGTTCCAAGTGACTCGAAAGGCCCTGAGCTTTCCCTGTGAGGAGGTTCCTATCCAGCTTCTAGCCATATCCACAGGAGTGAAAGACAAGGAATGAATATCTCATTTCCCATGGAGTGGGTGGCAGAAGGCACCTGTGCTTTTTAGCCCCACCTTTATGGTGTTCATCATGACTGCCGATATAAAGCAAGGGAGAGACCTTTTACCTAGCATGTGTGGAGATAATAGTGGGATCCCTGCCGGTGGGTTGCTACTTCTTGCCGTGTACAGGTCAAATGAAAGGTGCTATGTTCATGCCTGGTTTTCAAAGATTTAGGTTGTTATACACACCTAGCCTGTGTCTGACACACACGTGAGACAAGTATGGGCCTGGAGCAAGAGAAATGGCATCCCTTCCAAGTGCAGCTATTGCCCTTTCCCCTTCAGGTCACAGCATGTTGCAATGCTTCTTATGAGGGCCTCCGGCATTGCTCCCAGAGGAGCCTGGTGTTCTGGGACATACATGTTTGCTGGAGGTGACCAGGTAATCCAACATGCTGATCTCTCATGTAAGTTCTGTTAAGTGAACCTGCGGCAGTGTGGTAAGGACTTTAAGGAATGTCATCTTCTTTATGCCTTGATGAAAAGTCTGAAGAAGCAACTGAAGAAAGTCTCAGGTGTAGGGATGTCCTCAGCTTCACACTGTCACAAAGTAAAACACCCATCACTCAGAAATTGTTCCTTGGGATTCATTCAGTCAACTGGATACACTGAAAGTTTTTTGTGGCCACCAAGAACATTCTCACTTGAAATCTATAATTCATTAAATTGATAAAGGTCTTGCAAAGCTCCTGAACAATTAAGCAGTACTAACCTGTACTCCCTCCAGGCTTGTCAGTTTTCATGACTGATGTTGTGGCACTGTGTCCTCCACACAAGTAGACAGGTTGCAAGACTTCTTTTAGAATTAGTGAGCTGATGGAGCTGTTATTAGAATAGCTGAGATGATTACCCACTCCAGAGAACAATATTTCTTTCCACTTGTCCAGGAAACTTAATGGTGTCTGAGGGCTCACACAGGCTTACACAATACAGTAATTATACAGCTCTGGGCCAACTTCAAATAACAGTAATTTTGAACATTTCTAGCATATCACTGCACAAAAGGAAAAGTAGGTTTCTCAAAATTCTCATTATCAAATGTCTTGCTTGCTTGCTTGCTTGCTTTCTCTCTTTCTTTCTTGCCTTCTTTGTTTCTCTCTTCTTTTTTTTCTTTTTTTTTCTCCATTTATTTATTTGTTTCTATGTATGTAGGCATGTATTTATTTATTTCCCTCCTTCTCTCCCTCCCTTCCTTTCTTCTTTCTTTCCTTCCTTTATTCCTTCCTTCAGTTAACCTACAATGTAGTTCTCTAGCTTTTAAGTAAAAAAAAAAAAGAAAGAAAAAAAAGATGTTACTGAGTACCAGTTTTCATCTGAAGGTAATTTGAAAATTAACTTCTAGAACCACAGAATCATAGAATCATAGAATAGAATCAGAGTAATTTACATTGGAAAGGATTATTGAGTTCAACTATTAATCTAACACTACCAAGCCCACCACTAAACCATTATAGTGCAGCATTTCCAGTCCTACAAATGTGCTTGGAGTAAGCCGACTGATGAGTTGTTACTCCATTTCTTGTGGGTTCTGACAAGCATTTTATGACACTTCCTATCATGGTGATTAAATGTCTTTTATTCTAAAATATTAATACGTTTATTTGCTTTGATTTACTTAAACAATGTTTTTATAGTGATGCATTTCTTGAATAATAGACTTTAATAACACTATTCCTAAGTCTTTAAAGATACTGAATTTACGGGCAGTCTGTGAATACGAATATTGTTCTATGTTAACTTTCTTTAAATATAAATGGAAAGTTTGGCTGTGATTTCTTTTAAAAAACAGGTAAGGATTTTTGTCTTACTACAAAAGCTATTCTAAAAACAACAGAAAAAGAGAATATTTTACAAAACACTTAAGCATTTAGAAGATGACCATAAATATTTCAAGGTAATAATCCAGCAGAAATCTGATATAGGTTCAGCTTCATCTTTATCTATTAGTATAAGCTAAAAAGGAGGAGAAAACAAAAATTAAAATGTCAGCAGTCAGTCTTGCTCTGCCCAAGGGGCTTGTGAGCTGATAAAATAGTATCACCAGATACCTCCAGAATTACTTCATAAGCATCAATTAAAATTCATGAGCTAGAATTAACATGACTTTTAAGTATTAGCTGATCAGACCAAAAGACTGTTATTTTGTGATGCTTAACATACCCAGGCTTATCATTAACATCAGTTAAAATAAGTATAGAGGCTGCAGACATTTGCTTTCTAGTTCTAGTACTGATCTTTTCACACAGAAGGGCTTGAGTCCCAATTCCTTAGCTTTCAGATAGGTCAAAAATGCATAAAGTGCTGTGTCTCACCTGTGATTGTTTTGTTAATAGAAACCCAAGTCAGACGCTAGAATAGATGTTAAAGCAAGTTCAGCTTCTCTCCACACACAAGTGCCAGAAAGAAAAGTACTAGTTTTCTTAAGGAGAAAGAAATGTCTCTTTTATGGTATTGCACATAAACCTGAATGTTTGGAAACATAATTGGTTTGCCATACAAATATGCTTTGCATATTCTTCAGAATAGAATAACTCGTTGGGTAGAAAATTGATGTGTAGACCAAATGAACTGGGAAGCCTTAGTAAGATGTGGAAAAGGGCTTAGTAAAGGGTATTGTAGTACAGACTAAATGGCAGTTCTTCTACAATTTCTTATGGTAATAATAATTTATATTTCAATATTAATGAATAGGTCTTTGAAAAGATAAAGGGTGTGCATGATGTGTTATTACGAAACCAACAATGGGTTTCATCTTGTGCAGTCAAATCTGCATGTCACAGTTCTGAGTCTTCGGATAATTATATCTCTAATTAGACAAACCCAGACTTAATTTGCTATTGAAAGCAAACATAATTTTAAAGAAAGCTGTAAACATTTCATTTGTTTCAAGTTTATGGTGTAATGGCTTATTACTATATCACTGCATTTTGCACATCTGTAATAGAAAATGGAAGGTTAAATGTATGCTTCATTTACAGAAGGTAGTAGCTTGGCATAGCATATATTCACTGGTTATCCAAAATAAGGAAAAACTGAAGACTGTAAATTAAATATGTGATGGATAAATTATAGTTGTAGTTTTTCCAAGGAAAGAGGGAGGAGGTGTTACTCTGAATATAATTGCATACTTCAAAATAAATTCCTAGAAAAAAAATCAGTTTATTCTCAATATGGAAGTAAAATTTTGGCACTCTATACCAATGCACCAACATAGTCAAATAATGCAAAATTCAGCTTATCACAAAAATGTTTGTTTTGATACTTCAAAAGCCAAGTTTTGTCCAAGCTTGCTACACCTATATTGACCGAGTAGTATATACGGATGCAGTATGGGGAAGAAAAACTGGTTTGGGAACAGCTTTTATTCTGCCAGGATTTGTATTTCCATCTGTTGGGAATGGATTCAAATCCATTTGGCTCTGTAAATGTAGTTAGTAGTAGTTCATGTTGGAATCTGAATTTACAAGAAGTACTAAAATTATTAACTATGAGGTGGAGAAACTGAGACTGTAGCTGAAGCAAAAAGGTCTTATCAACACACACAGAAGTGGACATTTCATTTTAGCAGTTTAGTTATAGAAACCTCATGGAGCAAACACTCCTGTTTTATCAGGCAGCCCTGTGCCCTTCCTCTGGTGGGCAACATGATCCAGCTTTTGTGATCAGGGGATGTGAATGAAATATTAAGTTTGAGTAACCAGGAAATGCTATCAGCCAGTTTCCTAATTGTCTGCTAGGAAACATCTTAGGGAAGCTGGGTGTTGAAAGGAACTCTGCTGAGATTTGTTTAATAAAGTTCCTGCATCATTAACTACTTATTCTGAGCAATGGCAAATGACTCAGAAAGCTGATCAAGAACCTAGCTCTTGAGTAACCCTTAAGAACTACTTGGGTATTGGGTTCTGCTCCATGATGGCTCCCATAAATTCTACAGAGGCTGCCTCTACTTTGCTTGTTTGAAGAACCATTTTTACAAATTTAACTACAAATTTAGGGAGTTGCAGCCTAGGACATCCAGATGGTACATAAGAATTTTAAGAGGCAGTTGCTTGAGTAATCCTCTCTTTAGACTCAGGAGAAATTCAAAAAAAAAAAAAAAAAAAAAAGAGAGAGAGAAAAATAGAAAAAAACAGTCTCTCAGTTTTATTGTGTTTATCAAATAACTGTCCTCGATCAGTTTTAAGCAATTACACAAATCAGGTCCAACAAAGCTTTGACTGCTGTTTCATCCCTGAGAATGTGCTTGACGCTTCATGTGGATTTTCTGAGGACTTGACGTTTGTTTAGAAACTGTGGTACTCGGACAAGGAACATAGTCTCTGTTGCTTTTCTAACGTATCTGCGAAGAGATGATCAGCAACAGAACTGAAGATAAGGACAAATCACATACCATACTGTGTAAGTAAATTGTGGTAAAACCACATGCGCTTATGCTAACTGACACATTGATGAATCCAGATTATCCACAGCAGCCCTGAACAGTGTAATGGTCAGTATTACATTAATGAAGTTGGCTCTTTACAGCTGTGGTGCAGTTTAGTCTGTAACACGTAGAACCAGTTCAGGAAGCAAGACTCACCTTTCTCTGGAGCAAATCTGAGCTTCCTAAGAGATCCTACCCGAGCAGTGGGATGCAAAATATGGGGAAGAGGAGGTATAAAAGCAGGTGACACATGAAAGGAGTCCACTGTGCTCCTGAAAAAAAGAACAGAAGAAGGATCTTGCAGTCTTGCATGAGGGAAGTTCAGGTTCTGTTCCATCAGTCTACATCTGCACTTAATTTCCTTTGATTCAAAACTAATAAAGATTTGAAAGTCAATACTAGAAAAAGATGACACTATTAATATTTTAGTACACACACACAAGATCTAAAATACTGAAAAAAAAAACTTAACTAATTTTGTTCAGCAGAATTCAATTCAGTATTGCAATTGCTTATCCAAATGTAAATCCATGTGGGGGTTTGCTCAAACGCTCTTTATAATGTACATAATTAATATTAATCTTAAATTATTTCCTGACAGAGTTTTTTCTGTGGGGGTAGAATGGCCTATTTAGGAGTACTAGTAATACCAGCAAAAAAAAAAAAAAGAAAAAAGCAGGAAAAGGTAATGAACTAAACTTAATATTATACATGCAATAAAATGTTTACTTTGATTTTGTCAAATTATGAATGAATTTTTATCTAAATCTTCTGTTTCCCTAGATGCCACAGAAAGCTAGTATATATTTGTCTTACAGATGGATGAAAGCCATTACTACAACTATGACAACTTGGGAAAACATAAGTGACACATGTAACTAAAATCTTGTATGTAAGTTTAGAAAGCATTGTAACACAAAATACCTCTCAAAAAATTCAGTTCCTTCATGATAAATTTGGAAGGACCAAGTGTGTCTTGTTTTTGTTAGTAAATAGATTGCTGTGGCTTTTAAAAACATTAAGGTCCACTGCTTCGTAAAGGAGCCTGGGGAATCTGTCTGATTTTGTTCAAGCCTTAAGCAGATGCCTGTAAGTTACAGAATAGCTGAGAAGACAAAAATTAAAAAGAAACTTCAAGATTTTATCCTTTTGGTGAAGAATTCTTAATACTGAGAATACCATTTTGTGACAGCATTGTGTGAAATATTGCTTGCATTCCAGTAAGAACTGATGGCACCAAACCAATTTGTGAAATACTTTCTGATGCACAGCTTTACTGATTCTGTCAGTATAAGCTATTATTATTTTTTGTGAAAGCACATTCAAAATTTTTGAGAAACTGAAATGTTTTGCTATCACAAAGACTTTTTTAAAGCTGAGGTCCTTCTAAAATTTTGATCTCCTTTGACAGCCTAGTCTTTTCACTTAAAACTTTGAATGCTAATCAAAACAGCAGAAATTATAGAAGTTTAAGGCCTTCTAGTGATTTCACCTTAAGAGAGTGTTTTAAGTTTCAGATCAAACAAAATGCTATGCTTCAACATTTGCCCTCTTTGCCCTCCAAAATATTATTTTGCTTTCCAAAGAAATTGGGTTTTTTTATCATTAGGATACAACTTGTCTTCCCAATGAAGCAAGAAATTACCATTTACTCAGCTCTCTTAGTGTCTTTCTCCTTTCATTTCTTTGATGACAGTCTCCTCTTTTTTGCTGGATCTGATCCAAAATTTTGGCTATACTTTCAGATTTTGGACTTGCATTTTAGTTAAATCCAATTTCTACTAAATTGGAAACCTTTCCAGATCGATTGTGCTCCCTTTTGAGTATTAATAGATCACAGCACAGCAGTTCTGGTTCAAATCCTCTGTCAAATAGCCAGGAATAATGGTAGTCAGTTTCTTAAATAAAACCCCTGGTCACTTCTAGACACAACTACTGTGGGCAGGTTCATCATAGCTGTGAGCAGAGGCAAGGGGTCTTGGACAGAACTCATACTCCTGTAATTGAAATAAAGAGAACCTGGGCCTTCATATAATTAGAGCGTCGGAGGAAGTAAGATTGCTGGTGTTATAAAGTTATACGGTTAGAAGTAGGATGTGAAACTGTTGAATTAAGACATTAAAAAAGTTGTGGTCAGCAAGTAATGTTTAGTAAGCTGGCATTTGTTAACGTTTGAATGTTAGCCAATGGAATTACTGTATCCACGTATATGACGCAAGTTAACTTTTGTATGTTAGCCAATGGAATTGCTGTATCCAAGGATATGACGTAAGCTGGAAGAATAAGATTGGTATATAACCCGGTGTCTGCGCAATAAACTTTGGCAATTGCTTGATCACATTGATCTTCTCAGCATTGTCCGTGACCTCTGCGTCAACAAACTATATGTCTAATTACACTAGATGCAAGCTGAAGTATGTGCCCATCTGAAAACTGAGCAGAACAGATTTGTCTATAAATGTTGGTCTGTAAACTTGCCCTTTTTTTGTCTTAGTAGCAGTTGTTTTATTCCTTCAAAAGCTTCAGAAAACACTGGTCAGAATTAACACCATATTTCTCTATTTATATTTTTAATCTTGCCATCTTACTTATTAAATGTTTTTTTATCTTTTAAGGTGTAAGTAGTCTTTCATAGCAGAGATTGTGTGTCCTCCTTACACCATTCTTTTCATTTCAGTGTTTATTAGGACAGCCACTGAGACTGCATTCAGACTGACATTTTAGTTAGGTATGAACCATTATTTATTACGACCAGGCTGACCTCTAATTAAACACAAAAGAGAAAATTGAGTTGTCATTTCTGTGCTAGTTAATTTAAAATTACAGACAAATTTAAAATGACAGACTGTTAATTTAAAAATATGGAATCCAAAGTTTCAGGTAGTCTAGCAAGTCTGGAAACAACTTTCACACACTGGCACACACTTTTTTTAAATTGTGTTACAAAATCTTACTTAGAACAAAAGCATACTTAGAACAAAATACTGGAACTGCTTGAAATGGTTTAGTTACAAAGAGTTGCCCAAGCATTTGTGATATTGCGTAAATTCATCAGGTTTTACATGTCTGTTAGCCATTTCAAAATACAACATATATGATCTCCTGGAATATTATTTTTTTTTACCTATAAAGAAGAAAATCCTCTGTAGGATTGTGCCATTTCTTTGGGTTTTTTTTCCATATGAGACTTTTACATGTTTTAGCTTAATATGCCTCTGTCCCATTATGAAGTACCATTTACTAAATGGCAGTAACAATATTTGGTGCATCAATGTTTCGAGTTTCTTAAGGCATGCTTGCTATGTATATATATATTCTATGGATTTCAGATCATATCATTTTGGACAAGAGCACAAATATATTTTTTAGACTTTGCTTCACTTTATGGAAATAATATTATTTAACACATTAGGGCAACATGTGGCCACTTGCTATTCTATTTGTGTGTGTACATATGCCTAAATGTATTTCTATAAGTAATGCAAAAAGCTTTTCTGAGTTAAAATATGCCAAAGAAAAATTAAGCAACCTGTTGTTACTCATTTAGATTAATAAATTGATGTTAATGAGTTTTTACATAGGGTTAATTTCAACATATTACCTTTCAGGTTAGGTATAGAAATTCACTGTGACAAAGCAGTCTAAAGCAGGTTTAGTTTCTCATTGTCAGCTTTCCTTATCAAACTTGTCTGGATTTCTTCTGACATGCAGTATCACCAAAAAAAACCCCCAAACACTGAAATCAGTTTCTCAATGTAAATGCATACAGAATTTCAGCTGAAATTGGTAGGACTACTTTGTCTCCAGGTCTTGAAGTAAGCCATTTTGCTGAAAGCTAAGCTTTCCTCCATAACTAATGTTTTGCTTTTTACTGCATATTCCTTTTGACTATCGTACCCTGTTTCAGTGGTCTCTGGACCCTAGTAGCAGGTGAGACTGGCATTCCAATAACCTATTGCTGTTTGCCACTATAGCTTGGGAGGGAAGGAAGAATGAAACAGTGAGCAGAGTTCAATTTGAAACTGTGTTTTCCTAAGGGTCTAAAGTTATTTGCATACAGAAATGCTCAATTACTGTCAGTGTTCACATTTGTTTGGATGTAAGAAGAGATGTGTCTGCTGCATTTACAGCTACTAGTACCCATTATAAAGTACGATGGCAAAAAAATAGTCGCTCCAGAGAAAGCCGGAAGGCTCAAGTCACTTTAAAGAACTCCTTCGTATAACAAACTACCTGAAATAATTAAAACTATGAAGCTGCTTTCAATTTCCTCTGCTAATCATGTAACATGATTCTATGAAAATAAATACTATATTCTGTATGTACAGTAGAAAAACAGTATTCTAAAACACTGTATTTAGTATGCACAAGTCCATGGGACCTGACGAAATCCATCCGTTGGTCCTGAAGGAGCTGGCGAATGAAGTTGCTAAGCCACTGTCCATCATATTTGAAAAATCATGGCAGTCAGCTGAAGTTCCCAATGACTGGAAAAAGGGAAATATATCCCCCATTTTCAAGAAGGTGAAAATGGATGACCCAGGGAATTATAGACCAGTCAGTCTCACTGCTGTGCCTGGCAAAATCTTGGAGCAGATTCTCCTGGAAGGCATGCTAAGGCACATGAAAAGCAAGGAGGTGGTTGGTGACAGCCAGCATGGCTTCACTAAGGGGAATCAAGCCTGACCAACTTGGTGGCCTTCTATGATGGGGCTACAGAACTCATGGACACGGGTAGAGCAGCTGACATCATCTACCTGGACTTGTGTAAAGCATTCGACACTGTCCCACATGACATCCTTGTCTCTAAATTGGAGAGACATCAATTTGATGGGTGGATCACTTGGTGGATAAAGAACTGGCTGGATGGCAGCACGCAAAGAGTTGTAATCAACGGCTCAATGTCTGGCTGGAGACCAGCAACGAGTGGTGTACCTCAGGGATTGGTGTTGGGACCGATCTTATTCAACATCTTTGTCAGTGACATGGACAGTGGGATTGAGTGCGCCCTCAGCAAGTTTGCCAATGACACCAAGCAGTGTGGTTCGGTTGATACACTGGAGGGAAGGGATGCCATCCAGAGGGACCTCGACACACTTGTGAGGTGGGCTGATGCCAACCTTATGAAGTTTAACCATGCCAAGTGCAAGGTCCTACACCTGGGTGGGAGCAATCCCAGGCACAGCTACAGGTTGGGCAGGGAAGAGATTCAGAGCAGCCCTGCAGAGAAGGACTTGAGGGTGATGGTCAATGAAAAAATGAGCATGAGCTGGCTTCAGTGTGCGCTCGCAGTCGAGGAAGCCAACCGTATCTAGCGCTGCATCAAAAGGAGCATCACCAGCAGGTTGAAGGAGGTGATCCTGCCCCTCTACTCTGCTCTCGTGAGACCTCACTTGGAGTATTGTGTGCAGTTCTGGTGTCCTCAACATAAAAAGGACATGGAACCGTTGGAAGAAGTCCAGAGGAGGCCATGAGGATGATCAGGGGACTGGAGCACCTCCCTGAAGATAGGCTTCTTGACAGAATTTGGGGCTGTTCAGGTTGAAGAAGAGAAGGCTGAGTGGAGACCTCATAGTAGCCTCCCAGTATCTGAAGGCAGCTTATAAGGATGCTGGGGAGGGTCTCTTCATCTGGGACTGTAGTGACAGGACAAGGGGTAACGGGTAAAAACTTGAACAAGGGAATTTTAGATTAGGTATAAGGAGGAAGTTCTTTACTGTGAGGGTGGTGAGGCACTGGAATGGGTTGCCCAAGGAAGTTGTGAGTGCTCCTTTGCTGGCGGTATTCAAGGCCTGGTTGGACAAAGCCTTGGGGGACATGGTTTAGTGTGAGGTGTCCCTGCCCATGGCAGGGGGGTTGGAACTTCATGATCTTAAGCTCCTTTCCAACCCTAACTATTCTGTAATTTTATGTGTCTGTTGTTTTGTCCCTGTTTCTACATACACTTTACCTGCAGACTGGTAAAGCTGTTTTTCTGTTTTCCCTGGTTTTCTATGGAGAAGGGAGGAATTCCCTGATTTTCTATGGAGAAGGGAGGAATAAAAAAATCCTTCAGTTTTCTCTGGTTTCAGGGACTCTTTGAATCTCTTTGACTATTTCTCATAGACTCTAGAAAAGAAAATTAAGATTCTTCCAATTTTCCTTTCATGGTTGGAGGCCTGCCTAGGTTTTTCCTTCACCAAATAAAGTCACTTAGTAAGAATCAATGACTAATAAACCCATTCTGCTCTAATTACTATTATTTCAGATAGTTACAGTATATGTGTATATATGTATGTGTATACATGTATATACAGATATATCCAACATATATTTCTTGGTGTTTTATGGACAGTGATATGCCTCCTTAATGAGCTGCATTTGCTGACATAGCTTTCAAATTCTTTCTTCAGAGATGTCCTATTACTGTATAAAACAGTAAGGCTATTTATTGTGACCACTTCTCAGACAGTCTTGATCATAGCTTGGGGGCCTAGATTTGGCTTAAAATAGTCTGTGCAGCAGCTCTTCATGGTCTGTGGATAGTCATGTGGAAAAGGCAGAACTGCTTTGACAAGAGCTGGCGAATAGTGTATGTTTAGACAGAATTAGCCTGTTTTTAGTAATATAAAAAAAGTACTGACACTGTCAAGCTGTCTTTAGAAGGTACTTACAGGGGGTTCAGGACAATGCCCATGAGAATAAACAGGCTTTCTCCATCCTGAAGCTGAGTTTGGAGCTTCATCATCTCATTTGGCAGCACCGGTTTACCATTCAGAGCTGTGCTCCGGCCTTGGACGCTGGGTGACAGGGGAGTCCAAACCTATGAAAGGTGTTCTGGTGTTAAAAGAAGGAATAACTCAAAACCTTATGCATAAATCAGTAAGTCGGTCCGTGTAATCATGCATATTAGGAAGGAGTAAAAGGGTTGGACTTGAGGCTTCTGGTACCAGCTACATGTGTTATATGTAGTTATTACATGCGGTTATTACATACAGTTATTATGTCATGCTGGCATTGTTCAAAGTACATTTTTAACAGCTAAGATGAATAAATGTCAGCGCTATTCTCAGCACTATTAATAGAAGTTTCTATGAACAAACATGAGGAAGTAGTTTACAAAATAGTACTTACATAATAATAAGATAATGAAAGGTAATGGAATCTGTTACAGTAAGTCTTTTACTCAATAAGCTCAGCACACAGAATAAAATTGAAAGCAGTGAAATTCCACAGAAGTAATGAGACACCCCAGTATCAGCTGTTCAAATTCTGCCTGGAAGCCGTACTGTTGCTGTTCAGCTTTGGGAAATTATAACCAAAGTCATTGGAAGGAAACAGATGAACTCCCTTTTGGGATGGAAGCCAAGCTGAATGTTATTCTAAAAAAGTTCTTATGTTGTGTGAGGGCATCAGGGGAAAATTTTCACTCACCCTTCCGTTTTGGTGCATACAATTATAGACATATAGCGTTTCATCATGTTTCTTTCTTCTGCCTTTCTGGTTGAAAATCTAAAAAATTTTGCATGGATGTCTTAGAAAATAATGTAGTAATAGGCATCAATTAATGGAGTTGGAAGCAAATTAAATTCTTTGAAGCAAAAATAGCAGAAAAGAAAGCCTAAGCTCACTGATATTTCCCAGTAACATGAAAGGTATTATCTTTAGAATGTTTCCTAAAATTAGAAAGGGACATATGTATAAGCTCAGGCAAAGTTTGTCCTGCAGTTTTGAAGGTCTAACATTCTGATGAAATGGCTATGAAAAACTACAATCACCGATGGGTGTACGTTTAAAGAAATTCTTGTGTTGACATATGTATCATCCAAAAAAAGCACTTTGTAAACATACCTTAAATCAGTTTGCTTACTGGAATAAACTATAACTGTAAAGTTAATAAGTGAGTATAAGGTCAGCTAAAATAGCTATTAAAAGCTGCTTCTCTGGTAGTTGTTGAGTTGTGGGGTTTTAGGGGTTTTTTTTAATGTAACTCTATAAGCTTATGTGTATCAATAAACTCTTTCAAGAACACGTTTTTTCTCTATAGAAGTGTCGTACTGCACAGCACCCAGGGAGCAGTTGGCATGGTTCCCTGTACTACTGAAGTAGGGTTGCAGAGCATCTGTGCTATTTTCTGTGTGCCTCCCACCTAAGTGTTGACTGGAATAAGCAGTAGGCAAAAATCTTCACTCTTCTCTGTTTATACGATGAACATGAAAAATACACAGAAGGACAGCAAAGATTTTACAGTTATTTAAGAATGCTATGAGAGGACATAAAAATTTATAGCCTAGATAAGGGAGGGAGAAATGAAGGATACCAGGATGATAACTTATAAATATCTTCAAAGTAATAGTACAAATAACAGAAGAATATTTCTTAGACCCAAACAAGGAAGAGCAAGTAATGCAAGTCTGGACTCCAAGTATTCAAGCAAAACAACTGAGTAAACAAGAAGGTTGGCAGAGGGGAAGATAAAGAACTAGAAATCCTAAGGAAAAAGATAAGGCTGTTGGGACCTGCTGGTGGCATTGTCGTGGAAAATCTAGTCTGACCAAATGGGTGTTTTCTGGCTCTGTTTCCTGTGAAGCATATCCTTCTACTTCCTCTGCAGCTACAGAAAAAGCTTGTCTACTGTGGGACTGCTGTGATGGTATCGCTGTGGGAAGAGTGTAGGAGTCTTTTTATCTATTTATACTCAGGTTACGCATACAGCATTAGTAGAGGTGGTCGGGTAAAGCTCAGTACTTCTGTTATAACTAGTCAGTCAAGCACTTAGCTGCATCTTTAGGTACTTTAAGAAATAGGGTGAGAGGAAAAAGAAGCATAAATCTCTGCTTTCTAAAACTGACTTGTGAAAAGGGGAATTTAGTGAATTACCAGCACTGGTATGAAAACTGCCAGTGTAACAGGAAAAAGAAAGGACATATTTAATTACTCAATTAGCTTGCATAATTATTCTTAAATGTACACATTTTCATGAAGTGTTGCAGCAGTTTGCAAGCTATATTTATTACTCTCTATACTCACTCTGTTCTTTCAGTGGAATTGAAATGATTGTATCTATGATCTGGTACTATTTCCAAAAATCACCTTATCAGTATCAATGTCTTGGCAGACAGCAATTTATTGTACAGTGAGTACCATACTCTCAGTGCTTACCTATCTATCTTCACCAGCTATCAGTGTTTATCCTAGCCTAGAAACCCAGCAAAGCCTGCCCATTTTTAAAAATTGGCAGATGTTCCTGAGCTATGAGAAAGTGTGGTGACAGAAATGAGCAAGGCCCCCTAAATAGTTTACCTAGACCAAATGTATAGACGGTGTGTACTCTTCAGGCAGGTGTAGTTTCCAGCAGTGGAAAATGTGACGGGAAAAATCTGTCTGCTGTTTCAAAATAATAAAGCCACATCTCTTCCATACTTCCAACAACCCCGCCATGAGTAACCCCTACATTAACTTTAGTAAAGTGGGAGGTTCTGTTCAACTGAACCATTTACTGTTATCATTGTTTTCAACACAGTGAATCTTATTTGCATAATGCTTGAATAACTTACTATCAAAATATTAGCTTTATATGATTCTATACCGTATAACTGGCTTTCTCCTGTATTGGTCTAATGCAGCAGTATAATGAAAGTATTTATGGGAAGAGTCCAGTCTCACACAGCATTATGCCCAGCTAGTACAATGAAACTTGTTAAGACACTCTAAGTTAGAAAAATATGAATGTTTAATATTGATATACAGAATATATGAATGCAGTTCCTAGATACTGCCTTGGGGTATTAGGAAATACAGTGTTTCTGCTTAATCCAAGACTTGTATTACATGAGCACATGTGCCTTGTCCTGATAAGGTTAAAAAAGTATGTTTTGCTATCTAAACATATTAGAAGTCTAAACTATTTCAAATTACTCCCAGCTTTGAGCGTTTGATACTAACTCATTAACTTTTCTAATTGTGTGAAAAATAATTCCTTATTGACTTCACTGGAATTTATTAGCAATATTTAGAGCATTTTCAATGTCTATAAATCTGAGTTACTAATTGTGTCTTTGCTCTATTTGTAGACAGAACAGCATGTTTGTCCTTTCCATTAAACCAGTCAAACAATACTTTTGTGGTTTCAGCCTCCTCACATCATAAGGCTGTTCTGACCTGAAATCCTGGTGCATAATTAGCTGTATGTGTCCTAGCAAGGAGTCTGTAAAGACCTGAAGGAGTGGAACATTTCTGGATGTCTAGCCTTTGTCAAATAGGTGCTACTATCTGTAACATAACTTTTCTTCGTGGAATATTCTAACATTTTATGAAAGGCTTAAAAGAATTTATGGAATATTTAACTAATTTCTCAATGTGACTGGAAAATGGTAGACATGAAAAAAAATCCTGTAAAACTATTGGAAAATTTGGAACTGAGATTAGCACTGATACCCACTATAACTGTGTATTAGATGCAGAATTAAAACTTCATCTTTTTCATATATTTCAAAGGCTGCTTTTCATAGACAATCTCAGCACTCAGAGTTTTTTTTCCTGCATACTAGCCAGCTGCTCAGAATTTCTAGTTATTTTGATGAAGAAGTATTCTGTGTCAGTGAAGAAATGTTTAACATGAAGTTAACAAAATAGTTTGGGTTGGGAAATTGCAGATATCATATGGAAATTATATTCATATTCTCATGAAATACATACTATTAATAATGAAATACAGATGTATCACGAAATTGGCACAGGAATATATACACAAAACAGGCATATATATTCAGACCTTTTTAATACAAAGTGACTTATGTATGCCTATAATTAACATGAATGCAAAAGAACTTGTTTTGCAATTAATATAAATACTAACTACAGAAGATGATGCGTTTATGAAGCTTTTGTTTGTTTAATAGTGTACCAGGCATAAAATATGTAAAGGCTGGTTGGCTTTTGGGTACTAATATGGGAAAAACTGTTAAATTGTAATAATGATTTACAGATATCTAGAGAACATATTTTCCTTGGTGTAGGGCATAGAGAACATTGACGTGAAATCAGCAAAAATAATAACATCAATGGAATATTCTGTGGGCACAAACTAAACTTAAACAAGTTCATAAGAAGAACAAAGGTGACCAAATATGCAAAAGATGTTGAAATTGGCAGCAGAATAAGTGTCCTTATCAACAAGGAGAGCATGACATACCTTTTAAAGTTAAAAGGAGTAAATAATAAAGAGTATTTTGTAAATAACTATGGGCATTAACACCGTCTTTTTAAAGAGTATGAGAGAAATAGTATTGTGATGCTGTTTTGGTAAAGAAAATTGAACACTAACGGAGAAATTTTATTTACCTGGAAACTAATTAATACATATATAAATGAATATGGCAGGTGACACTGAAAAGAGAGAACCAATATTGATTGCAGAGAAAAACTATCCTTTTGAAAGCGTTATAAATAGTGATGTGATTTTATTAAATGCTGAAGGCATGTGAAATCAAAAAAAACACAATTATTGAATATAAATATTTTAAGATTTGGAACTTAAAAACATTTGGGTTTTGCATAACTAAGATCATGGAGAAATGTCCTCCATGGAAGACATGTCAGTATAACAGTCTTTCAGGAAACATGGAAAAGAAATTAAGCAGGTGAGTTCTCAGGGATATGTGTCATGTATACCCAAACTTGTGAAGAGAAACAACTAAACACTACCTCTCAGCCTGATGAGTTACAAGTCATAAGTCAATCCCTATGGAAATACCAATGGGGCCTAAGCCTGTCTTACTCTTAGTAGGTTCCTCTAACGAAGACAGGAATAAATTTAAGATGTATCACACTAGATGCATCAGTTGGAAAAAGTAATAGTGAAGTTGAGGGACGCACATCCTCCCTCATACTCAAAGGACACAAGGATAAGATGAAGATACAAGCCATCAGAAACCATCACAGATGTAGTTTTAAAGAACAGGATGACAAACAAGAAATTATTGGAGTGTGTGAATGCATAAAATCTTAAAATTGTTGAGAAGATGTGTAAGAAAAGAAAGGGGTGTGACTGAACTTTTGTTAAGAGCCTGCTCAGAGCCTGTAAGGGTAAAACATTAGAGTGACTATCAACAATAGACATCTGCTCTTAACTCTTAAGTAAGAATTCCAAAACTTTTTGATATGGCTCAAACACCAAACCGGTTTTCACATGTGATTTCAAATGTGATCTAAACAGGAAAAGTAGGGGACTTTGTTGAGTTTTCCACCAAATCTATGTTGAATTCGTTAAAACCAAGAAAAGATCAAGTTTGGAGTGCTTTGTTTCAAAATTAAATATTTAGATATTTCATTGCAAAATTCCTACTTTGTTTCAAAAGTATATATAATTCTAGAGGTAAAAGGAAAAGACCAAGCAAGCAAAGTTAAAGATGTGGAAACATCACAAAACATTGTGGGGTTTTGTCTATCAGCTAAAGTGACTGTGCTTCTATGCTCATTCTGAACTATTTAATTGGGAGGCAGTGTAGTCTAAGTTAAATTTCAGCAGAAAAGATTTTAAGTTAAGTTGCATTTCTTTGCAACTTTGAACAGCTGTTAAGGTATTTGTATATTTTGGTAAACTAACTGAAAATAAAAATGTTTTTCCCAGTGTTGAACCTAATTACAAATTATGGCAAATTTTACATAACTCTGATTTTTGGGATGATTTCTGATTAGTGTACAATTATACAAGATGAACCACTTTTTAGCTATTTGCTATAGTAACAGGAGCGCGGCGAACAGGGCGGGCAAACAGGACGGGTTGAGGCAGTTTGCGCGGCAGTTCGCGCGGGCAGGCGAGCGGGATGGTGAGTACTCGCCATATGACCAGGGCCCAGTCTGAGAGCTCTGCTCTGGCTGCCCCGGCAGTAGCCAGCGTAGGCACCCAGACAGAGCCGATGAGAGGGGAGGCTGCAGTGCGATGCTCAGTGTAGAGAGAGTGCCTGCACTGGTCTCCTGAGGGAATGGTACCCAATGGGCAGGGCTGCACTCGGTGCTCCCTGGTGGAGGTCCTCCTGCAGCAGGTGGCTGAGCTGCAGGATGCTGTTAATAGGCTGCAAGATATCAGGGAAGCTGAGAGGAAGCAGGACTGCCTCCTCCAGGCCCAAACTGTGCAGGGACCTCAGGCATCCCCTGCAGTTCATGGAGTGGAGGAGGCTGTCAACCCAGGAAGCTGGGAAATAGTAACAACAAAAAACAAAAGAGGAAGAGGACAATTAAAAACAAGGGGCTTCCTCCTAAAGTTGTTGTCCCCACCCAGAACCGCTTTGCTGTCCTGCAGGGTGCTAAGAAGGAAGGGCACTTGCACCAGAAACAACCGGCTGGTGCGCCAGTAAAGAAGATCACTACTGGTGCTGCCAGGAAAAAGAGACAGGTCATAGTGGTAGGGGACTCTACTTTGAAAGGGACAGAGGCACTCATCTGTCGGCCTGACCCGGTCTCAAGGGAGGTGTATTGCCTACCTGGGGCACGGATCGGGGATGTTGCAGAGAGGCTGCCTGCTCTAGTGAGACCCACGGAGTATTACCCACTTCTGGTGATCCATGTGGGTGCTAGTGATGTTGATAGCAGTAGGCTGGAGAACATAAAGAAGGACTACAGAGCCTTGGGAGAGGTCGTTAGGGGCTCTGGACCTCAGATTATCTTTTCATCAGTTTTCCAGGATACAGGGGGAGACCTTAAAAAAGCTAGGAGGATTGGCCAGGTTAATAAATGGTTAAAAGGATGGTGTCATAGTCAGGGGTTTGGGTGTTTTGAATACGGAACCCAAGTTAGTAGGCCAGGTCTACTGGGGGCTGGTAGAGCTGATCTGACAAAGAAGAGGAAGAGTGGTTTTGGTAGGAGGCTTGCCAGGCTGGTCAAGGTTTCTTTAAACTAGATGTGTTAGGGGAGGGGGGCACTGTTCCATCCCAACACACCCAGTCAGTTGCCAGCACCTACAATAAATGCTCAGAGCGATGCAGAGATATTCCAGCTGCTCCAGTCAATGAGCCGGCTTCATTTGGAGCTCGGCTCAGATGCCTCTATACAAACGCCCGTAGCATGGGAAACAAATAAGAGGAATTAGAGATGTGTGCACGACTGCAGGAGTATGATATAGTAGGCATCACAGAAACATGGTGGGATGGCTCCTATGACTGGAGTGTTGGAATGCAAGGTTACAGGCTTTTTAGAAAAGACAGGCCTGGCAGGAGAAGAGGGGGTGTTGCTATTTATGTTAGGGATAGGCTGGAGAGTATGGAACTCTGTCTGGGGATGGGTGAGCAGTCGACAGAGAGTTTGTTGGTCAAGGTTAAAGGGAGAGCAGCGATGGGGGACATTACTGTGGGGATCTGTTACAGACCGCCTGATCAAGAGGAATCTGTGGATGAAGCGCTCTATAGGCAGATAGGAACAGCCTCACGCTCACAGGCCCTTGTTCTCATGGGAGACTTCAACCACTCTAATATCTGTTGGAGTGAAGGTACGGCCCGGCACAAGCAATCCAGGAGGTTCCTCGATTGTGAGGAAGACAACTTCCTTCTGCAAGTAATAGAGGAGCCGACAAGGAGAGGTGCCATGCTTGACCTCGTGCTCACCAACAGGGAAGGGCTGGTTGGAAATGTGATGCTCCAGGGCAGCCTTGGTTGCAGTGACCACGAGATGGTCAAATTCAAGATCCTTGGAACAGTGAGAAGAGCGTGCAGCAAGCTCACTGCCCTGGACTTCAAGAGAGCAGACTTTGGCCTCTTCAGGAACCTGCTTAGTAAGGTTCCATGGGGTATAGCCCTAGACAGCAGGTGAGCCCAAGACTCTTGGTTGTTACTCAAGGATCACCTGCTCCAAGCTCAGGAGTGTTGCATCCCAACTAGAAGGAAGTACAGCAAGAGGGCCAGGAGACCTCCTTGGATGGATAAGGAGCTGCTCAGGAAAATTCAAAGGAAAAAAGAGGCTTATAGAAGGTGGAAGCAGGGACAGGCGGCCTGGGAAAAATACAGGGATGCTGTCCAGGAAGCTAGGGACCAGGTGAGGAAGGCTAAGGCCCAGTTAGAATTGAACTTGGCTAGGGTTGTTAAGGATAATAGGAAGGGATTCTATAGGTACGTAGCGAGTAAAAGACAGACTAGGGACAACGTAGGCCCCCATTAGAAGATATCGGGAGAACTGGCTACCCAGGATTTGGAGAAGGCTGAGGTTCGTAATGATTTCTTTGCCTCAGTCTTCACTGGCAAAGTCTCTGACCGCACCAGCCAAGTCTTGGAAGGCAAACTCAGGGACTGTGAGAATGAAGACCCTAGTCCCACTGTAGGAGAGGATCTGGTTAGAGACCATCTTAAAAACCTAAACGTACACAAGTCCATGGGACCTGACGAAATCCATGCATGGGTCCTGAAGGAGCTGGTGAATGAAGTTGCTACGCCACTGGCCATCATATTTGAAAAATCATGGCAGTCAGCTGAAGTTCCCAATGACTGGAAAAAGGGAAATATATCCCCCATTTTCAAGAAGGTGAAAATGGATGACCCAGGGGATTACAGAGCAGTCAGTCTCACTTCTGTGCCTGGCAAAATCTTGGAGCAGATTCTCCTGGAAGGCATGCTAAGGCACATGAAAAACAAGGAGGTGGTTGGTGACAGCCAGCATGGCTTCACTAAGGGGAATCAAGCCTGACCAACTTGGTGGCCTTCTATGATGGGGCTACAGAACTGATGGACAGGGGCAGAGCAGTTGACGTCATCTACCTGGACTTCTGCAAAGCATTCGACATTGTCCCACATGACATCCTTGTCTCTAAATTGGAGAGACATCAATTTGATGGGTGGACCACTCGGTGGATAAAGAACTGCCTGGATGGCAGCACGCAAAGAGTTGTGGTCAATGGCTCGACGTCCGGCTGGAGACCAGTAACAAGTGGTGTCCCTCAGGGATCGGTGTTGGGACAGGTCTTGTTCAACATCTTTGTCGGTGACATGGACAGTGGGATTGAGTGCACCCTCAGCAAGTTTGCCAATGACACCAAGCTGTGTGGTTCGGTTGATACACTGGAGGGAAGGGATGCCATCCAGAGGGACCTTGACACGCTTGTGAGGTGGGCTGATGCCAACCTTATGAAGTTTAACCATGCCAACTGCAAGGTCCTACACCTGGGTGGGAGCAATCCCAGGCACAGCTACAGGTTGGGCAGAGAAGAGATTCAGAGCAGCCCTGCGGAGAAGGACTTGGGGGTGTTGGTCAATGAAAAAATGAACATGAGCTGGCTTCAGTGTGCGCTCGCAGCCCAGAAAGCCAACTGTATCCAGGACTGCATCAAAAGGAGCGTGACCAGCAGGTCGAAGGAGGTGATCCTGCCCCTCTACTCTGCTCTCATGAGACCTCACTTGGAGTATTGTGTGCAGTTCTGGTGTCCTCAGCGTAAAAAGGACATGGAACTGTTGGAACAAGTCCAGAGGAGGGCCATGAGGATGATCAGGGGACTGAAGCACCTCCCGTAAGGAGACAGGCTGAGAAAGTTGGGGCTGTTCAGCCTGGAGAAGAGAAGGCTGCGTGGAGACCTCATAGCAGCCTTCCAGTATCTGAAGGGGGGCTATACGGATGCTGGGGAGGGACTCTTCATCTGGGACTGTAGTTACAGGACAAGGGGTAACGGGTTAAAACTTAAAGAGGGGAAGTTTAGATTGGATATAAGGAAGAAATTCTTTACTGAGAGGGTGGTGAGGCACTGGAATGGGTTGCCCAGGGAGGTTGTGAGTGCTCCATCCTTGGCGGTGTTCAAGGCCAGGTTGGATGAAGCCTTGGGTGACCTGGTTTAGTGTGGGGTGTCCCTGCCCATGGCAGGGGTGTTGGAACTAGATGATCTTAAGATCCTTTCCAACCCTAACTATTCTATGATTCTATGATTCTATGATTCTGTGAAGGGGGGTTGGTCAAAAAATCAAAGAGCTCAAAAAAAAGGAAAAACAAAGTTCAGTAGTTAGGCATGTCTGCAGGTCATATGATCCTTTATGATTTATTTTTTTTTTTTTACTCATTAACAAAAAGAAAGTTTGTATCCCAGAAAAGAAGCAGGTTCCCAAAAGCTATTTGCTGATGTGGGACAGTTGCAAGCTTTTCCACACCAGAGAGTAAGTTATTCAGTAACATGGCTGTAACAATCCCACAGCTCTCACAGCCTCCTCCCCAGATAGACATGTGGTCATTGTGGAGACTTTCTTGACTTTCTTTTGCCATTTCAAAACTGCAAAATATGCAGGACTATTAAGAACAACACTTTTTAGTTTTCTGCTGAAATGCTAGTCACCAAGATCTGAGTCTGGTATACGTTACCCTGAAACTGGTCAAACAGGTGAAGACTTGGATGGGAGGCAAAATGATTTCCTGCTTTTTTAGTCTCTCAAATGGAAATTAGCAAATTCACTATGAAACCTAACATCTATTTCAAAATGTCTACTTTTCCACTTTAGGTGGCCAGCTATATTTCAGAACTCGTTAATCTCTTATTATTCAGCCTCTAATTTTTCTTTTTTTTTTTTTTTTTTTTTTTGTAAACTTGGTAGTTATTCTAACATGCCCTCTGGCTGGTAATCAAATTCACTGTTTTATGGCAATGTTAAAATCCTCTATAAAATTTAACAGGTACTCTCTAGGGTTTTTAATGTCTATATTGTAAATACTCCATATATATTTTTACAGATATTTTTTTTTAGATAGTGAAGGGAATGTAGTCTCTGAAATAATATTCAGCCAACTCTGAAATTATTAATTAAACAGAATGATACAACTGTGTGGAAATACACTGAAGTAGCAGCTAATCATGTGTGAACTTAGCTGGGAGACAGAGTGCAGGCAAGTGGCATTCTACAGCTTGCTGTTTCTCAAGATCATAAAATCATATAATAGTTTGGGGTTGGAAGGAAACTTTAAAGTTCTTCTCATCCAACCCTTTCTGCAATAAGCAGAGACATCATCAAATAGGTCAAGTTATGGATTACTCAGAGACCTGTCCAATCTGACCTAGAATGCTGAGGCTGGTTTTGGAGTCTTGTCTATTATTTCCTCACCAGATCTGATTCTTCCATGATCCCTTTTACACTAAGAAAAAGATGCTGGAACAAACATGATTGTTTTTTCTTGTTACTTACCTGATGTCTTTTTCATTATGAGTAGAAAATAAATCACTTCCATCATCTGATTGATGAATGTTATGAAGGGTGTAATACAAAATTCATTCCCATATACCTATAAAGTTATTGCTACATGTTATACCTAAAAGTGCTATCATTGCCCTTTAGTATTTAATTCACACGCATAGCTGAGTGATGTTATTCCTTCTTGCATAAGGAAGTATCCCAAGTATCCTCATACCTGTGAAATGAACTGTACTGCATGCACATTCATTCAAACTTATGAAATTTTCTGACTTGCTTGGGTTTTGTGAACTTTGACGTATGTTTGATGAAAATCTGGAATTTGTTAGAACGGAACGGATATAAAGATGTATAAGATGTTTTGCACTCCTGATGCATTTTATTCTCATTTTCATCCTGGTTTGTCCTTCATCTATCTCAGTGAGAATGACCTGTTGTCGTGGTTTAAGTCCAGTCAGTAGCTCAGAACCACATAGTGTCTGTCTTACTCCCCCCTCTTTCTTCCTTCCTCCCCTCGCTCCTGGAGGGATGGGAAGGAGAATCAAAAGAATGTAACTTCCACGGGTTGAGATAAGAACAGTCCAGTAGCTAAGGTATAACACAAAACCACTGCTGCTACCATCAATAGTAATAATGACAAGGGAAATAACAAGGGAAGAGAATACAACTGCTCACCACCTGCCAACCGATACCCAGCCCAACTGAGCAGTGATCTAACCCTTCCAGGTAACTGCCTCCAGTTTATATACTGGGCATGACGTGCTGTGGTATGGAATACCTCTTTGGCTAATTTGGGTCAGGTGTCCTGTCTCTGTTTCCTTCCAGCTTCCCTTCCTCCCTGGCAGAGCATGAGACTCACAAAGCCCTTGGTCAGAGTAAACATTACTAAGCAGCAACTAAAATCACTGGTGTTATCAGCGCTGTTCCCCAGCTGAAAGTCAAAAACACAGCACTGCACCAGCTACTAAGAAGGAGAAAAATGACTGCTACTGCTGAACCCAGGACACCTGTTCAGTAGAAGATATTTTCTCAGGTAAATTGTCCTGTATTTTGTGGTTTTTAGTCTGGTCTGGGGTTTTATTTTAATTTTTATTTCTGTAGGGCAGGGAACAGTGAGCAGATGATTTTATCGAGCAGATACTGTCATGTGTATGGCAATTCCTGCATTGCATCTTCCCTGTCCATTTTACTGAATCTTTACACATAGAAATAAAGATATTGCTTTGCTGTGATATTGACAGTCTAAAGGACAAAAAAATCCACACTACTGGTGCTAATTTTCACTTGGGTTGAGCGGTGATGAAGAATGTGTATTTGTTCCCTGCTTCATTTCTTTCGGTCCTCAACATTGACACAGCTTGCTGCGTATGTTACCTCTAGGTTTTACTTCTGGGGTAAGTGCTCCACACTTGAAACTTATCCTCACACATCTACTGCCATAAGACTTATTTTGGACTCAGAGATTTTATAGTTGTGATTGTCAGAGATATTTTTTTTAACTTAACAAGACAACAATTCAACTGGTATCCATTAGTATTGTGCCTCTGACTTCAATAGATCTATATCAAGTTACCCTAACCACAGATTAGGCCTAAAATTTCTTTGTTTTTGCGACATGTTCCTCTGAGAATTCCTTAATTAAGACCAAATTTTCATCAATCATTCCTCCCTTCTTCCTGCTCATTGCTACTTGTGCAAGCAGAGAAGGAACATATCTGTGTCTTGTTCTGGATGACTGCTAGTGTATGTTTGCATTTTCACTGATGACAAGGTACCACAGGTGAGGAAAGATGTCCAGGCTTTCCAAATGTGTTTAATTTCTCATTAAAACTTGAGTTTCCATGTGGTTTTTATTTTTATCCTCACTTTACAATAGTCAGTTTCTCCACTGCAAGTTAAACATAATAACATTGTTAAATGAAGACAATAGAAAAGATGGACAATACAAAAGCAATTAAGAGTAATGGAGAAGAGGACTTATGCATTTGTTCTACCTCATTGCATCTTCATGCTTTCATGTTTTTAACATTTTGCAATCTGCCTAAAAAGCCATTTTAAACATTCCTTTTTTGGTTATTGCATGTGAAAACACTTCCTTAATAGCTGATTAGTCACTAAGTTTTTGTCTGGAGATCTAGTTCTGTTCTTTGTAATTTAAGTTTTCTAAATTTATTAAATAATCATTCAGTCATTTTTGTCAGAAGTTATTACATCTGCTTCTACCGATGGAATGTGTGTCACTGAAGAGCTAATACCTTGCACAATACCAGTGCCTAGCATTGATGAAAATCCTGATAAATCACACTAATGTGTTTTTTAATATTGGTCTTGTGTCATATGATCTATCCAGACATACAATAGTTTGCCCCCCACTTTTCATGTACAAATCACGTTCTTGCTCCTATATAAAAAATGCATGCAGAGTGCTCAGATGTGTGCGTGTTCTTTAAAGATGGATGCTTATCAGCTGTGCTAATTAAATTTACTGAAATGTTTGTAGTACTTCTCCTTTAATTCAGTGTTACTTCAAAAGTCACTTATAATACACAGAAGAAGTAAGCGTTAAGAGGTGAACAGTTCTGGAGTTTTGAGATTTAAGTCATTGTAACACATAAACCTTGGAAAATCTTAATTAAGGAACCTGACATTTTATGTTTAGAAATGACTTGACATTTGTGTAGAAATAACAAATTCTTAAGTGCAGTTCAATGTATTTTTGATCTTTCCTGATCTATTAATTTGATCTGGCTTTACTGGGAGGGATCACCATGTATGCTACATTTTAGAAAATACTGCTTCCTGTGGTGACCCCTTCACTATCACATTCTTTGATCTTCCAGTAAAATTTATTTTCATCTTCAGATAGGAAGAAAACAACAAAAAACTAGAGGCAGAAAAGCCTGTTAGGTCATTCGCTTCTTTCCATTTTGCCAAAATGGCATCATGTTCTGCCAAATGTAGGAAAGCCTACTTTGCCTTGTATGAAACGTCCGCCACCTCCTGGTTCTTCTTGCCGATACATTAAGGGCAGCATGTATTAAAAGCACGTGGGATTTGTGGAACTGGAAGACAGAATTTCAGGTAAGCAACAAGGTCTACACTCTAAAAACAGCCAGAAAACTGTCAGATACTTATAAAGAAAAAGCTCAGTATAAGATGACAATGAGAAAAAACATGGATCAAAAACTTGTTTTATTTTTCTTTTTGCAAGCCTCAGTATTTTCCAGCTGAAAAATAACCTTACTGAAAAATGCAGCTTCAAGTTCATGGAAACATTAAATGCATGTTGGTTTTGCCAAGCCACGTCAGCAAGCGAAGCAAGCTTTAAAAATACCCCCTGTGCATCATTTTAATCTTTTCAAAATTAAATGGTATAATCTTAATTGAAAAACAAGCTTCTTTTTACAATTCATCTAAGTAAATTTAAAATAGAAGATTAAAAAATAAAAAGTTACAACAAAGTGAAGTTTTCTTTTTAAACCAAAATGTATTTTCAGTTGCTGTTTGTGGACCTGTGATAAAGCAGGATGACCAGCTGTTCACATAACTCTGCCAAAAACCTGCTTCAGTAGGGGGTCAGGTTGCAGAGACCATGGTCTCTTTGCCCCTCCTTCCAACATAGCTGATTTATTCTACAGAGTTTCAATCCACTTACAGATTGTGTATGTTTCACCGTAGAGATTTGTAATCACCCTTGTCTTCTAGTAGATCCATGCATGATACTGACAAAACTACATAAAATTACTAAGCTTTAACAAAAAAACTAATACCCTGCCCAAATATGTTCTTCATATTTATGTGATAAATTGAATTTATTCCTCTATTCCCCCAAATCTCTACTATTCCTCTGTATAGAATACGTTTCAAATATTTGTATGTGAGTATTATGATCTGTCTAGCTGCACATTAGGCAAGGTAGCCATTTCAATTTTGTTAACCTTTCTTCCCAGGGAAATTCTTCTACCTTGATCATATTTTGTTTGTTTGCTTTTCACTTTCTTTTTTGTTTGAATCAGCCTCACAAATATCCTAATTGATGTTAAGCTCATCAGTACTTAGTCAGCTCATGTAAGCTCATCATGGCAATGGTGATCATGTAAGATCATCATGGCAGTGGACATCTCTCTCTGATGAACCTCAGATTCAGGCATAAAAATTGCAGATGAGTAATGTTACTTTTTTCCTCCATCTGCTGAAACTGGAGGTGTGCTGCCAGTTTTCAGTGACTGGTAAGTCTAGCCTCTTGTCAGCTCATAGCTTTAAGACTGATCCAGTGAGCTGTTGCATTGAATATTGAAATATTTTCTCTCAATTTTCCAAATTTATGATCTGCTCTCCTTTGAAAAGAATCTGGAAATCCTTCCCATCTTTTTTCTAGAATAGCAGGATATTTCTCTTTGAGATGAACTGGCCATGTTTATCTCAGTGGTTGTTCGAAGCCTAGCACAAGTCCTGCAGTATGTATCTATAAACATCTCTGAAGGTGTACATCTAAAGGAAAAAACAGAGGGTCAACCCATATTCTGTCAAATTATCGAATTTAAAGTAAGTAAAATGTAAGTGAATTTTTGAAGCTCTGATTTTGGCACAGTTCACAGAAGATACTTGTCTTCCTTTACCAGCTCTTATATTTTTCCTTATTTCTTAAAAAAGCTTAAAAACACGTGTAATAATTGCTAAAAACTCTGAAGAATGCACTGAAAAAATTTTGAAGAAGTGGTAAATGTTTTTAACCTTGGTCTGAGTCAGAATAGTCCTCTATTTTAAAAAAGCAAGAAAGGGTAGGGAGAGGAAAAAGGAGAGCTTAGACGGATTTTTGTCATGACCGAGCACAGGAAACTTCTGTTATCACATCTTCAATATATTTATTAAAACAGGAGCATATTGCAGCTCACTTTTTCCTATGCATAATATAGAGAACAGAACCAGTTTTGTTCCTGATGCCAGTTGGTGACCCAGACACCAGGGTGTGAATTTTATTTTTCCACTCTGCAAGTCCTATGTTTAAGCAGGTGCGGAGGCCTGTGCTTCATACACTGCCAAACAGTAGATGTTGCATTACAAAAAAAAATTGTCTCTGTTTTGAGAAGCAAAAACTGCAAAAGCAAATTTAAGCTGGAAAGACTAGCAGAGTTGAGGCATTTGATGAAGAAACCAATGACTGCTTAAATCAGGGACATTAATAACTCCTTCTCAGCAGTGTTAGTCGCTTACTGCTTTGGCATGCGCAGCAGCTCCAGGAGGGGAACACTTGGTGGTTACAAGGACTGTGCTAACATTGATCATACCATACGCCAGATTGTCTGGCTGTGACCTATTTAATTTGAAACTGGTGTGTGTGTTATGCCAATCCTTTGAAGTAAGAAAAAAAATCATGATGAGTTGTTGGCTATTATCTTGAAGCTCTGTCCAAGTCTAATTGATCTGTGATCATGAAGTATATTGACGGCTGACAAGAATTTGTAACAGCCTACTTGTTGCTGGTTGTTGTCTTCCCTTTAGTTGTCCAATCTCCTGACACACAGCAGCTGATCCAGCACTGGGCTGTGTTCCTCTCCCAGGCAACCTTGTCAACAAGAAGGAGAAACAGAGGACAGGCAGAGAAATACATCTTAAGCAGTTGTCAGAAACCTAACAGTGAGACTGCTACCCTAGACTCTTTCCATTGATAGCCCCTACACTGTAAGGCCACGTTCACAAGACAAATAATGCTTGCCTATTCAGGCAGAGCAAACAACTGGCAGTCTAACATGGCTAGGACTTTTGGGAAAAAGATTTTGAAACCGTTCCAGTTGAGGAGTTAACAGGATTCAGCTCTTCTGCCTAAATGCTTTTAAAAATGAGTGGGGGAGAATAGGGGAAATAAGCAGAGACATTGGCTGCATGAAAAGGACCAGAGGAGGCAGCTTCACCTCCATCTACCTATAGCTGGTTCTAAGAAATGTTCTTTGAATTTCAAAAGAAAATGAAAGAATTTAAAAAAAAGTAGAGAACTATGCCACAGAAGGAGAACTTTCTTAGCCTTCCAATTTAACTCAAAACCCTCATAAAGCCAATACTTAAATACTAGCCTTCCTGGTGACAATTCCTAGCGGATGGCTCCAAGACCTTACTGCTCAGGATGCTGGCTTGGAGGCAGGCTCACTTCTTCAGTGTATAGCACTACTTACACATTGTAAAGGAATGATAGGTATTTGAATGCACAATTTCTGCTTCTGAAATGGGTGCAAAGCACCTAAATCTAAATACTTGTGTGTTCTAAGACATCACCCTTTTATGGGTTCAACTTCTTGGAATCCTGAATATGGAAAAGGGAAAAATAATGTCAGAGAACCACTGCTGTTTTATTAATAATTAATTACCTATTTACAATACATTGAACTATGAATGGGTGTCATCCTGTGATCTTCATGTTGCAGGAGCACATGCTTTTTTACCTGTCATTCTCCTTGGTTAGAAATACAGGCACCTATGTCACACACTACAAGTCTGATGAGTTTCATGACAGGGACAGGCTGAAACTACTTTACAGTGCTAAGTAGATGGTCAGTCCACATGCGTGAGTCACTGCATATGCATGAGCTCCAACAGGTCTCAGATACCTTGGATTCATCAACTAAGCACACATTTCTTCATTTTGTCTCTGAAACTTTTGAATACTGACACTTGACTCTTTCTGAGAGGCCTCAAAACCTACAGGGGTCCTTCACAAATACACAGCACCAAGACAAGAGATATGGGATGATAAAAGGAGCTTCAGTATCATCTTATACATCAAAACATAGTGGTTTTGTGAGATTAAAAATTTTAATTTATAGCATTTTGCAATGCAAACAGTCAGGCTAAGGACTATATTTGCAATCTCATTGATTCATTGTGCAGTTTTTATTTTTGCATATGGAACACAGAAGACTTATTTTCTACTATGAATAATGTTTCTAGAATAAATAGTTTCCAGAGACAGCCTGTTCCAATATCGCAGTCTTCTACAACTGCTAACATCAGAAACATCTTCAGAAGTAGTCAACCAGCCACAGATCTAATTGCCATAGCTGAAAATAAATGTAATTTAAAATGTGAGACAGATGTATCCAGACCATAGATACTAGAACAAATTGCCATAGTCTTCTGGCAATTTAGCAGTCATGCACTAAAATCACTGTTGGAATTAGTGAGATAAACTCTTTTCAGTCAGGAAAATGTGGGTAGGTTTCCTGGATTTTAGTCACAATTTCTGCTAACTAGAGTACCTGAAGGAAAACCTTTTAGTTCATTCCCCTATATGCAGAAACATAAATCCAAGGGAAAACAAGTGTACAGGAGGTATTGTAAACAACAACCCTTTTTGGCCTATGAATGTTTCTTCATTTTCTGTAATGTAAATGTAAGACAGAAGAGAACTTCAAGAGGTCACATAGCTCTCATTTGTGCTCTGAGGTAGGATTAGATACACATGCACAGGCTTTTACCTAATCTGTTTTTGAAAACATTAAATACATATTTTATGCATTTAATCACAGCTGCCGTAGGTAGCCTTTTGTGGCGTTAATTATCCTTATATTTATTAAGCTTTTTCTAATATCTAGCCTCAATCTTCTTTGCTACCAATTAAACTGATTACTAGTTGTTCTACCCCTCTAATAATACCATTCTAAATATAGCATTAAACATAACCCACTTTGAAATTTCATATGAAGCAAGTATCACAGGCAGAACTATTTTTCTAATACATGTTCCAAGCTAATCAGTGATTGAGATAAAAATTATTCAGATGTAGCGTGTTGTGTGACAAGAAGATAATTGAAGAAATAAGGCTTTGTAATAGACTATCTGGGTTTTTTTCCTTCCCACCAGACAAAAATTTATATTAGCTCCACTTTTCTTGAGGAAATATAATGAACTGCCTTGATTAAGATCTGATTTTTTTTCATCATATTTAAACTTGGGAGGAAAATAACATAAAGAACCTGGAATGCATTTTGATACAACCTTCAGAATTATGGATAGATTGTATTAAAAATCACCCAAAGAAAAAAATAAAAAGGAAAACCTAATGTCCTCAATATGGACACAGAATATAAATACTGGTGAAAGCCATGTTAGACCAGAACCTGATAATAAAACAATCTAGTAATAAACAGCACTGAAATACTGGAGTGGCTATTGCCTAAATACAGCCTGTTCCACAAGCAGCAAATTCACCTTCTGATAGTATTCTGTGATGTCTGAAGATGAATCCTTCTATATAGGAGTTCGTGTCTTAAAACGTACAGGTATGTAAGGATATAGCCCTTCCAAATGAGAAAGGTAAGTATGCTCTAGCACACTGTCCTATTTTAGAGAACTTGTGGTGACATGGCAACTGTTCCGCAGGAACAGTGTGTGTAGCTATGGCTTTTCAAATAATATGCTAGTAATGTCGTCTTGGTGGGATTTACTGGTGACATGGCAGATTTATAGCCAGGAGCAGATGTTTCTTGTTCCTTGATAGCTGTTGGAGAGTTATGTTTACTGGGGAAATTGCAAAATTATGTACACATAGTGTGGAATTATATACATTATTACTACAAATGTACATTGGCTGTCTGATGTTTGTCTTTTTTAAATTCCAGAACAACTGAAAATCGGTATCAGTTTGGAGACTTACACCTGAATAACACCTGAATAAAAAAAAACAACAACAATACAAACACAACCAAAACTCAAATTAATTTTTTTCTTGGTCTTTATTTGTGAGCTATTAATCTAGAATCCATCCTAAAAAAAGATAGAGATTAAATACTTCCTGCTCCAAAACTCTAGTTGTTAGTTTCTCTATTTCATGAAAATATAATGGCAGGTGAAATATAAAATCATTTTATTTCATGGAGGGAAGCAATATTTCTCTCCAGCTAAACTTTTCACAAAACAAATTGAAATAAACTAAGAATATTTATTTATAGGCTTAGGGAAAAGAATGACAGTAAAACACAGTGAATATAGTGAACTTTGCTGTCTGTGGAATAGGCTGCACTTAGTCAACAGCCACTCCTGTTATGGAATATTCCAGCACTGTATAATACTAGATTGTTTTGTTGGTCTGACATGGGTTACATTAGGATTCATATTCTTAATGGTGAGGACATTAAGTTTTCCTTTTAAATTTGTTCTCTGGATGATTTTTAATGCACTCTATCTATAAATTCTGAAAGTTGAATGAAAATCACTCCAGGATCTTTACATTATTTAAAAAATAAAATAAAATAAAATAAAATAAAATAAAATAAAATAAAATAAAATAAAATAAAATAAAATAAAAAACAAGGTTTAATACTTTCTTTTCTGAAGGAGGAACTGGTAGCAGAGGGGAAAGATATATTTCCTTGTCAAGACTGTTTTTGAGATGGTTCCTCCATTTTGGGTTTGTTTAGCATTATTTTTTTTTTTCAGTCTAATTGCTTTCCTTATTACAAAGAAGGGGAGGGAAGCTAAAACCTTTTCTATAACTGTACATTAATTTTTCGTCTGCACTGTCTGTGGTGATAAATTCTACACTCCAAGATAAAGTAATTGCCTCAGAAAAACCACACAAACAAGCCTTATTAATATCTGTGTGCTGTCTAACAAAAGAGTGCTCTTCTAACTCTAAAAAATTAGTGCTACTTATAAGGTAGGGTTTTTTTCAATCTGGTATGTTTACACCATGTTTCAGGAAAAAATTGGTAATTATATCAAAATCTCTTACATCTAAGTCGGTTTACCTAAACCAGTCCAAGATCAGTGCTAACTTAAACTTACATTATAGGCGGAAACAACAGCTAGTTGGTTATCTTGGTAAAATTACATTTCACTTCAAGGAAGCATTTATGGGGCAGATGCTACTTACCTATTCTATGAATATTTTGCTTGTAGTCTGCAGACTGTACTTGCTTGTAACATCAGTGAGACATCTATGATAAACATTGTTTTTAGTTCAATATGCAGGCTGCCTAGGTCTAGCTTTAATGGCTGAGTACAGTGTGAAAGCAGATGAGAGAATGAAGAACCAGCTTAGTGACAGTATTGGCAAGGAATTTTAGTAAATTAATTTTTTTTTTTTAATTTTAATTAAATTAATTAAATTAATTTAATTAAATTAATTAAATTAAATCCTAATTAAAAAAATTAGGACTTTTAGTAAAGGCAGCTGAGCAGGTACGTGGTAGCAGTAGGGAATAGCAAATCAAAGAATGACTTGGTCTGTCATCCTAGTCCTACCTCCAGCTAACCTGTCCCCACCCTTTCAGGTGGGTACACAGCCGAGGCTACGTTAGTCTGCCATGCTATTTTAGCACAGCAGGCAAAGCTCATCCCTGAGCACTTAGCTATCTAAGGAAGTAACATAGGCTTTCTTTCCAGATCGTATGATGACGAATTTTAACTCAGCAGCACTTAACCTGTAACTATTCTCTGGGTAAGTGTCCCAGAGAGGTGGTGAATTTGAACCCCTTCCTTTCTCGTTTATCACTTGCAGAATCAAGTTTTGGTACTTAAAGTTTAATTCTTGTCTAAAATTTAAATGTTAAACATATCCTTCTGCATTGCTAGACAATATTTTTTTCAAGATACTTCATGAAAACAGCTTACCTTGCATAGGACATGAGTATTATAGCACTATTGGTATATTTATTTATTTTTTTACCCTTAATGTGTCATTTGGAAAGAAGACTATGTACAAGAAATTTGTAGTTTTTATTACTTTATGTTCAAGAGTCCTTACAAATAGAAAGTTCTTTGAGGTTTTTGGGTTTTGGTAGCTTATCTTTTTATTTATTTATTTGCTAGTGTATTTATCTACTCTGGAGCAAATTTTCTCATAGCTCAGTCTTTTATTTTGAGAGACTGTTTTTGTCTTTTTAGACCTGGAATTGTTAATGAGTCAGGTGACTTAAACTGTTTTGAGCAACCCTCTTCTTCTTCTTCACAGCCTGCAGAATAGAAAGTTATTTTCCATTTTAATAATCGTATTTGTTAAACTTCTTGGTGGAAGACATTTTGAAGCCTGTATGCATCATGACCCTCAGACTGAGTTTCTGAGCTAATCTTGTAGAATTTGTCTAAACTCTAATCCAAATTTTTCAAGGAAGTCAACACAAACTGCCTTCCACTCTCTGCTAGCTACACATACATACATGCCCGTATGCACATGCACACATACTCATACGTATGTGTACACACACACTTTCTATTCACAAAGATGTAAGATTGATTTAAGATCTTTAATAGGTATTTCTTTCTCTCCACACTTTCATTGTTTCTATCTCAGTATTATTTATACTGTATTTCTTTATTGTATTTCTTCATTTATACCAATTTCCAGAAATTCTGTCAGGATTATGGAGTTAATAAATATCTTGATGATTAGCGTATATTGCTTACACAAGCATACATGTGGATCTATTTATAAGTTAATTATCCATAGACTATTCAATTAAGTACATAATAAGGCACTACAGATGTGATTTTATTCAATCTTTTGTGAGATTTCAGGGGAAGGAAGGGATTTGGTGTTTTTTTCAGTTTGGGTTAAAATTTTTAAGGTAGTCTTTGTCAATATGATATATTCGTGTTTAAAAAAAATCTTCTGTAAATACCAATGCTGTTATTTTGTCTAAAGAAAAAATTCTGTTTCCCTTATCTGGGAATTTCACCATTTCCAAAGACTGGAACATCAAGATTACCCTGTAAGTACAGTAAAGATCACTTGAGAGAGGCACCCAAAATCTGAATGACTGGATTAGGTCATTGATGCAAAATGGGAACTTTATAAGACTGCATAGCAAATACTGTGCAAATTGGTCATGTCCAAGGTCCACTGATAGTGGACTCTCCTTAGAGAGAGGAGTAGGTGGTTTTCAAAAAAAGTACAGACAACAAAATATCCTGTGTAAACGAGAGGTAGGGCTGCCATCCCTGCCAGTTTAGCCTATACTTCTCAGAGTAAAATGTTCTGAGACCTTTCATTAAACCCATGACTGTCAGTTAATCATCAAACCTAGCTCCCATGCACCCTTTTCCACTTAAATGACCATAAACTATTGGAAATGTGGCTGCAGGATACTCACTGGCCAGATTCCCAGTTGCCTCTGCCATCTGTCTGAAATTCCATCCAATGGAAACAGGAGCTAGAAAATACATTAGTGTCCTTTATTTTAAATTGTTTGTCATTATTAAGCAACAGTTCTGTAAACGGTAGAAATGATCCAGAGGAGAAAAATCCACAGCCAGATCATTCTTTAGATCTAAACTTTTCTAAATTTAGAAATATTCAAATCTCTGGTTTTGAATTGGACAGAGATGAAATTAACATACATTTAATAATAATCACAAAGGCTAACTTAAGATCTGTTTGTGCTAATAACAACAACCCTTTTACTAAAGTTGTTCAAGCAGCAAAATTCATTAATTGTTATATAAAAAATCATGTTATTGTTACATTTTATGATATTGCATCATTCATTATTTGCAAAAACCCTACCGGCAATTAGATGTCTAGATATTTTCCAGCTTTTGCGCTCAGGTTAACATTAAGCAGTTGTTGATTGATCAACATTCAAGCCATAAATATTTTGTTCCTGTTTAAAATATATCCAATTTGAGAGAATAAATAGTAGCATGTGACTTATGTTTAGAAATACAGCATGCAGAGAAGCTATTTTTGCAAAACTTTTCCAAATTAATGCAATTGTAAGATCACAAGTGTTTGGCTAGGATGTGAGTCAGTAACTGTAAAGTAGACATCCTATCTAGCAAATATAAATTTTGCTAACAATGTTAATGCATTACTTTTCTGTATTGTTGCCAGATTATGCTGCAATCATTTAGATTAAATTAATAGTTTCATTCGTTTTTCTTTTCTAACAAAGCAATCTTTATGAGAAATGTTGGAAATTGAGGATAATTCATTTATAAAACAAGTTTAAAAAAAAAAAAAAAAAAAAAAAGGCAGCTCCAGGAAGAGTTCAAAGCCAGGTTATATTAGGTTAGGCTTTGAGCAACCTGTTTTAGTGGAAGATGTCCCTCCCTGTAGCAGGAGGGTCAGAACTAGATGATCTTCAAGGACCCTTCCAAACCAAGCCACTATGTGATTCTGCGGTCAGTATAACAGCTGCTGATGTGACATCTTTGAATCTCAGAAGAAAAGGAGAAAGTTAATTTGCAAAATATTGACCAGCACTACTCCAACTTAGAATATTTTTTTTGCAACAAAAGAAAAGTAGATAAAACTGCTATTCCTCTTGAATTTTCAGCATAGCTACTAAAGAAAGAAAGGGCAATATTTTACGTGACTAACATATAACATTTGTATAATGAATCATTATTTTAGGTATGTAAAAATGAAAGCAGGTACATTCACTATCAATCAAAAGATTTCAAATTCACTTAGACATTTCCTATAAAAAGCTGAGTCTTGCAGCCCTGATTTAGAAATGCTTTAAAGACCAAACATGCCTTCAATCTTATTTCAGAAGAGTTGAATGGTACGATTTTTCAGGTCATGGCGATTTATCTCTATTTTTCATGCCTTCTTATATGTCACATAAACATCTCTTTAGTATTTGTTCTCATGTTCTCTAACTGCCGTATTTTAGTGAAAACACTATTGTAGATAGGCTGAACAACTTTCTTGCTCACCTGCTTTTGCTGCTTTAATACATGCTGGCTCTATATATTGCTGAAGGATGAGGTTTTTCTGTTTGTCTCTCTGAAAATGGTGTTCTAGTGGCGTAACCGTGGCAATAATTTTAGCTATATGGATTTCTTTCTCAAAAGGTTTAATTTGTTTGGCTTTATATTTCTTGAATTTATTTTTTTTTTAGCTGTGTTGTGCACATTACCACTTATTGCACCAGAGGAGTACATTATTTTGACGGTGAACTTACATAGCTGCAGAAATATAAACATAATGCTGTCACCTTTTACCACAGCATTTCTCAAAGAGTTGATAAACTTGTATTTGTGGAGAAAGCCATGAGAGGATTAATTTTTTATGCAAATTAGCCTTTGTTTTTCATTAATCTGGCAGCTACAAAAATCAGCCTGCTGTTGTGTAGGTTGGTGTTGCACATGAGAAGCATTACCTAACTTGTTACCCAGTTTATTTGAGAAAAGTTCATTGAAAAATACAGATTGTTTGAGAAATATCATTGAATAAGTAGCTAACTGCTTTAGCCATAAAACAGAATAACTGACTTTTCTAAATGAAATAAAAGAAAAACTTTTTTTTTTGTTTGTTTATTTTCTATTAAAGTAAAATTTATAGAGGAATTTCTGTGTTCTCCTTTTGTGAAGTGTGGGGTAGACAGTTACCCTTATCTCTCAGGGGCAAAAGGGGACACAGCTACTGCAAGATTGATGTCCCTCTGATTCACTGCCAAAAATTACATATATTGGGGAACACAGCTACAGAGGAATAGAGTTATTTAATTCCATTTTAATTTCTGTGGGAATACATTATGTCTGTGCTTCTTTTGCCCATGCTATACCCCACATTTGCTCTTTTGCAAGTTAGTCAGTATGTTGAGGCAACTCCCAAGAGAATGATGAACCAAACAGAACATGGAAAATCGAGAAAGGTTCCGTAACAATGAGAATCTAGTAATAACAGTCAAAGATTAGCATATAAATCATAGAGATGTTTCAATCAAAGAGAAAGGCAATTAGCAAAAGCTCCAGCTTCTGAGGAGATGATGGTCATAAAATCAACATTCTGGTGTGTCAGGACCCTTCGTCATAAAAATTACAGTGTGTTGCTGAGTGCAAGTTACCTTTCAAGGTCAGATCATGTATTTCAAGAGTTCATTTCTGTGAAAGGACCCCTAAGGATGTTTTACCCAGGATGATGTCTCTATATATTGCCATAGAGATAACTGATGTTACAAGTATAGACCTGTTTCACAAAATGGTCAGAAGACACTGAAAGTATGTGATATATGTTGCTTGCCAGGAGAAGTTAACTCCCACAGAACACCAATATTATTCCAGCTAAGCATGCTGTCACAGGACAGTGGTTTTGTGGACAACCAACAGGCTGGATCCAGATTGGATCTTATTTGGATATTGGAGTTGCCCATATTTGGTATCAGAAAGTCTAAAATATATATTTCTTTGCCTTTTTTAATATACTGAGATTAATAATGAGGGAGTGAAACACAATTAAAATAAAAAAAAGTTAAAAAAATCTGTGCTAATATTAATTTTTAGCTATTCAATTGTCAATTTTATTAAAGCATATGAAACATTCTAGTAATTACATGTTAAATGCTGACAGATAAGAAAGCAGAATAACTAGAAGATGTGAAAGCACAAATATACAAAATACACAAATGTGGATAAAAAGGTGGTTTATGTATTGTGAAGGACTTCATAATCAGTGACAGGTTGTTGTAGTTGCAACAGTGTAGAGATAGAAATAAAAAAAGTTTGCATGAGAAGAGAATAGCTTTTGTTAAACCACCCTATCAAAAATGTAAATGACTGAAAAAGAACAATGTTCCATATGCATCTTTCCAGCATCTAATGACAATAAAAATATAACAACACCTTGCTTTCTTTTACTCAATGCAATGTGTGAATTCTAATCACATCAACCTTTTTGGGTTTGGATGTGGCCATACATTTTTGCTAGACATGCGCTGAATTAGAAAAAATAAGTGCAAGATTGATTAGTTAGAATCAAGCAACTGCTAATTCAAAATAAAATAAGACTAAAAAAAGGAAAGTAGGGCAAAAATAAGAAGTTTGTAGGCTATATAGAAACTTCTTGGGTAGCAATGGTGCAGTGTTCAGATATAAGCAGGGCAAAGCATGTACCAGTTTCAGGATGATGGAAATCATAACCTCATGCAGCTGAGGGAGGTGTTACATGATTGAAAAGTTCATCCACATTTTATAAATTAAAATGTTTTAATGTGAATACAATTGCTGTCTGACTAGGCACTTCTTGCTTGCATATTTGAACTATTAAATGTATACCATTGTTCTTGTAATCTTCAGGGACCAACCTGGGCAATGGAGGAAGCAAATATCTTTTGAGTGAGTTGGGGCATTGGTAGGTGAACATTGTGAACAAGTCAGGAGCAAATACGCTTTCTTTTTCAGCTGGAAATAGGCTTGCTCATTCACATAACTTGCAACTCCATACAGGAGGTGCTCCACTCTCCTGATCATCCTCATGGCCCTCCTCTGGACTTTCTTCAAAAGCTCCATGTCCTTCTTATGTTGAGGACACCAGAACTGTACACAGTACTCCAAGTGGGGTCTCACAAGAGCAGAGTAAAGGGGCAGGATCACCTGCTTCAACGTGCTGGCCATGCTTCTTTTGATGCAGACGAGGACACGGTTGGTTTCTGGACTGCGAGCGCACACTGGAGCCGACTCATATTTAGTTTCTCATCAACCAACACCTCCAAGTCCTTCTCCACAGGGCTGCTCTGAATCCCTTCTCAACCCAACCTGTAGCTGTGCCTGGGATTGCCCTGACCCAGGTGTAGGACCTTGCACTTTGCTTCTTATCATATTTTAATACTTCTGTATTAACAGACCTTATAATTTTATTGCCTCTTAATATTATACCACAGATGTTCAGATTCTAAATACTTTTCTACATACACTCAGTACTTACATTGCTCGTTGTCCTGGGTTCAGCAGTAGCAGTCATTTCCCTTCTTAATAGCTGATGCAGTGCTGTGTGTTTGACTTTCAGCAGGGGAACAGCACTGATAACACCAATGTTTTTAGTTGTTGCTCAGTAATGTTTACTTTGACCAAGGCCTTTCTGGGTCTCATGCTCTGCCAGAGAGGAGGGGAAGCTGGGAGGAAACATAGACAGGACACCTGACCCAAACTAGCCAAAGAGGTATTCCATACCACAGCACGTCATGCCCACTAGATAAATTGGGGGCAGTTACCCAGAAGGGCTAGACTGCTGCTTAGGTCGGGCTGGGTATCAGTCGGCAGGTGGTAAGCGGTTGTATTCTCTTCCCTTGTTATTTCCCTTATCATTATTATTATTGGTGGTAGTAGTAGTGATTTGTGTTATACCTTAGTTACTGGACTGTTCTTATCTCAACCTGTGGGAGTTACATACTTTCGATTCTCCTCCCCATTCCTCTAGGAGCGGGAGGAGGAAGAGGGGGAGTGAGCGAGCAGATGCTGGTTCTGGGTTGCTGGCTGGGCTTAAACCACAACACTCGTCCATATGTTCTATCAGTCATATAGGTATACCTGTGTAAATACGTATCCCTACGCTATAGAAAATTTTCTATGATTTTTATTTCCTATATATTTAATCCAGTTATCTTTTAAACCGACAATTGTGTAATAATGCTCCAGCTTTCTCTGGGTATTTCAATGGAGTATATTGGTATTTCCTGCCTTCTGAAGCCTTGGTAGTCATAAAAATATCACTTGAGTTTTTATACTGACAAGCAGAACATGAGAACACACTCAAATAGCACTTTATGAAATTGATGGTGATGGCGGACAAACTAAAGGATCTGATTCTAGCTGAAACCGCTATAATGTGTTCATATAATCTGTGTGCTATTATTTGGCTGATCACAGGTTAAGTACATGCCAATTGTATCTTGGCATCTAGAAATTACAGTTGTCTGTAGATTAAATGGAAAAGAAAATTTTATTTTGAAACTATTTTCTAACAGCAGTTGGGAAAGGAAGTGAATATCTGAGCATAACTTGCTACAGAGAGCTATTGTGCACAGATAATATCACAGATTAAGCTGGAATCTCAAAAGTCTGACTATAAGCAAGACGGTATCTTCAGTTTTGAAAGGTTGCTCTTTACTAAGGAGCCTTGAGAATTGATTTGCACCAGAAGCTACATGCAGATTGCTCAGCATCAATATGGTATAATACTGCCACTCGTGAGAAAAAAACAAAAATCAGCAGAGCCAGGATGTCACAGTGAAAAGACTGAGGGAAGCACAAACTCATCTTTAGAGTAAGAACTATATGCCTTATTGGGCCATTGTGTTCCAAGTGTTGAGGGGGGTTGAAGCTAGATGATCTTAAGGTCCTTTCCAACCCAAAGCATTCTATGGTTCTATGGTTATGGCAGCTAAATATTTCTCTTAATCTGTCACTCCAGCATTAACTTCGGTGTCTGATGTAAAAAATACCTTAAATTCACTAACATACTGGAAACTTTGTCTGCCTGTTTTATTTACCATGCTTCTCTTAGCTAAATCTTTCATTTCACATAAAGTTATATGATATCCTTTATCAAAACTAATTCAACATTTCCAGAAAGAGAAGTTTTTTTCTTGAAATTCAACTGACATCACTTTATTAGTTATAAGATAGCTGGGAAAATGTCAGAATTTGGTAAAACTCTGTCTTCTGTTAACTTTCATGTTGCACTTTGGCCTTTGTTGAGTGAGGTCAAAACATCTACTGCTGATTTCAGCAAGGAGGAGTGGATGGCCACAATCTTACTGCTTTGTATTCAGTCTAAAACTGAAAGAGGTTATGCTGGCTGGCAAGTGGATAAAACTACATGGATATTGACTTTCCTTTTATATGAGGGCATAGTTTTTTCTCTGTGAATTAAGACAGTAAATCTCAAACATTCTGATTTCTTTTGACTCCTTTGGTCTTTCTGTGTTGCCAGGTAATTCTAAAACTTGATCTTTTCTTCCAGATGTAATTAGTGAAAACTGTGATTTAATTCCTTCCAGAGCTGACAGCTAAAAAACCCTCCACCTACTACTACTGTAGAGTTGCCTAGAAACTCTTAAGGCTTCAAAGCTAGGGTAGAGTAAAGAGAATTTTTTCTTGTGCCCAAATGTCTAGTTGCTGTTGAGTCAGTTTGGGATTTAATTCAAGTTTTTGACCCACATCCTTACAGCTCTCTCTGGTAATACTTTTTCCAATGGAAAAGGATTTGGCTTTCAGTTCAATGAGTCGAAATAGCAAAGACAAGATGCATTCCATTGAAAGAGCCCTTGAATGTGGGATTCACTGCAGCTGGAGATACATCTGAGGTAATCTTGACTCCTGTAAGGTAGGATAAAAGTCTCATCTCTTTGTTCTGCCTTTCCCGGTCTTGGATTACAGACTGCTCCTAGCAACGCTGTTGTGGACACTATGTTGTTTTGTTCCATTTTTAAAATGAGCTACTACACTAAAGTTGCACACACTGAATTTCTTCAGTGTATAATATGAAATTGGTGAAAACCGTCATTGAAAACAGGAAGAGAAGAAATACTTTGCAGGACTTTGTTTAGCTATGTTGCATTTGGAGACTTCTTTGTAACATTGGTAATGGCATGACACATTCATATACCAGCAATCATTAAGCATTTGTCACATATGGTTTGTCAATACTCAAAACTAGACTAAATTCTTCAGGTCTAATTAAAAACAGACTAAATTCTTCAGGTTTAAATAAAAATCAGTGCCCTCTTTTTGCCAGCTGTCCTATTGATTGCAGTTGTTACATGTGTATTTGTAACTCCATGAAATACAAATACTGCAGGGAGATTTCGCTGATCTTTACAAGATTGTTATGGCAGTATTTTTCTAGTCTATCTGCATATTAGAGAATGATGAAGGTTAGAGTGGAAGCATGATGGAAAGAGAATGATGTGTAAAGGGGATACTTAACCAATCAATTAAAGAGAGGATACAATCAAGGAGAGCATTTAGAAGAAAAGACAGTGAGTGTTACAGAAAGACATAGATGGAAAGTGAGGAAAAGGAAAACATATTAGATAGAGAGGGAAGATGACATAGATTATACAAAAGGCCCTGGCTTTTTCTTGTGTTCATGGGCCGAAAAATTTCTTGCCAGCTTTAATTGTCATCAATAAAACTGCTTCATCACAATTACCATATGTATCTGGAAGCCAGCCACACTCCTTGTTTAACCACAGTACATGCTTTGGAAATTTCATTTAAATGTCAAAACTGTCTGTTTGAATTGAATTGGATTTTATTTAACAGTTTGCTTTTATCTAAGTCAACTTGCAGCAGCAAACTAGCTGCCGCTTTTTCTAACTTTTAACTTCTTCCTGTCCTTTTCTTACTTTCTCCAGTGTCAATATATATTTTGATTTTGTTATGTGACTGTCTCACATACACATACACACACACACACTAATTAAATAGCGGGAAAAAAGGAGTCCAGAATTTTGTAAAGTGCTCCAAAGTGGCCTGAAGTCTGTATTTCAAGTTTACTAATGGCATAGCATTGAACTATCACATGTAGCAGGACACTGATCAGTAAAATGTTCTTTCCAGTCCTTCTTTTCAACTATCTAACTCTGCTGCTCATGATTACAAAGATGTCCCAGTACATAGTTAGAACAGCCTCTCTCAGCCTTTTGTCTTGTACTCTCAGGATTTTTTAGAGCCTCATACAGGGTAGGCACAAATGGGTTGCTTATATTTTTGCAGATCTAACAATAACATTCATTAGTGTTCTAAAAAAACCCTCCTTTAAACAATCTTTTCATACTCATCCAAATATTGTAGAAAGGTGTCAAATTTTGAATGAGTTTGTTAACCCTTCTTCAGCAGCCATTAAATCATCTGTATGCATCTTACTGGAAGTATTTTCAGATGCTTATCTATTAATAACCGGAAAAAACAGCTGGTGCCAAAGCTATAACATATGGCAGATCCACTTAGTGACACAAGTGTTTATGGTGATATAATAATGAATGAAAAATTAAAAGATTAATTGATGATATGTAGCATGGTAAAAAGGCTTTAAAGGATCACCATTTGTATGGATCACACAGAGGTTCTGACGTGGCTTTTCAATACGAGGGCAAGGTCTTTCATTTATGCTTGTCATTAGGGATGACCATAGTTTGGAGTTGTACCACTTCAGCAGACAGCTCTGACTAAATTCTTTTCTCCAGAATAACCTGAATCCCATTGTTCCTTTTTGGTTTTGCATACTATGTGGCTTTGAATAACTTAGGAATGCCAAGCAATAGCATGTAACATATTTTTCTTATTGTGCTTCTTCCATTTTTCCAGTTTTTACCACTTCCATTTTTACTTTACAATTTTGCTAAAGATTTCTTGCTTCAATCCATGCCTTGCCTGTTTTAGCATCTAACACTCTTTCCTGATGGTTCCATTATCCTTCATCAGATGTGTCTTTACTGTTTCATCTCACTCTTGGTGCCCTCCTCAGCTTTTTGCTTTTTTCATCTCACAGTATAAAGAGAACTACAGATGCTTCGATGTTAAGTATCTTTAAAGCACCCAGAAAACATGGATGCTTTACATGACTTTTCTTCTCTTCTTGTCTTTAAACCCCCACCATCTGTTGTTCTCCCCTTACCTGCTACATATTCTTTTTCAGCATTTTTCTCAACTTAAATCCCAGAGACAATGTTTATATGTTCTTTCCTTGACATGTCGAGTATCTACCAGTCCTGTGCTTCCTTCCTTCTGCCCTTTCCATGTTTGTGCACCTATATTGTATGAATTCAATGAGTTTTTCACTGGGTTTATACTTTCTTCTTCTTCCACAGCAGTCTTCACTGATACCCTCTAGTTCCCTCTCCTCATCTTACCTGATGCACAAACACAACCACCATCTGTGTAACCAAGTGTCATTCACACAGCCTGCCTCTTTGCCTTCAAACCAAAGGCTCAGGAAGTCTTTCTGATGTTTCAATAATGGTAACTTTCATTCACCTCAGGCTCAGCACGACATAAACAGATTTCACATTCGCACCTATTGTCCAGTTTTTCTTGGTGCTTCTGTAAAACAATTTATAACTCAGACATATTAGTCCAAGCAATCATTTTCTTCTTAGGACTATGACCAAGTTCTCAATTCCATGGTATAGTTGAATGTGAAAATCTCAGACTCTTTGCAGCCTTGGATCAATTATTCCAGCTTCCTTTTCGTTACTCTTGACAAATGCTGGGTTTACCCATAAATGCCCATCTTGAATGCAGCTACAGGGGATGTTTTTCTGCCCATTATTTTCTGCTTTCCATTTTGTCCAACATGAGGAGTTTGGTCTTTGTTTTCAAAGCTTTTCATGAGAAATCACCAGTTATCCTTCAATTGTCCCTTTGCATAATTTCACCAGCAGTTGGTAGTTACGCAGAAGTGGATTTTTTTCCTTCTAAATTTTCTTCTGTAAAACTGTCTTTTGATGTACTGCTTGCACATCATTTGCTAACTGTTATTACTGCCAGTCATCTCCACATCCTGAAATCAGGCTATCCCAGCACCCCACATTTGTCTCTGTCACATATTATTTAGATGGTATGCACCTCTGATGTCTTGTCTTTCCTTATATCAGTGTTATTATTTCCTTGCCTTAAATGCATTTATAATTTTGAGACCCCTGAGATCAGGACTTTTCTCCATAATGTAAGAGTAACAGCCTTACATTTATGCAGATTTAACCTTCTGCTAATGGAACTTCAGAAGACACAAATGGCTCTAAGGACTAGGAAAGGAGCCAAAATTAGATGACATTGTAGTGCTGACACAAATTGACATAAATCAGTACCAATCTCAGACATTTTTAGTTTTTCACCCACATCTTGAGGTTTGTTTTTTTTTTTTTTTTAAATTCCTTCTATGAAGATTTGAAGTTCATTTTCAGGTAGAATGATCTTCGTGCGTTTGTGCTCAGTTCAATACCTATGAGTTGGTGTTTTGCTGCATCTTCCAAAAAAATTACTAGAGCTGTTTGACAGTATGGCTTTTGGGATAAGACTAGGTGATTCATTGTTTTCTTCCAAATTCTTTTTTCTGGCACTTTCAGTAATTTTTTCACTTTCTTACTGAAATATCCTTACTTTTTACATAAATTAACTTCGGTTTCTTTTTGTTCTTCTCATAAATTTATTTTTTTTTTCTGTTTTTTTTTTTTTATTTTTGTTCAAGGTAGCATATCCAGTCCTACGGTATTGGTTTTGTTATGCAACTCTATAATCTAGCTATTTGGTATACTTCAGGGTGAAATATTTCTCATGTGTTGAGCTTAACTTGTGAACAATATGCTACTAATTTTAACATTTTTGTCTAGATGTATATAGTCACATAGATTTTGGTCTAAAGATTTTATCTGACATACATATGCTTCTGCAAAAGGTCTGTAATAGTAACTTTTGTGCAGTTCTTTAAAAGGAACTGCCCATTAAAGTCATCAATGTATTCTCCATTTTTACGTGTCAGAGCTTTCTCTAGTATTTGCGTGGTTTGGATAAAAATACATTAAAAATACATCTATTGAAATCTTGACTGTTCTGGTGTGACTGTATGCTTAAATATTTTATACCAATTTTTCTTTGGACTAAACCTCAGGTGTCTTCTTATCCCCATCCCAAGCAGCCTCTCAGCAACCTCTGCTTTAGGAGGCAGAGATAACTCCACCTACCTAAATTTCTTCTGTTGAACTTATTTCTCCACTTTTTAGCTTTTTACATTCTAAAATCAACAGCATTGAACAGGGCACACTCAGGAGAGCTGAAAAGGCGGTGAATTTCTCAGCTATATGCAGCAGCTTCCAAGGACGCAGCAGGGTATCCTCATATCTTTCTATGTCCATCCAGCATGCCTTTGACAGCTCCCCATAAAGTAGGGAAGAACGCTTAACTAGTAGCTTCCTGCTCTTAAAAATGATGTAGAATATTTTGTCCATTTAGTCCCCCAGTACTACCAGGATACATGAGCATCCAGACTTTCTTCTTACCACAAGTGATGGCCTGAAGCTGGCATCCCCATTGTTTGTGCAATCTGGTCTTTTTCCTCTATGTTTTCATAAGATTACCAAGCATTTTGCTTTTTTGCTTTTCCTCCTTTTCAACTGTGTAGTAAAATGCAGCTGAATATGCATATTTTACGTATTCAGATATTCACATATATTTACATATTCAGATACATACTTTAGTACAAGAAAATTCCTGAATTCTGTTCACATAATTCAAAATGGCTTTTGTACGGCAACTCAATCGTCTTTTTGCAGAGCTCCAACTAAGACTTCACTAAGAGCACTTAAAAGCAACAGAGTTTGTGTTTCCTCTGACTGTATTTATATTTGGTTTTGTATCTTTATTTTGTCATAGCAATACTTTCCTCCTTAGCTTACTCAGTTTTTCCATTTTCAAAGTTTTACAATCCAAGGTTGAAAGGGATGAAGTTATACCTGGAATAAGGCTAACTGCTTTTGTTTGCCTGAATTCGAAAATGCAAGAAGCTTGCTGGAAACATTCCGCTTTCCAGTTACTTAGAGAGTCATTTACATGTTTAAAAAAAACATAAGCATTTAGATGCCTTAAGGTATCTAAGACATCTGCAGAGTAATACAGTATGACACAGAACTACCAGGAGCCCCCCATCTGTCTGGAGCAGCAGCATAAGTCCAAACGGAGTACACTGATAATTTCAAAATGGTACCAGAAACCATGTGTAGACAGCTGAATTGCTCCCTTAGGATATATGCTGGTTTTGACATGAGAAGCCTCTGGCCTATATGCACTGCTTTCTGTGCCCATCTTAGAGACTTGCACAGATTAGCAGGAGTGGATTTTTCATGACAAATGCTGGGAGTGGAGACTGACTGGAAGCATCATCTTTCCTGTAGATCAGGTTGAAGGTGCATGCAGAGCACCATGCAGGGATATTTCCTGCTCTTGGGTTGTAGGTCTGCCACCTCAACTGTGATATGTACAAATATTAATTGACAACAAAATCTTCTTTTAAGGCATTTCACTACTCTTTTGCTTCTAAGGTTGTGAATGTATTTTCCATACTTTATATTTCACTCTGATGCGATTTAACCCTGGCTGGCAACTAAGCCCCCCAGATTCGCTTGCTCAGTCGAGCCCAGTTGAATGGGGAAGAAAATCAGAAGAAGAAAAGTGAGGAAACTCATGGGCTGGGATAAAGAGAGTTTAATAGATACAGAAAAACTTATGCACGCAAGCAGAACAAGGAATTCATTCACCACTTCCCATGGACAGGCAGGTGTTCAGCCATCTCCACGACAGTAGGGCTCCATCACACTTAAGAGTTACTCAGGAAGACAAACACCACTACTCCCAATGTCCACCCCTTCTTCTTCCCCAGCTTCATACGCTGCTCATGACACCATATGGTGCGGGATACCCCTTGGTTTGGTTGAGGTCAACTGCTCTAGCTGTGTCTCAAACCAACTCCTTATGCACCCCAAACCTGCTCACTGGTGGGGAAGTGAGAGGCAGAAAATGCCTTGGTTCTGTGTAAGCACTGCTCAGCAGTTTTCACTGTTTTCAGCACAAACCCAAAATATAGCCCATAGCAGCTATTATGGAGAAAATTAACTCTATCCTAGCCATAGCCAACACACATTGTTATTAAGCTTTACAGTCCACCAAATTCAGGGAGCTGTAATAACAGTATCATACAGTAAATTATACATTTGTTTATGGTTTGATATTGTGAAACAACTTAATTTTGACAAATCCACATACATGTATCGTGCAGAATTAACAGAGTAAGTGGCTGTGAGAGTCAGTACTGGACCACTGACAATCACTAAAACCAGATTCGTCAGAATTGTAAGACTGTTTACATCTAGAATAATATTGGAGAATGTTGATGGGATGCCTGGTTTACCTCTAATTAAAACCTCATATGCAGAATACTTTGTTGGCTGCTCCTTTCATTATGGGACTAGTCTACTGTTTCTGAAAAGCATCCAAAGATATCACCATTTCCATCAGAGATTTACAAGAATATAAATTACTCTCCTATTTTGAGCTAAGAAATGCTTCATGTAGTCAAAAATAGTTGTTGACACTACTTACTTTATTGGCGGGGGGGTTACTTTTTGTTGCAAGCCTGCATGACCACTTGTCACTGAACTTTATTTCACGTCTTTTAATCTCATGACAAGCTTCTCCATCTGCATTAAAACTACAGGTTGTCTTTTCTTTTAAAAAGTGAATTTTTCTATCAGCCATCTCACCCCTTTATTACAATCACTTTTTATCAGACTCTAACACTAGACTAGGACAACAGTCATAATACTTTTCTGTGTCAATATGTAACACAGTAGGAAGCTCTTATTCCAACATGTTTTCAAGGTATAACTTAGTGCCTTTTAGTGCTGCATGCAGGCATAAGTGAAGGATTAGTTTGCTAATGCTAGAAGTAAACATAAATGTAATTAATGTAGATACTAAGCAAGGTCAAAAAAAGTAGATCTTCAAACAAACAAAATCATGTGATTTGAAGTTCTCCTGCAATAACTACATATTAGGTCTCTCTAATCATATACATCTATCTCTTTTCCCTCTTCCCCTCTTTTCCCAGCTGTGATATAAGGTTTTTTTCTTCTGATAAGGACTTAGAGGGATCTTAGGAGTGAAATAAATACTGAAACATTTTATTTCTATTGTATTTGAAAATGCCAGTTCACATTTGCTTCAGACCTTTGAGTTACTCCTGGCTTTGAGGTCAAACGCTTTAATTATCAAAAAGCAGTAACATTTATTATTCCATCTTAACATTCACTCTAATTATCTTCAAGTTACATAGATTTGAGAAAAACATTATTAGGAATACACAACCTACAGTCTTCTTATGGTATAGCAGAATTAGCCAAGGGAAAAAGTACTGAGCTGTTCTGTATATATTTATGTGATATATAGGGAGCTGTGCTGCAATTTTCTGTGCTGCAGTTTTCTGTACTTTGATCTCTATTCAGGGAGTGGGAAGCATAATGAGTATTAGGAAAACTAATTATTAGTTACTGTGGGGTATTTCCCCCAGAAACAGAAATTTAGAGTTCTTGAAAGGTAGTTTCAGTCATTGAAAGCTAATTGCAATATGCTTGCATAGTGGTAATGTGAGACACTAAAAGTGAAATCCTGTTCTGCAAGTACACATTGTATAAACTTAATGCTCTACTGTATGCAAATTAAAGGGAATTAAAATCTTTACAGCCATATAGCCTACATAAGTAGCTTATTGACATAAAAAAATATGATGTATGGTAACACAACCCTGGTCAAGCTCTCTCTGCTCCCAGCTCTTGGAAACTTACCAAACTGCCATGCTGAACTTGTATTTCTTCATGTTTTCTGGAATCCAAACAAAGCCTGCACATTGCCTGTGCCTCTGGCTTTCCAGGATTCCTTTCATTACACAGGTTTATTTCTTTTTTTAGTTCTTAAGAACCAAGAACCATTGTCAACTCTTGCAGCTGGCATCAGTTTTTCATAGACTGTTCTGTTACTTAAGTACACCTTTCCCACAACACCAGCCTTGAAGATACTTTAGTTCAAATTTTACCTCTTTAAAGAATACAGGAACTGGTGCAAGTGAAGCCAAGTTTTATGGAACTCATGCCTGTGCAAACATGGTATCCAGTTTTGGAATTCATTTTCATTTTTTCAACTAGTCTATATTTGTGTTACTGTTGTATAGTTTATCATGGCAGTTATTTTTTTATTGTCACAGCTACAGCAATAATTCTGGGTCATTCAGGTTAACATGCAGTGTGCAGCGTGTCTTAAGCCTGAATGATAACTTCCCCCACCACGCAGAAGTACAGAAAAAGATATGCAGTTGTCTTATATTCCATCAATATCACTAATCATTTCAAGGAGTTCATCTTATGAAACTTTGGTTTTGGATTTTTTTTTTTCCTTTTAGTCTGCCGTTCTCCATACTGTATGCTGTGTTGGGGACATACAGTTATTGAAGAGCATGTCTGCCTTCCATGGGTGCAGTGAGCTTCCTGCTTGTAATGTCACCTTCATTAGACTTCTCTGCTAGAGCAATAAGCTACTGTTCCTCACCTGAACCATGGCTGTTCTGCTTTGACAGATGAAGTCTAAGTTTTTTTGTTTCTCCTTTTTGAGTATGTGATAGAGGTAGTCCAGAAACTGTGGAAATGAAAGTATAAGAGAGAGCTTGAAAGTGAGATGAAAAAAATGTAAAAGTGAAGCTGGAAGCTTGATTTGGACAAGTGGTGGTTGAGAAGCAGAAAGCAAGGAAGAGGGACAAATTTGCATAATTTTGAGGGCACCCCACTTTTTTTTTCAGAGAGCACAGTGATCAGGAAGAAGATCCAGCTCACCATGCAACTCCTGGATATACTGCATGACTTTCCAGAAAAAAAAGTAGAATCTGGGGGGGGGGGGAAAAGGCAAACAAGACTTCTTTTTTCCATGTGATCACGTATTTTCAAAAAGTAGAAGTCACATAGAATTTTCATCTATACTACTATCCAAAATATTTTTTAAATGTTTGTGGGAGTTTTGATAAGTTAGAGAGTTGGCAAAAAAACCAGCAGTTATTTATGTTGACTGAAGTAATTTCAGAAAAATTTTATCTATTGTCTAGCTGCTTCTTCAAATAATGTATAACTGAACAACAATGCCTCTGAAAAACTAAAATATTTCTTTTGAAAATATTATCAGCTTACCAGGACCTGGGCTGAGCTGGAGCATTGGGTGAGTAACAGCAAGAAGTTTTTTAGGATTAACATGCATTTAATAGATGGTGATATAATAACTCTCTAGATTATGTGGTGCCATCTTCATACGATATAGTTCTGGTAGAGAGACTATTCCCCAAGTTCAGTGAACAGCTTATGTGAAATCATTGTAAACATTTTCACGTATGTATCTACAACATAATAAAGCCAAGGAAAATCTTGCAGTAACTTTAATGTGGCAGAGACTTCTTGCAGCTCAATGCATGAAGAAGATGCTAAATAAGCATAAAATGCTTTGTAATTCTCTCCATTGGTATACTCCATGTTATGCACTGTACTAATTGCCTACATTTATCAGGACTTTTTCTCTTGTCCATTTCTTCTGCACCAACACAAAATCAGAACACAGCTGAAATCCACAGTTTGAAGCAGTATCTGTAAAGTATTTTCAATTCATTGACTCTTATAACTTGACAGATACAAAGATTAAGAACTGCACGATACCAATGAATTTGCAATGATTTTTAAAAATTAATGCTTTTACTATTTTTCTTTCAATTCTTTTCCAAAACCAGGTGGTTATCTTACAGCCAAATAACAATTGTGCTTTAGCTGTCTCAATTTAACATCCGAACAGAGACAAGGTATAGGTAATTTTTTTGCTACCACTGTGTAACTAGGTGAGGTTGACATTAAAGCCTGACCTCAACTACCTACATCGTGGTCAAAAATTTCATTTCTATTAGGATTTTAACAGAAAGCTAGCTAATGTATTCAGTTATCTCATTGTGGAAAAAAAAAAAGCTTTTTGACAGTGAAGACATACCCTAAGTGTACATGGTAAGACAGATGGGGCTAGTTGTGTGAGGGAACAGGATTTGGTTCCGTATGGCTCTCAATCAAAGAAATCATAAACAGAATGGAGAAAAATAGCAGGAGGTAGCTGAAAAATATGAGAGGGACATTTGGAATAGAAAGAATGAGTATCAGTAAAAAAGCAGGTTTATACGCTGATATTAATTTTGGAAAATTTTCTGCCAGCAGATGCATCTTGCTAAAGATTTGTTTTCTTTATTGCAATAACAGATGTATATAATTGTACCCTGAGAAAATGGCATTGGCTAACGTGAATCCCATATGCTTTTTGTTTCAATGTAAAAAAAAAAAAAAAAAAAAAAAAAAAAGAGGTAGTTATACTCCAACTATTCTGCCAACATTAGCTCATTTACAACGCTGAGCTGTTTCTTTTTAATCTAAAAGTTATAAGCTGAATGTAACCTGATTTAAATTTCAAATTCACAGGTCACTATAAACTTGTATAGTGGTGAACAGATGTTCATGTGAGCTTTACTTAGCTGTAGAGCACCTTAAAAGAAAAACATGTCAATGGAATGTCAAAATTAAATCTCCATAGGAAATGCCAGGAGGCTAAGTCTTTCAAAAATATTGAACTTCGTTATTAATTTTGCTGTAAACCCTTGTTCTTTGACCCCTGGATTTGCATGAACCACAGACTACTAATGATTGCTTTAGAAATTTATATTCACTCAGAAGGATAGTTTCAAGACTCAGAGGTAAAGTAGAATTGTAATATGTATGTGGCTTTACTTACACTATGTTTCCACATCTGTGTTTGGACAGTGTCTTGCTCAAACTTGTGCCTGTTAAGATGTCACTGCTACCATATTTGTACTTGATTAAAAGTCTCATTGTTTATGACAGTTAGCAACGGTCATATGAATTCAAAAAAAGAAAGAAGAAAATTGTCAGCATCGCAATTTTCAGGGACATGTGCAGCTGTTCTTTAGCTTGGCAAATAAGGAGGAAAAAGTAGGAAATGGTAAGATAATTTATCCAAAAAGTTAGCTGTAACTTGGTAATTTGAAAACAAAGTCTAGCTACAAATATTTGTGTCCAGATTCTTCCTTCATGATTGCCATACTCCTAAATAACTGCATAAATGACTTGGGGTTTGCAGTGGTGAGCAGCAGCTCAGAGTTTGGTTCATTCACTTTGCTACAGGCATCAGAAGTCTCAAAGCTATGAATAATTTTACAGTTTGAGCTGAAGTATTAAAATTTGTTGTCATTTTTCACCAAAACATATAGACTCAGAATGATGGCTCATGTCAAGTTATTATATAAATTCTAGTGGGTCATAAAGCCAGTCTGATCAATATTTTTATATTCTGAGAATGGCTTGGAGCCTCAGCATTCTTAATTTAAGGAAAAACTCTTTCTTTGGCAGCCTTGAGCACAGATTCATGACTCCCTCCCTCACACCACAGTCTGCTTTAGAAGGATAACAGGCTGATGCTCAGGTCAGCAACATTATCAGAACTCTCCTGCCTTTGTCCTTTCATATAGGACAGAAAAACAGTGCAAGTGATGTAGACAGCTTTGTGAATTAATAATAGAAGGAATAGAGAGGGCTTTTCTCAGGCCTAGTGATGTGCATGCACACATAGCACTCTCACTCTATCTGGAAAGCTTCCGAGAACAAGCTTGGATTTTGTTTGGAACAAGAATATTCCAGCATATGAAACATCTTCACAATAAGAAGATGTTAATGGATAACATTCAAGTATTTCCAAGTGAACATTCCTCTTAAATTCTGCTCAGTCCAAATCAACATGTGCATTTGGGTGGCCACAGCCAGACGAAGGTCACTGGTCAAAGGCTGGCTTATGTTCCCATTTCAGTAAAAGAAGTGTTCAAGCACTGTTTTAACAGAACCTAGGATGCCAACTCACAGTGTCTTCTCTGGCTCAAAACTTGTCTTTTTATATTCTGGGTAAAAAGTTATTTCTTATCTTGGCATATTTTTATGTGGTTTTATACAGCTGTAAACCTTCTTATTTTCACATCCAGACAATTGTTTCATTTTGTTGTTGGAATAAAAATAGTGCTTTCCTATTCCTATTATGAGAAACTACATCATCACCACTTTATCCTTTTGTCCTATTGCTGTTTGCTTCCTCACATACTGCTTTCGTCCTATTGAATTTGCATGGGAATCAAATTCCAAATGTAATTTAATTCTAAGTGTATTAGCCAAAAATATATTGCTCTTTAGACACTGTGAAGAACTGCAAAAAACAGCATGCAAGGATGCTAATGATGAGGCATGACTCCAGCTACTCTGCTGGCATCTCACTGTGATCTAGATCATGCCTTAGATCTCATTTGCCACCTGGTCAGACCAAAGATTTGTGCCCCTGGGAGGAGAGGACTGTGTGGAGGCTATAACAACCAGTGATGGAAAGGAGGTACGGTTGCTTCTGTCAGTGACATTGGCTATTGCTCTTACATCATACCACCCTGACACTTTCCATAATATGATAACTTTTAATTAGAATCATATTACAGAATGACTCCACAGACAAATAAGTTAGCAAAGGCCTGTAGGCAGGATCCAAGGAGGCTTAGCAATGGCTGTAGCATCACTGCCTATTGAAGATTTATCCTAAAGTTCAGGCCTTGATCCCATTGCGAAGTTGATTTTTCACCATAAATACTCAAGGAGGATAGCAAAGCTATAGGATTCAAGTATGTATATATAGGAGCTGTCTGGATTCCTACTGTCATTAAGCATCACTTCATTGTATGTATTCAGCTCTTTCAATTCCTTTCTTTTTCTTTCTGACCACCTGATCCACTTTGTCCTCTATCCTCAAGTCTGTCATGTCTATCACTCTCTTTCTTTAAATTAGCAATGCTCCAAAACAGGTATGGTACGAATAAGAGTAGACCTCAATATTTACAAGTGTTAGGTATTTGAACATACACTTTTTCTGTTAAGGTGAGATGATATACAGCCATTTGTAACTTTTCATTTAAACTGAAGTCCTGAATCTTTTTTTAATCAATTGATGACAGAAGCACATCCTCAAGTCAGACCAGCAAAACAGGTCTGGCTTTAAAAAGAGATGGCCTTGAATTCTGTCATCCCATTGCCTCTTAATTTCTGCTTCTAGCAAATATTTTAGAGAAGATCATATTTTCAGTTAGCTGCTAAGAGTGGTTTTTGGCTTTGGTTTGAGGGTGAGAAATTATCCTTCATTTATAAGAAATGTCTTTCGTTATTCAAATAGACATTGGTTTTGATGTTACTGAATAATGGGACACTGAAAATCCAGTTTGCCTATGTATGATATGTTATGATTGGCATTTTTCATCAGGGTTGTAAATTTCTCTGACAAGAAAGGCTTCTGTATGCCTGTGTATGTAACTAATTTACATACACATGCATGTATGTCATGTCTGTCATGCATGTAACATACATGTAGCATGCATGTAACATACATGTAGCATACATGTAACATGCATGTCATGGTTTAAGCCCACCCAGCCTTTTGCTCACACCCACCTTACCCCCTCATCCTCCAGGCAAGATGTGGAGGAGAACTGAAAAAATATAAACCCCACAGATGTAGATAAGAATGGTTTAATAATTAAGTGTAACATAAAAATAATTATAATAATGATAAATTACAAGGAGAGAGAATATAAAACTAAAAAGAGAAAGAAAAAAATAACGTAAACAGCAGTGCTGCACAATACAATTGCTCACCACCTGCCGACCGATACCCAGCCCAACCACAGCAATGATCTGGGCCTTCCAGGTAACTGCCCACAGTTTATATTCTAGGCATGACGTGCCGTGGTATGGAATACTCCTCTGGCTAGTTTGGGTCAGATGTCCTGTCTCTTCTTCCTCCCAGCTTCTTGTGCCCCTCCTCACTGGCAGAACATGGGACTGAAAAGTACTTGATCAGAGTAAGCATTACCTAGCAACAACTACCATTGTGTTATCAACATTGTTCTCAGACTGAAGCCAAAACACAGCACTGCACCAGCTACCAGGAAAGAGAAAAATGACTGTCACAGCTGAAACCAGGACACTGTATACTAACTAGTGAGCAGTAGCATTGGCTTCTTGAATATGACTACTCTGGCCCATCTCCCCAAGACTGATTGTATCAGAGCCCCTGAACATTACAACATCTCTCTTTTCACCAGACTTCTTGAAGCAGAAGAATTTTAGCATGTAGCCTTTGTTGCCCTGTTTACTGTTTACCTGTTATCCTAAAATCTTCGGGCTCCCTTTTCTTATTAAGATGAAACTGCCCAGGGGTATCTTCTAGCTGTAAGATAAGGTTTTTTAACATTATCCGCCAGACCAGAGTGCCTGTTTTTCAGGGTGCCTGTTCAGGAGGATGAAACTGTGCTGAAGTTGTCACCTACAAAACATACAATTCATAGCCTGAGGAAAGAAGATGTGCAAGGGTGGATATCAGCCACTTCTTCAGTTTCCCTTTCTATGCTGCTGCATGGCTTGTGGTGTAACCAAAGAGCCCTAACAGACCAGTTTCAGTTGCAGTAGTCTGCCAAGCATGTCCTTTTTCATAGCTCTGCTGAAGGTGGCTCAGGCAGATCAAGTTAAACCACCAAGGAAAACCTCAGCTGTCTCCTAGACTGCTACAGCTTCCCTTCAGTAAGCCCTGTTCTTTTTACATTTGTGTCCCCGAGGACACATTGCCCACACTTGGATTAGCAGAAAAGTCCTCCCCACCAAAATTTTAAGCCCACTTCAGCTTCAACACAGAAGTCCTTGCTTGAACTCAGACATCCGTGTGTTGCTTTCATGCTTCTTATGCCCACTTCTCAACTGAGGGAACACTATTTCATAACGCTGAAAGGACAACATGTCCTCTTATACCTGGCACTGCACCACTCAGCCTCCAGCACCAAAGCATGGGCAAGGCAAAGCTGCTCTGATGCCACTCCAAAGGGATCTGCAGATAGTTTTGTAGTTCTTTTAGACACTGTAAAACATGTACTTTTACTTTACTGGAGGACTCTCTTGATTGGAAGTAGACTTGCAGACTGTATTTTACATGGTCCTCATGTTTTTTCTCTGCAAAGAGACTGAGCAAAGCATATATCTCCCTTTTATCCCAACACATTTCTTATAGAACTGCAGAGCAGACAATAAAGCCTAACGTGTTAGTTGGAGGCTGAAACCAAATTCTCTGCTCATAAAAGGCCTTAATCAACATGTCAGACGTGTCAGGAGTTGAGTCTGTGTAGACGTCTTTCTACAATCCTTCCCCGTGTAAGAATCAGGCCTTTCTAATGCAAATAGTCCCCAAAACTTATTCGGTTTCCTGAATGAGTAATGCCATTCAACACTGGCCCTGCTTCCTCTCATAGAAATCATGGCTCCTGTGCCCAGATAAACTTACCATTTTAATGAGCAAAAGACACACTTTTCAAAATATCCTATGCCACTTCTGCAAATATTTCAGGTATAAGGAAGGATGTAATTATATACACTCACTGACAGCTATTAATCTCAGACTCTGCATTCTCAAAAAGGAAAAAGAAGGAAAAGGAAAAAAAAAATCCAAACTCTATCAAAGTGCAAAACTGTTTATACATAAGCATAGAATTTTGCAAATTAGTTACAGCTAGAAAAATAATCTAACTTCACTGAGGCACATGGGAGTGATTATAGATCAGACATAAATTGTGAAAAAGAATCTGCAAAGGTATGAAAAGGTAAATTCTGACCATTTGCTGTGCAGTAAAATGGACTGTTAGCCAGAGAATGGAATCATAAAATACTGGCTGTATTTTTCTAGACATTTCCAAGAAAGGAAATATAAAACTTTTTTTTTTTTTTAACCAGATTTTTTAATTTTTTATTCTCTTTCAGTTAGCTGACAAAAGAGCTTTAGAAAAAAAACTGAATTGTGCTTTTCTTCCCCATGCAAGCTATCTCAGTGATTTAGACACGATGACTGGTATTACTTAGGTAAAATGTAAAATAATTAGCAAAACCTACTTGGGTCAGGTCCATAGAAATCATTAGGCTCAGGGAAAAAAGGGTTATTTCTTAATCAAAGTGTAGCATTCACTCCTAGTCATACTAAGATGAAGAGTGCTTGCAACCAATTTAAACAGTACCTGTATTTTATTCAAAACTTACTGTCTTTTCAACTAAACCTTGGAACTGAATTTAAACAAGCAACTAAATGATTATTTAGTGCATTTAACATAACAGCTTATTTAAACTACTAACTCAAAACTGAAAAATAACTGCGTGGTTTACTAAAGCACTTGCACCTGAAGAAGCTATCTTCCAATTCATGTAAGTCAACTCATCATTCTGCTGCAGAAGTGTAATTGTCACATCTTTGCACTATAGCCTGTATACAAGGCACACTGAAGCAACGGATGTTATGGTTGTGTGTTTAAGGGGTTCTGGGTTAATTTCAGTCATTCATAACTGAAATACACTCTCTTATGGTGTCCTATGTCTTCCATATTTTGCATCTCAAAGCTCTCTGTGAGTATTTTCAGGCTGCTTATGAATTAATTGCATGCAGACACATGCACCAACTCACCTATTCACGAAGTGTCATCTTAGAGTGAGGATCATTTATTTTACTGCAATCTGTGTTAATCTGCAGTGGTATCAGCTGAGAGATGGAATACAAGCAAGGGTGTTTCACTTTTTGTTTATTATTTTTTTCTAACAATAACAAAGAATCTCAAACATCTACTTAAAAATCATGAAAAAATAGAAGATACAGTAGTTCACCCAAGGAATACAGCTCAGATGTCTGACAGCATTTTTAGATAAAATGCAATAAGGGTACAAAACTCTAGTCTGTAATAATGAAATTTTTGCTATAATGAATTTATACTGTATGTTAGCTAAGCTTTTAACTTTTCTGTTGTTCCCACATCCACAAAATACACATCCACAAAATTTCTCAGGGATCAATTATTTCTCTAGGCTTGTTACTGTTGCTTTTCAGGCTAATACATTTTAATGATTTTTTCAGACATCTTAAGACTTTCTAAAATGGATTGCAGAGAAAATTTCAAACTGCGTAGTTCACAGATCTAAACTGGGAGGGAGAACTAGGTTTCAGGTTTTTGTTTCTGTTTTTTTTTGAGATCCAGAATCTCACCTATCAAAGGGTCATTACATTCTAGTGTTAAAACAGATATTTGTAATAATTTAGTTTATCTCATTTAAATCATTACTGAGGTTTATAGTGAAAAGCTATGGTCCTATAGAAAATCAAGCCTTACTTTTTCACACAAATTTTAACTTTATTACACCATATAAAAATCATCTTAGTGCTGTAGCTCACTTTACAACCCAACAACAGCTTTCTAAAGATGATTGCAACACTCGAGCCATCTGAGGCCATAGAATCTTTTAGGACCCAATTTGAAATCCACTGCACTGAATGGAAAAACTTCTTTTACTTGAGTTAGTCAAAGAATGGAACTGCAAGAGATGTGGTATGGGATCTAGACTGATGAGTGTACCCAGGCCTTTTTAATGTGTAAGTCACTGTGAAAAGCACCTTTGATTCAATACCTTGTGAATGTAAGAGAGAGAGGAGTATATAGAGTGAAGAATAGTGAGAGCAACAGGACGCTTGGAAGTCAGTCGTGCCTCTGATTTTTGTATCACTTGGCACTGCAAACCGACAGATCCTGACAGTCACCTCCTGCCTGTTCCTTGCCATTCTTGCATCAGGAATTGTTCAGCCCATATAACAGAAAGAGCAGGCAGAGAAGAATAGCACAGAGTGAAATACTTCCTGATTTGTCGTTTGCACTGTAATAATAACAAAATTAAGATGAGCAGGGGTAGACCAGGTTTTCAGCAGCTTTTGATGAGAAAAGCTACCAAGATGACAGGAAAACTGCTGACTAGAAAAAGTATTGTATTCAAAGTTTAGGAAAAATAATATAAACTGTAGGAGACAGTAGATGAAATGCATGCTTTGGCAGCGTTATGCATAAGGGGTGTTTGCTCTTGTTTTTACAAAAAAAAATGCTCAGGATCACGTCTTGTTCACGTTCATTCTAGGAAAATTTCAGTGATTTTTCAAGGAATAAAACCAGTTATTTTCCAGGGAAACGTTCTGTGGTTCTGTAACAACTGACGATGTAAACATGGTTTCATTTCAGTTAGGTTTTAGAATCATCCTGTAAATTTTGAAGAACAGATACATGACTTTTTAAAGAATCTTCTTTTTCTCTGTTTCTATAAAATGATCTACACCCAGCGAGAAAACTTTATATACAGGATCTAACAGAGACAAGATCTAACTTTGTGTTTTGATTCAAATCAGTATTTTAAAAGCCATCTATATGACTTCTAAAGAGAAGAAAAACATGTATACTTTTAAAACATTAAAATAGACCCTCAAGATGAAAATTTGCCAACTCAGTACTTTTAAGGTTCCCTCAACTCCCATAGAAATCAAAGGGGTATGTGCTTAAACACTTTCCAGAAAAGAGACATTTCTTGAATTAGTCATAATGAAAATGAATTAATTTTGGTCTTCTTCCCCCTAGCGTCACAGTTTTCATGTTTGCCTACCAGCTCTAGTCTGGGTGAGATTTTGTGCCTGGAGTTTTTGAGCTATAAGGTTTTATAGTCAGTAAAGCCTATTTCTGGTTGGCACAGCCTCCTGCTTTGCCAGGTTGGTCCTAAAGAAGGAATAAAAGAACTGTGCCACAACACTAAATGTAACGTTTTCAGGAGACCACATGCTTATGTATACATATAAATCACCCTGAAAGAGAACAGTTGATGTTTCAAAGTAAATTTTTTAACCTCTGTGTACCAGCTGTAAGGCAGTAAATCTAATTCATTAACAAAAATACAGCATCCCTAAAGAGTATGATATAGGAACAGTACTGCCACCTTGCTGGAGGAACAAAACAATGTGATTTGGGTTTTTTTGCGTTGTTTGAATAGCCTAGAATGTTCAGAATTAAGTATGGTAATGAACTGGCAATTAGAAGTGATTTTTTTTGTCACTGTGGACTTTTTTCCTAGTCTTGCAGTTATTGTCACTGTATTTCTAATTACCCTTGCAGTCATCCAAGCTACTTAAGAGCAGTTACCGAAGTAATGCCAAAGCACCCCAGATCATCTTATTTTCTTTATCAATTGATTAAAAGGTCAGAAACATTCAACAAAATTAACCATGATGTGACAAGCATGGTGCATTGAAGAGGTAATTAGAGCTATCATCTGCCACTTGACAAATTTTGGGAATATAAATGCGTGTAAATAGGCAGAATTGAAAAAAAAAAAAATTCATTATTGTTTTAAACTGCTCATGTATAATTAAAACTGTAGTTAAGAAAAAAAAAATCAAGAAGTTAAAGATGTTGAACAAAACGCAAAGCAACTACATTTGTTGCTTGACCTGTCTATTAATTTCTGTTATCATCAATGTTTTATGTGCCTCCTCCCCATCAGAGGAGAGAATGAAGTCTTTGAGGTTTAGGGAGTAGCTGCTAGCAGTTTTATTTGATCCTAGATTTCTCATTCCTTTTCTTCCAGCCCTGTGTAGCATGTAAATGCCATTTCACATAGCTGCTTGCAGAGCCATAACCCAGGAGCACCTCAGCTGGAGCAGGCAGTGGAGGCTGGGACTGAAGGCGAAAGGCAGGGCTGTGCTGGATCCTTCCCACTGGAGATATGGAGATGTAGGCGTGTCAGGAGCTGGACGACTGCACATCTCTGCATGGTTTCTTAGGAACTATGATGAACAGATAAAAGTTAAAGAGTCCCTAAAGTCAGAAAAGAAAAAACTGTGAGGTTGGCTAAAATTCTCAAGGCCACATGACCATTGTCACCTAGACATCGTATGCTTTTGAAATTTTTTTCTGTGTTTAGATGAAGATTACCTCCCCTAGTATTGCTTCAATACTTTAGGAACAGGTAATCAAATCCTAAGTGTTTGTATTCTCAAAGAAATGGATCTTCCTACTCGTCATTAGAAGAGGAAGTGTTGCCTAAAATGGAGTTGATGGAGACATCAGAAAGACCATAAAGCATCCCATCAGCTAATCTGCATGAGTGGAATTAAATACTCAGTACAGATGTTTGTGGGTGAACATGTAACAGGAGCACATAGTAGCAAAAAGAACAGAAACAGTACACAAACAAAAGGTCTGAGTCAAGCTTCTTTTGTTTCTAAATGGTTAAAGATTTATCACTCTGTCAGCTCCTTGCCTTTGCACTCTTCTACCCCAATTTTTTCTCTCTTCCCACTCACTTCCTCTGTTCCTCCCTCCACTTTTCTTTGCTATGTTTTTTCATCTGGAAAGCCACATAGTGCTCTGCTCAACATCTGCCTGTGAATCCCTGGGGTAGGAACCCAAGCTGTCTCCAGGTCTGCGGTCTGAAGGGTTCTGGTTTAAACAAGCTGAACAGATAGCTTTGGAGATCGAATGCTCTAAGGGACACTTCCAGTACTGGTGATGATGAATATTAACATTTAATATTATGTGTATGTCATAGAAATATGACTATAAAACTTGTAATAGTATGTTTGCTGTTTCAACTGCAATGCTTTAGATAATAAGATTAAGAGATTCAGTACTTGTAAACTCAAAGTGATTGCCAATGAGCTGGACTTAGCAGTGCTATGCCTGTAACTTATCTACGTGTGCATGGATTGACATGGTGCGGGTTCTTTCAATCACTTTTCCTGCAACCTGTGCTTCTTCATTCTAACTCCTTAAAGGTTGCTCCTAATCACTAGAAGTTGTTCAAAAACCTATAATACATGCCTAGCTTCACAGCTAGTTATGCTTAGCTTCATGACTTCCCAAGGCAGTCCTGTTTTATGAATTGTAGGCCTGCAGTGTTTATATTTGGACTTTTCAGACCCTTTTAAGGTAGAGACCATCTTTTAATACAAGTTGTCTTACTAATCCTTTGCCTCCTCTGTATGACCACATAGATCAGACCTTCCATTTAGAAATGGCAAAACATTTTTAGTAGCTGTTTTTAAAATGCAGAAATTACTTTTTATGTATGTATATATGTGTATTTATATATATTACTTATAAAAAAAAAAAAAAAAAAAAAAACCTTCTGGATTTCATTAAAATGTGAAAAAGCCAAACATATGTAATCCTCTAGATCTCAGCAAGCCCTGGACACTGCTCTGTAAGCCATGTGGAGCATCTCTGACTTAATTTTATCAACTATGATACCTGGCTTCCTAGGAGAAATTTCTTCCAAGAAAGAAAAGATTAAGCGATTTGGTCTCAGTTCTTATCTACAACTACAAAGCTTTATGTTGCACACTTTCACCAAAGCCCGCACTTCTAGCCAGGAGTTATCCATGAGTGGGAGGTATTCACCAGGGAACTATAAATTACCCAAGTAGTACCTTACGCCTCCGGTGTCCTGAGGCGTTTGTGGAAAAAATCTGTTCCTAGCAATCCTGGCGTGTTGTATTGGCTCAGAAAGGCTTATTGCTGATGTTGTACGTAATAACAGCCATTATACTTCCCTAATTCATGCTAGTTTCCTAGCAGCCTCTGGATCAAGAGGTCACAGTACTAAATGGACTATGAGACATTCTTTTTCCTTTGAGTGTTCCTTCACATTTGGTGAACAGACTACCCTGAATATGTGCTTTGCTTCATCCCAGTTAAGCATACCTCCAGAGAAGCCAAAAACATTACATCACTGAGACATAAACCAGAATATTTGCATTATGCATGTGAACTTGTTTTATTTGCTGCATAAGTGGTTAAGGTCATACCACAAACATGCCTGAAGATGACTTTTTTATTTACTTTTCTTTATAACAGTTCTAGTATTTTAATGATTATAGTAACAGCTATGAAAAAAATTTTAAAGAGTTAATTAGTGTCTCTCTACATGGAGAACTTATGAAGCCTATGATCTGTTGAGGCTTTTTTTTTTTTTTTTTAATATACTAAATATTTTGCAGCTTAAACATGCATAATGTGAGAACATATGAGGGTCACTCTCTAAGAATGCAAATACACATTGTTAGATGTTACATGGGTTTAGGGAGCTGAAGTGGGATTATCATTAAATTTCACGTATAGTGTTACCCAAGTTTTTTATCTATGATATTCAATATATTTCCTCTCATAGGTTTTTCATGCTTCTCTTCCCACCAAGCCATGGGGTTTGCCCCTGATTTTCCTTTGTGGAACTGAAAACATGAATCTGGGAAAAAAATCTGCTTGTTGAACAAGGTGATAATGAATCTCAACATTGCAGTATCCCATTGAGTGTAATGATTATCACGACCACCCAATCACTGTAGAATGTCACACAATGGCTATTACAATTTTCTCAACTCTCAGTCTAATTATACGGTCTTTGATTTTTCAAATGTAACAGAATTGTAGCGTCAGTCGTCCTGTTATAATAGCCCTTTATTTGCTTCAGGATTTAAATTCTTTACTTCTTGATCAAAGCACTGTTTCAGAGAATAGTAGGTTACGTAAGAGGTAGTCCTTATTCCTGAAAAGATTCTTTATTTGCAAAAATACAAATTTCTTATGAAGTCTATAATGTCAGAGACCTTGTATGAACTTTGCACCTGACCAAATAGTTAAAATATTAACTTTAGCTTATAGCTCTTCCACTTATGATAGGGAGCTCAAGCTTATTATTTCTAAATGACTTGTGGCATGTATGTGCTTCAGTTCCTTGATCTGTAGTGGAAAAGCCAAAAATAAGAATTTCTGTATGCCTCATAAGAGTGCTGAAAGGCCTACACTTATAGAAGCTCCACCCAGCAATCCAAAAATCCACCCGACCTTGTGTCTTGTCCAGTGTGGGTTTAAAGTTGTAGGAAAAAATCTTGTTCTGTAACTACAATACATTGAAATTAGTTTTAAGTTCATTAGAAACTAATCCACAATTTCCCCAAAATTGGACACATCCTTGATTAAAACTTGAGGAATCTTTCAGGGTTCAGAAGGTTGAAGACTAGGTAAACGTCAAAAAAAAAAAGATAAAACCTCAGAATTAAGTTTTGTGTTTATCATGGAAGTACGAAAATGAAAAAAAAAACCAAACCAACCAACCAAACATTCATAAGCAAAGTGGAAAGCTGTCCTTTAAATGCTGGGTCACCTTGTGTGCTACTTCAGCATATATCATATGGCTTTGAGTCTCAGGAAGTAAAAAACAAAAGTAACTGCCTAATCTCGGAAATCATCCTTTTAATATGACTATTTTGATTGGGCTCATCCCAACTATGAGTTCACATATGCATTTCACTAACGTTGCCTAATATATAATGGTAAGTTATATATTGCAGTAAAACATTAACTGGAGAGAAATCCTTGCTTAATTCAAATCCTTATTGACCCACGCAGGGCTATGTTTCAACCTCAGTTCTTTCACGTCTCTTTTCTTTCTTGGATGTCAAAATGCATTGGAAAAGAAAGCATGAGACACGTTCTCAACACTTCTGGGTGAAATGACTTGTTACACATTACGTATAGAGTCATCCACTAACTTACATACAAGTCTATGTACTTACTTTAATCTCATAAAGGGATTAATTTTTCCAGGTTAGTAAGCAGAAAGTAAAGAGTTAAACTCCTGTTATCCTTAGCCAGAACATCTGCAGCTGCTACCCGAAATCCCACATTTGTTTTTAATAAATATTGAGAAAACCTTTCAGAATATGGGCTCATCTGATTGATTCCAGGTGCCTGATTGCCTGGAGGGCAGGTAAAATAAGGAGAGTGGCAAGCAGAAAGGAAACAGCATGAGTTTCTTCTATATAGACCTTAAGTTGTCAAAGATTTGTTTCCTGTGGTTAAGCTTTATGCTGCTAAAAGCTCAATGATTTTGGGGTGAATTTGTCAAAGAAAAATCTCTTTTTCTGCTAGAGAGTTTTTTCTAGATCCCATATGCAGTATCTGCTGCAAAGTAGCACCTAGACAACACCTAGACAACATCTAGAAGAGCCCGGGCTTGACCACAAAACCTTGGGCATCAGAGAAGTTATTGCAGGAAATCGATCTTGGAGAAAACAGAGGCTGGTCAGAATTTCCTTCATAAACAGGAACTTCAGAATTGTTGTTCTTTTTTGGTATTCCCTTAATGTGTATTGCAGACTGAAGTAACAGATGATTTTAAGAAACAGATAGACTTTTGGTTGGTTCTTGGTAGTGTTCCAGCAACACGCATTCCTAGTTTGTGCCTTAATAGAGATAAGGCACAAAAAACACAACAAGGGAGCCCGTTTCGTAAGAATATGTTGATCTTTATAGACTTTAGCCTTAGTAGTGTGCTACAAGAAGCTGAAACTTGAATTTCACCTGACTAAAGTTAAGCAAAAATTTGAGGCCATGGCTGAAAGAAAGAGTTGCCATTGGGATGACATCAACAGAAAGAGTTAAGTGGAAGTTTTATATAGTCTTAATTGATAATTTACTGAATACTTTTTACTCAGTTTGAACATTCGTTAAAGGACTAGGCACTGTAGGTTTATGAGAGGCTTATTTATTTTAATGAAGAAAAATAGGAGAATTAAAAAATTATGAATTATTGCTCTCCCTTACTTAGATACTGGATACTTCACACTTTGCTGCATACCTTGGAGGTCTTTCAACCTTGAGAAAATTTAGGTTACTTCAGAGAAGTCATGAGGTACCATCCAGTTCCTAACCATTCTACAAACAGTTCTTTCTGAGTTTTCAGAGGTTTGTGTACATTCCCACACTCTCAGGTTTCCTGAGAATTACCCTAAGTAATTGAAATTGTGGAGAATTCCACTTTTACTAAAAGAAGTTTCAGGTAGCCAATTCAATACAGGAATATGATGCATAACTGAAGACACTACATATGTAAACATGTGGAATTCATTTTTATGTTGCTAAAATTATGTTCTTTGTGCTAGATGGATAAGCTCTGATGTCTATCAATCCTTGGAGAAAATAGGCCTTGTTAGAGAAACAGCAGTGTATCATCAGTGTAGCCAGAGGCATCTTCAAGAATTTACATGTTTCCAATGCCAAAGATTTATTTGGCTGAACGTAGACTCAAGCATCAATTTCAAATACAAAACCAAGATTTTTCCAGCTGTTGCCACACCTGTTATCAGGATCTGCTGCCATGCCAGTGAATGCATTTGGGCAATTATTACAAGAAACAAACTTTGGTTTTTGTGCCTACAGGAAAGAGGGATCTATTGGAGGCTATGAGACATAAATCTTTTGAGGGAGAACATCAAAAGTGAGTTTAAATCTTAGTGGCAAATAGGATACTAGGATATCAAAATCAAACTGGGGAGAAATATACTGCAGTACTAAAATAATGGAAAGAGAATGTCTCTGGAAACTTAAACACAGTATAAATTGTGTAAAGTTGCTTTGAGAAATAAAGTGAAAGACCTTCAATTGAGAACATAAAGGACTCGTGTAAACTGCGAGGTATTGCTGATTAAAATTTACACCTGTTTAATCTAGCTGGTCAAGAATTTTCGAAGGTTTTTGCATAATATTTTAATGCTTCTTGACATATACACCATTCTCATAAATTCTGTCTTGGAGTAGAAAGTGAATCAAGAAGTAAGGAAAATATAAATAACTTGGTAAGTGCCTATAGAAGTATGAAGTTCATCTTATAAAAGTGTAAAATTTTGTTAGAGAAATACTAGTTTTAAAAAATATATATCTTAAAAAGACTTTTAAAATTAAAATTAAGAAAAGTATTTTTTAAAAATCTTGACTATATTAAAAGAATTTGTAAAATAGTCAAGATTTTTAAAAATACTTTTTATGTTACAGATTTGTAAAAAAGCTTGTTGAGAGGAGCAGAGGCACACAGGTATTGCAAACCTTCTACAGCTCTGTTAAAGGCTGTATAACTTTCGTGCTTGTGGTTGTTACACAGTCTTTCAAACTGCTCAATCAGTAAAGAAAGCCAATACAAACAGCCCTCTTAGACGATTTTCTTCTCAGGTCAGTTCTTTCGTCATGAATTTGCCTTTTAACATCTTACTGTATGTTCTAATGAAACAAATGTAGTGTTACAGCCATAATAAAAAGTCATCAAGTGTTCCCAGCTGAACAAATTAGCTTGCACCTGCCAAATGCTGCACAATTGTTATTTTGATACATTGTGCAATAAAGCAAAATTCATCAACAGAATAATCTGAGAGGAAATAAAAAGTCTTCTGTTGTGGGGAGACCTAAAAGACCAGTTATAGTGGTGGTGAAATTTCTGTGCCATGATTTAATTTAAAAAGAACATTGTTTTATCCTTTCATTTCTAGATTTCTAGTCAGATAGCCTTCTCAAGAGATAGAGGTAGTAGTTTAGATAATAAAACTCCTCTCCTATTATAGCTGTTCTTCCTGTGCAGATATTTCTGCACCTTAGTATTTCATGTGGGGACTGAAGCCCTCCCCCATGGTATACACTTGTCCATATACATCTAATAAAATGATAGTTCTAGTTCCAAAAAGATAGCTGCTATCTGTGAAGAGCAGGAAGCACAGGAGTGCAAAGAAACCTTATCAAAAAAAGTTTAAATTCAACAGACTTTTCGCTCTCCTTTTTCCTGGGCTGTCTCTTCTTCCCTGAGGTATTGCTTTCTATCCTGTTTCTGCTCACTTTCCTCTTAAAGTCCCAAATTCTAATCAGCATCTTTCCTTTTGAAAAGTAAAGGGGAATGCAATTTCCACTGGTGATTGCAAATCCATCTTTGCTGCAGAAATGATACAACATGCTTCTATCTTCCAGAAAACTTGCTGCTCTATTTTAGAATTCTCAATACCACATGCAAAAAGTGAGAGGTCCTAAGGTTTTCTTAAACATGTACCTCTATGTGCAATAAATCCATATGCTTAGGGGGACACTTCTTTGATGTGCATGCAGTGTGGACATAATCTACTTCATCTAACGTTCGGTAGGTGTTTGTCTTTGTGGGTTTAGAGTAGTCTTGGTGTATGATTACAACAGAAGCAGCAGCTTTACCAGTAAGAATTTTCCATTCATTTTCACAGAAATTAGAATCCTTACTTTTCAGAAGGTGAAGATTTTATGTTTAACTACCTGCTACTTGCTGGTGTTTCATATGGGAGTCTGCATGTCCAGAAATCCTAAAACAATGATCCAGAAAACTTCAATTGATGTGTCCTCCTGTTGGAGATGTACAACATCTAGGCCATTTCATAAAACTTCCTAATGCATAGTGAGCTCTTTGAAGCATAGACTATACTAGTGTAATTCTGCCTTTCCTCAGTGTAACTCTAATCTTAATTGGGGCTTTTAGGTACTGCAGTCATATAAGGTGCAAGACATAATAATGTGAGGTTTGCTTTCCTTTGTAATGAACAGGGAATCCTCACTGTACTAACAGATGGAGGATGCCTGCTTTACTATATATTAGCTTGCTCCCAGTTATAATTTGACTTAAAGTTATAAACAATTAAGGGGAATGAATATTAGACTGTTCAGATATCTATTGTCCTAGGCTGTTTTAAACTGGTACAGTGAAACTGCAAAGTACATGCTGTGTGGCTATATCACTTTTCAGTTATATTTCAAAATCATCAAAGGTAACATGTCTTGTATTTCTCCTCTGGACATGGAAACTAAAACAATAACAATGAGATGTGGTTCTTTTAACTTTCTGCATGGCTAGGCTCTCTTATTATGAGAGATTAGCGCTGATGAATAGTTTAAGCACAGTTGAAAATTAGTCTTTTCCCCCAAAAAGCTTGTTTGACTTAAGATATTTCTCAGTTGTTTAAAGGTAAACTGATTTTCTTCATCACTTGAGCAATCACAGATACTTACGAATAGTCTGTGTAAAAATGTGCATTTCGCTTTTCGCATTTGCCTTTGCCTTCTTCATCTTGGCAAAATGTGCCAGCCTGGTTTTCTCTAACAGCAGCCTCAGAAGTGCTCCTACTTATTATGCCAAATACTTCATGGTCATTCTTATCTTTATAAGACAGAAGCACAGCATAATAATTCTATTTTTAAGTAGAACAGATTTTTGCAGTTTTACAAGCAACACAATAGCACAAGCTCTGTGCTTGATTGTGTGAATTATGTGAACATCTCTAAAACAAATTCCAATTCTTACATAAAATATGCATGTGCCTCTGTCTTCTTTAGCCCTGTTTATTGCCTCTTTCTTGTCTTGCTGTTGACTGTTACTAGACCTTTCTCTATGACTTACACTCAGAACTTTAGTTGGCCAGAGAAGAAGCCCCATCATGATGAACCAGAAACTTAATATTTTGACTTTGTAGTACATTCATCTTTCACTCGCCAATCATGAAGTATCCCTAGCAGTCTGATATAAGTGTTCCTTTAAACAAACTTTTTTTTATGTGCAGAGCAGAATCATTCCCCTAGGAACCTAGTGCAAACAGTGCCATCGATAGGTACCTTCTGCCTTCTGCATTTTTAGTGCATGGTTTTGTTAAACTCAGATGTGAATATAGGGGAAAAAAAAAAAAAAAAGAAGAAAAAAGAAGCAGCCCCAGTCTTTCAGCCCTATCCAAGGTCAGCATTTCTTTTGAAACAGTTTCCTTTTGTGTATTATTGCTGGACACAGACACAGGAGTTGCATGGGAGTGCCATGGTTAATCTAGCTATATACTCTGCCAAGAAATGTAGGAGCTAGTGTGGAGGAGCAAAGCTTCTTTGTTCCCTAAGACTCAAGTGCTTCCCATAATAACAGTGGTAGATTCATGGTCCTAGGAGAAGCAAACTCACTATTTCTAACACAAACAGGAATCATAACCATCCTTGTGTCACTTATGGCACAACAAATAAGTCAGTTTCTCTGTGACTCTTACTTTCAGAGGAAATTGTCTTAATTTTATTATAAGCAGAATCCCTTTCTGTATTCACAACATGAACATCCAATAGAGAGAGATACATTTTGATTGCAAGCAGCTGTTGCCATCTGATCAGGAGATATATTGCAAATATTTTAACAAATGTTTCTCCTCCTCTTTTTCCCCTAAGACTCTGACAAAGTTGATGCGTGACTGGGAAATCTATCCATATGTGAAGAAATTCCCCGTGTCGACCCCCAGACAGCAGGCAGTACCATTTCAGAAGCGCGTACATCAAATAGCACCTGTTAGAGTTTAAACTTTGTTGTCTAAAACCTTGACTTGATGGAGTGGCAAGAGAAGTGTGTGTTTTAGACTATTCAGCTTGGAGGTGATGAAGAAGTTTGATCCCTGTTGGCTGAACCTGAAACCAAAAGCTCACCATAAGTACAAAGCTAGACCTTCATTAAATCTTTCCCTAGATGCTCCACTGAGAACAGCAGTGTTTACATCAGTGAGATGTGATACTACCCCAGAAACAGTCTCTTTAGAAGTACTATTATGAGTGCCAGAATATATTTTCTGCTGTAGGCTTAGGAGGGGGAAAGAGTCTTAATCTCTTCGGGGGAGAAGAAGGAGTTGTTTAAATAAAGTCCCTGACTAAGATCTATAGGGAAAAGAGAAATCTACAGTGACATATCTCCTAATGCCTGGTTTTAATTTGATTCATCATTTTCTTAAATAGGACCATGAAACCATCAAGCAAAAACCTGCTTTTTCCACTTCTTGCTGTTACGCTTCAACATGAATAAGGTGAGCAGGATGTGAACAGTGCTCTTATACCATGGAATAAATGCCATTTATGTACATTATATTTAAATCAGACCCAAATTCTGCATTAGCGTATGCCCAGGTTCTCATCCGAAGGTGGAAATCTAGTATACAATTGCTTAGTTATTATTACTTTAAATGTGAAGTAAATTGGAAAACTGACACACAGAAAGAGTGCAGTTTTTGATTTGTTGTGTACAACAGAATCCAGCAAGGTACTGAATATCTCCAAGCCAGATCTGCAGCCTACCAGCTCCCAGCAAGTCCAGCAAAGATGGCAGGTGCTGACCTCTGTCTAGAAAATACTCTGTGTTGTCCAGAATACTGACTGAATGGAAAACGCAAGCATCCAGTGGATTGTTGATGTCCCTAGACAGTTTGCTACTAGATTAATTTCAAGTTTTAATGAAGATAAGCAGTAATAATCTAATGGGGTTTTTAATTAGAAAATGTACATTCCTTCTGCGCATTCCACTTGAGTCCTGGGTGACTGATAAGCAAATCAGAACAATCACCCGTGAATACATAGATACTCATTCTGATTATTCCAGGAATTGTAGAGTGTTAGTATGATGCACTGTATCACAGCTTTTCTAGGTGTTTGTGGCCAAACACTGTAAATACGCACTGGAGATGTACTCATCCACATCTACATCTGGTTGCACCTGTCATTAATATGAGGAAATAGCCCATTAGAAAAAAAAAAAAAAAAAAAGGTGTATGTGTAATGCTTGTACATCTGCTAATATGACTGATCAAGCTTACAGGATGGATCCTGATTCCTTGATCTGCACGTGTAACTTCTGTTTAGCTCAGCAATCAGGAGCTGATTTCTATGGTAGATTCCTCCAAGCATGAGGTGTTACATCCACCTACTCTAAAAGTAAAAGCTACCCATGCTTGCACCAGCTTTTTCCCAAGCTTCCCTCCTTCACTTTCTCAGCTTGAGTGATTCATATTAGAACCATTCCCCTTATGATTTCTTCTTCATGCTTTCCGTTTCTTTTGCTGTTAAGCTATTCAGAGAACAAAAAAAGGTTAAAAGTGCCTGTGCCTATTAGATTTGACCATACAGAGCAACGTTGCTAATGAAGATCCCAGACAATTGAAGTGTAAGATTATTTCTGGAATTAAATATTAAAACCCGTAATCCCTTTTTCTTTGGTAGCTCTACACTAATCTAAAGTTCCAAAATGAGTATTTTCAAGTTTTTAAAATTTTACATCCTAGTAAACTCTAATATAGATTCATTATTACCTTGGATAAACTAGAAAGCTTGCTTTCATGAGATAAAAAGTTATTTAACACGTTTAAAAGAGTTTCATAGCAAATAAAAAAAAAAGAAATTTAATAATAAAATGCAAAAACAAAGGAGAGAAGAAGCAACACGAAAATCAAAACAAACTTTTAAGAAAAGAAAATGCTTCTAATGTCTTCTTTCTAAATGCAACATTTTTATTAAAGACTGAAAAATGCAGCTAAATAACATAACTGATCACTGTGCAGGCAACAGAGATCAATGTACGGAGCATAGACAGCTCTGGTGTCTGAATAACCTTCTCAAAAACAAAGTCCAAAGCAGTATGAATGAGACCACTCAAGAATGACGAAAAAAGTGTCCTATGGTGTTGCACGACTTGAAATATGCCTAACTGTAAATGAAACCATTAACCAGGAAGCTTTCATGAAAGGAAACATCTACAGTTACAGTCTATATATAGTCAGCTCTAACTTTTTCCAGGAAATAATTTTTACCTGCTATGTTATATAGGCAGCATAATAGCTGATTAATATTTAATGCAGAATGAACCCTTTAATGATTATAGACTTTATTTTGTGCACTTGGACTCTTGTGTTGCAGAGGATTCCCTTTGGTTTTCTCTGCATGACAGGGTTCTAGGAAAATAAGTGAGAATTTCTGCTGTTCCTGAAAGAGTAGTTTTAGCTGACTGCCCTGTCAAAACAGGGCTTGAAAATGTAAACCAATGCACAGTAGGCTATTTCTGTTTCTGCATTTTTCTTACAAGATGGCTGGAGAGCAACGGAAAAGGCCAATAAGTAACATGCATAAATATGTACATATGAATGCACACGAGCTCTTTACCCAGGAACCAGTTACATTGGCAGTTAACCTAAAGTAATCTTCCTGGTTATTTCTTTAAATCTGTAGGCTGAATCTTTGCTCTGTGAACAAGCATAGGTTACATTTTTGTGGGGGAGGATGGACATGTTTTGCAGGCTCAGACAGGCTCTGAGTACTAACTCAAGGTTCAACCTATATATACATTTTGCAAGACTATATTTTTCCAGCCATTTAGTGGGTAAAATTGTGGTTTATACTTATTCACCCTGGCACATTGCAGTGTTTCTGAAGAGCTGGGTTTGATATCATGTTCCTGTGGGGGTGGAATTGCTACGGAGGACGAGTGAAACCCTGGGAAAAGGACACTCATATCAGAATGCTTCTGTTCAGGCTGATGTTGACAGCTATATCTTGATCCTGGTAGAACATTGTGCCATTATGTTACTTTAACCGTAAGTAGCATAATTTTCCATTTTCTGAAATGGAAAAATTATAATCTTTAAAACAGTGCAAATCGAAGTTATTCATGATGACTTAATTTTTGTCTCTGCTACATTATGGATTTTCTAAGGTCTGAAAAGATTACCTTTATACTATATATTATGCATATATTTATATTGTATACATATTTAATGCAATAACCTGGAAGTAATTCCTATGCTGTCAACATCAACATAAGGCCATCAAACAAAGTCATGGTTTGAAAACAAACACTTCTGTCTTTTCATTCACGAATGGTATAAGGGTTCCCCTGGATCTGAGCTTCTCAGTAAAATATTTCTCTCTTCCACATCCTGTTGTCTTTCTCAGCTTCATGGCTTTCTTTACAGCTCTTCTCAAGGCCTGATATTCCTCTCCATTTTACATCCCTGCATCTCCAAGGCTACTCACTGAGCTCTTCAGATACTGGAACATTTCTTTTGGTACTGCTGGCAACCCCAAAACATGCCTGTGCGTGAAGGCTAAATTTCATGTTTAATGAGGTGCTGTGATTATACTGGAATTTCCAGTGTTTGCCATGATGTTAAAAAGTCACCTTGTCTGACATTGTAAATTAACTGTATTTGCAAAGTAAATATTTTCTCAAAGGTTTCAGTTCCCAGAGAGCAAATTTGAAGCTGAGTAGTGTTCAGATGTACTTGAATGTAATTTATATGATTGCTCACTGAATCATGTACACTATTCTGCATCATTCTTCAAACTGAGAGCCAAAATTTTAGATTCTGCTGTATGTCTTGACTAAGGCACATAATTGTAGCAACCCTGGTGACACCTGATAATTATGACATTTATCTCATTACCTAGTAATGGTGACTATAACATTGCATTGTGTTCACGTTACCAGTCAGTCCACCTTCAACAGTCCTCTGGATTCCAAAATTTGTCATCTGGTAAAAAGAGCATAATGATGAAAGCATTGGACTGAGTTATATGAGAACTATATCCAAATCCCAACTGCTGGCTAGAATTGGGGCAGAAGGGTGCAGTTGGCTACTGTTCAGGGAGCCCACACAGAGGGTGCAAGTGGTGGGTGGTGTCCCATGCAAAAAGGTGAGTTTTATCCAGATAATTTCTACAGCTGTCAAATGAGGAAAAGTAATAGCTTTGTTCCCAGTGGCATTTTGCAATAAAGACATTAGTTGCTTGTAAGGTACTTGGAAATCCTCTGACTAAAGATACTGCAGAAGTGCAAATTGTTTATCAAGTCTACAAACTGTATGTACCTGTGGGCTTGGCTTGCACAGAATAATGGTGTGTTACTAGTACCAACCAATTAACCTATTTTAAAGATGTGTAATAGGCAAAGCACACTGCCTTTATAGTATGCTAAAATAATTTAGTTTGGACTATGCTCTGTTTTCACATGGGTGGGTGCTGTGACACTGCAATCTTTTATCCCTCTAAGGTGTGTATTTTGTTAACATTTTTGTATAACCACTGCTTTCACTCTGATCTGGCCTGTCTACACATTACTAGTATAAATCCATTCCCCCACCAGACTGCAAAATGACCTTCAATAGTTACTTGATTTTGTTTGTGAAGAAACCCTTTTCAACATCTCTCTAGGAGCTCTTAATATTCCTTTGTGTTAATGTCAACAGATGCATTTCCAGCTTCCCAATTTGCTGTACATGGTACAGGTTACTTTGGTGCAATAGTAAATTAATCACCACTGGGAAAGAGACTTTCCGTTAACTCAGTTCCACCTGATTAAAAACAGGTTTTCATATTAAGTCTTTTAAAGAAAGCTTCCTCCATGTGTAGGTAAAAGGAAGTCCTCTAATCTGCATAAACTTAGTTGTAGGAGAAGGGATAGCAGCTGCTGCCTGCCAAATGAGTTTCTTTCGTTTTCACAGCGCAGACTTTCCCTTAGAAACATGCTTTCATCAATTAATATAAACTGTAACCTGCCATTTTTCACATAAGACACAGTAACATGTCCCTACTTGCGCCGAAACTGTAGAGATGCCTGTGTTGCAGATTAAGTTTTACTGAATCTTTCTATATTTTCTGTTTGTTTGTGAAACAGTTATCTATAGGAACATCTTGATTTAAGAAGTTAGCCTTTATGTTAGCATGGGTTGCTGTGTTACTTGAAATTAGATGCTGTGTTGCTTGCAGTCCCTGTTCCCTGTGATGTGCTAGCCTTAGTCTTTACTCTAGAGCATAACCAGAGCACCTAGGGTCTATTTTATGTAGGATGAGCTTTTTGACAACCTGGCAAGGTAGAAATCTAGCCAGCCAACCTGGCAACAAAACTTACTTTTAAAGTGACCTGAAGTAAACTGCCTTCACTATAATACTAAAAAACACACCCACAGATTAAGAAGACCCTTGCTCACATGAAGACCCTTCCCTCGCACGAGCATAGTAACAGAAGAGAATTACATTGCACAGATTATAATTGCATATAAATCATTAACCAATCATTGCATCTGGGAGTGTACTACCTTGTAATTTTTGTGTATAAATGTAACAATGAAATTGGCATTGAGTGTGCTTGATTTGTGGAAATTCCACCTAGCACCCAGCACTGCAATAAAGAAATGCCTGCTTCTGAATGCTACTTTGATGTCAAGGAGTTTTATTCTCCCAACTTTCGATGACACCTGGAGCATGACTTCTTCCAGGGTCTCATACTGAGCTGGGAACAAGCAAGTTTTCAAACACCATAAATAAGTAGCCATAAGAGCCATTAAAGGAGAAACGTAGACATTGATGAGAACAGTGAAACCAGGGTCACTCAGGTGACAAGCGCTCAGAGTGTGAATGGGACCAGGAAGGAAGGTGGTACGCACCTTTGAGTGGTAGCTGCCATGCCTCTGCCTCTGTAAATGGTTCTCAGTAGACAATTTGGGAATGGTTAGGGTCTTTTTTGCAAACATGGAGTCTTCTCCTGTCACTACTTTGTGGCACAACTTACTGCAATCCAAAGAAAACAAACAGTATACTACCATTAAGCAGAAGACTTTTTTTAAGCAGAGTCCTTCCGCTTACCAGCCTTAGCAAAAAGCCTCAGTATGTACTTCATACCCTGACCCCACACATGAAATACTGACAGAAATGGAGATTCTGTTTAAAGACGATTTCAGCATTACTTGGGTAGGCTCTAAATCTTAAAAGGCAACTTGGCATGTTGTTTGCTGAATTCTGCTCTCTGTTCATATGTTTCAATACAAACTAGACCTTAAAAACACATACTATTTATGAGGTAGCTTAGACAGTTACATGCTTCACACAAACAGTAAACTGGAAAGGGTATAATCTTTTGTATGTTCCTTCTAGCTGGAAGACCCCTAGGCAAATGTTCATTTCATTGGGGATCTATACAGGTCTTGGAGAGGGGTTTAGTGACTGTTAGGTGAAGGCAGGGCAGCACAACCACAGAGCGATTAGCTGATGTAATGTCAGACTGAACAACTCCAGCGTGTTAGTACAATACTGATAATATTGCTAGTGGTAATGGCTTGGCACAGGACGTTAGCAGAGCTTTAGCAGAGCTTTATGTTTCATTTCAAAGTTTAATCCAACTTGCCTGAACATCTCTGGGTGAGAAACAGGCCTGTAAATTTCTGAAACTGTAACCACACTAAAAACTTTTATCTTGGGCAATATTTTCCTATTTGCTTTAACTGAAATTAGAAAAAACAGGACGTTTAAAAAAATGAGAATAAAAAAAGTAACCAAAGCGGAGAATCACCTGTATGTCTTTTAAGAGATTCTTCCTTCTTTTCCTTCTTTACTTGCCTTTCTTTCCTTTGTTTCCTTTCTTCCTTCCTCCCTGGAATTTAGAGTAGAGAGTCTGCCTTATTCTTCCTACTTTGTTGTATTTTACATTAAATGGCACTACTGGGGAAACTGCAATATAGATTTTGGCTTGCAGTAGAAGGCAGTGGACAGAAAGCCACTGGAGGAGTGTCAAGGTATCTAAGCCCACATTGCCATGGTATCAAAGTCCACATCTTGTCTGCCTTTCTGCTTCTGGCAGATGTGCAGCAACAACCCTGCCCAAGTTTTGCTGTCAGCTTCAGGATTCCGCACTTCCTGGGCATTTCAGTTGTAATAAAGTTATAAGAGTTCTGACTATAACAGACTCATCTTCACCTGTTGATCCCTAAACACGCACAAGGATCAAGACTACCAGTCTGTATTTCCATTCCTCAGTGCAGAACAGTATAGCGTGTCCAGTCACTCTGCTAGATACTGTTACACAGACCTTTTTTGTTTTCTTTTTTTTTTTCTTTTTTTTTTTTCTTTTTCCTTCTTTTTCTGTTGTTTCCCAGTAGACGACAGCCTTTTGTCCTTTTCTTCTGGGAAATCTGTCTTAGTACTTTCTCTGGCTCCAGGATCAGGGCACATAGGATATTTTCTCACAAAGTGATTTGTGCAAGTTAACAGCTAGCCCTGGCACCAACAAGTCTAAGCGCTCTTTAGTTTCCTCAACTTTTCTCATCATTTAGATTATGCAAATTCAGGTTCCACAGCCTTTCTTTAGAACCACAAATCTATGCAAATATTTTTTTTCTTTCTGGGAGTCAGTACTTTGGTTTTAGTGTCCATCTTTCTTGGATTTCCCATTCATCTTTTGAAATTCGTCGTGAGAACTTCTTAGGGCTGTCTTGTTATTGTTAAATGTATTGCTATAGCCACTAAACAAATACGACTATGAGCAAAAGCAAATCCAAATGCTAATCCAGTGTGCAACCTTAGGACATTAGAACTGCTTTTTGAGAGCATCTCAGCACATTCACAGATGTAGTGAAAGTTATGGGAGGTTCTGGGCTTGTTTGTGTAGGTGGACTTTTTTTAGGAAATGCTCCCACATATTCTTCTAGTGGGATAAAAGTGGAGCATTTGAGTATTTGACAGTTTAAACAAAGCCCCTCCATCTTTGTGGACAAGACAGGCAGCAGCACTTAGCAAGCACAGACAATATTTTTTTTCTGTGTAGCTCTTATTTTGCTGTATAGAAGCTGACTCAGTGATTTCAATTTAAGATGCCAGCATGGTCTGCTGGCTTTGGTTGGGTAGAATTAATTTTCTTCATAATGGCTAGTCTAGGCTATGTTTTGGATTTGTGCTGGAAAGGGTGTTGATGATACAGGGATGTTTCCCTTATTGCTGAGCAGTGCTTACAGAGAGCCAAGGCCTGTTCTTCTCCTCACCCCACCAGTGAGCAGGCTGGGGGTGCACAAGGAGTTGGGGGGACACAGTCAGGACAGCTGACCCCAACTGACCAAAGGGGTATCCCACACCATATGGTGCCATGAGCAGCACAGAAAGCTGGAGAAGAAGAAGGAAAGGGGGACATCAGGAGTGATGGCGTTTGTCTTCCCAAGTCACCATTACACATGACAGATCCCTGCTGTCCTGGAGATGGCTGAACACCTACCTGCCTGGCCATGGGAAGTGGTGAATGAGTTCCTTGTTCTGCTCTGCTTGCGTATGTGGCTTTTGCTCTACCCATTACACTGTCTTTACAACAACCCACGAGTTTTCTCACTTTTACCCTTCTAATTTTCTCCCCCACCCAACTGGAAGCAAAGTGAGCGAGTGGCTCTGTAGGGTGTATTTGTTAGCCAGAGTTAAACCCTGAAACATGGAAAACCCTAAGAAGTGGTTCTGAATTGTGTTTATGGTCCAGTAGGACTGTATTAGCTTCAGAAACCTGTTGTTAACTCAGAGATAATATAACAATATCTATCATACTGCAGAGGGATCAAACCTCAGATGTAGGCTTTAATAAGCCTCATTTGTACATTCTGGAAGCAAGAAAATCCCTGCAGAATTTTCTGGAATTGGGTGCTTTCTTATTCAGGTATGTTCCTGTAAAGCTGAATAGTGGAAATGTCTTTTAATTATGGGATTTTGCTGCTGGTTTTGCTTCTTCCTGTGGAAATATTTTATGAGGTCTTCAAGGGCACTTGTAGAAATTCCGCACTGAAATTTACATTGACGTTTCCTAAGTGAATATGAACAGCAGGGACAGACTTCTCATTTATCTCCTAGTGGATATGCTGTTCCAATGGAGGGAGGAACAAGAGAGAGAGAAAGAATTAGACCATCCAAATTTGCCTTGAAATAGCTAAATGACACCTTCTCCAAAGACTCTCTAGAGAAATTTAGCCACAGATGCCCTACTGCCCACCTGCCATCAAGTAAAAGAAAATTTGCAGAGATGGTGAGTACTCACCAGTAGTTTTGCACCAGGAACAAATGAAAGGTTGAAGACTTTAAGCTGCTAGGAAAATCATTGAAATCTGTGTTGTGCACCTTGTAACATGCTCAAAGCTAATCCTTTTGAGAAAGTCAGCTCCTCCCTCATTTAAAATGGACACCTTCGATTAATGCACTGTTCTGAACACTTTAATTTCACCATCAATGGACCTATCTCTCTCCATGATGAGATGAGGAAAATAACAACACTTCATCTGATGGAGATTATAAGAATAAAGGCAGTACTTACAAAGCTCTCAGATAATGTAGGGAGGAGAATTATAGAAAAATCTATAAGGAAAGTAATGATTCTGCATTGAGCACAAGGCTTGACTGGCATATAATAAAAGCAAGTTTGGTCCCTATGAATTCAGAGATTGCAGTCCAGCCTGTGAACCAAAGGTAGAATGTTACAAGAGGAAACTGTATAGGATTATATTGTCAAAAACTAAGTAAAGGTAGAGTCATTGTCCTTTTATCTTGTTGAACTCTTATCGTGGTCAACAAGGAAAAGTAGCTTCAGATCTCAAGAATCTCTGGCTTCACACAGAGTGGGGAGCCAAACCACAGATCCCAAATGAGCTTATCCAAGTGAATTGACATGTGGTGTCACTGGAAGGACCATGCACTGGAAAGTAGTGCAGAAACCTTGACTTCACAGAGGAATTTCCAACCTTTGTGTTTGTCTTTTGGTGGATATATCTGGACAGGATGTATATGTAACTATGGCCACTGCAAATAGACCATGAACTTGAAATTCTGTGAGTCTTCGGGATTGATTCAAATACTTTGTGTTTCACTCACTAAAATTGAGGGGAAAATTATGTCCAGACTGGAGAAGGAACAAGTAGTCCTTCCTGCTTATTAAGATTCATTCTTAAATGTCAGCAATAGTTTAGAAATTAAAATACATATTAATTGTTTATTTATAAGCAACTGCAACAAAATGAGATTTTGAAACAGCAGTAAGGGGAGGCAACCAGAGTGCCCTGCCTGCATCAGCTCTTCCTCCTGACATCAGAATTTAACCAGGTTGGCTTTCTGATTATCAGCAGCAAAAAATGTCAAGCTTCAATTTTGTTAGGGTAGGTGGAAAAAGTAATTTACAGCTTTCATGATGCATATTTAATCACATGCTGCGGAGAAGCTGCAGTAGCCCCATAGCACTGTGATGCATAAAAAGGTTCATTTAATAAGTCCCAAAAATAAAACAGAGCTAATTAAAACTTTGGTGTAAATGTCATGCTGCAAATTTTGGCCAGAATGAAGGATCAAATAAAACTTTTAAATAATAGTGAAAAATATATTTGATGGCACTGAAGAGTCAAGTGTGTTTCATACGTAGTGGAAATAGCATGTCTGGTGGATTGACCTTGACTGAACACCAGGTGCCCACCAAAGCCGCCCGATCACTTCGCTCCACGGCTGGACTGGGGAGAGGAAATACACCAAAAGACTCATGGGTCTAGATAAGGACAGGGAGAGATCACTCACCAATTACCATCTCAGGCAAAACAGACACAATTCCAAGAACTTAAATTTATTATCAATCAAATTAGCCTAGGATACTAAAAATAAAACCTAAATCTTGAAACACATTCCCCCCTGTCGTGGTTTAAGCCCAGGCCGTAAATCAGAACCACAAAGTCCACTTCCCCCCCCACCTTTCTTGCCTCCGCTTCTGGAGGGACAGGGAGGAGAATCAAAAGAATGCAACTCCCATGGGTTGAGATAAGAACAGTTTAATAACTAAGGTATAACACAAATCACTACTGCTACCACTAATAGTAATAATGATAAAGGAAATAACAAGGAAGAGAATACAACCACTCACCAACTGGTACCTCGCCCCCACCCCGCAGTGATCCAGCCCTTCCGGGAACTCTCAGTTCTACATCCTGGGCATGACGTGCTATGGTATGGAATACCTCTTTGGCTAGTTTGGGTCAGGTGTCCTGTCCCTGCTTCCTCCCAGCTTCTCCTCCTCCCTGGCAGAGCATGAGACTCACAAAGTCCTTGGTCAGTCTAAACATCGGTGTTATCAGCTTTGTTCCCAGGCCGAAAGTCAAAAACACAGTGCTGCAACAGCTACTAAGAAGGAGAAAAAATGACTGCTGCTGCTGAACCCAGGACACCCCCACTCCTCTCTTCTTCCTGAGCTCAACTTTACTCTCAAATTTCTCTATCTTCTCCCCCTTCGGGGCTCATGGAATGGGTGCAGTGGTCAGTTCATCACATGTTGTTTCTGCCGCTCCTTCCTTCTCAGGGGAGAACTCCTCACACTCTTCCCTTGCTCAGCATCGTCCCTTCCACAGGGTGCAGACCTTCAGGAGCAGGCAGCTCCAGTGTGGATCCCTGTGAGGTCACAAGTCCTGCAGCAAAACTGCTCCAGCACAGGCTCCTCTCTCCATGGGGCCACAGCTCCTGCCAGGAGCCTGCTCCAGCATGGGCTGCCCGTGGGGTCACAGCCTCTTTTGGGCATCCCCCTGCTCTGGTGTGGGATCCTCCATGGGCTGCAGAAGGAATCTGCTCCACCATGAACCTTCATGGGCTGCAGGGGCACAGCTGCCTCACCATGGTCTGCACCACAGGCTGCAGGGGAGTATCTGCTTCGGTGCCTGGAGCTCCTCTTGCCTTCCTTCTGCACTCACCTTGGTGCCTACAGGGCTGCTGCTCTCACAGGTCCTCACTCCTCCAGTTGCTGTTTTCCTGCCCCAGCAGTTTCCCCCCACCCCCATTGTTACATATGTTCTCCCAAACATGTTACCACTGTCACTGATGGACTCGGCCTTGGCCAGCAGCAGGTCTGTCTTGAACCAGCTGGCCCTGGCTCTATGAGACATGGATAGCATGATAGCATGTTAACATGATAGCTTCTCGCAGTAGTCACACCTGTAGCCCTCCTCTTCTCCTCCCTCTACTAAAACTTTGCTACACAAAACCAATACAGCATGGTAGTTGGAGAGGGCATAGATTTATTGAGCTCATGGCAGAGGAGCAGGCTGTGTTTCATGCTCAGAATACTAAACTTGCGTTAAAATAGGAATTGCTAGCCATAATCTTCAATCAGGTACATTCATGAAGGCTTTTTGTCATCCTGTCCACAGTTCCCAGTTTACCTTCCTGATCTTTAACAGGAACATATGCAGAACACAGCTCCCCCATGATTCTGTAGTTTTATTCCAGAGTGCAGTGCCTCCCATACAGGAGGAGATGTTAACACACCACTTTCCCTGGGAAGGAAGTAGGGGTGAAAGAGCAGCAAAGATTGCAGGAGATAGAGTGTAATTCATTTTTCTAGGGTCATAGTACCAGTTCTGCCATTTACCTCACCAAGTCATGATGCCACAAATATTTCAGCTTTCTGAATCTATTATTTCAAAGACTTTTTTCAAGCTGTTATGTTTTTCTGAGGCTGAGATTTGTTCTTTGGAGGAGTACTTCAAAGTGCAATTCCTTTGATATGCACATACAATGACTACTTGAAGTTAAAGGAAAACAGGAAATACCAAAGTGTAAGGGTGTCCGCATTAGTCTCATATATGTGCAAAATTGTCTGTGTGTGTCAAACCAACACACTTATGAAAATCTGATAAATAAAACTAAGGAGAATTGGGAGGGGACGAGGAAGAGTAAAGTGAAGGGGAAACGGAAGGGGAAGGGGAATTGTTGAGGCAGAGGGAAAGGGAGAGGGAAGGAAAACTCTGGCCTGTACACCCAGAAGAATAATTTGTTTCTGATCTCAAACTTGGAATTCAGTTCAGCTCTGTACACTCTAGTAAGCACCATTGTCATTAAGACATATGTGGGGAATGTTGCACAAGAAGCTGCTCCAGCAGACCTGAAAGAGAGCATGAACATCCTGACCCTCATCAGCTGCAGACCGTGACAGAAGTGAACAAGACAAGTCAAGAGGAGTCAAACATAGAGATAATCTCCAAGAGCTGTAGACATGAAACAAAGAAGTTACTGAAGACAAAGATGAGATGTTGCAACCTGGACTTTCCCAGGAGTTAATGAAAGTCTCCAATGTGGACTGAGGGGACAAAAGAATATGTGTTCAAGGAAAATGGAAAGTAATAATGTAGCAGAAAGTGGTAACAGAAAAAAGTGGTAACAGAAAAATGTGCTTGCGCATCTGGGTACAAATCAGTTGTTCAAGCAAAGGCACGTGATCAGCAGTGTCATTGGCTGGGAAAAGCATATGATGTTGTGAAAAGTACCGAAAAGAAACTAACCGATACTAACTATTACTAACCGCTAGACAGGGGTCTATAAAAGTCTGTAAGCTTGCTCAATAAACGATTTCAGTTGCACCACAACTGGGGTCTGTGCCTCAGTTGCCACAGACATAAGCTGGAAACGGCATATGTTTCATCAGTTACATCCAAGTAATGCTGCTGAGAGCTTCACAAATATACAAAGGAGAAAATAGACCCCAAGATTTTAGTATAAGGATTAAATATTCTTTCATTAATTGAATTTCAATCAGTCTGGCCTAATTTTGAACCATTTAAAGTAAATTTTACGGTTTCAAACACTTTTTCTTCTTAGAGAACTCAAAATTAGCTGTAATTTTTTTAATAAATAATAATCTGTAGTCAATTGTTCCCAAATGGAAATGAATTTATTTTCCCTATTTGGAAAATATGTAAAACTAGATCAGCTTCCTTTATTTATATAAGCAAATATTATTCTTGCTTTTAATTTTATTTTTTTTTTATATTAGACATTGAACTATCGAAGTTCACTTGAACCTTGAATGGCCTCTTAACAAGTCATTTCTGATAGAGCCAATCCTAATGAATTCACAAATCAGTGCAGTTTACTGTTACTAATGCTTTAAAATGGTCTTGGCAATATTCTTCCTCTTAAATGTTTCATTAGTACTGTTGTATCTTCATGTGTCAGTGATCATCAGACATTATCTTTGGCCTTAAGACATAAGAAATTCTTACTGAGAGAATTCAGAGCTTGTAATAAGCTCTGAAAATTATATAAATTTAAGGTATTAATGAAATTTATCACTTCTCATTTAGCATTGCGTGGGGTTTTTTAATCTAGTTTTTTTTGTCACTTTTGTGTCATCACTTAGCATACATTTAAAATGCATTTGTCTTGCCTTTAATCAAAATGCTTATATCTATCTGGAACCTACTTTTAGAAATACTAATAAACTCCGTATGTAAGATCAAAACATCATTGATAGAATATACCAAAAGGTTTCTTTCATGAGATTCCTCTAGATTACTCTGCCAGATATTGAAACTTTCATCAGCACCAAAGGAAGAGGGAATTGGCTCCTTTGCATAATACTTTCATTGAAGCCCTGTGGTCACACCTGACTTCAAAGGGTGCCTTTACCACCCATCTCTCAAAAGCATTTTGTCTGGCTCCATAAGGGGATGAAACCCCTCCTTCAGGGAAACACAGCGGTACAGGAAAGGTGGGAGAACAGCTAGCTTCTTACCCACAGAAAATGACTGGAACACTGAGAGCACTTGCCCTGCCTGACCACACAGACACAGACACTCAGATCAACTTTATCATTCAGAGTCAGAGAGAAAGGCAGGAAGACATTGGAAAGGAAAACTTCTTCATGCCTGTTCATCATAGCATCCTGACTATCATTTTATTTGGCTTGAGCCTTTGTGTCGTGTTTACAGAGTATGAGGAAGACACTCTCCAACTGAGTTCACAGGTTTTGTTAAGATATCTGATTGAGCTCAATGTAAACGAAATAAGGAGTTTGAAGGTCCATCTGATATTCTGTTAGTTTATAACATATGAAATGAAAATGTTACGTTTTCAACTTTATAAACATTTTAGGGAACCATTTATCAAGGGCAATGTGGAAAATTGTTTGGCTCAGCATGTGAGGGCAATAAGTTTATCTCAGCATCAATGATTGAATTGGTAGTTTGGGACTGATTAGTCTGAGCAAGATGTTTGCAGATTTAAATGAAATAAATGATTTGTGACTTTGGGAGAGGTAGCAATATCAATAATGCAATTCCCCATAGCAAAAAATAAGTTAACATAGAGGCACTTACTTCACTGGTGGCCTGTATGATAGCAGAACAAAAAAATAAAGTCTACAGTGACTGCTGCATTTCAAAATAAACTCCAAAATAACTATTTAGGCATGTGACATCACATTAAAATGAGGTTTCTTGCTCAAGGAGAGATGACACAAAAGTCTGTTTTACATTCCAGTCAACAAATATTATGTTTTAGAGTGTGGCAAAAGTCACTTGCCAGAGTTATTTATGAACGGAACATCCTTGACAAAGGGATTAAAATGTGAATAAGGCAGTGATAAGGAAGAAGACATGTTAATTAATGGTATATCCTCCTCAGAATATATTGCTTATCTGCAGCAGCATTATAAATAATTGAGCAACCTCTTGACGCAATTGTCCAGAGGCTGTTTATAAAAGTAGTAACTTAAAAAAAAAAGAAATCCGAATAAACATCTATAGTGAGGGGAGTGGGAATGTGCAGTTGTAAGGCAAAGGTCAGTAAAACTAAATATATTGTAGGGTTCAGTCTTTCTGTTGTACTTTACTAAATATTATACCACTATTCTGTAGTGATTGGTTTTACAAGGAGATTGAAGTACAGTTGACCTCCTCCTCCTCCTTCCAGCATTAAATTTTGGATTTAAAATGCTGAAATGCAGTTGGCTATTAGATAAAATTGCATTGTAAAGGGTTTTAGCTAAATCAATGCTTATTTCTATGGCTTGCACAACAGTTATTTCCTTAATATTCACACATTACATGTAGCTTTTTCCTTCCAGATATGAAAGAGTTAAATTACAGGGTTGTTTTTTGGGGGGGAGGGTTTATATGTGTATATTATATATTTTTATATATATATATTTATATGTACATATACAATGTCACTTCTGGTACTCAGACAGCAGGGACTGCGACTTTGAAGTACAGAAGAGGGTGCTGGGCAGCAAGACCAAAAGTACCGCCCAGGAGGTCAAATGAATTTGGAGAAGTTTAGGAAAGTAAGTGTGTGCATATGTTTATTTGTTTCATCTGAAGAAAGGAAGTCCTGTGTGACTGCTTTGCTTCTCATCATCCCTCTGCTTATAATAGCATTCCTTTTTGGTCAGTTTTCACTGAATTTGACAGACAGAAGAGGTCTTCAGGAAACAAAATTCCCATATAAACAAAGTTCTTTGACAGCTAAAGAAAGAATTGTAACTCTAATACTGGTACCACCAGTTTTAGGGAGAAAAGTAGGGAGAACAACCACATCCATTTTGTCTGGCAGCTGCCTGACGGCTGGGATGTCTACCTGTAGTACAGTCTAGCCATAATCAGTGCTGCGCTCACTTGTTTGACATGCCAAGGATGAAGAAGGAAGGGCCATGTAACAGGAGGTGTATGTGCCACAATGGACATTAAGGAAGGCCAAATTACTGCACTGATCATCTCATGCAAGCCATGGAAAGACTGACAGGAGTGAGTATGCTCTTCCTCTTTGCAAACACTTCTTCATACCTTCTTTTTTTAATACAGTATCAATTTTGCTCTGTCGTACCTTTCCTTTATAAACTCTAACCATGGAGACAGAGAAGACACATGGAAAAATCTGTTGAATTCGTAAGTTAAGAATTAGTGGAGCAGGAACAGCCAGGATGGCATAAGAAATGGCTTTCCACGTGTTGCAGTCAGAAAACTGTAAATGTATGGCCACAGCCTTGTGGGAAAGAGGGAGGAAGGGTGAAGCATCTTGGCACAGCAGTCCAGAAGATTAAGCAGCTCCCTTCCCAGCACAAGAATAACGGAAAAGAGTCACATGAGGGCAGAGTAGGTGAGAAGGCAAAGGCAGCAGGTTGTGCAACATAGTAGGAAAAAACTGGGTGCTGTTGAATAGAAGCTGAAGTGGAGACTTCCCTCTCTTGCAGGCCTCAGATCTCTTCCACTGGAGCACAATGTGGAGATCTGCCTCCAAGAACTATTGTAGGAAATCTGGTAATCCTATTGCAGATAAACCTCAACTGCTGTTGCTGCTATTTCCACTCACACTTGGAAATCATCCAACAAAACGACAGGCTGCAAAAAAGCTTAGCAGTAATTGTTTGCCAGCCTAATATATTGAAGAGACTCTTGAGCATTATAAAGGAATTGTTTTGCCTCTCTTTGTCACCTCCTGTAGAATCAACGATTTTAAAATATCTAGACCTGTTTCAGTACCCTGAAGAGCTAAGGCGTTGTCAGTGGCTTCACTGTGGCAGCTGCATGTTTCACTTACACAGCGCTGGTGTGCAAACAGTGCAGGTGATTTAAGCAGAAGCCTCACATGAGAGCAAACAGGGAAAAATGCATAAGTGGCAACTTGGTCTATCCAAGTATAAAAGCATGAGCTTAACTTTAGACTCAGTTTTAGCAAGGCATAGTCTACTGGACTGATTCACCTTCTTAAAAGGAAGCATATGCCTACATGCTTTGCTATATGAGGTGTGTTTAAGGAATGCATTGCATTCTCAGTTACTCCATTTACACTGATTAAAATGGTACATCATCTAAGTGAGATACAGTTTTAGCAAATGGAAGAATAAACGGGAGCACAGTGAGAGTAAAAGCCTGTGAAGATGATTTGTGTAGCAGTTATCCAGTTTGCTCAGTATCTTTTGGAAAGCCCCGTGGCAAACCATGACAAAACTCAAATTGTAGCAGGTTATCTGGCCTCCAAAGTATTTAATCTGTCAAATGTTTCTGCAATACAGCTCCCCATGTCTCACGTGTTGCTTTGTTTTAGAGACATGCTAAAGAAAAGATAATGAAGAGTTAAGAAATGCTTGTCTTCTGTTCAGCCTGTTTTTCTTTCTGTTTTAGTTCTTTAAAGTGTTTCTAGGGAGTTTTTCTGTTACTGTCTGCTGTGGTAGGATTCCTGAATGCTAACTGTTTTCAGTCATTTGGTTCAACTCCAGGAAGTCATGCTGAGCAAATTACTGTAACATGTGAAAATGGTGCAACAAGTATATTTTACACTCCCCCTGAATCAGATGGGTGAACGCAAATTAAATTTTGCACTAACTTGCTCAAAACAGTTAGCACACAATTGGTATCTGAGCATTTAGGCTGATTACAATATTAAAAATACAGAAATGACATGTATTTGAGCAATGCACAAATATAGCCAAAGTATTTTTTGCCATTATCAAAAATCTGGAACTTTCAACCCCAGCATGTGAAGTTAAGCCTTTGAAGAATGCTGTGTAATACATGTCACATTATACACATTTTGAAACTAGTCAAGGCCTGTTGCCAGATGGGCAGGAATGGTCTCCAACCACTTATTACCTAGAAGTATACAAGGGACCGTGTCCTAGCAGTCTGAAATGGGGAATATAGTTCAGCTCTATCAGTGATTTGCTATCTGCATTGAAATATCTTTTCTTTATTTTCTTTGCCCATTCTTTCCCCTATGAAGTTGGGCAATCCTCATTTCTTGTCAGTCTTTCAGTTGATAAATCTGTAGGCTGCTGTTATTTTCCTATCCTGTATTAATACTGATTATTAGTGGTCCATCCGGTCTCGGAATCTCACAATATGTTTTTCTGGCACTCTGAAAACTGTTTTGTTTCTGAAAGTAGCCACCCAAATGATACTGTTGATAATCCACATGCAACCACTCATCCAGGTGTGGCCTTCCCAGTAGGAAAGCTGTTTCATCTATTGGCAGACCTCACCGCTAAATGGTAGTAATGACCACGGAAAAGCTAGTGTGAAGAAGCTGGCAACAGCATCATCACCCCATTCCCCCAGGGTCAGTTAAGTGACCTTCAAGTACACCCAGAGATCCCTATGTGCAGAAATGGTGTTTCACTCTGCTTTGCGGCTGCCTCTTTAACTAGCTGGTTGCACCTGAACTCAGTCTTCCCTCCTTCTGGTACCCCCATGCACTGAGCAGTGGGGCAAATACAGAACATCTCAGGGACTGCTTTGAATACCCCTGACTAGTCGGACCAGCATCTGGGGTTTTCTGGATTTCAGTGGAGTAGGCATTGCAGGCTCTGGGAATCTGCTGTATCAGACAGTTTCTCTTCAGGACAAACCTGTTAGGTAGCATTCGTTCTTTATCAGCATGCAACAGGGAACAGCTTCAGGGCGGGGACATGTCCTGGGACACTGTGGAAGAGTGCTTTAGTGCTTTAGATGCCACTGTGGCATCAGAATGGAAGAACGGAAACATTTGTAAATGTTTGGTGAAATTCCCCTCTCAAAAATGCAGGAAAACTCATATTATATAGGGCAGCTTCTAGATTTCACTCTTTCACAGAACAACGGTAGTGAAAAAGCAGCCATGGAAAATGATTGGTTGTAGCAGCAACCTCTAAATTTACCTTTTTACCTTTATACTGCAGGAGGCAACTGCAGAACACTACAGGGTACATACATGTCAATGCACCCTCTATTTCAAATGTCATGTTTGAATGCCTCAGGCCTAATTGTTGGTTCAGTTGTCATAAACCATGGGGAATGTTGACTGAAGGTCTCATGGCAAAGGAGGATAGGGGCATTGTGTTTTAAGTTGCCTAGGGCAAATGGGACAATGGCTTCCCTGTTTCAAGCAGAGTAAACTCATCAAGTCCACATTGTTTCAAGTTGGGTTTTACCCTGGCATCAGAAACGGTTAGAATGAGTGAAAGCACAAAAAGACAAGTGATTTACAACCCTGTGGGGAAAAATTGCATTAAATGCAATAAGAAACCGAGAAATGAAACATCTTTCTTTGATTATTTTTCTTCTGTACTCATCTATATATGGTGATTGTTGTCATCACTGCTTTGTAAAGACAGACTTAATTTTATCACTACATAATTAAGGCTTAGGTCTTGGGTTTTGGGTGGAAGGGTTTGTTCTTTGATTTTCTGGGGATTTTTTATTCTATGAAAAACGGAAAACAAAAAAACAAAGTTGAAGGAATATTATAACATGACTGCTTGCGGGGTTTTTTTTTTGTTTGGGTTTTTTTTTTTTTTTTTTTAAGTCAAGGAATAAAAACACTCAAGCATACTCTGAATCCTGCAATGGAAAATGTAAAGTGTTTCACATTGTTCATTCATGACTGTTTCTGCTGTGATTAAGCAGCTAATGCTCCAGATTGCCTAGTGTTCAAAATTAATAAATTTCAGCTCTGCTAAATGTTTTATTTTAAAACATACAAAATACTAACCAGAAGCTTTTAGTAACTTCAGTTGTAAAATGTCCCAAAACACTGGAGGCTTTGTGACATTTGCCACATGGGGCAGGGATGTAGTGTCCCAAACTGCGCTCTATGTAACACTGTGTCATTTGGCTCATGCAGTTCCCAGGATCCAGTCCATGCCCAGCGGCCTCTCTGGTGCAGATTCAGCATTTCTCCCAGTTGGGCATTGCCTGTCTTCTTTGCATAAGTTTTACGAGTAGGCTGAGATTTTGGCAAGGGATATTTGAAGAGAGACATCTGGCCCTAACACTCCAGTCAAAATGAGAGTCCTGCTTGTTGCTTGGGACAAATACGTGCAACACCACCAGCATCAGCATTAAAGCGGTTCACCACAGTTGTTCTTGGAGGTCAAATGAACTGAGTTCCCATTTGTTCTCCGTCTGTGGCAACCATCTGCTTGCTTTGGAAAGGAGTCTGCAGATAGATGGCATGTTCTTATCCCGCACACTCAGGCCTGAGATGCAGCTAGCCTATGCTAGGACTTACTAGAGGGTTTGTGCTGCCTTGCATGATTCTTTAGACCAGATCAAGTTAAGAAGTTTAAGTTCAAATTAAGTTCAATACTGTCTTCATCTCCTGTACAACTCTTTTTTGATGGACTATTTGTAGGTAGCTTCTATCATGTAGCTCCAAACTTAAAATATCTCAGAAGTCTGAGCCTACTAAAAGGTACATTGCTTATGTACCAACATCTTTGCTAAAAGCAGGGCACTTAGTAGTAAGGCCAGTGCAAAAAAAAAGCATTGCTTCTTCCCCAGAGCTTATAGTGTGAAAGAAAACGCCTTTCAGAGGAGTGCAGGGAATATTTGGAAAGCAAGAGCTAGCCCACAATATGGCTTTATGAAGGCTTCATTAATTAGATTAATTGTTAAAGCTACTAAAGATCATGGAATCATAGAATAGTTAGGGTTGAAAAGGACCTTAAGATCATCTAGTTCCAACCCCCCTGCCATGGGCAGGGACACCTCACACTAAACTATGTCACCCAAGGCTCTGTCCAGCCAGGCCTTGAACACTGCCAGGGATGGAGCTTTCACAACCTCCTGGGCAACCCATTCCAGTGCCTCACCACTCTCACAGTAAAGAATTTCTTCCTTATATCCAATCTAAACTTCCTCTGTTTAAGTTTTAACCCGTTACCCCTTGTCCTATCACTACAGTCCCTAATGAAGAGTCCCTCCCCAGTATCCCTATAGCCCCCTTCAGATACTGGAAGGCTGCTATGAGGTCTCCACGCAGCCTTCTCTTCTCCAGGCTGAACAGCCCCAACTTTCTCAGCCTGTCTCCATACGGGAGGTGCTCCAGTCCCCTGATCATCCCCATGGCCCTCCTCTGGACTTGTTCCAACAGCTCCATGTCCTTTTTACGCTGAGGACACCAGAACTGCACACAATACTCCAAGTGAGGTCTCACGAGAGCAGAGTAGAGGGGCAGGATCACCTCCTTCGACCTGCTGGTCATGCTCCTTTTGATGCAGCGCTAGATACAGTTGGCTTCCTTGACTGAAGGAAGCTCATGTTCATGTGCTGAAGCCAGCTCATGTCCATTTTCTCATCGACCAACACCCCTAAGTCCTTCTCTGCAGGGCTGCTCTGAATCTCTTCTCTGCCCAACCTGTAGCTGTGCCTGGGATTGCTCCGACCCAGGTGTCAGATAAACTAAAGATGTGAGTGAAGTTCTTAGCAACCTCACTGATCTGGCATCTCATACAGACACCCAGCACTGAACTGGGTGTACTGCCTTTTCTGGGTCACAGAAGGCATAAAGCGTTCTCATCGGCACTAGTTTCTTAAAAGTAACTCTCCCATAGTGCCAGGACACAGCCAGTTGTTTGTATTCGCACATTCCCAGGAGCTGATAGCATCAGATGATTGCAAATACCTCGCACTGCAAAAAAAATTCACTTTGTGGAATTGATTTTGGGCAGACTCCAACCTTAGCTTACCTTGCCTTGGCAGCATTGTGCCTGCCTGCTCACTCACAGCCCCAAGAATAGCAGAGAGGATATACAGCATATGTGCTTAGTGTCAGTGTCCAGAGGCCTTCAAGAGCCACTGAAGTAATCCAGATTTGTCTTTCCTCAGCTCTCCAGCAGCTGGAAGAAAGATGTTCTGTGAGGTAGTATGTGAGGCCAGCATCACCTGACAATTTAATTTTGCAGATAGAACTCTCCAGGTTTCGATTTATGGTTCCCACATGTTGGTCCATCAGCATGAAGCTGTTGCCACACAGTCAGTATTCTGGGTCACTGTTTGCGCCTTTTCAAATGAAGACTGCTTTCACTATCAGACTGAGCTGATTACAAGCCAGCTTGGGCTACCCCTTCTAGTTTCATCCCATATTTTTATGTGCAGGTCAGTTATAGCCATATTTTTACTGTATTTCCTGGAAAGCGGCAATCATGAAAGAGCTTTGAGATTTATCCACCAACCCAACCACCTGTTTCTGCCTCTGAAAACAGGCTTATTGTAAATGATTCAAACCACAAATGCGAGCAGAGGGAAAGGCATCATTTGATTTACTGTAAGGCCACCATGAGATTTCTTTCAAGATCTGATAAACAGGCTTCTCAAAGACCTTAAAAAGCATCTACAGGGCCAGGACCTATGTTTACCCGTTAGACTCTTAGCCCACTTATGAATGGCTGTACTTAAACAAAAACGATTGCTTTCCAAGGTCATGGCCCTTTGTGGTGGGCTTTGCATCCTGCACAAGGAATGGTCTGTGTAGTTAGGGATCAGAGCTGTGGGGCATTGGGCAGCCATAGAAACTATGAGACTATGGGAGTAGTGTAGGAGTAACTTTCAGATTTAGGGAAGAAATAATAACTTCTAGTTGATGTTGGAAGCACTGAAAGCAGAGAGTGGGAGCAGAGAATGAAAAAGGCAATTCTCTAAAGGATTCCCTTTTAAAGATGTCATCAGCAAGGGCTGCCAGAAGAGTATCAGAAGCGTAGAGACTCAGTAACAGCAGGAAGTGATAATGGAGGCCCTGATAGCAGGCTGGGAGTTTCACTTCGGTAGTTCCTTCCAGTTGCTGTGGAAGGGGTAGAAACTGAAGCACAGAAGGGACAGAGTCAGCGTGTTGGCAAGCCTGTACTGCATCACCAAAGCTGCTCGGGAGGCTTTGGCTCCCGGACCCACACCTTGCTGCCTGTCCTTTGCTGTGTCTCACAATATTCAAGTGCTCATGAGATCAGAAGCAGGACCTGCCAGCTGGAGCATTTGGTGAGAGGGGAGGCCTGGGAGCTCTTCTGCAGCCAGCCGGCCCCTCTGGCCCTGTGCTGTGGTATGATGCATTCAGTGAATGCCATGATTAACTTCACTCTGTCTGTTCCACAGCATTTTTGTCGTCGCTTGCCCTTATGTTGATAGCAGGACTGCTGCTAAAATCCTACACCTCCTGGGTGGCTTCAAATATTTCTGCTTTTGCCTATTTAGAAAACAAAAAACCTCCCCACCCAAAAAAACAAACAAACAAAAAAATCCCAACACAAAAAACCCGAAACCAAACCCCCCCAAAAAAACCCAAACAAGCAAGCAAACAAACATGCAAGCAAAAAACACCCCACCCCCCTCCCCCGAAAAAACCAACAGAGCTATTTGTTCTTTCAGGCAAAATCAGGAACAGTCAGAGCCAATCCCAGACACAGTGAACTGTTAAAATGTTACGATAAAATGTAAAACATTCTAGCTAGAAACATCAGTTTAATTATTCCGTTGGGGAGCTGAGGCTCCAACTTCAGGAAGATTGGTTTCTAGCTCAGGTCAAGCATAAATTAGCTGATTTTGAAGTGCATCACTCTGATTGCCAGGATTTTTATGTAAGAATATTCCTAGAATGCTCTTCTATGTCTTTCTGTCTCTTCTACAGTCCTCCTAAACCACTGACTTACCAGTGAAGGACTAAAATCTTATAAATTTACTGAAACTTAATTCAGAATAACTGAAGTGTGATAACACAGACTTCACTCCTATGGATCTTTCAAAGTGTCTCTTTTTGTGAACAATGCCACTGTATTGAATTCACCCTATTTAATGATGCTTTACATATCTTGCAGTCAACAAAGGTGCTCAGAAAGCACCTTAACCATTTCAGATCTCTTGAGTCACTCAGGTCTCTAAATCTACCACAGTTCACCCATCATCAGTTAAAAGATAATCTAACAAGCCCTGAGGTAGCTAAACAAACTTTGATATAGCAAAAATTAGCAAAAGTGTCTTTCAGCATTCCAGTAAAGCTCAGGAATTAGAATAATCTGAAGATCTGCAGCCTGGAATGGAGTATTCAGCGTTTGTTCCAGTTTGAATGACTGAGAGATTCAGTGATTTATGTATTATTGTCTAGTTTGGTGGTTCTCAAAAAAATAAGTGCATGTTTTAAAAGAAATCATACCACAAACCTGCTAGCACCTACTTCCTTTCCAACCTTAAACTAGTGTGCGTTCAAAGGATATTGCAAAATATTCTTGTTCCTGAGCTATAAAAGTGAAACCTACAGGTGCTGCCCTGGATGATTTTTATTACTTTTAAAAAAAAATATTTTACATTTTGAGATTTCACCACACTTACTGCTTTGATTTATCATCTGTCTGTTTCAATATTAAGTACCAGTCATTATAACATGGGACTAAGAAGGAACGATTAATATTCACAATAGTGACGGTTTTGGGACAAGTTATTCAGGCAAGCCTAACATTAATAGTTGAGTGTTCCACCTTCATGGGCACCACACAGGCCCCTGGCAGATCTGGTGATCATCTCCGCTGAGCCTTGGGAAAGACCATGCCTGAAGGAGTGGCAGAATTGTTCTTTGATCTTCTGAGCAGTCAGGAAGCTGCCCATGCTCAGCTTTAGTAGAAGAATGAAGCTGTGTGCTTGAATGCTTTCAATTGCATGTTTTGATGACTCTGTGCTCTTCAAGGTCACCTGGAGGAACATGACTAAGCCTTGTTGCTCATCTGGGTACTTTTTCTGGGCCCTGTTTCTATCTGGGTGGTTGACAAGCAGCAGTATTTGAAAATATGATAGAGTACATGTTTAAGACCAACAACTAAATCACATAGAAGAACTTGTTAGAGAATGGGTTTCCACCTAACTTTTTTTTAATTCTTAATAGAGAGTGGGTAGAAAAAGTCGACATTCGGAAATGACCCATGAGGTACACGTGGGAGGGAAAACTGTGTTGGTAAAAAAGCTGTGGTCACATTCCAGCCTTCAAAATATCTGTATAAACATTGCAATATTTTAACATTACTGAAAGCCTTTTCAAAGTAAAAATAAATAAAATGGTGCAATATGCCATTTTTATGTTTTTAAAACAATTCTGTTTCTAAAACAAATGCTGATCTATGAAATGCTGTTTAAAAGTTCTCAACTTTACTGAAAAGCCTGTTTCCAGGGCAACCCTATTTGATTTATACTTTCTGACCAAATTTTCTCTGCAGAACTTTCATGCTATTACCCTCTATTGCACTCTGCAGTCACAACCTCTTCAGTACCTATTAGTCTCTTATCCTTCCTAAAGTGCTCTGTAGTAAGTCAAAGTAAATGGGTAGGGAGAAATGGCTTTTAATATTTTACTGAGCAAACCTGGTTATAACCAGCCTTCTGTCACGCAGTCTTGGTTCTTGAAGTGTGTTTCATTAATTCTTCAGTATGTCCTGTGATATCCTTTCTGATCATTGTAGGATAAAGTTCATTTCCTTCACACTTTTTTGGAGCTCTTTGAGGTGGTTTTCATTTTTGTTTCCAGATGTACCAACAGTTTTGTGCTTCTAAGTCAAATGTGGTTTAAATTTCCCTTCCGTTCAGGAAATGAAGAAAATAATCCATGGCCATGCTCATGTAAAGCACATCATTTGTCTCCCAAGTGCTTGCAATAGAGTCAGGAAAAGCAACTGAGAACTGGTTGTCCTTAACAATGAAACTTTCTCATTTCCAGCCTAGGACTCATTACAGGGCTGCAGTCCATTCTCCAAAGCAACTTCAAAACATTTTATGTGTCACTGTGTCAGCCACGTCCGTTTATTAAGTTAAAGGACAACAGAGATATATGAGGGAGGTGGAAACTACTTAGTGCTTCCCACCCCTCGCAAACATTTGGTCCTGAAGCACAAAAGTGAATATGATTTCATCTCAAAGTTTAAGGATGTGTCCAGTCCCAAACTGTGCCAGCATGTTTCTGCCCTCCAGATCATTAGTGGGGTACCCAGCTTCAGCCAAGCCTGTGGCAAGAAAGTGCAAGGAGAAACGTCCTTGGGGTGGTCTGGGAGGGAGGGCCAGGGAATAGCAGGATGTGAGCCCATCCACCCCCAGGCCCCCAGCATGAATCATCCCGCAGCTGCTGCAGCCTCTCTAGCAGCAGACACTTGTTGAGTTGCTTTCTAACCCGGTAACCTGGCAAGCACTGTGTAACCTTTGTGAAATTCAGACAGTCTGGATCAGAGCTGAACATCAGGCAGACCTTTTCATTTTCTTTCTTTCACACATGTATATGAACACCTCATTCATAACTGGTTATTGTTTAGCTGGGCAAGGGGAACCTTAATGTTTCTAAAACATGAACAAACTGGTATCTTAGAGGAATATTTTCAAAGCTAGGTTGAGATTTACTCACTGTGTGAGTCAGTAAGCTCTTAGAAAATGCAGGTGCTGATACATGCTTTCAAGTAAATTTAACAGTTTGTCCTGTTACCCCATGCATGGACACATACTCAATTATTAGGATGATAGTCTGACTTAGGAAACTGGTAAGCACTCTACTTCTTAACGAGAAAAGACCTTATAAAACAATAAATGAAGAGGACAGTAACAAAAATAAAACACAGTGGAATACAGCATCTGGGGGGAAGTTGCTGCTGCAATTTGAAATGCCTTTCTCCTCATGGCTGCCTGGGATGGGTTTTGGCCATAGAAGTTCTCTGAAGCAGCTGAGGTCTCCAATGTTCAAAAGAATTTAAAATATCTCTGTTCCTAATTTAATTCTGGAAAAAGTAAAGAATAGGTAAGATTTCAGGATGCAATCTCTAAGAGCCAAAATTGCTCAAGAAACAAGCAAAAATTCAAACATGTGGAATGTTCCTGTCCTGACTTCACTAGGCGTCAGAACAACCAGACAAACAGCCAAAATAAAACTTCTTGTAAGAGTAAAATTTTATGATCCAAAGAATAGAGATTAGTAGCTAATAAAAATTTCAAGATTCATATGATATACAAATTACTCTATCTGGTTAGAAAAGAATAGACTTCCATGCAGAACCATCTATGGCTTGCTGGCAATATCCCATTCCTCAAACCTGAATAATGGACAGACCTTCACAATGCATAGCTATACCTCACTGCAGTGTATTTTAGTGCCTGTGACTCTGGACTATAAGTAGTAAATGCATATTATTCCATATTATTAAAATGCTTCATATCCTAACGAGTAACTTAGCCAGCCAGGTCAGCGAAAACACACCTGAGCTTCCCTCTGAAAATTTTCATTAGGGTAATAATAAAGAAAGAAACCAGATTATGACTAATTCCTTCTAAACTATTTCAAAATGTTTAATGATTACAATATTTTAGCTCTGGGCCTGACTGTACAATGTGTGAAACAAGAACTTTCATTAAGCATCTAATGTATAAAAAAAATCTTTCATGTGGTTGCAAGGTACATACATCATAAAATAAAGTACTGCATCCAAGCTGATATGGTAAATATAAGTTGTAAGACTTGGCTGCTTCTCAAATAAGATATATTTTAAAACACCACTACTTTCAAAACTTAAAAAATAATGAAATGGTTTAAAAACATAGAGCCTCACATAGCATGTAGATTACAATAAAAAACAATCATAATTCAACATACTCACAGGTAGTGGTTAAATTAATTTTAAGACTCATAGAATCCCTTCAAAAAATCAACAAAATGGCCTTGACCTTCAGAAACATAGTGAATTAGCCATGTAAACTCTACCCAAGTCTCCTTGAAACTGCAGTTGCATTCTGTGTGCTTTAGAACATTTTACGGCTTAAGTTTCTTGTTTTTAACTTCGCATATTTGATTCCACCATTTAACCAACCACCGTTTTAAAGACAGCTCATTAGATGGCCAAATTGATTGACTGATCAGTTCAATCTTTTTGCACGTGATAAGTTCTAGGTCACATTGTTTTCTTTTAATTAGGGAAATTGTACGTATAATAGGCAGACTGTCTGAATGTTAACATAGGTTAATTGTACTCTATATCAGTCCTCATTCTCTCAATAAAGTAAGTAAAATTCATTTGCTTCGTCGCCAGTCTGCATAGAGACACATCACTTTCCTGTGCAGTTGCAAATCCATTGCATCTTTATCATTTTTGACAGGCTACTTTCTCCACTGAAAGCATGTCTCAGACTACAGAAAACATCTGTCTGTTGATGAATACTCTCCAATGAGGTATGTGTGTGCCTTGTAATTTCTGGTCTTTGTTGATATAGAGCATTCTATTCTGCAGACAATTTCTTTCTCTCTATCTTTACTTGTGAAATGAAGTCTATTGTCTTGACCCATAGAAATAAAACTGTGAAAGCCAGTAGGTTTTTTGTTTATTTCCACAAGTAATTATTTCCCCCTGTCCACCCATACGCTTAACACACAGGCAGGAAACACACTAAGCTGCACTACCTTCTGTCCTATATACCCATTCATTCAGGTAAGAGTAAGCAAACAACTTGAAATTTGACCTGAATTTGGGTATCCCTGGCAAGATACATAGAACATATCCAAATGTCTAACTGCGTTTGGCACTCCTCTTACTCGTATTATCCCTACTGGAACAAGTTAACCACTGGATCAAAGAGCACAGACTGTAGTGATTTTTTCAATGTCCCATAAAACACAAGTCATTTGAAACTTCTCTCAAAGATGTGCACTAGAAATTCCCAACTATTGTGCCTACTAGTGATGGTGTTCTCAGCAATCACAATCTTTAGTATCACAGGGCTCTCAGGTAGGTGTGAATTAATATGTCTTTGCATATCATGCTGCTTTCAGCATCCCTAGTCCATAGATGCTTTAAACCAATATAGCGAAGCAGAACTACAGATCCCATGTTAAGACTCTTCTTTTCCAATAAATACACAGTTTAGGAACCAGAAAGTTGCCCAGCTTTTGCTGACCTGTGATGTGGTTTTGCACTTAGATAAAGAAGATAAAGACATGTCTGTGTTAACTGTTCCTGATAATTTTTTTTCTTTTCTGTGTTTTGCACAAAGGAGTGGACTCCATCTAACCATAAGTGTAAATGGCCACCTTTTTTAACCATGGTTGACTTATATGTTACAGCTTTTGGAGAAGCAAACAGAAAGTTTAATTAAAACAGAGCTCAGTCAGATTGAACCTGCAAACTTTGAAATAAGAAGTAAGGCGTTTATCCATTTGGCTACCTGGTCTCCACAGAAATGTGTATATATATATGGGAGTTTACTAGCTTCACTTTTGTTCACTGAAAGTAATAGAAATCTGGAGAGAATAAAACATTGAGAATAATTTTAAAAATCAAATATAAGAAGTAGTCAATTCAAACAAAAACTTATTCCCCAATTCATACAAAGATCTCAGTGCATAGAAAAACTAATGAAGGTTAGATTTGCAGTAATAGTCTGTTATTTTGCTTGAACCAAAGATATTTGAATAGTTTTAAGGACCAAATACTAGGACTATTCAGTACATCAGCTACTGATTTCAATGGGATCAAAGTTTGGCCCCTGATGCCCTATTTTGGCATTCTAATGAATTTATTGTTTGACTGCTTTGAAAAGTCCCTTGGCAGAGAGCTTCTGCAAATACAATAGTTCAGTAATTTAGGGTCATTTTTTTCCCCCTCTATGTGGTATTAGTTGCACTTTCAGCTATTGTGGAATAGAAATACTATTCAGCGAAAGAGCTATATAAAAAATTATGAAGGGAAGCTAATTAAAAGTCAGCTGTAAATGCTGACTGCAAACAAAACTCACTCCTTACTTCATAACTCTATGTGTAAACAAAATGTAATAAAAAGTGAAGCTATCTACTCTTTTATCAGAAAAAAATGATCTGAAAATGAATTACATACTCCTTTAGTACTTAATCCATCGATATATGCAGAAAGATGGCACCAATAAAGTGACCTTGGGATATGGGAGTGACTGGGACTATGCAAGCCCATCAGAGGAGTAGTATTTAAGCGTTTGATATTAAAGTTCACATCCAAATATGAATTATTCCTGGGATGTGAGACAATATTTACGGCCTAGAAAAGGGTATACATCCATGTATATCCTGGCTTGTTTATGCAAATTCTGTAAGACTAATACAATTTTTCTCTGTGACTGATTTTGTTGCACAGTTGAGACTTTTTTTCTTATATAGGTTATGTGTTATTTCGCCTTCTTAAGTTTTGTCTTGAAGATATAAGGATTTCTGCTCCTGACAAACTGTTTTGATATATGTCTCTGTTCTATGTAGGTCATTTACCCACATCCTGCTTGTACATATATCTTCAGCATGTGTGTTTGGGGATCTGAATTAATTACCTCAAGTATTCTGTTCTCTAGATGTGAGAATCCTGGCACAGGCAACAGAAATCACACAGTGGTTCAGTAATAAAAAAAAGCCATGGGCTTTCTTAATATCCAGCTTTTTAATGGTTATCTGTGATGTCCCTCCCAGCCACAAACACACACACACACAAAAGTAATACATATATATATGCATATATACATATATATTATTGTTTCTTACTTCTTATGAAATTAAATATGGCTGGGAAAAATTTAAGTGCTCTGCATGGCCAAGGCAATGCCAGTTTGAACTAAAAAGGCATGCCCTCTAGTCAGCAGAGTGTCAAATGCTCCATCAAGTATCATCTTGCCTACATCATAGTCACGAAACTCCCCTCTAGCTGAGACCAATCATAACCGCAATAAGACAGATATGTGCTAAAGGTCTGTGTATGCTGGTGATTACTAATCTCTAGCAGCCCTTCCAACATTTCATTGCATAGCCACATATTTAACCAGAGAATTTGACTTTCACAGCAGGATCATCTTGAGCAGCAATGTGTAAAACAGGTCACTTTGTGCAAACTAGGGGCAAGTGGGTAATACACACTCCCTGTCAAACTGCTAACTCCTTGAAGGAGAAAGAGATAGGTTGTTACCATTGCTATGCAAGTTTTTTGCAGCTGTTCTAGGAGAACATCTGTCCTAAGTCATGCCATATTTGCTGACTGACTGAGCAAGCTTAATAAAATGCCTTGTGTGTATGATAGCACTCTGCACTGATATATGGAAGAGAGACTCAGTGGAACAGCCAAACAAAGCCAAAGTAGCTGCTGTGCCTGCAGTGTGTCAGGGACAGCTGCTAATGTTTCTCATTTACATATACCATGAAGAAATTAGGCTATGGTGGATGGGTCTTGAAACATAAGGAAAGGAACTATAGGACTGACATTAATGAGGCTTCAGGGTTTTAATATCCCATGTCTTTGCAACAGCTCTATTCCAGCAGCTGGGCTTGCCTTGCTATCCTTTTCTAAAAGATGGGTTTTATCTGCCCCACTCTTCTCCCTTCAGCCATTGAAATCTTGCTAACTTGTTGGAATACTGATGAAATAACTTTCCGGCAGACTGACAATCATACCACTTGCAGCTGGAATAGTGGTCTTCTTTTAACTTATGCTTTAGTAATTGGCATTATTGCTGGCAGCACTAGGACAGCAACAGGATTCCTGCACTCTCTGCAGCTCTTGTGCAGTGCTCTTAGCAGAGCATAGGCACAGATGCTTTGTGTATCATAAGTATGCAGACAAGTATGGTCTTGACACACAGTGTTGTCACCATTATAGTTCAAATAAGGCATCAAATCTCAGGAAAAGAGTTCTTTTTAAATACTTCTTGAATGACAACACTCAGAGAATAAAGACTTCAAGGTATATATTCAACATTTGCTGTCTGTAAGTAGGAGTATAGTGCAAAAAAGTAGTGGGTTGCTCTTGGAAGTAAATATTCTATAGCCCCAGGACTGCAAAACCAGGCCTGTCAGCAGCTAGATCATTTATAGCTACTCTCTCCATTTTCTGCTATTAGTCTTCTTCTGCACCTCCATCTCTTACTGAAATGGTCCTGCAGAATTTGTGAAAGCTTACAGCTTCTAGATAAGGAAAAACATATTAAGGGAGAAAAATGCTGTGATTTTTGACTCCTGAAGGAATGTGCTTCTACTACTAAATCTTAAATAGAGGAGAAAGAAAGAAATTAAAAAAAAAAAAAGGAGAAGCACATTAGATTAGGCAGATGGAATTAGAATTATCATTGTGACTTCCCATAAGATGCTATTTTGAGCTTTTCAAGGAATATTTGTGCAATGGCCCACCAGTGTACTGCAGATTCGTGGTAGCATTGGGTGAAAATGAGAAAGAAAGCACCCTAGTAAGCATATACCTTCATGATGCTTAAAAAAAATCCCTAAAACATTTGGGCAAGGTTTCCCCATAATTTTTAATACAGACAAAATGATTAAGAAAAATGTCATGGAAAGAAAAGAATCAGTGTGCAGAAGCCTCCTGATTAACTGTAATCCTGAGGTAAATTGCACATGTTTATGTAGGAGGTCAGTCACTTCTGTTGCGGAGAGAAGCTAAATATCTGGCTAGTCAAGCATAACGATTGTACCCTGAACACTTGGCAATAGATGGAATTCACCATTTGATAAAACTGTTTACTCTAATTCATTCAGTAGGAATAGCCAATGGTTAAGTGAGGCTATATCTCACAAGAGTATAATCTATGGAAATGTATGTAGTGTCCCATGAATACTAAACAAATTCATTATGATCAGCAGTATTTCCAATGAATCTGTAATGATGGAACCTTTAAATTAAATTGTCTCTCTTGATTTTTTGGTGTAATCAAGTTCATCAGTCCATTCCTTTTTTTTTTTTTTTTTTTTTTTTCCCCTCTCCTCTTTATTTAAGGCATTAAACCCTTGAGCTCGTCAACATATGAAAGCACATTTGAACAGCTCAGCTCAAGAACAAAACAGATGGAAAGAGACAAAGGAGTCATTCTTCACATCATGGAGCACTAAATTCTTTATTATAAAAAGCACAGGAAAAAAAAAAAAAGAAAAAAAAAGACAGGGATTAAGAAATGCAGAACAGACTATCCATGCTAGAGAAACTGCAAGGGCTGATTTCCTAATCTCTACAAAGGTATTGTAATGCCTAAGAGGGTTAAGATATTACCCCCTGATATTTGGATCAGTCAGAAGGATTTCTGAAAAAGAATCATTATGGGGCTTAAGCCTGTTTCTTGCTAATGAGACAAACTCCCAAAACGTATGGTGACATGAAAAACATGCTTTTCCTATCTACCCTTCAAACTCTTACTACAACAATGCCATCCGTAGCCTGCTTGCACCTGCACTAGTTAGTGAAGTATTTCCCTAGGCTGACACGAAAATGTTTTTTTCCTTTGTGTGAACTACCTGCCAAAATGTCAGGTATCCAAGTGGGACACGACCTCTTACATTTCTTCAGCATTACCACTGAATCATCAGAGAAACAGCAAATGATTGTTTTAACTACTTTCCTAGTACTGTAGGAAACGTTGGCTTCCTTTGTCTATCAATGAGTCTCTTACTGACATTGTTTTTCAAACAGAGCCATTCTCCAACTGTATTATTTGTTCTTATAGTGTTCAAAATCTGTATACAGTTATCAAAAAACAAAGGCTATTGATTCTGCATGTCTAACAGTTCTAAGTTTATACCTTCATATTTTTGTGTTGCTCCCAGTAGACTAATAGAACAGGTCACTATCAACACTATTGCTTTTATCTGATACAGGGAATATATATAAGAACAACTCAAGCTTTAGCATCTTACGTCTTTTTTAACAGTACAACCAGCTTGAATGTATATTTTCCAAGCTAAAAGTTCTTCTGTACCTAATTGAATTATTAAAAAAAAGTCTTTCCTGATAGTAAATTGCAGCATTTAACAATATGCATACCCCAGTAAATACCTATTCAGCTTCTTTATTTCTGTCAGAAATTAGTTCGAGTCTTGTATAAAAAGTGTGATTTTATTCACTCTATCCAGCAAATAAACATAGTTTAAAATATAGCATCTCATTTCAGTATATGTGAATTAGAATTAGGTGGAATTGGAATTAGTCAGAGAACCAGAGAAACTTGATGCTGTTGGTTTTAAATGGTCAAAAGTTAATTACAGCGTTCTTATTTATCGAGTAATTCAAAGTGTATGCACTTTGTTGTATCAGCATTAGAAACAGCTCTGTGAGCAGTCTTCCTGCATCAGATTTTGCATCTATGAAAGGACAGAAACAATGCCTAAACTTTTTTTTTTGAGTGAATGTACTTAGATTTCACACATTCTTCAGTATGTGTGTTAGATACACAAAACTATAAACATGGTAGTTAAATTTCTCTGAAAATTAAAAAAACTTTTGCAATACTCCTGTAGCTCTCTTACAGCATGGAAGTATCTTCCTTTTTTTCCAACTATCTATCTTCCTGTTCAATACCGATACCTTGAAGGACATCATTTATCATATCAAATCAGCCATGAGGTCCATCCAACAGCGCATGTCTACTGTTGTTGGTGATAAACGTCAAATGCTCCAGACAAGTTTTAGGTCAAAGCTGAATAAACTGTTTCTTGGTCTCTGCTAATAGAGACTGGCTAAAATCTTGAGAACCAAATATCTCTTTCAAAATTTTGTTGTCACTTTGATGTTCAGTGAGTGGCTACTGTTCAAATCACCTCTTCAAACTAAATCCTGAAAAGCTGTCCATATTTCATGCTATAGGGAAATGTCAAGTGAATTGCACAAACAAAAGGTTTCTAATGCGCTTTCCCTATCACTGTAATCAAAACCTGCTCTCTCCTAAGTTCACTGAACACCCTTCAAACACTCATGCTCATGTATCTTTGATTTGCTTTACTCTGTTGCATCTCCATAGTAGAACTAATTGGATAGAAAGGCTTGCGTTCATTGTATGACCTTTCTTTCTCATTATAGAGTGAATGCAGTAAACATGTATTTATGGGAAGTAGGTAATACAATAGCAGAGCAGAGATAGGTTACTGCAAATATAAGTGGCTTCATAAAACTATTTCTCACTTTCCAGTTTCAACACAGCTATATTCCTGCTTATCAGCATTTCAGTGATGTAAGTGTATCTTCCTTTTTGCATGCTTTCTCACTTTTGGCAGATGTATGTTTTTGGCAACACTATATTCATCTATTGAAGTCCCTAAACATGTGGTGGCATGGCAGTGTCTAGGCTGCCTCGACCTAACTCTATACATAAGCCTGGATTTATACTGGTGGCAGAGGAAATCTCCTTTCGATAATATAAAGAAAGCAAAGTAAATCTTAACAGACTTAGCAGTTTCTATTAGCATTTATTAAAGGTCTTATGCAATAATCATACAAATCAATAGCATTTTTTCCTTCTTTGAATATCAATAAGCATCACAGAGAGTTGAAAGCACTTAGTGACATTTTTTACAGTGCTACACTGATGATATCTGTAGCAGTGTCATGATGTACTTGACATGGCTTGAACAAAATGGATAGCATAGAACATGTTCAGCAAGCCTTAGATTATACCATGCTACAAAATAAATATTCATATTAATTAAAAAAAAAAAAACCAAAACCAGAAAAAACCCACAAAACCACTACCAAAACTGCATAAAAATCTTACCACAGATTCTTTAGAATTTGCCATCTGAAGACATTCAAGCAGTCTTATTGACATGATTATTTGTTGCAGATTCAAAGAACCTGAATCTTTAACGTAGGTATATATACAAATCAATTTTGCTTGACTGAAGATGGAAAAGATTACCATGTTTGTTGTGATAAACTTGATCAGTGACAACTGATCAACACGTTTAAAATAGTAAGAATCAAATGTCTGTTCAGATTGTGATGGCACAATAATGTAGTATGAACAAAAATATCAAAAATTAACTGAAAGTCAGTTATATCATCTCCTTAGAAAATTTGGTTTGAAGCATTCAGCAAGAAGCTTCTGTGTCTGCTAAGTAAGAAAAAACATCTTTGACATACTTAGAACCTGTAATAATTTCTCAGCTAAAAGCAAGTTGACACTTGATTACATAAGAAGCAAAATGAAGGAATCTTGTTACAGTTCAGTGTCAGCTGCTGTAGTGCTTCACTGGAATGAGCAGAACAATGACTGGATGCAAAATCTGTTTACACAAAATGACAGCTATCTCACCAGTGTAAGAGCTAAGGTAGCACCATGGCTGATTAGCCAGTGATAGTGGACTTTTCTTGAACAGAACTCAGAATTTCTCTTTTAGTTTTGCTAAAACTAAAAAAGGAGTAGTGTGACATAACAGCCTTTGGCCTTTAGCAATAATGACAGCAAATTTCAAGATAAACTAGATGGAGGATAAGCATTGGGACTAATACAGTTAAATGGCCATTGTTTGTTCACTTTGTACCATGTAACCATCTCAGCTGAGTAAAACTCCCTGATCAAAATTGTGATTATGCAACAAGTTGCTTTGAGTTATTTTGCACACAGTGCTTTTTTTATTGTTTTTATTCTTAGCACGCTTGAAAGTCCTACACTTTTAATTCACAGAAACTTTCAAAAGGGGCTTAAATTCCTTAATTGAAAATATCAGCCATTCCTCAAAGACTACTACGTGCTTTCACTTACATTAAGTATTGCCCAGTCAAAAATATCCAGCTGTTTTACACAAGAAGTCACAAAGACTGAACTGAAATCAGTTGCTGAACTGATTTTCCTTTGAGCAAACGGAACTGCAGGGACAGCATAAAACAGAAAGGAGCTAGATTCTGTAATACTGCATTCTAAAGAATTTTCAATCAAACAAATACTTGAACAAACATTTGAACAAAGTCTGCACCCTACAGTTATGGGAGATTCCAAAAATTACGTGGAAACAACTAAAGCACAGAGCAACCCAGTGTAACTTTGAAGCTGATGCTACTTTGAGGAGGCCCTTTCAGCAGTCCCTCCAAACCCAAGGTGGCCTATGATATTGCATATTGGTTGCAATGAGCAATGGATCTCCGCTATGAGACTACGTATCTCATTGTAAGCCATTGAAGAGTTCTTTGCTAATCAGTTTTGTTATGTATGCAAATAGCAACTAGTAGGGCTGATAACCATCTATTAAAGCTCTTTTCTTAATGAAAGATATTAGGAATCTGAAAACCTTTAATAAGACTACCTTGACTCTACCTAGTTCAGAACACCCCAGTGTTTTCAGGATACACCAAATGCAAAAGAAGCCTCCAAATGACAGTCCACCCACAGTTAACTTGGTAAACAAGTCATTTAAATGAAAGAGCTTCCCTCGATTAAGTAATTTATGAATATAGACATTTAACCTAACATTTCTTCAAATGCTTGTCTTCCTGCAGCAAGACACTACTGGCTGTAAGAGGTTGAGCAAATGAGTAAATATTTATAGAACTAAATTATTGCCAAAATGATAGATACATATAACTATGCACCACTTTCTAATTGTAAACATTCAATATATAGAAAATAACATCTATTAAAATAGAGATTCTTCTTAGTTTTTCTGGTTTTGTGGTTTGTTTTATTTAAGAAAAAAGGAAGAAGAAAAGACAGAGGAGAAGTTTAATTTCAATTGTGCTATTTAGGATGTAATATTGGAAGAATTTTATATAACCCGCCATGTGCGAGAATAGAATGCCCTTTTTCTCTTTTTAAGACACATGTTAATGCTGATAAGAATAACTGCAGTGCAATAAACCCTAACAATATAGCATGTTATTAAATACTGGTTGCAAACTGCCTTAATATTTGATCTTCACAGATCCCTAGCACAGTAAAACATTCCACCCCTTTCTCTTTCTGTTTGCTGTAGCTTTTTCTAAATTATACTATGCTAGTCAGTTTTTCTGTATAATTTGATGTATTTTATAGCAACCTTCAAAATGTTATTTTTGTAACTTTTGTTTTGGCCAATAAAACTCTAAGGAAACGCAGCTGATGTCTCTCTCCAGATATACTTTCACTGTCATGTTAGAGTTTGTTTTAGCTGCAGTTAATGTAAATATCCATGAACTGGAGCTTTTATCTAATTTTTTATTAAAGTGGTCTTAGATAATTTCCAATGCATACATCAAATATGAGAGCATTTCCAAGCATCTCTTATTTAATGGTTCCACTCTTGCATAAAATTCATCCTTTTTCCTAAGTCTCATGGCTGGTCAGAGAAATGTCAAGAGAAGAATAGCTAGAGCCAAGGTCAGCCTGGTGTTGTGGTTCAGGGTAGCAGATTACTCCAGCAAGAGGCATTTAATCCCTGCACAGCCACATCTTTCATCTTTCCCCCACTAATCTGGGGACAAGTTGTGGAAGAGCAACTTGACAGGAGCAAGCTACCCTATGGGAACAGTGCACTGCTGCGATGGTTCCCCATAAGCCAAGAGAAGAGGGCTCCTGACTCTGCAGGTGCTGCAGGCTGTAGGTTTCCAGGGGGAATGCTCCCAGAGAAGAAAGGCTTGCATAGGTGAGGGGCAGGGGAGTCGCTTTGTCTCTGCAGGGCACTTTTGACAGCCCAGGTGGAAACGGATAAGAGGGCAACAGAGTGACGTCTGTATCAGGATGTCTATTCTATTCTTCCTCCAGAGTAGCAGAACATAACTTTTTCTCACACCAGTGAGAAGACCTTAACCAGCACTTCTCATCTGCGTTAGTACAGGTATTCTCTGCACTGGTTGAGTAGTACCAGCGAGCAGCAGCTGAAACAAGAATTGCAAAGTGTTATGCTCCACAAAATTTTTGGGGAGGTAGTAGCTATCTCATTTCTTAATATATGCTCATAACACTCTGATCATATCTGTATGATCAAGAATGAGTATCACTACCTATGCACAAAACCACAAGCTTTCTAACAAAAGGAAAATCTTTAAATTCCTCCTGTGGGGATGGATCTGGGTAGTTAAGGTCAAGATTTAGTTGTACTCTATCATTCTACACTGGGAATGTGTGGAGAGCAACTACAGAAAAGGCTGTCTGCCTCTGCAGTCGTGATTATTGGTCGTGCTCTCAGGACAGCAGGTATTCTAACATTTCGTGTTGCAGGAAACAGTAGTAAGAGGGGTTTTAGACATTTCTGTATGGAGAGCTCCTTCTGTATGAACTGTTTGATGTTCAAGTATCTGATTTAATTTAAACTGTGCAGACCTTGCTATTTTAGGTGTCACTGAGCTAGCTTAGCATGAACAGCCTAAATGTTTCTCCTTTTTCAGATGCTATCTGAGAGGCATGGAAAGGGCCAGTAGTGGTCTGACCAAAAAATAGAAAAGAGTGGAACAAAAGAGTAATGGACAGGCCAGAGAGCATTGTGCAAGAGCAAAATAATGGTAACATATGGGGCTTGGTTTTGTGATGCACTATCCTCTTGGAAGATTTGTATTCCTCCAACTGTCCCTGTTTGCAGGACTAAGTGTAAAATTTCCTATCCCGGCTGTTCACCAGTAAAGCAACATATTAGGACTTCTAAAAACTCATAAATATGTCAGATTTTTCTGTCAATAGAATTAGACTTCTTTCATCCAGAAAAAGTGCACAGTGTCCTATATAGGAAAATGCTAATAGGTTTTAAATTCTAATTCCACAGAGGCAATTTTAAGTTTATTTTCATTTTCCAACTGTTGGGTTGGAGGGTTTATTTCATTATTGCTCTGTCTCATATGTTTATTACACCCTCCTCCTCTTCCTCTGAAAACTCTTGTTGCCTTCAGCTGTTTGTTATTATTTGATCTTCTGTATCACTTTAGAATCTCTTCATCACTTCTCCCCCTTCCTGTCTCTTTTCTCTCTGAGATTTTCCTGTGTTTTCTTTTCTCTTAAATGCTCCTCTCTTTTTCCTTCTGTTTCTTTTTATTGTTTATTTTTCCATTATCATGTGTTTGCTTTACTAGCACAAAGTAATAAGGATCATTTCTAGCTGCCATGTCTTCCAGAGTTGGGGTGAGAGGGTCTGTGATGGCTTCAGGAGTTAAGACTGTCACGCAATCTGCTGCCCCAGTTATTTTCCGTGCACAACCTAGGTAAAGGATCTTTTCTCTGTACCCTGGGGTCATCACAAGGAATGTCCTCAGAAAGTCCTTGCACAGAGGAGAAATGCCACAGATATGTGGTACTCTCCTCCACTTGATTCAAGGGTATTTGGTGTAATATGTGATATAACTTTGGCATCTTTTTTCATAACAGAAAAAATCTGTGCAACCTACAAGCATGAAAGGATGGCCTAGAAATCAGTAAAAGTTCAAATGCTGAAATTCCTAGCTTTAACCAGACCCTTCCGCCTACTTGTTTAAAGTATCCTGCAGAGGGGACTCGGCGGGAAGACTGTGTGACTGCTGTTCCAGCCAGCAGCATCTCAGTCATTAACAACTTTGGGGTTTAACAGAATAAGTACTTCTGCTACTCATTTTCTTCTTCCTATCAGCAAATAACATGTATGATAAACATTCAGCCCTAGCACTGTATTTCTCCCATCATTTTTGTTCATTTCATTCAGTCTTTTTTGCAGATTGTTGCTACAATGAAAAGACAGTAGAAGGCCATGCTTCCAGAAAGCAAACTTCCCATTGTTCTTTGAATAAGAGATTGCATTTGAGTACAGAGATTTGCATAAGAATTAGTCCCCTTACTTGTATCAAGTCAGCTATTTTGAGCTCAATGTAGCAATCCTTGATTTCTTGGTTGTAACTATGGCAATAAGATTAGATGGCATTCAGTAAAATTCATTTTACAAATTGGCATGGGAGGGTGTCCATGACTTTGATAGAAGAAAAGATGTAAAAACATTGTGGAATGAGATTGAAATTAAAGCAGAACTCAGAATATTCCTCAAAATAATGCTTCTCAAGTTCATCCAGCACCATCTGGTAGTTTGTGAGTGATTTACAGTTAGCCACAAAAAACATGATGGGATCAATGGGCCTGATGGGGGTTATATTTCTTATCCAAAGCCATTTTGAAAAGACATTTTAACCCCATTTGGGTGGATGCTGAATTCTTTGATCTGGAACTTTTATGATAGTAGCAGTCAAATCAATTTCAAACACTTTCATTACAATACAAATCTACAAAGCTCATTATGGTCTAGCAAGGGAAAAAAAAATAGAGTCATGCTCCAGGCCCCAGGCCATGTTATAATGAGGGTAAGAATGAGCATTAATAGGTACTATTTGGAGTTCTGCCTCTGCCTTTCTGTTGCCTGTAAAGGCCTGTCAGTTCATCAGAACAGCAGACCTTAATTTGCACACACTAAATATGGCTTCCTGAAGCATCATTTGCAATAAATCCTGGTTTTGATCATATTTCATCACTAATGAGTCTCCTGTCCAAAGAACAGCCTTTGCTGTTCTTCATGATATGTGCAAACAGGATTAGAAGGAAGGCAGGTTTGGATACTTTTTTTTTTTTTTTTATGTTTAATGAACTCATTATTATTATTATTATTATTATTATTATTATTATTATATGCATTTTTCCCAAACTGTTACCTTAATAAGAAAAGTATTGCAAAAAAATGAATTTCCAAAAAGTGTTTGACTAACTGGTTATTGGATTGGCATGTTATGATGTGATATTTAATATGACATGATACTAAATTGATATTGACAGGGTTCTTTCATCGAATATAAACAAAATACCAAATCTCAAAAAGCAAGTGAAGTTTTATATTTCTTCTTTTAAACGCAGTCTTTCACAGCTTTTCTTGGATGTAAGTTTGTATATTAGAAGGCGGGCAGAGATCAGTCATACAGCGTAGCACAGGAAAACAGCAGCACTGCATGAAATTTCATTTCCCAACACAGGTTAAGCTCAAATGATGTCCTTCAGCATTGCATAAGGCCTGTACCAGCACCCTGCAAAATGTGTTGTGCACATGCAATAAGCACATTTGAATTGCATAAATAGGTAAAATGGAATTTTGCCTTTATAAACAATGTCCAGAACCCAGAACAATGATCCTCAGTCTGACCTGGTCATCCTACCAAATTGCATGCACAGTTTCCAAGATCATGAGTAGCCAAACCTGGCCCTTCAAGAGGAAAGGGGGATATTCGATTATCTAGACCTATGCAGGACTACTTTTTCTGTCTGAAAATGTCATCTTCAGGTATTTTCTCAGTGCTCAGTTCTGAGGTGACAAAAGTCTTAGGAATCATAGAATAATAGAAGAGTTAGGGTTGGAAAGGACCTTATGAAGTTCCAACCCCCCTGCCATGAGCAGGGACACCTCACACTAAACCATGCCACCCAAGGCTTTGTCCAACCGGGCCTTGAACACTGCCAGGGATGGAGCATTCACAGCTTCCCTGGGCAGCCCATTCCAGTGCCTTCACCACCCTCACGGTAAAGAATTTCTTCCTTATATCCAATCTAAACTTCCCCTGTTTAAGTTTTAACCCGTTACCCCTTGTCCTGTCACTACAGTCCCTAATGAGGAGTCCATCCCCAGCATCCCTATAGCCTCCCCATTCAGATACTGGAAGGCTGCTATGAGGTCTCCACGCAGCCTTCTCTTCTCCAGGCTGAACAGCCCCAACTTTCTCAGCCTGTCTTCATAGAGAAGACCACGCAGATCTTCTCAGGATAAAGCCATTACTTGCTGTGTGACCATTCTGGGTCTTCCCAAAGTAAATGAATGTGGAACTCTGTTAGCTACTTTTTTCTTCTAATACCTTTCTCTGAAGTTATTTAATTGCAAAGCCTCATTGAAAGCCAGGAACAGGGACATTATTTCACTAGACACATCATGCATTATCAAAATTGCTTAGCATTTCTTCTCAGGTAAAAACAAAAACTATTGGGGTGGAAATTTACTTGCTCTCACTATTGGTTATCTGAATAATTATTTGCTGTTCTAAATGAAAACAAATGGTTGTTTACATATAAATAATCGTAACCCATTTTCTTGCCAGCAATACATATTTCAATTGGTGGCATATAAACAATCAGTTACCTAGTGGCTCAAAAATGATTGCGCCTTTTTAAAATGGTCTATTCATGTATAAGACAGTTTCAACCAGCATAGGCAAGAGCTTAAAGTCACAGTTTTAAGCCCTCCATACTTTTGCAGGACAGAATTCAGCTGTATGCTCAGTTTGCAGTGAATCTCTGAAATAGTTGACACACAACACAAATTCATCTTACACAGGGGGTATAACGTAGTATGACAGGAGAATGACAGTGCACATACTAGATTACTAAAATCTGTAAAATATGTAGTTCTCAGTGTAGAGAGTTTAACTGAAGCAAAATAGTAAGAAACCTGTACTCAAATACTGTAATTCAGGAGGTGACATGACGTCTGTCTTGATTTCAAAAAAGGTGAAAGGATCAGGTAGGTCTGTGAAGGCTGTCTTCCTCCCAGGTGGAAAGACTATATCAGTGAAGGACACAGTGAACTAGGTGAGAAGGAGTGGAACCAAACCATCTAACACATGTTAAAGTATTGTTCAAAATCTTGGCATTTACCAGAAAATACTAGATAGTCCTCATAGGTTTAGTTTATGTCATTTAGAAGAAGCAGTCATAGGATAGGTAAGAACCTGATAAGATTTAAGAATTCCCACAAGGAATATCTACTGCTTCATTCTTATGCAATGAAGACTTTTGCCTTGGATTTCAACTCTAAATCTAATCTCCTATTCCAGTGCCAGAAGTGCTGCATAAAGGCATTTTATGGGTAGCACAGCTTCATAAGTAACTTGTCTCATAGCAGCTGCCCAATAAATCTCTTCTTGACTTTTGCAATCATCAAAGTGAAGAGTAGTGGCAGGCCCTCCAGTTCCCCTGTTTCCAGACAAAGACACTTAATTGTTTCTTTTTCTGAGTTGAATGAGTATGGGCTGAGATGTATGTGTGCACTAGCAGTGGGGAATAGCTGACAGTTCATTTGAGAGCAGGTGAAGAACAAGCTAACAGGATGATCCTGCCTATCTTGGGAAAGTTGCAGATTACATGTACAAATAAAGGGAGAAGAAGAAACTAAACTGACCTGTAGACCTACTTACTATAACTCTCTCCTGTCTCAGCCAATCAAGGCCATACAGCCTTGAAATGCTAGGGGACAATCAGTTAGGTGTATCAACAGCCTTTGTAATTGCTGAGTGTGTTTCTGCTTTCAATTTGTGAATGCACTGTGTTTCATAATGCCTGCCTCTGATTGAAGGAAATGCCTGAGCGTAACAGAAACCTGTGGATAAGGTTCTCTCCTGTTGTCCTTCACATACTGAGAACAATGCAGAAAATGAGTCATTACTTAGCTGACAATGTAGCAAATCAGAAATAGCTGATACTTATCTCTGATTAGGAAAGCATCACTATAGTTCTTTTTACCTGAGCAACTTAAAACCTTTTCTTTTATCTGAGAGAAAGGAAGCTCTGCTGTTGTACTCAGTAGAAGATATTTTTAGAGTTACTGAACACCGTAGGGTCAGAATTTCCACCTGTCTTTTAAACATGTTAGAGCTTTCCCATTCTTGCGGACTAGATTTCCTTGTATTATTATAGCCTAATAGTCCAACCTACTCTTCATACAGTTCTCATGCGATGAAAGAAATACATGGTGGTGCACTCGTCTGTAGGGCACAAGCAATGTCCAACTCTTTGTGTAGCTGCCAGCTTTCAGCTTTGGAGGGCTATAGGGCCCTATATGGGCTTTTAATGCAGTTATGAGTGAAATGAATTTCCAAAACCATCACTTGCTGAAAAAGATCAATATTACTTTACATTTTGAATTTGTGAGGAGCTGAGTTGCCAAAGGTGTAAAGCACAGTAAAAATGTATAGATGAAAAAGAAAAAAATTAAGTACTTCTGAAAAGTGCTTTAGGGTAGGTGAGGTACAGAAATATTTTTAGCAGTGTTAATGAAGGTACAAGGAAAATTATGCAGCATATTCATTCTTGTAGGCTTTACACAGTCAGTATTCATTATCAGTATGGGTTTGTTACTGCACAGTGGAACATTCAGCTAAACCAGTGAGATGTACTGTCTTTTTTGATACAGCTGATAGGAAGAAGATTGTTTGCCCTTATCACAAAAATACAGGCTGATCACATATGTAACTTTTTTCTGCAAAATCATGTGCTGGTTCATAAGACTCATGAGGAAATCAGAGTTTAGCTTAGCTTAGTTTCACTTTACTTCTGCTTTGGAACATTAAGGCAGTAGAGTTCAATTCACAGGCAGGAAGAGCACACCTTTATGGTTAACTCCAGAGCAAGAACAGAATGCTCTGCTTGGGGTCTACCTGGCACCTTCCCTAAAAATCAGAACATACCTTCTACCGAGCATGTGAAAAATGAGGGTAAAAGGAGGATCTTCTCATGGAAGACCACAAGGGGTGAAAACCCACAAGCAAGCATTAAGGTGGATTCATTGCTTATTCTTTACAGTTGAGAATGCAGAGCAAAAACTGCATCATCACCAAAATGCCCTTCAACCATTTACCGATGGTAATGCTGCTGCGGCTGTGACTCATTCATTGGCTTTTTTATTGTCTCATGGCTATTAAACATATGGGGACAGTGGCTGGCAGCAGCCCAGCACTGGAAATCTTTGCCCCAGCTGCAATTTGGAAGCAGCCTGTAGGTCAGCATGCTCAGAGAGGGACAGAAAGTAGGATCCATCCTGAGGCCAATACCATAACTCTGCTATCACAGATCACTATTGTTATTACAACAGATCCTGTAGAAATGCCCCAAATCCCCACACAATAACAAGAACCTGTTTTCTGAATGCATGTTACAGCGTAGTCAATTCCTGTAGGAGATGCAGCGCTTTAACGTGAAAATTTCCTCATTCAATCTTCGCTTGTTCTTTCTGAATCACTGGAGCTGCTCTTCACTGCAGAGAGGTCCTACTGAGCCCTTTCCTGATGTAAATCACATTACATCCAGCTAGGACTCTCCTGTCTGTTTGCCAAAACGACAGGAAGGCTAACACTTAATTTACAGGTATCTGCATTTGCTGACTTGTCCTATAAAGCATGTTAACTGACTGCTTTACTAATTGCAAGTGCAAGAAAATGAAAAGGAGGCAAAAAGAGGAGTGAGCAAACAAGCACAAAATGAGAAAATCCAGTCTCCAACTTTCTGGAAACTTGTGGTAATTTATGTGTGGTAACTCTGAAATGCCTGATTGCTTGATAGAAATTGGCTAATGAGTTTAAAGCTGCCAGTGGAGAGACAGTGGATGCCAGGCAAGCAAAAAGGCAGAGTGGTTATATAGCTCTCGTTTCCTTGGTGAAAGCAGCAGGGAACAAAACAGCATTAAAATAAAGTTTAGAAAAAAAAAAAAAAAAACAAAAACACAAAAGGAAAAGTAGTCATGGAGATTTTTTTCTCTGAAAACTCTGCCCCTTTTCAGCTACTTTTGCAATACATTTCATTGCTGGTCACAAGGCCCATGTGCCACCTATATCCTACAGAATTTTGAGGAGTTAAGTGCAACTCAGGAAAGATGCCTTTTTGTTTATGCTATCTGCTCAAGCAAGCATTTCATTCTAGATGAGCAACACTTGGTAACAGGTTGAACACAGAGGACATGTCTCACTTGTCACTATAGTAAGGACAAATTGCAGATATAGAAATCAGCTTTCGTAGAGCCTGATGAAGCTGGGATGTCTGCTGCTGCTTTGGTCTATATCTAATTGTCACAGAAAAGATGGGGCTGTCTGAGCAGTACATCTTACCAGGATGTGCTGGATCTACGTGGCAATTGTCATTAGATGATTAGGTGGAAAAGATCATGTTCTCAGAGAGAATCAGCTCAAAAAAATACAACAATCTATAAAATTTATTCTTGCAGGTACTTTATGCTAGCAGATATGTAGTGCTGAAGGATAACAATAATATATTTTCTTATAAGAATTCTGATAAAAACCTATTGTGTTGTTTTTAAATATAACTGCTTAGACATTGTCCAAATGGAATGTATTTTAGTTTTGATTAATAAAATGTAGTGTCAGCTGAAGTGAAAGACAAAAATTTAAGCTCCTTAATCTCATCAAAATCTCATTCCTGAGCCAAAATGTTCCCACTTGAAACATTTTGTTATTCTGATTTACTGAATGACTTATATGGATTTTTTAACATTAAAAATTCACTGATGTATTCATAAATCAGTTGAATTTGCAGAAAATACTTAGCCTTCATTCACTTGGGACACTTGTGGCTGCATTTCTCTAGGCTGCTTTCCAAGGTAAAAAAACTGAAATGCTTCAAAATGCATCTCATTTTCACTAGTGAAAGCCTTGACCAAGGCTTGTTACCCACTGCCTCTTCTAACAATGAGCTACTTGAAGGAGATCCTCCAGATGGACATTGGTTTTTTTCTTCTTTTTTTTATCTCTCACGAAAGTGCTAGCTAAATACGAGCCTCAAACATAGCAAAGATGATAAAAAAGAGTTGGTTATAGAAGACGCAGACATACTGGAGCACACAGCATGCCAGTTTTAGACAAACAGTGCATAACAGTAGCAGACTGAATACTTAAATGTTTTAATTTGCAGCCAAAAAAAAATACCTATGGAGCTGGTCAAAGAGTATAAAGTGTATACTAACACAGTCACACTAGCTGACTCTAAACCAAGCAAAATATTGTTTTCTACTATTTCCTTTATTTCAACTTGCAAATGTTAATTAATTGTTTCTTTGTTTCATCCAATGCACCCTATGAAGATATTCAGAACTCACATGGACAAGTCTCTGAGCAACCTCATCTAAGTTGGCCCTGATTTCAATGGGCAGTTGGACCTCCAAAAGTCCTTTCTGATCTTCTGATCTATATTACCATACAGTTCTTTAGCGATTTGTTTGTTTGGTGTTTTTTTCTAATAAATACCAACCAGGTGCATATGTAGGAACAGAAAAGGAATAGAAATTACTTCTCTGTTCCACTACAGGTCCAATGATGGATGACAGTATTAGGCACACACTCCTAAAGCACCACAGCTGATTTTAAGGCAGGTACAAGTTCTGAAGAGTGGGGTGCAAGATGCACTGCTGAGAAATAAGGCTTTTGCAGATGCTTTCTTTAACATTGGGACACAGTATATCTACCAGCACTCTACCGAGTAATGCAGAGATGCTGATAATAGCACCTTCTCACTGGCCATGCCAAAGCTTTCCTTTCACTGAGTCTTCATTTAACTTGTCAAGTGTGAATAGAAAGCTTCAGCCAGAAACAAACATTTTAAGTTATTTCATTTTCATGACAGCTGACATGTGGTGGGGGATTTTGGGGAGGAGGGATAAAAAACAAATGATCTTTTATATATTGAGGCATATGTCACTTTCTGGAAAGAGTTCTTTTGGGGCTGGAAATAGTTCCAGTCAGTGAGACCTTTCCAAGTGTCATGGTTTAAGCCCAGCCAGTAACTCAGCATCATGTAACCACTCTTTCACACCCCTCCAGGCAGGATGGGAAGCAGAATCAAAAGAATGTAAACCCCATGGGTTGAGATAAGAACAGTCTAATAACTAAAGTACAACAAAAGCATACACATAGAATCACAGAATCATAGAACAGTTAGGGTTGGAAAGGACCTTAAGATCATCTAGTTCCAACACCCCTGCCATGGGCAGGGACACCTCACACTAAACCATGCCACCCAAAGCTTCGTCCAACCGGGCCTTGAACACCGCCAAGGATGGAGCATTCACAACTTCCCTGGGCAGCCCATTCCAGTGCCTTCACCACCCTCACGGTAAAGAACTTCTTCCTTATATCCAATCTAAACTTCCCCTGTTTAAGTTTTAACCCGTTACCCCTTGTCCTGTCACTACAGTCCCTAATGAGGAGTCCATCCCCAGCATCCCTATAGCCCCCTTCAGATACTGGAAGGCTGCTATGAGGTCTCCACGCAGCCTTCTCTTCTCCAGGCTGAACAGCCCCAACTTTCTCAGCCTATCTTCATACAGGAGGTGCTCCAGTCTCCAGATCGTCCATAAACATACTAATAATATGAATAATGGAAATAACAAGGGGACAGAATATAAACCTGAAGGGGAAAGGGAAAAACCAACAATAAACACAAGTGATTGATGCACAATACAATTTCTCACCACCAACCAATGCCCAGCCTAACCCAAGCAGTGATTTACCCTTCCGGGTAATTCCTCCCAGTTTATATACTGGGCATGACGTGCTGTGGTATGGAGTACCCCTTTGGCTAGTCTGGGTCAGGTGTCCTGTCCCTGCTTCCTTACGGCTTCCTGTGTTCCTTCTCACTGGTAGAACACAAGACTGAAAAGCCCTTGATTAAGGTAAGTGCTACCGAGCAACAACTAAACCATTGGTGTGTTATTGGTATTGTTCTCAGACTGAAGCTGAAACACAGCCCTGTGCCAGCTACTAGGATGGAAAAAAATAACTGTTACAGGTGAACCCAGGACACCAAGTTAAACAGGCCTCTTAGAAATCTCTACTGGGATCTTGTGCTACAGCTAGAATGACTGACAAGGGATCTGTGTGTCCCTTTTCTGGGAGCTCTCAGAGATCCCAAGCCCTTTCTGCCCTGGCAGTGATGGGAACTCTGGATAAGCTCTGGGGCCCAGTAGTAGAAGGTGGTAGCTACAGAGGACCTCCTCATCTCCATCTTCTTCTGCCCCATGGAAGCCCCTGCCCCACTGCCTCCGCAGGGTTTACCCTGCTCCTGGCCTGGCTCTCCTGCAGTCAGGGCATTGCGGGCTGTTTGGGGGGGTCTTGGCTTCCCCTGACATCCTTGTCCCCAGATACCAGTGAGGAGATGGAGGAGGCTGCAGGTCCCTCTGCACTGGGCCAGGGCAGGTACTGCTCAATCAGAGGAGCCCAGCACTGAAATGACTCAAGAAAACAATGCTTCCTAGCAAAGAGTAAAATACACCTCAAACTTGTCTTTTCAGAGAGTGTTTGTAAAAAAGCTGATAACCTAGTGTGCTTACAGTCAATGATGAATTTGGTGGAATAGGGTTTTTTTCTCTTATGGAAGGAGCAGCTCTGAGAAACAAAGTAGTTATACCTGCCCTTCTCACTCCTGAACACTGACAGCAGCTGGCAGAAGGCACAACACCAAAACCAGCAGGATAAATAATATTTCTGTAACTTTTTATTCTGCCCAGTTGAAATTAAATACCTTTACATGACTTTTTGCTACTTAAAGTGAAGTTTTCATAGCAAGAACCTCATTATCTCTTGCCTTACTTTCTACGGCATGTATAAAATGCTCTCTTTAGCATGAGCAATGATCTCGCATTTTTTTGTCTTGTGCAGACCTGGACACACTTTATCAAGGTATGAACAACTATGCAAGGTAGAAGAGAAGCTAACTGTCTGTATAGTTATTCACAGAAAGGACTGTATCTCCTACTTCTTTCTCTTGAGAAAAAAAATGATGCACGAAATCATAAGAAATAGTCTCTGAGATAAGCCCTTTTCTACCCCTCCTTGTTCATCTCTCCGAAGGATTTCTGATCCAGCCCAGCACAGATTCAGAATTTTTTTCTTTTTATGATAGGAACTGGTTTTTTAATTTCTTACAACTTGCAGTGTCATCATCACCTTTACACTGTTCCGTCCCTCCATGCAAAATTACAGGCTAGTTTAAATCCAATTTCTGACTCTTTTTAAATGTAAAATATGTGTTCCTTCCAAAGGTAATGTAACAGAAAGCACATTTTCAATGACTTTGCATAAAATATAATTGTAGTATTTGGCCGCTGCATTTGTTTTTCTCTTTTTACTTTCACACAGTCATCACAGCTGCATACTGTGACATCATTGTCTGTAGTAACAATATTGCCTTTTTTAGTTTCCTTTTAATATTTTTAACCAAACTCCTATGAATCTATTTCCTATCAGATCCAGCTGATTTAGCTTACTGAGTACAGACAAAAAACAATTAATGGATTTCCTGTACCATTGGTTATAAGGAGCATCCAATAACAATCCTTAATGTGCACTTGCAAATTCACTTCCTCTTCCATGACATGAAAGATTCCTTTGGAAGTGCCTTTGCCTTAAGTCAGACTTTAAGCCATTTATCATTGAGAGCTAAGGCTTCTTTAATCAGCCAACCCTAACAGCCATTGGCTCTGTTACAAGCATTAGGTATATACCTTTCATCTTAAAGTGCTTGTCTTAACATTCTCTCATAAAGCAGGAAAAATAAAGACAATTTCTGTAATGAGAGACTATATGACAGATTTTGAACTCACATTGAAAAAAAATTTCGTTTATCCAGAGGAAGGAGAGAATATTCCTGACCTTGAATACCTTTGGGAGTTGCTTTAGTACTGTTTATCTGAAGACACTCAAGGGAGCATCTTTACAAATCTAATATTTTTAATTATGTTAAGACAGCTGTGACCAAGATCAGGGATCCTTTATGCTGGTTTGTCCAAAAATATGTGTCAATGACTGCTTGGCACAGATTACTACCTGTATAAGCTGTACAAGGAAAGTGTGGGAAGACGGACACATAATGATTATAATTCATATTTTACAGACAACATACTGAAACCTGAGGAGGGCTGTGCTGACCCTTTGCACTGTAATAATCACTCTGGAAACAGAGTAAGCTGTGGTCTGGTTCCCTGCTTCTGTAACCAGTGCCCATTCCCCTGAAGGATAATACCAGGAATCTGCAAAATGGATGTTGAAATAAGGAGGCTGGTGTTTCAGAACATGCACGCAGGGTTATATATCCATCATTAATGCTATCTCTTGCTTTTCCAGGAGCTAATAGCAATGTGAAATCTTTGACTATAGGCAGTGAGCTCTTTCCTGAAAGGTTTTACTAAAGAGCTTGCCTGCTTCCAGGCCTTGCCATATGTACAATAGCTCTCTTGGTACCACATGTGCATGGTTGTACCTGGTTATGTCAGACATTGCCAGTCTGCCTGTATTGGAACAGCAGTGACCTCTCTAGACAGGCAGATATCCTCTGACTCAGGCAGACAGGACCTTTGTTGAAAACAGGGCTTAATTGAAAAAAAATACAAACCAACAAAACCTAAAGGAGGGCTAGTGAGGAAATGTCCTCACCCTTTGACTGATGATGTGCACCCATTCACATTAGCCTGAAAACTTCCAGCTCTTCTCTGAATAATTACACCTCACAGGAAGGAAGGGTAAGTAGGTGAAAGTCCTGCTGCACAGGTTGTAAATGGGGTACAATTTATGCCTTTACTTTTTCTTCAGTCTGTTAATTTCTAGCTAACCTAAATAGATAATCATCTTTGAATGAAGAGAAACTGGCAGTGGAGAAGCACAGTTTAATCATTATTCTCACAAAGATAAGACTCTGGACCAAAATATAAAGAAGTATTGTGTCCTCTTTCACGGTGCAGTGCTCCTATTTTTGTCAAGCAGGAATTTCCTGAAATTGCTTCCATATTATCCACTGCTTCTGTTATCTTCTTTTTAATTTTTTCCAGGTCAGTTTTCCCAAGATTTTCCAATTTAATAAGATATTTAACGTTCACCTTGGTTGGGTACCTGATTCTTATCTAGCAAAATCACCCATTATTGCAAGAATGAAAGTGTCATCGAATTTTCTTGTATATATGGTTTGTCATTATGCATGTGTTGTATATGTGTTTATCCAATGAAGATATTAAGAAAATGTACTCGGTTGCCTGCTCTGCCAACATAGAATACTTTCATGTTTAATCACATATTGTCATTATATATTATTATTATTTCTGAGACATATGCAGATATGATCTCTATTACTTGAATTTCTGCTTAATGTATTTTAACATCGCTATGCTTTTGAGTCATGTAAAATAGGGCAGGGGGGGTCTCTAAAAAAACTACTTAATAATACTACTTAATAACAATAGCGAATGTGAACTTTAATCTGCATGCAGCCCTGTCCTCTTACTCCTATAACGTACTAAATTGGGTCTTTTCATGCACTGTAATTTGGGAAGTTGTTCCTGAGCAATTGCACACACAGTTAAGCTAATCTTTCTTCCTCAGGATGGGAGATTCCTTCCTGACGCAAAACTAGGGACTATGATTTCCTTCTCCAGGATACTTGACTTTGACTGATAGCAACTAACCTATTCCTAAAATGTCCCCTGAAGCTGATGCTGCCAAGCCCAGGCTGTGTGACCTGCCCTCTTCAGGCAGAGCATCCTGTGCGTAAAACTATTGTGTCCTAGGGTGTGTGCGTATGGCAGTCTCTGTGGGTGCGTATAAGGGTGCATACAGAGAGGACAAACCTCTTTCATCAAGGTTTCTACAGACTTCCAGCAGAATACAAACATTGGACCAAAGTCAAGGCAAGAAAGTAAAAAAGGAAAAAAGTGTTTGGGCAAAATATAGATCAAGAAAAAAAACCACTTCTTTTACTGACACTAGCAAGAAAAACACATTGACATAATTCTCTTGAACAGGAAATGACATGTTCTTCTAATCTATTGATGACCTTTCTGAGTCAGTTCCTCACTGCTGTGAGCTGTTCCATGGTCATTTACACCTGTGCAGGGTATAAGTCTGGAAACAACTTTTTTGCTTCAACATCACGTTCTCCAGTCTCACTTTGATATAGGTTAACAAGTTTACATTAATGCCATCTCAGTTGCTTTAAGAAGAGGTCCCTTTAAGATCAGTCCCCTTTTTCTGGCAGGTCTGTCCAGCATTCCTTATCCAGAATCAGCCATTCTTTGAGTTTAGTGCTCTGCTGTCACAGCCCCTTAATTTCTGGCTCCTCATGCTCCCCTTCAGCTAATTCTAGTCTCTAAGTCATGAAAGTCCCTGTCCTGATTCAGGCTGCTGCTGCCTCTTATGAGCTGATGTGGCATTTTTTTCTCCTTGATGCAAGTATTACACACTTGAGCATCTGCAGAGAGAGCACAGGAGGCACGTTCCTCCACCACCAAAACGTAGCCCTTGCTACCAACCTGGCTCCTGCAGGACAGACGCAGGAAGGATGCAGAAAATTCAACCACCCGGATTTAGTGGTTGAATAGTTATGGGCTGCAGCATGCACAGCATAGAGGAGCTCATCAGAGAGATGGCTATCCTGCTCTAAGTTTCTGCGAAGCATACGTGAGCTGTCACCTCCCAAGGGCTTTCAGCTTAACACTCATCACGTGATTTAAATGACCGGCTACTCCAGTGTAGTTCTGAATAGCAAATGCTTACCATGCAGCAAGCAAGGGCCAGCCCAGGAGTTACTCACAGGCTGAATATCTCTGATTACAGAATAAAGCACAGCAAGTAGCATGCTGTCATCTGATTTGTCACAAGCATGACAGGAGGAAGGAGTTGAAATTAAAAAATTACCTTGTGGCAAAATATTTACATAGTTTTTACAAAGGAAGAGGGCCAGATGCTCAGGTGACGTTAATCTAACCCTAATAAGGTGAAGTAATAAATTATAAGAGTAAATGAGACCTTGCAATTTGACCTCTACCAAGATACAGGGTGGGAAATTTCAGTCGTTCATCATTTTGTTGAATTCAATAGTAAATATTTTTCAGAGGTGACATTAATGGGGTATTAGGCTTGGTATGTCTTTTCACTATTTCAAAAATATTTTGTAACACTGTCACTACGTGGTGAGGCACTGGAAGAGGTTGCCCAAAGAAGTGGTAAATACTCCATCCCTGGCAGTGTTCAAGGCCAGGCTGGACAGAGCCTTGGGCCACATGGTCTAGTGTGTGGTGTCCCTGCCCATGCTAGGGGATTGAACCTAGGTGATCTTGAGGTCCTCACAGCCCTAACCATTCTATGGTTCTAAGAGATATATACTTATATATATATCTACATATGCGCATGTGTGTATACATTCACCTTAGGCATGTGGTGAGTTCTTTAATGTTATATTAATTTAAGCTCCTAGAAGAGAGACTTTCCAACTTACTTTCAGCTGAGGTATACCAGTATGGCTGAGTGACATTCACATCTTCATGGTAGCCACAAAGACTGTGGATACAGGCACAGACCCAATGTGTTGCTTCTCTCAGCCCTCATAAACAGTACCTGAGCTGAAGCAAAGAGCATAGCTGAGGCAAAAGGGGTATACAACTGCCAGTCTTGCAGAGAGCAGGTCTGATTGATAACCAAGAGAAAAAAGGGCAATAGGCAACTTCTACTGAAAGCAGGAAAATACACTCAAACCAACAATAAAAAAAAATAGTATTTTCATATGCATGAATGACATACTGTGAATTCTCTTGTGTTTTCTATTCTGTCTACGTGTGTGTGTCTTTGTGTGTGGTTGTTAATAAGTGTACATGACAGAACAAAATAGAATTAAAGTATTTTATATTAAGTCTCACCATTAAAAATTGCTACAGCTGATAACCTGTTTTCTGAGTTTAGATTACCGGTGACGTCTAATTGAGCTGTAGCTGAGCTACAGCTGGCTATCCATGCATCATTATGGGAGTGCCCAGAGTCACAGAGGAGACTGATAGAGATCAGCCTGTAATGCCTGTCCTTAGTGCCTTGTGTAACTTGGGACAATAAAATCAATCTTATGCAATTAGGCATTAATTTCATGATTGAAAAGATACTGTAAAGCAAAAGATGTCCCTTGTGCTCCTGGTTAACATGTACATAGTAAGCACAAATGTGGCAGATCATTTTCAGTAGACAAATGTTTTCCTAGTGTGGAAATTTTGTTAAATATCCTAGCATTTTTAAAGCATAATTGCTTTAAAAATACCCCAAACAATCTGGTAAGTAGATTGTGATTTTTCATTCATGCCGCCTAAGAAAGGCCCAGTGCAAGTGAAAAAATGTTACTATAACTTGACAAAATATTCTCCCACTGTTGCTCTTTTCTTTCTCAAATACATCTAAATTGCCACTTATTTTTTGTAATGCTTATAAGACACCATTTTACTAACTCTTTTTGTTTCATGATACTGGCTTCTCCTTGGTGACCATGTAATCTTGTTTTTGTTTTCTCTCATTCTCTGCTGCTCCTAGCTTCTTCCTACTATGTATACGCAAAGACAGAGAAGGCTGAAGGGATCTTGTTCTTTTGTTTTACCCTCTTTTGCATCTGATGTGGTTCAAATTGGTCCCAATTCTGCAACTTCAGCCCAAATGCCTGATCCCTGCTCTGCTGTCCTCAGTGATTATATTAACTGATACTTCATGGATTTAAACTGCAGTCCCTTGAAAGGAAGGCCACCTCTGCATTATACTGCAAAGTGCCTAGTACAAGTATGAGAAAAGTCAGTAATCATAATAACAAAACTTCACTGAGAAAAATTTGTAGAGCTAAAAGCTTTTGAACTTCTCAGAGTATTTTTTCACTTTGTTTTTGCAAATACTTTTTCCTATAATTTAAGCAGGTCTATTGCCCTGATTTCTAACCTATCCTTCAAGCCTGTATAATAAAAGTAAGAGCTTGAACAAGGTCTCTGAGAGCAGACATCCCTCCTTAATGCATAAATCAGGCTTCTTAGTTCACAGCATTCGAGTTGTTTCAAGAGGGTGTCATGCGTTTAGTTCTTGTCTTCCTCAAACAAACCACGCCCGACAGTGTAATATGAATTTGGATTTTGATCAAGGAATTTTGGTGACAATATAAGCCACAAGACCAAGGCTTATATAGTTTCAACTAAAATCCACATCTAAATAAAGAAGACACGAGGACATTCTAATGATGTGCTCTAGGTGTAGTCTCTTTATATGACTCAGAGAAGATATGAAGGAAAAACAAAATCAGCAGATGCAAACATTCACATCAGGAAAACGTTGTGTGAGCTACATCACACGCCTCCTTCCTTTGTGGTGTCATGTCACTGAAGCCCCTCAGCAATGCTTTGAACATGCAAGGATAATTGCAAATTTGAGTAGTTTTTCTCAAGATTTTGGTTAAAACCTATCAGAATCACACAGAGTGGATATTTATAGAATTTTAGTTCCTGCTGCATGCTTCTTTTCATACTTAAAAACTTCACATCATCTTATTTAGCAGTCACAGAATAAATAGCTTATAAGATCATAACCTTAAATTTTTCCACAAGAGCTTTTTGTATTTTATTACTTTTTGCTATTTCTTACATATGCTATTAATAGAATTGCTATGCTTCAATTAACAATTACCAGTTAGCAGTAGCAACACCACCTCTGTGATCCATTTCTTTTTATTCATTTTATTTATTTGATTATCTGTCAGAAAATCAAAGATTTCACTGCAGTTAACATTTCCAGTGATACAGACACAGTCGCCTTCAAATAAATGAACAAACTGGGTTTGTAAACACTCATGAGGTATGGGTTAGCTAGGAGCTTAAAGTAGAAAGACTGCTTTGAAAGTAGGTTTTACTTCTCAGTAATGTCCTCCACATCTTTCAGGATTTCTATTCTAGACCACCTTCTAACCACCATTTCAGGTCAAAAGAAAAGACTACAGAAGGGCATATGCATTGCTTAGCTTCAGAAATTGTTTTGGGCTTCAGTTCACAACCGTAAAAGGGAATATTGTACTTCCCTGGTAAGCCTATTTTTTCTGTATTAGTAATACACTACTACCTAACAAAAATGTCATGGCAGTGAACAAAAGAATAATAACAAGACAATGCCTCAAAATACAGGTTCTTTATTTTGAATTTGGAACTCCTCTAAATAACGTCATTTCTTCTCATCCTACCTGTTTCTTTCTTCAGGTGTACAACATACTAAGGCCTTAAACAGGGGTCTAGCCTTGTAATGCAGGGTTCACTTGAATCTCAGAATATACATAGCAGTACAAGTTCTTGCTTAATGGTTTAGTTTTTGGATGGAGCAATCAGTTACAATGCAGTATCTAAGTGACATAAAGTAATGACTCATCTGCCACAGAAAGCAGAGCAAGAAGACATTGGTTCTTCATGCTCCTTCAGTCAGGTCATAAAGACGAAAAGTAGTGGTGTCTTGTTTTGGAGGTGACACACTAGCACAATGAGCTGCAGCCACAGTTCATTATGATCAGGAAGAAGTGAGAGACAGTTCAGCAGAGTTGAGCTATAGAGGTCAATGAAGATCAGTATAAGATGGAAAGAACAGCTCAGTGGGATGGGCAAAGTTCTGGGATTGTTTGGGTGATCATGTAGGTGAGACTTTGTGGAGGTCTTCAAGAGGAATCCTGCCCTTCCTCTCCCATCTAAAAAACCTGATAAAATCATGGACAGTCTCACTCCCAAATTGCCTTGTGATTATTACAATACTAACCTAAATTTCTCCAACCCACAGGGACTTGTATGTGTTTTTTCCTATTTTCATGTGGTTTATATTATTTTTTCCTTCTATTTTTCATGCTAAAGCAGCAAATCCAAGTGTTTCAAGGACATTTTGTTGCAATTCAGCAGTGGAAATTGCTACCTATCCATTTGTGATCCAGGCATCAGATCGCAAAATGGATAGACACTGTATGCTCTTTGTTTCACCACAATGTCTCTTTACACCATGTGGTGATTTTCCCTTTTAAATGGCACGAGGTGCTCCACATTCCTCTTTAAACATTTGTCGACCTCGTAACAATATTTCTACAGGATCTTACAAGGGAGAAAGCAAAGATAAATGCTTGAGAGGTTGTTTTGAATGCTAAGCTTTGGCAGCTGCCTGTGAAATGAACTGCATTCCCTTCCCCCTCTCCGGCTGATGTACAGCATCCTGGGTGGTGGTCTGACAGCATAAACAGGGACAGAAATTTCTCATTCACTGTCTCGTAGTTAGAGAGTAATTTCTCCTCTGCCTGCACTGCAGTGTGCTATGGAAATACAGAGCTACTACAAGGGATGATGGACAGTCCTGCTGTGCGTAACTAACAGGTGCCACACAGATAGATTTCACTGGCCAAGCTGGATGTGTCTCTGCAGAGGGTCTCCTCACAAGCTGTCATGCAGTCTCTGCTCCTTCCGTCAGGGCTTTATAAATCCACAGGCACACATGTAGGTTGTGGGGAGGAAAAGAAAGGTGACATCAAACGATCTTCTATATAAATCACTCCTCTCTCAAGTAGGTTCACACAATCCAGTTTCTGGTGTCACTTACGGTGGTGAAAAGCTGGAGTTCTGCTATTGACCTCTCTGGAGTTATAGCTGGGTTTACACAGGTGTGATCAAAAGCCATGTTTTCTTTCTATAGAAATCTGCATATTTCTCTTTTTTTGATAAAGTACTGAAAACCAGGGGCAAAAAGCTGGCAGTGTGCCTTAGATGTAAACACAAAAGACAGGAAAGAATGGTGACAAACTGACTTAGAAATTATTTTTCCCCCATATTTGAGAGTCAAATGGGTTCCTACTTCTTGAATTGTAAAGCCATAAAAAAAAAAAAAAAAACAACGTAATAAGACTCAGTATTTCATTTGATTTATAGTGTACAGAGATGGGGGAGGGAAAAAATGAAACAGTTTTATTTCTTTTCTGTTTTACACTTGATCTGAATCCTCTCTGTGAAAAATGCTCCACTTTTTCTGAACTTTCCCACCATGAATTTAAAAAATGTTGCTTCTCTGCTCAGTCTCAGATCTATAGCAGAATGTCTAACACTTGGGATGTGCATGCACAATTAAAAAAATAAGAATCGCTGTTAGTAATCTGTGTAATACCATGTGAGTGAATTTGGGTGAGCATGAAAGCTCCAGTGAACTGTTCACCTCCACAGTAAATGTAGCAAACAATCCCCTCTAAGTTCACAAACTCAACGCTGTTTTCCCATGAAGGAAAACTCTTTATTATGCAGCCTGAATGTGCCCATTAGGATGGCAATGCAGTGTGGGTCTAAAAGAAAACTTTTTGCTGGCAGCTGTGGGAGAGGGATTCTGCAGTCTCGTGGCAGCGCCCTGAGCTCTAGATCCTCAGTACTCCTGTTTTAGCCAGAGTCAGCTCTCAGCTACTGGTTCCGAAGCCAAATAATTCTGAATTTTAAAACCTGTTGAGTTGTTTCAATTTGCATCAGTGAGCCTGGGATCAGAACCTGGCCTATTGCAGACAGTCTGTCTGACAGACTCATTACTTTCCCTTCTCAGCTTCAAGGCAGCATCTGGACTATTGATAACGATCTTGAAGCCAGAACCTGTGAATCGCATCATGAAAACTGAGCTGAGAGTGCCTGAGTGAAACAGTTATTAAGGTCTGGTTTTTAAACTACAGTGTTAATCATCCCACCTATTTGCCTGCCTAAACACACACCATCAGATGGATCGAGGCTAGAAGATGGTTTTAACACACCTTAGAGCATGAAGAGTTATCCCTAGTTACAATTTAACCTATCTAATGTAGCTGTGGATGGTCTAATTATTTCCATTAAATGTTTAATTACTTTTGAATCCTACTAACCCTCTGGCTTCAGTTAGGCTGGTCTCCATGATTCAGAAAGGTTACAAGTTACAATTAGATAGCAGTAGAGCACACTCTGGACTAGAGTATCACCCAACACCAAGTAACTCCAAGCAGGGAATTTAGGGTTTTACTAGCAGAAATTATAAAGGTCTTGCTCTGTAATCCTTCTGGAGGCTTATCTATGACAATATCTGTATACAGTGGGCACTGTTAAGTTGCTCTGGTTTTGCAAGGTTTTCCATTGTTAGGGTTTCTTATATGAGAAAGGGCTTTTATTTTATCTTCCCTTCTAAAGGAGTAGGGGTGAAAGGGCAGAAATGTCCCTGGATTCCTTGGTCAGAGCTCCTATTGGAAAAGGTGTGATGATGTCCAGATATAAAGCACAGATGAGTGGCATGTTTGAAAAATTTGAAAGAATCTTAATTTAAAGCAGAAAGAAAGTCTACAATTTTTTCTTGACTAATGCTACATTGCACAGCTGTCACTACGGAAGGAACATAGAAGCTACCATGATGGACAACCGGACTCTGCAGAGGCAGCACTGGAGAACTCCAAATGCTGAAAGCTGGTGTTGCTGCCCTTAGGAAGTCCCTGTGACCTGATCCACTTACTCAAGGTGGTCCAGGTTTGCCTGGGGCAGAAGGTGCAGCGCTGGGTCAGAGCGCTTTGCACAATTCAGCCTAGTGAAGCAATGCAGAGGGGGCTGTTACAACTGCTGTCCCTTGCATCAATACACCCAGCTCAGCAGGAGAGACCAAAAACCAGATGTGCATTCAGAAACACTGTCATCATCTGGTTTATGACTGTCCACCAAAGCGTGGATTCAGAGAATTGGTTACCATGAAATAGACTCAGGTCATCCGCAGCGTGGGCTTCTTACAGCTGTCTGCCTTTTAGTTTTGAGATGCTCAAACTCGCCAGGTGGGCACAAGCTCACCAAGCAAGCAGCAGCACAGCTGCCCTCCTAGGACCAATTCTCACTACACTTCTCTCTACCAGCAGTCTGATGATAGTCATAGCATGGCATGGCATGTCACAGAAAGCTTCATATAGAAAGAAAGCAAATCATGCTTGAATGCATGCGTCTGAGCTGTCTTGTCTCTTCCTTGATGTGCTCTCCAGTAAGCCAAAATTTCTAGAAATTGCTATGCAAAATGCAGCAACTGCTCTTCTTTTGCTTTGTGACCAAAAGGAGTAACAATAGTAGGCAAGGAAAATCTTTTGAGAGATAAGCATTAGCACTGTGAATAGATATTCCTGTGGAATAACTTTATCTTCTCCTAGCTAACTATCCTTTTTGAGCATTTAGCCATTGTTCTGAATGCTGCTGCAGAAGAGCTTTGCTTTCAGGTCAGCTTGCTTTAGCTGCTGCTTGCCATTGTTTCTAAGCCTCCTGCTGTTATTCTAAGCCTCAGTGCAGGCCAATAGTACATTTGTTTTACTTCAAATTCTCGCACAACAGATACAAAAAAGAAGCCCAGTTCTTGCACTCAAAGGAATTAAGAGCTGGGTATAAAAGGTCACTGGCTGAAGGCTGCTACTCTATAGATTAATGTTCGGGTTCACTTTGTCTGTGCCTTGTCATTTCTACAGAAATAGACCAGTTACTTTTGGGACTTGCTGGCTGAATCAGTGAATAATTCCCTTTGCAAAGCAGAGGGCTGCTCCACCCCATGCCTTCATGGCTACACGGCGTGCATGTTGCAGAGAGCTGCAGCATGCACTACATCGCTGGAGGCAGTACTGCAATTAGCCACGATTCTTATCTGGGATCAGTCTAGCTACACGTATCACATTCCAGCAAGGACTCTCGGAGAGGAACTGGGAGAAAAAGGTAACCCCAAATGTGCTAAGGATCCCTGTGAGAGCTGGGGAGAGGAGAGCAACCCGTGACTCTGTGTATGCCTTCTGCTTGCCACTGAACTGGGCTTTTGACTTCCAACCATTCTTTAGCGAGCACACTATCCTGCAACTCCGTGCTGTATACAAGAATGTGTTCTTGGTGTGAGAAGCTCCCTTCTTCTTCCCCTCCACTCTGACACACAGCAGCTGGATTTGCTCCTATTTCACACAGGTCACTGCCTTCCAAACATGAAAAACATTAGAGAATGCAGGGAAATATGACCAGGTACTGGTGTCCTTCAGAGCGAGGGGAACTCCAGAGGTCAAGATGAAAGCAGCAGGAATCTGCAGTCTCCAGCTTACCTTGTTAATTCATCTTTCACTGTTTTAGTTTGGCATCTGGCACAGTAGGCACCATGACCTTCTTCCCATGATATTTCATCATGAGAATGAGTGCAGTTCTGGACAAGGTGAGTAGCAAATCGTTTCAGGAGTAAGTGATAAACTACCTTATTCAAAATCTTCTCTTGTTCAAGACTCAGAAACATTCTCCCTGCAAACCTGTTTGAAGATCCAGCTACAGAGCAAGGACTGATGATAATTACACCTCTGAACAGCTGTGGTGGGTTGAAGAACAGACCTGTTTTATTAGTCTTGAATGCAGTTTTACTAGTCCATTATTTTGCTCTGGGGTTTTTTTGTCTTGCCAAAAGCTTTGTTTCAGTTCTACTTTGTCACTTAAACCTCTGTCTCTTGACTTGCTAAAATGAAACACAGAATACTAGCAACTTATTAAAAAAAATGAAACAGTGAAACATTATGCATTGCTGAAGACTTAATGGGGAAAACTTTCATGAAATGTCATTCAACACATTCAGAACTATATTAAACACTTTCTGTACTATAGAGTCAAACAACAGCAAACCTCAGTATTCCTCGTGAAAAAATCGGCCTCCCTCTTCTTCCTTCTCCCAAAAACGGATGGAACAATATATATATTGGTTGACAAAATGGATTTAGAGGCTTATACTTTCTTTCCAACTGGAAAACTGAAAAAATCATGCATGTATAACAAGGAAAGAATAATCAGAAAAGCTGCACCAAATTGAGGATATTTTCAGTTCGCCTTTATGTTATTCCTAGTTGATTAATTAATTTTTAGAACTTCAAAACTTTCAAATGATGTTTGTCCTCTGGGCATCTGGATGTCTCACACCTATTAGGCTAGGGCTTACAAACTTAATAACAAGATTCTCAAAGCTGTAGAAAGAATATGAATGCCTAATGCTTATTTTGGTTGCTTCAAGCCATTCTTGTATTAAAAGACCTCTCCTATGTGCTTAAAGCCAGACACCCTTGCTATCTTAAATTCCATTATAATGGTGACTGCAGTGCTAAATTAATTTAGTTGTATTTTTCTTTTCATGCTTAAGGTATTTATTTAGAAGGTTAAAGATGGATTTGAGTCTGTCGCTGAGATTCATAATGTGAATGCTGTGTTCTTATTACCAGTAAGTCATATGGATACACACACAAGCTTTGGCGTAATGGCAGCTGCTAAATAAAAGGCAGGCCATAAACAGCTCTCACTCCCTGAGTTTGGCAAACCTAGGAGCTTCAAACATCACAGGGAGTGAAGTAATCGTTTGGACCTTACTGGCTTACAGGCAGCACTCAACAAAACGAGACCACTATGATAGACAATTAAAAGATACTTGTGTTACAGATTTTTTAAACTTCATATGTTTAATGGCTTGAAAATTAGGCTTGGCGGCAAACAGTGCTATTCAGTGTATCACTACTGAGCTGCTGCAAATTCAGTTACCTGAATCTTCTATTTGCTTCTTAAGAGTAGTCTTAGTAAGTAGATTAAGGTGCTTAACTGTACCCTAGCTTTGATATGTAAGGGTTAACAATTAAATGAGCCTTGTTTAACTGAAAAAACAGCTTCTGAACAAATTACAGATGAAGAACAAATTATATGTTTATGCTTGTCATATGTTTAAGTGAGCAAATTGCAATGAATCCATTACTAATAAGAGACAGTCTTTACAAAACTTAATCCTTAGCTTAGTTTGCTCTTGGGTGTTTCCTGTCAGCTTTGCTTCTTTTTTTGTCTACAATGAGCTTTCTCTTATTATTTTCTCTTATTCACCACCCCGGCTCTCTTTTAGTATCTGGGAAACCAAAATCATAATATCACTTAGATGTCTGAGACATGATCTGATCCAAACTCGAACAAACTAAACATTATGAGATGTATTGTCTACTTTGTATCTTCAATCATGTGTAAGACTTGTACAAATTTTTATGTAAGTATGTAATGACTATGCTGCCTGACTTTAAGAAATTGTAAGGACAAACCTCTTCACCAGCATGCTGAATTTTTTTCATGGAAACCCTTAAGGAACTGGAATGGTGAATTCACCTTAGTCTGACGTTACCATTCCATTCAGCTCAACCAGCAAGAAGTATTACAGGTTCCTTTAATTCACACACTGGAATTATCTTTAAAGAACATCCTGTGGTGAAGTGCTGCACTTTGTTCTGCCTGATAAAAATAACTGTATTAGGTTAATATGATTAAGGCTAATGAGACTCTGAACCTCATCCAAAAAATTTGTCATTAAAGCACACTTACCACTGATGAATTAATTAGTAAAATACAAATCACCTTTTAAACAGGATATGTGCCAGGGTTAGTCAAAAAATGCCAACATCCAAGCATTTTCTGTGGTGGCTTCGGTTTATGTATCTGAGAAGAGGATAGGAGGACAAGTATGCTTCTAATGTACACTCTGGCGCTGATCCTCAAAGCCCAGAGAGCAAAATTAGCACAGAGGGAAGAGAGAAAAGGGCACATGGGTATTTATGAGCATCTTTACCTCAAGGAACTGTCTCTCACAGCTGTTTCTACCTGTTTCCGCCCTCTTTCCAGGTATATTAAGGAGCTAAGAGGAGAGAGATATTTGGCAAGATTTTGTGAATAGCGGAACATAGTTCTGGATGTATTTGGGGGACTATGGATCTTATGACTGATTTTCTCGTGAGATATATGTGGACAGGCAACTTGCATGAAAACCTAAGAAGTTGCAATTAGAGCCCTGGAAAGGGGATTAGCTTCACTTATCTGATGTTCAAATAGGTTCAAATTTTTTTTTTAATTTACCTAACATCAATTGAAATGGAGAAATCAATCAAATTCAAGGCGACATGACACAAAATCATTACCTAGTCAGGCTTCTCCTGACACCACTGCATCTCTATGACACAAACTGGTTTACAGCATCCAGTCATTTTTCATCAAGTCCGTAGTTCTTTTTGAGCTAAGGCATCCACTCATGACTCCACTACACCTCTAGGCAAATTGTTCTAATAACTGACAACACTGTTTTATAATTACTTATCCCTATTATTTCTTTTCTGTTAATTCAGCCCAAACTACCCACAGTTTGTGTCTCACTGCAAGAGTACTAAGCTCAATTCAAGAGGGACAGAGGATACTAACTACAGTTAGTATACTAACTACCATACGGTATACTAACTACCATAAGGGTTATAAATATTTGAGCTGTTAACTTATCACCACTTCCATAACACAGTTACCTGAAGACCACTGTTATTTTATGGCCTCTTTAAAAACTCCCCTCCATCTGATTGGCCTGAGAAGTAAGATTGTCATGGGACTACCATTCTCATTTTGTGCAGGCATCATGTGAACCTACGTGGAGTTTGCTCAAAGTCTGGTTTGATAATCTTTAGGTGCTTCACAGGGGAATCTGGTTTCTTGAGAAAATGTTCATATTCTCATAAAAGAAATAATCTAGTGGAGCTGATTATGGACTGACTTAAAATCTTCCCAAGTCAACTTTAAAGGTTCCTTGGAAAATATGTATGTGTTTCCATTTGATCATTTAGTTAGGCTGTTAATACTTACATCTAAAATCATTAATCCAACACAGACGGCACCATCCGGACTCTTCTGACCACTAAATGATCTTATTCAATATATTAGCACATACAGTAACACATAGAAGGGCTAAAACCAAGAGGCTTCATATTATACACTGTAGTGCTTTGCACAATCTTGCATTAGGCAGCAGAGACCTGATCGAGCTCTTGCTTTGCTCCGCATAAGAGAGCAAACACAAGTCCCAGACACCCCACCAACGCACACAGCATTGTATCGGTGCATGGCACAGGACAGAAGGTCAGATCTGGGTGTGCAAAGGCACGCTGTACAGCTGCACTGAGGAACTGAGTGCTTGCTGTGTACACTAGAGTTACATCTCTACCATGTGCGGGCAGTAAAAATTGCCTTTGTCATCAGTCCATTTAGAAAGAGCAATAGGCTTGTTCTTTGGTACCTGGGCAGCCATAAGAGCTAAGCAGACAAGATCATAGAGTATACACCCAATTTACTGTCTAGCTGATCCAGAGCTGGGAAGGTACGTCATCAGCAGTCAGAAAGTACTTATGGGGACAGTATGTCTTTGCAACACCTTGTATGTAATTAAACTGTAGGGCAGAGCATGTACTGGTTTCTCTCACCAGCTGAATGCAGCTCCTAGAACCAGACCCCTGATTAGGCAGGACTTTGGTCAGGGATTCACAATCTCCTTCTGCTCACATGCAGCAATGGCACTATCTTTTGTTTGTCATTATCTTACTTAGACACTGTAAAGGCAGAAACTCCCCAAATATTTGAAATCTACATAGTTACCACCATTATATTTTTACACTAAGAATTACATGATCAAAAGGCCTTTTAAAATATGTACTTGCAAGTATAAACCATAGTTTTGCATGTAATTACATATGTGTTTAGTAATATGTAAATGTAAATTAAGTAATTACATATGCAAACATACAGAGCTGTGATTGCCACTGAGAGACGTCTGGAATGTGTCTCACACTAAACTGCCAGGTTGAGGAATTAAATCGGACTGATGTTATTATTCTTCCAATTATGTGTATCATCATTGCCTGATGAATCTCATGTACAGGGTGTGTTCACCTGTGATCTCTGCTCCTATTCCACTTCCTGCTGGAATGTTGTTGTTCTTTACGGCATTAGTAACATGTTTATTTCATGTTCACGTATCTTTTTTCTGCTTTCTTCTTTATTTCTTGTAGACATTTTGTGTTTGGGGTTTTTTTATTTCTTCCTTTTCTGTTTCAAAACTATTCTTTAGAGGAAAACTAAGTCCAGAGTTTCTGGACCTGAAGACCTATATTTAGACTTCTGTAATCAGATTTATGGTACACAAACAAATAGCTCAATCATCAGAGTTGTAGAAAGCCCATAATTATCATCAACTTCAGTATGTATCTAGTTTCCACAATCAAGAGCTGAACAGGCTGGTTTTGAAAATATGCAGACTAGCTATTCTCTGGTTTTAAAACTATGATCTTTTGTGGTTTGTCCGTGAAATCAGTGGCAAGCTTAGAACAGAGGAATTTCTAGCTTTCAGGCCTCTGGCTGGTTCATTCGCTGCTATAGACAATTTAGAACATACAGGTAATCTCTTTATTAAAACTTCATCTTGTTTTAACAGGAAATTCATTAGTTTGCCAGAGCATAAGGTATCTCTACCCCTAGCCCATGGACGAAACTTTTTTTTTATTGCACAAGAACCTACAGACCCCAAAACAGTCTTACAGACTGGTTCCCTGCTACATGATTCTTGTAAATGCTTAAATACATGATTTATTGCCCCTAAAATATTCCAGCAAAATACATCATTTGCTAATTTGCAGGAAGGTCTCTTTGTATGCCAGTGCTAAACAAAAGTGACAGAAGGAAAACTATTAATGAGGACAGTTATGAAACACCTACCTATTGTGTAAACTTTCAAGGGAATGCAACTGCCTTTTTAATATTTTCTAACAATAATAAAAAACTTTTGCTGGGGAGAGACCCTGAATGGTCACAGTACATCACCCTAATGGGATTATTCTTTCTTCAGGTATGCTGCAGACTGCTTCTTGCCTGCCTTCTTTTCCTCTAGGTACTATGAAGCTTAGAAGGGTTTCCTCATTATTCAGTTTTTATCCTTGACTGCTCCATTGTGCTAGCCCCAGCCCTCCCTTCCTCCTCAGACCATCCACATGTTGCCATTTGATAAAGCTGTGGTTGATCAATTCTCTGTAAGGAGACCTTTAAGGTTTTCTTTTATTCAGAGGTTTGCAGAGTGAGACAAGGGAGCAAAGTCAGAAAAGTTAAGACTTTCTAACTTCTGTCACTGCTAGACGTGGCAAGCTGAAAGCCTGCAGAAAACACTGCCTGAGACAATTATCTGAAGCAGGAGAAGATATTCGTTTGACGCTGGGAAATGCTTTGAAAAGAGTCTTTTCCTGATGGTGTAAATTGAGGGGATAGTATCCATTAACAATTCATCTCTTGCTAATGAAAAAGATTATGCATCTAGAATCCAAGGTTTATTTTGTCACTGTTTTGACAGTCTGTGATAACTTTAAGTGCTTTTCCAATATTCCCATGTACTGAATGAAGCTGACATTCATTAACTAGCTTTTGGCTTCTGAGTTTGCTCTCACCTCAATTAATGTATTTAGACAGTTGGGAGCTACATTTACATGAAAATGAGAGTATAGCCAGTGAGGTATCTATTGATCATTGCTTATATATAATCAGAGACATACTTGGGAATGCACATGGCCAGTGAAAAAATCCAAGCAAAAAGTTTCTACATTTAGGGTAAAATAAACAGAAATAATACACATGAAAATATGAATCATTGAACAAGTTATTGGAAGAAATGTGATAATGATGGAAGTTGTAAGAAAGAAGGTTGGTTGGGGGTTTTCTAATGTCATTTGATTAGCCATTTCGTTACTGTAATGCTTTTCCAGCTTGTAGCTAATTAGCTACGGTTGTTTGGAAGATACCAGAGAAATGTTTTGTACAATGTGGCCATATCATCAGAGCTAACACAGGACCAAAACTTGCCAAAGGTTTCCTGGAATCAGCCTGCAAAGGCTGATAAACTTCCACAGAATGGGATTATGTTTCAGACACTATGCAGAATGACAAAATGAAATTGCCGTACGGGGTGCACAGTACAGCAATATGGGAAAGGAATTGGAGCCTATGCATGCTGATGACACACTGGTTTATGCGTATGTTTATCACTAAAAGGGTTGTCAGAGCCTCTCACAAGCAGGAAGAAAGAAATAAAGCAAAGAGACCACACACAGACCAAGTTGGCATGAGGAATGTGGTAATTTTTCAAGCCTTTCCCCACATCCACTTTAAATTATTCATACTTCCATTTAATCTGTTGTTTGCTGCCTTATATTAGTGAATAATTTGCTTTAATAAAGAACTATTCAATGTCCAAAAATAAGACAAGTTGAGCAACCCTACAGTAAGAAACAATACTAGGGGAACATTTTCTGGGAAAAGGGTATTTTGTGAAGTAAGGTAGTTTTTTAATTGATGAATCTCAAAATTAGGATCTGCAGGCTCAGGCAATTTCGCATCAGAGGCTTAACCTGCTATGTAATCAATTTTTATATCAAAATGTGTACCTTGAAACGCATGAGAACTTGATGCATGCCTGTGTGCCTGGCGTATTTGAGAAGTGCATCTCTCAATATAAATTTGTAGAAGACCTTATGTAAGTAAAAATGAGCAAGGAAACATTTCTGCTTTGCTGGGATAAAATAAATTATCATGAAAAATTTATTCTGATTCTTAAAAGAGATTTGGACAAACTTGATCCTATTAAGTGAGGTGAAGGGGAAAGACTTTATTGTCCTCAAAATAGAAAGGATTATTTGCTGGCTGATTTATTTCCTTCCTCTCTGCCGCTCTCCTTTATTTACATTTTCAGGGGCTAAACAACACAATGCTGAATAGTGAAAGCATAAGTTTGGTCATGACATTTTTGCTGCATCAGCTGGTCCATTAGTCCCTGTGGAGCTGCACAGGTGGCCATGAGTGTCCACTCCAGCCACGCAGCTCACTGGGCTTTTGATGCAAGTGCAGAGCACAATGCCCTGGTTGCTTATACTCAGAAAATCATCTACCTTGCAAGGAGACTTCAGTGTCATGACTTGACTACAGAGGCAGCCGAAGACATTCACAGGGATGCAAACAGATGAAAATACTAAGCTGTCCAAGGAGAGCAGGGATTTTGATGCCTCTCTCACTTAGCTGGATAACTTAAGACTCCTGTTGCAGAGGCCTCATTTCAACAGGAAGGGTATGTCTCAGAACAACCAAGATTTTGGGATCTGTCTGTTCTCCAACAAGAGTGTTTGCTCATGGTACCATATTCAGTGTTTCCCAGGTTTTATGACCCCTCCCACTGGTGTAACTTCAGTAGTGGTGTAAGGCTGTGAAAGTCATTTACACAAATCAAGTTAGGAGCCACTCAGGGAGCTTTCGCAAGATCTCCTGCTAATGTGACTCATGTCTGCACTGGGAGGAGACCCTCTGTGAATGAGAAATCAGCTCTGGATTTTAGCTTGTGTGTTAAGACTGTTGGGTGCTAAAAATACAAAGTCTTTCATCACAGGTCAGTGGTTCCTCTGCTCTGCCATCAGACGTTCAAAAGTTTTAGTTGTTTAGTCTCGAGCAGAGGAGGCTCTGAGGGGACCTTATCACTCTCTGCAACTACCTGAAAGGAGGCTGTAATGAGGTGAGGTCGGTCTCTTCTCCCAAGTAACAAGCGATAGAGCAAGAGGTAACAGCCTCACGCTGCACCAGGGCAGGTTTAGACTGGATATTAGAGAGGGTGGTCAGGCATTGGAACAGGTTGCCCAGGGCAGTGGTGGAGTCACCGTCCCTGGAAGCGTGCAAAAACGGAGTAGGTGAGGGCCCAGTAATATGGTTTAGTGATGGTCTTGGCAGTCCTGGGGTAGTGGTTGGACTTGATCTTAAAGATCTTTCCCAACCTATCTAATTGATTCTATGATTCTAAGAAAGATTTAGACTCATAATAAATACTTAATCGATGACATAAGACTGGAAAAAATGTATTTTTTTTATAGCTACAAAGAAAATAAGCTTGCGTTTACATCTCAACTCATATTTCAATAGCAGCTGGCACTTAAATGTATATATTGATCAAAGAATCCACAACTGATGGTAATAGGTTGGATGGTTTGATAATCTTTGGCGAGGAAAATGTGCTGTGGCATAACGGGATTTTTTTTTTTACATGTAAATAAGTACATCTTTAATTTCTTGCAACCTCTTAAATTTTTTTATAAAGTCAGGAAAATGTTTCAATAGTTATCAAAAAAAGTTTAAAATTAAACTTCTGCATTCTCCTGATACCATATAAAATCTTCTTAGAGTCTAAACAAGCACAATTTCACAACCACGTACATGCAGATGTGATACATGTGATTGATGTGATGTGGTGGCAGGTCACAGGAACTGGAGATTAGTCATTCAGCTTCTTTGCTTGGCAAGACTAATACCTCTTTTTAGAGCAGAGAAAAGATATTTAACACCAGCTTTGCCCCCTAGGAAGAGGCTACAAGTTCAGATATTGGGGCAGTATTTAATCTTGCACGGTGATCAAGAACACCTTTAAAATAGGTTTGTGAAATTGTGTTTGGGTGCACAGAAAACACAGTTGCGCATTGATTGGACTTAATGAAAAAATACGAGCAAAAACTCTGCTTGCTAACTGGACAATAAAGTTCAGGTTTCTTGCTTCTCCCTGGGTAACGAAGTAATACAACTATTCAAAAAATTTTGTTTCATTAAAATCTAATGGCTTTATGGTGGTTGAAGAAATGGACAAGGATTTACAGTTTCTTAAATCATCAATGTTTAACCTGTTCTTTGGGTCCCTGAAGGTATCCTATCCCCTCAAATCCCTGATGAGCTCCTCAGATCTTTTTGCTGTTACTGAAGTTTAGACCATCACATTAGGGAACAGGCCTTAACTTAGCTTAATCAGCTCCTGAAATGCCCATGAACTTCCCTTAGACACAATGAGCAGAGACCATTGTTAATCCCTCAGATATTGCATATGGCCCACTGGCCTTATTTTCATAAAGGCTAGGAAATCGCAGTACTTGGTTGCTGTTAACTGATCTGTGTTGATTTTATCCCGCATGCTCTCCTGGCAACCCTGACAGACCTGTCCACCTGCTCCTCGCTTCCCAGCCAGGCCTCCCCACCTGCCACAGATGGGTAGGAGGCTGGGGAGATGCCAGCTCTAGCTGATGTGCAGAGGTACATGGGACTACCTTGCTCCCTGTGTTACAGATCGTATCGTGATCTGCAACACAGAGAGAGAGTGTTATCTCTGACCCTTCTTGCAGAGGATGGCAAGCATGGCAGTCGAGTTCATGTTCGGAAACAAAAGGCCAGAGTAACTTGTCTTAACTGACCATCCATATTCCTCTTAGCTGTCCCTAGCTATTTGGGAATACCCAGGGAGTAGAAAGAGTAAGTATGGAAACACAGGTGAAAGGGAGATGTACTTAGTCATTAGGAGGTGTGCTTTGATGAGGAGAACCACTGCTGTTTCCTGGTTTTTGAGATCAAGGGAAAGGCAGAGACTAGATGGTGACCAGCAGAACCGAATTGCTTTGTGGGTAGTTGAGAAGGATTATGAAGTACCCAACCAGGTCACAGACACAAACTTGGGTGCAGTTTTTTACTGACAAGTCTGTAGCAGATTATCCCATTTGCAAAAATACTTCTGTGGCTGCATCTATGTTTTGCATCCTAGATGTGCAAAAGGGATGAACTACATTGAGTGGATAACTTCAGTGTAAAACATTAGCTCTTATGGAACTTGTCAGTTTCATGCGTGCACCTTCATTTAGGAAGACTTCTTACTTTATTTGATTTTTTTATTCACCTGCCTGGTTTGAACTGTTTTACCTGATGATTATGATGATTGTTTTCCAAACCCAACACAGCATCAGTTTTACTTGCCATCTGTTTCTCATTATTTGTTGGTCCCATTAAACAGAACATTGCCGTAATTAATATTAGCAAAGGAGCTGAGATTTGGAAACCTGAGCACTTCTATCAGCTAATAATTTCAAGCACTTTTTCAGTGCTGCACCATTGCCAGTTTTCCTCAGAGCAGTTATATGTCAGTATATGATTACAACAATCTTGTAGAAAAAGAAGGCAAGAGAGCAATTTCTGAAAATCTCCTGCAGTTTCACCCTCAGAATTAAGAAAATATGTCTGCCTGACAAGTGGAAGGGTGGCTCTCATATAATATCAAAGAGTTTTCACCATGCCTTCACCTCTCCTACTTAGTCTAGCAGTATAAATTCATGATCATTAGCACACAGGTGCTCAGCGTTCCCAGCAGCCAAGCAACAAGGGACTTGTCTTTATTTAATTCCAGGATTTTTACTTTCTGATTTAATGTACTAAGTTCGGTCATTTCTTGAGCACAAAGGACTCTTATGGCTGTTTCCTGAGAAACCACTTGTATGGGAATGGGGCAACATTTTCTGCTATCTTTCTGCCAAGTCTCCAGCTTCAAAGAATTAGCTTTAAGGATTTCCCATAACAAAGCTGAAGGACAGAAAAAATAAAGATTACCACAACAATTAAGGCAGAAAATAATCTTCCTGCACCAACATCTATAGAACTTCCTGATTTTACTTTGCAACCTTGGCCCTGGTAGTTGGAGCTAAGAATTAACCCCTGCACTGCTTGATTGCTCTTATCCTTTATTATTCATGTTACTGTTCTGTCTGGAGGACCCAGCTAGTAATTGAATTTATTTTTGTACTAAACATTGCATAAATGTGAAGCATAAATACAGCTCCTAATAGAGTCTAATAGATGCAGAGTTCGATCATATACCCCGGTTTTCACCTGTATTGATATGTGCGCCTTACATTGTCACGTCTGTGCTAAGAGTTAAATAGTAGTTAATACGTAAATAAGGGGCAGGTGCTGAGGTTCTGTTGTGTCTGCTCTAACTCTGCACAAACCCGGTTAATTCATAGTTAAAGCTCTGCACTCACAGCACTGAAGCCATAGTACCCTTACATACAAGCCTGCAGGAAAAGAGAGTATTCATGGGCTTGCATAGGGCCTTTCTATGATAGGCAAGAAAATAACATAAAACTTGCATCTCAAGGTCTCTGAACCTTCTTATATTGGCTTGTTTCTGGGTTGACTTCTGATCCTGCTATGCGTGCTGAAGAGAATGTACTTCTCAGACATTTACGTTGTGACAGCAGTGAAGTCTGGTCTTTATTATTATTTCATTTGTGAGAAGAACAAAGGGTTTTTAAAAAAAATGTCTCTGAAATTGCATATGACAGCTTATCATAAACATCATTGTTATCTTGTCAGAGAAAATACAGTAGCTTTTGGTCCAACAGAGTATGAGTTGGACAGACTCTGATCCAAATTGCATTCTATAGATACAGAGCTGTTCTTCAGCCTACCTGACCTATTGTCGCACAACTGAGCTCAAAGTAGGTCTTAGTATTTAATCTACAGATTAATATTTTATTCATATTTAGAAATATTACCAAAATTATCCAAGATATTAATAGAAAGAGACTGACACAACACCAAAGTAGGGTTTTTTCCAAATCTCCTTCCCAGAAATCTGCTGCAGACTGATTGCAGATTATTGAAGCAACATATGAAATAGTAATAGCTTCAGATGCCCTAGATGAAGTCTGCAGTACAAATGTATATTCAAATATTTGGGTCAGTAATGTAACAGATCTTTACAGATGTTTCTGAAGAAAGATGCCATCATGAATCTGTATGAACATATTACATTTGCAGTCATCCCAGATAGGGAATCGGAGGAACTGTTCTTGCAGTGATATTCCTAGGCTGATGGTGTCATGGGATGGATGAGGTAAGCACATGCAGAACTATAGCCTGTATGGTACACTGGGATTTGAGGGTTTTTTGTTTCATTAAATGCTACTTTTTCCTATTCCATTTCTAAAGGCACCGAATTGGGTGCTTGCAGAGCGCAAGACTTGCTCTGTTGTTAAGGCTGTTTACTTCTTCATAGGCTTTTCTGAGATGCTTATCAAAATTTAGTTGCAGAACCAAAGAGAAATGGATTTTGTCCTTTTCCCTCAAATGTTTGTATGCCTGCCCTGCCAGATGCTGATCTGGCTGGCTAGGTCACCTGAATAACATGTGGTGTGATGTAGAATTGCAAGAAGCAATGTACAAGGACAGATAGAGAGATGCAGCATCAGCTCCATGAACAAGGAAGTCCCTAATTTTAACCAATGGAGAGAAAAGCAAATCATGCTTCTCTGTGGGACTTATAATGCCCTAGTCAATATGAGAAGGCCATGCCTTCCTACACTCTGACTCCATGTCTTCCAGGGCTTGTGATACCTTCCTCTCACTTTGCTGAATGAAAAGTGACTTTCTGAGTGTGGTCAGTAGAAAAGAGGAGATGCTGCTCCTAACCTTTTATCTGGAACATTAGGAGTAGAAGGGAAGCATGCACAGTGTTTCTTCTCTACCCAGGAAAGCAAAGGTATTGTCCCAGAAGGCTTCCAAATTTTCTCTGAGTTGGCAGAAGGGCATTCTCTTCCCAACGTATGGGAAATGAATTCAACATGGCTGAGCACAAGGGGTCAGAAGAGAGATTTTCATAATGGGAGATGTAGATAATATCACTAATAACCCTGGGTAGCTCTTCTGTTGTTGCTTTCTATAACTTTTTTCCTTTTAAGCCCCCCACAGGGCCTTAATCCTTCTAGAGTTACTTAAAAAGAAGAAGTATTTTACTTCCTCATGTATTAATGGTGCCAAAGTGGCGGCAGCAGGAAACACAAAGGTCCTGTGTTGAAAACTTTACTGAAAACAACTGATTATTTTGGAAGAGTTAATTATTATTTTTACTATCTTGTCAATTTTTTTCCTTTGAAAGGCCTTAGAAGCATAAGACCAAATCACAGATGAGTCATTTGTGAAAAAAGATGTTTTGCAGTGATGATCTGAACATGTAATTATGTGCAAATACACATGATTCTCCACAGATAATTAATCTGAAGTTTAAGGGCTAGCTCACAAATTTCCTTCAAGTTTGCATCCAGCTCTTTTGAACTACTGATTCCACTATGTTTTTCAGCACAAAACTGTATTGCAGGTTCCTAAGTCACAAGATAGTGCTACTAGCGGCAACACAGACTCTAAACATCATGTTATAAACAAAAGGCAAACAAAGCTGCTTCCAGAGGCACAGCAACCTTGCAGATAAGTTTATAACCCTCAGGAAAAAGATGAATGAAAAGACTGATGCTGATGCTTTTTCAAGGCAGGAATTAATTCCCTCTTTAGTCTTCATCCCTTCTTCCATTCTTCCTGTCACTGACAAATTTGTTACCGTGTCACATTTCCAAACATGACATCAGAGGGCATTAAAAGAAGAAGCATTTAAAGGCTCCCAAGTGGGATTTCCTTTCTCCTTCTCCTCATCTTTGTAATTCCAGTGCTAACACTAAATTAGAGTTTGTAGAAAATTTTCATGTCCAAAATTAGATCGGGTTAATAACAATAGGATTCTAAAGCAAACCAAGGTTGTTTCCCTTCATCTTTTACTTCACACTTTTAGAACTTCCTCCCCCAAAGAATCAGGCTCTGTGGCACAATTAATTCTTGCTGTCAAGAAACAAGAATGCTATGACACTTGCTAATCAGAAGGGAAGAAAGGTGGGAAATGATCACTCATCTGTTCTGAAAGAAGAATTTCTGTATCTAGGGATCTAAATATTAAAAAATCAGAATTGGAACTGGCAATTAGAGTAGGCACACTGTGGACAGAGTGGCAGATGTGGCTATTCTTTTTAGCTAAAAAGCAGGATCTTGAGTGAAGGCACTTTGCTTCCCCTCCTCTCTCATTACAATGTGACGTGAACACTCACATACACGCGTGCATGCACGCACACACACACCCTCATTGCTAAGGAAGCTAGCTGATTGCCTGGCAGAGAAAGAGAATACAACCTGCAAAGCACAAGGAAAGTGAAGTGAAGGACATATGGTGATGTTTTGTTGTGCTTGATACTGTCTTGACATGAAAGCAACTCTGCAGGAGGATTTGCAATGCCTATCAACATGTAAAAGGTAGCTTTCAGCTAAGCGGTTCTGATAGCATTCAGTGGCTAACAAGCATGGAGAAGTGTAGGCCACCTGGGGTTACAGGATAATTAAATGTAATTAAATGCAATGGTTTTCTTTCCTTCAATGAAAAGAAAAAAAAAGCAAAATAGAAAAAAATAAAAACTATGACCTCAGAAAAGCAAACAAAATTACAGCTTTTTCTCATGTAATTAGTTAGTACTTCCGGTTAAGCTTTTATACACAAACATAGGAGTTTTAACGGCAGTTTCATATCTCTGTGTGAGATGTCATCAAGGATCCAGTGGTGAAAGTTAAGGGTAAGAAGCAGGGGGAGGGGAAATCATATCCTCACCTGAGCTGTTGAAACCATTTGCTCCAGTGGCTTTTGTCTAGTTATTTTGCATCAAAGCTGTTTCAGGATTGTAAAACATCCAGGTGTTAAAAAGGCACCTGGTATTTGTTGGGCCAAAGGTGATATTCATGCCAGTCAGTGCACAGCGAGCCAGTTTTCTCTGCATTCATGAGAACTATGAAGGCTTCTGGGAACTAGCAAAGCTGGATAAGGGCTTTTAATGAGCTGCACCTGAGTAAAAAGCCAATATATGTTTTGTTTTGTTTAGCTGCAGGATGGCTTTGGCAGGAAACAGATTTCAACATATGAAGCCAAGAGCATACGCCTTTGCAACAATCCCCTCTCATAATACATGTATCTGAAACTTTATTCTAGAAGTTTGATCATTCAAGATGATTCCACTAGCTTTGCTTTATTAATGTAGAGATTTCAGGCTTATGAAAGCTACAGCTCGCTCAAGGAAAGATAATACATAGAGTTAACAATAACAATAATCCTCAGTGCTTATATAATATTGCCACTTTTTCATCCTGAAAACACCTTATTAGCACTGCCTATGTGGTGGGAGCAAGCCTTATTATCTCTGGTTTACAGACTAAAAAGTTGAAACAAGAAACTAAGATTTTAATATTTTATATCTAGTATAAAATCTTAGTTACTAACAATCTTTTATCTTGCTTTCCTGTGTTTTTTCCACAGATCCAGCTCCAACTTCAGAATCTCTGCTAGCGGAGTTTACAAAGTAACAAACCAGCATTCCTATATTCTACCCAAGTTTCTGGTACAACTTTGGTGGTTTCAGACCCTATGTAAATTAGGCCTCTCTCACTTTGGGGAAAAAAATAAAAAAGAAAGTAAAAACTAAACCCCAAATGCGAATACTTTTCTAATGCATAATGTGTCCACCAGTTTCCAGCAGCAAAAAAACCTTCACTTCTTCATCTCCTTCGGCCAAAAAAACATTTCTGACTATTGCGGATGTTGCTCTGCAAATCAATGAGCCTGAGGGCCAACTCATAAATTATGCGCTGTCCTATACACAAATGCTTAACAAAAAGACAGTTTTTGTAAGGAGGAACCACATTGTGTAGTTTAGCTGGTGCCTACCAGAAATACTTCTTTTACTTGAGTTTAGGAGCAGTTTAATTTAACATAGCTTGAGGTCCATGGTGTTTCCCACCAGAACATAAGAGGCACATGTAAGCCAATACACCCTTTACATGCTTGCATTTTAAAAAAACCTATTCAAAACTTATATGAAAAAATGTTTTATCTTGCTGTGTCTATCCCCACATTTCTATTTCCTTTTAATATTTCATCCTAAAACTGTAGTGCTGGATTTTGAAAGTATTAAGGAGATTCTGTTATTATGACATCTATTTGACAACATAAAACTGTATATCTCTGTAAATTTTTGCCTTGGATCAAATTTCGCAATGCTTGCTGGAAAGATCTCTAGTGATTTCAGGGGCTTTCTTCAGACGTTCCCTAGCAAACACCAGAGTATTTTGCTGTGTATGCGGGGAATAGCTTGATTGTCACCAAGCTGCTCTAGAACTCAGTAATTCGGTATTAGTCGGGCTGTATTTTGTTTTATTGAATACCAATATTAATGATACTTATTTTCATTTGGAAAAAAAAAAAGACAGATTAATTATGTGTCAAGACATGTAATGTCTCAGAAAAGAGGGAATGCTGTTTGGAGTATAAGCAATACAGATGTCTCAGCATCTCATCAGTTTAGGGCATGCCTTTTTTTCTCCCCAGTTTCTCTCTTGTAACCCTGCAGTACTGTACCTCATGAAATGATGTGAGTATGAGGTAATACACCATAAATTACTGGCATGCAATAGCAAATTAGACTGAAAAAAAGTTATGACTGCTGCTCTATAAAAGAAAATACATTTTACAGTCATTTGTTTATTTTATTGTTCAAGTGAATATTTGCCTCTGGCTGAGAGAGTGACTCTTCAGCCAGTAGTATCTTTGGCAGTCTCAGACAAAGACAGCCTTCTTGGCAAGAAAGACATACTCCACCACTCATGAATGTAAACTGGCCTGCTTGCTGCACACCCCAGCCTGAAGTCCCTGCTGCAGCCGCGGCACATGGCACAAGCTGCAGAGACTCATGCAGCTGCATGGAGACATCCTTCGAGCTCAGGGAACAGGGTGAAGATTGAGACGTTAATTAAGAAACCTTGTTTTGTGTTTTTGCCACAGTGCATACTGTTCAGTGCTGGCCATGAGCAGGTCAACATTCTGTTATGTATGCTCAACATCAGCGCTGTAGAGTGTTTACTGACCCCTTGCTCTTCTAATTAAAGAAAATCACTAAGACTTTTATTTCTTCTGCAACTCTCTGGAAGTCACTTGGCCACCTTAACAAACTAAATTAAGAGGATTATTTCATTTTCTCTTGCTTTCTCTGCCTGCAGCACAGAACCATGCCTTTCATATCAGGATGTCAGGGAGTGACAGTGAATATGTTGTGTCTAAGTGTATTAATGCACCTCTATTCAACATAAGTGAAAACCTCAAGGAGAAAGCCTTTTTTTCAAGAGTGAAGTCTATGGATCATTCATTTATTGTGTCTGAAACACTCAACAATTTGTAAGAGTCCACAGAGGTAAAAAGAGAAACAAAATACCTCCAGAAGCCATTAGCTTCTGTACTGATTCAGTACAACTTTTTTCCCTCTGTCTTCTTTCCTCTTGTAACCACAGAAACTAAGAGATCAATTTATAAAAAAAATATTTTTATTTTATTTTAAACTAGCTGAAATTTAGGTTGGTGTTTAGGCACGTGCATTGGAATCTCGCTCATCAAACCTGAGCTTTTCTTCTTCGCTCCCTCATGTGCAGGCAATCTGCTGACAATAAACTTTTCCTTAAAAGCTTTCTGAAATGATTCAAAAGGAGAAAGAAAGTAGTGTGGAAAACAAATCCAACAGCATATCATTTAATTTCAGTGAAAAAGGGATATGGCAGTATGGTGCCGTACACAGATGCTCTTACTCTTCAGTTAGACAGGACCTGTCATATCTCCAAGTGCTATGAAATTAATTGTCAATTTGCTTTGGATTAGTCTAATTCTATGTAAATTCCATGCAAACTGTAGTTTGCAGAAGGTGGGTATTATATCTGATACAGGCCACAATTAACCATATAATCCCCCTAGGTACAATTCTTCCTACATCTCGTGCCACAACAGCTGGGAGTAACTTACTATGTATGAGTCTTCCTATTGACATCCATTTAAAACTACGCATGAGTAAGTCAACAATAGACCTTCAGATTAAACAGAAGATGCTCTTTGGTTCAATTACACAACTAATTAAACAGTAAGAGAGTGATAAGACCAACATCCATCATTTTTAGACTAACATAACCACACACATACAGTTAATTGTAATGAACAGTATGACCTCATGACATTACAAAGATTACATTTTTGTTAATCAGAAGCAAAATCGTCACAATGTCTCCCATTAATTTTAAGACACGTGTCTTAACATGATTACTTTTGCAGGAGCTCAGCTTCTCCGGTAAGGCCAGCATTCTCAAAAAAGCAGACTTTCATCAGAAATAAAAGCTGAATTTTCCAAAAGCATTCAGTGCTTAACACTGCCCCTGCATGGTACATGTAGCAGTGTTTTCAGAAGAGCTCAGAATTTAACATAATGAGGAAAACATCTGTGAATGCTCAGCTCTTTCGGAAATCCTGGTCATGTGGTAAAGTTTTCAGAAGCACCTAAGACATTGTTTCAGAAATGAAAACATGATCTCAGATACACAAACAGATTGCTGTGAATAAACAAATAATACAAAATGCAAAAAATACAAAATAAACAGCATAATACATTGTCTGCACGTGTCCTGCTAGCTCTTTCTTGCCTAAGGTGCTATTATTCAATATTGACTAAGACAGAATTGAGGATAGCACAAGAACCTCAGTAATCCATTCATTGACTGATAAAAACTGCATATAAAAATCACAAGACATGTTCAAACACACATAAGCATCCAGCTTCTATAGAAAGTAGGAATATAGATGTTTATGAAAACAGAAAGAGGCCCTTCATCTGCAGGCTTTATAGAACTTTAAAGCGATTTTCAAAAGTGGCTCTAAAGGACTTGACTCATAGAAGGTGTGTTCTTCTAAATCTCCCACAAGCATGTATTTAGTAGACAAGGGTAAATAATTAAAAACTTTCAACTATTCACTAATATTGCTTCTTTTCTGTTCAGGCACTGTCTACAAGGAGTTATGTTCTCAAAAGCAGACAAAGGTATTTGCTGCTGTGTTCCATGAATCATTTTTTAATCTTGAGCCCATTCAGCAATAGTTCGCTACAAATATTCAGAAATGAAGATGGGCCATTTAGTTAGATAAATTACATGATACTGGTTGGTTTTGCCTGAATGGGTGTCTTTGATAACTAAGTGGCAACAGGAAGATTCTCAAATTGCAAGCTGAGTGTAAAATTAGTCATTTGGAATTACAGATGCAATTAGAAACTTGCTACAAGTTATGTTTGTGTGTATGTATATTCCAGTAACTGGCCCACGTATGCACACACATATGCTTTCAGGACCAACTCTTTCGTTGGTGTAAATCAGAGTTCCTCTGCTGAGAGCTGAGGATCTGATCCATACGTCTAAACCCACTTTTCAGAGCTACCTATGTAAATCAAATCAGCTTGTATTTGCATCTTCCTCAAAATGCTCTAAGGAGTGCATTGCAGGTTTTTATGGCTGGTGGACAGTGTGCAGCACAGTAGGTAGATCCATGTGTATCTTTATGGCAGTCTTCCCAGTAAACTAACAAACCAATAGTTACAGTTATTCCCAGATATCTTAACCTAGCTCTTAGCCCAGCTTTAGCCAGCTTCTATGCCTGAGAAGAGCACTGCTTCAGGGTTGACACAACTGATACATTTTTTTAAAGGATACTATGTGGGGTGTCCACACCATGATACACCTTACTGTTTCTTGATCAACTTCTTAATTATCTAGAAGAGATTCATGTAAGCTGCCCCTTCACATCTGATTTTTCTCATGCTCAAGCAGGAACTGCTAAGAATACATCAAAGTTTCAAAGTTGAAAATGGGTGTAAATAAAGATCACAATCTCCTCTTTGAAAACTTAATAGAGATCCAGATCAGCCTGTACTCTGCCAGAGCATTAGTCAGTTTGAAAATGATGATAATGCAGCTTTAGTCAGCTGCACAACTTCTGTCTGTTTTTCTCTCCTTTAATGGAGGCAGCACTCTACTGCAAGCCGCGCACCATAGTGTGGCTAGACTGAGTCTCTGGTTCTCTTACCGTGTTCGTCCATCAACTGCTGTGCCATCTGGAAATGCCACTTTACCTTTTAGAGCTTACTCATCCATAAAATGTATTTATTAATATTTATCTCCCTTGAGAAGTCCCATATAACTTCGTCTTATCAAACTCTCTGAGACCCATAAGGACCAGCAAAGAAGAATTCAGTATCACTGCTGTTGTTAGAGCATGCTACTATTTACATGGTAAAAAGGTATCAGGGTGGCATGCTGATAAAAAGTGTGGCACAAAGCATTTCAATTAAGCTGTTCTGAAATGTTGAAAAAATAATGCATCCTTATGTCACCTGCAAAACAATCTCCACCATAAATTACTGTTCTGTGTTTGGTATCTGGGAACATGCATGTCTTGGTAGAAGACACTTTGAAACAGCAATGTGTGTTGATGAATATTTTGACAAAAGCTCCCATACAGTTCCTTGCTTAGCTGGTTGCATATACTATGTGTTAAGCTGTGTCAGCTTTTTTGTGGAAAACAAAACACTTTCTCTCAACCAAAAAGCAGGCACCACAGCCTGTCAAATGAGTAACATTTCTGAATAAGACAGAGGCTTCTTGCTTGTAAAAGCATATCAAGGAATATGGGCAGATTTAGTTTCAGCCCTAGATCATTTTCAAAATTCAGACATGGGAGGAATTTGCACCTGCAATTTAAATACAAGAGTAAATCAGAAAAATTGCTCCTCTGTGTTTGTAATTGCAGGGACAATTAAAATAACTAGAGAAAGACGTGTATAGACAGCTGTTCATAACTCAGCTTTTCATCCCTCAAAGCCCTTTGGAAAATGTAGCCCTAGCAGGACTTTCTGAAAATAAGAACATGTTGTTCCTCAAGATATACCAAACTATACTGCCTAGCATTCAACCCGTAAGGTAAAGGCAGGGTTGAGTGTCACTTTTGTAAGATACAAATATTGTACCTGGGAGATATGTAGTAATGCATGTGACTTTTGGTGAAAGTCATTTTTTTCTGACAGCAAGAACCGAAGCTCCTGGGAGAAGTCCAATCTATCAAGAATCGTTTAGCTGTAACCAAAGAGACAAACTCGGTGAGATGGAGAGAAATAACTCTAGGGCAAGTCTAAATTTACTTGACGGTAAAATTGTAACGAGGATCTCCAAGCCCTGAGTGATTTTTTTTCCAACACATCTTTATTTTGGAACTGTGGAGTTAGTTACAGGATTTCACGTCTCCAGAAGAAGTTGCAAAAAAACTAAGCATGAAAACCTTGATATGGATGCTTAAACAACTTCCTCAAGGATAAAGGGTTTTACCAGTAACACAGAAGAGAAAGTCCTTTCTGGAGGTCTCTTGCCAAGCTTATTCATTCTGTTGGCTTTATTTACCTCTCTGTTGCTCTAGTTTACGCTTCAGTCAGTGAAGTTACTCCAACATAAAACTTGACTTAGGTGTGAATCAGCTCTTACAGTTCCATAGTGCTTTCAATTTAGTTGTGGCTGGTAAATCTTTTTGTGTCTGTCTCACCATTGATGTTGCCCAAACATTTCTTTTTAATTGATTTGAATTATATATATATATTTTACAGCAATTAAGGAAATAAGAATTGAGTATCTAGCTGTGCAACATAGTGTGTAGACCTCTGATAATCAGGATGACAGTTTATGTGATATATATATATATTTTATTTTTTTTTTACTACTGTATATAAATTAATAGTCTCTGCAGATCTGCTTTTACTGTGATGGATATAAGAAACTGCAATGATCTAATAATTCTCGTGCTGCAGGGCAGCCACGTAGAGCTGCTGCAAATTTATTTAACTAGCATTATATGGACAGGATCTGAGAATTATTGATGCTGGGCACCCACAACTCCTGCTGAAATCCAGAGAAGTTAAGGGTGCTCATCATTTCTAAAAGTAGGATAGTAATGTATTCATGACAGGCTTTGTATACACAAGCCATCCTGTGAACAGCAGCACTAATTAGGTCTGATTTCAGGAAGACTGTGTTCGGGCTTGCCTGCCTTGTAATAATTCCCATTCCTTCCACCATGGTCCTCTTTCACCTCTGTAACCTCAGGTCCCGTCACACTGTTCCTAGAGCCCCTTCAGCCCACGCTCCTCCTCTTCCTCCATCTGCCTCCAGCCCTGTTCCCTGCTTAATATTTCCAGCTTCTTCCTCACCTCGCCTTGGGCACCATGCACCTACCTCTTGCCTCCTTTCCAGTTCTCTTCCACACCAAATGGAAAAAAACCTTGATTCATTATTCTCTGATGGCTTGAAGTTGTTTGGCCATGTTGGCTGGCCAGTTGGCAGGCAAAACAGAGCAGGTAATTGTTTAATTCACACTGAAACCCTCCCCTCATTGGGAGTACTAATTTAGCTCTTTTCCCTGTCTAGCTGCCAGTTTTCAGGGAACCTGAAGAAACATAATATATATCTAAGGCCGATACCTCTCTGTTAAATTTAGCTGAAATAAGCCAACAGAATCAGAAGTTATTTGAAAGAATGACAGAAAAACAAATGGGCAAAGCAGTACTATTATGCAAGTCTTATTCCCTTAGAGCCAGGCTAATAAAACATGCAGGCAGCTGCTCATTGCATTTTTCTTCTCATGACCTTTCCTGTCTGCTTGGATCCCAGTTCCACAACCTCATCCATATTACAAGACCAGTGAGTCCATTCAGTATCCTGGTTACACCAGTGCAACTGCTTGCAGCATCACCCGTAGACTGTAGACCATAGAAGGCTTCATTTTCAACCTCTTTGGACAAGCATCTTTTCACGACAGTGACAATGCATCATCTACCTTGGTACTGTTAACAACTTAGAGACCAGATACCTAATGCAGTAAAAACTTACATCATCTTCTTGCATGACACTGTGCAAATTACTAGGAATCTAATACGTCAGCAATAACTTTACAATTTGTCCAGTCTCTTAGTGTTATTTCGTTATTGTCTACTTACAGTTGCAAAAGATGCATGGGGTTTTTGTTTTTCTTCTTAGATAGCAAAGTAAACATTTTTGTTGCTTTCTTCTATTAAAAATACTTGATCTTTATTTTCTTCCTCCCAGGAGCTTTTGGAGGTATCCATAGAGATGTAGCATACAGACATAAACTGAGCTGTGACTTTTTCTCTCTGTATGGGAGTTGTGGATGTGAGATGTTGATTCTCAGAATCGCTACAGCGGTGTTAAAGCCTGTGGGAGAAGGCTGGCCAGTTGTAAACATGGATGTGCTTGTTTGCCTAGGGCAGCTGTACTACTATGTTTGGCACAGCAGTGCTGGATTTTTTCATGAGTGGTAAAATAGAGTTCATTGGTGGTCCTGTAGCTTTTTCCACAAAAGGAAGGACTTTTGTCCTACTGTAGACACATTCCATATTGAGCAATTTGTGGAAAATTAATGCAATATGGTATTCTTCACTTTGTGCCTACAGACACTGGAAGTTTCTTTTCTAGCCTTGTCCAAAACAAGTTCACTGGAGTGAACAGGGTTTAGACCACATCTTCCACGGGCTAGTGCATGCTACGCATGAGATCAGCTGTAATTCAGTACAAAACTCACAGTAACTCCATTAGCATATCCTAAATACAGCAAATGCATACAAAAAGGGCTTTAGTTACGACAAATGGTTCTGGTCACAGCTCCACACATCATATGTGAAAGTGATCCCAGTTGTGCCACCTCTGAGGAGACATTTTTCTGCATAGACTTGCTGTTCCACTAGCCATTATCCAGCCATTTCCACTGTGGCTAAGGGCACTGGAATGTCACAACACCAACCACCACCGCCAAGCAGCTCACACTAACCCTCAGTGATGTAAAGCCTATGATACAGAAGAGACACTGGTGCACAATTAAAACAGAAGTTGTGCTGTTGGAGCACTATGGCATTTCTGCAACCCCTACCAGACTTCCCAGGTTTGAGCCTGTTAGCATGAAGACAGAGAGGGAAAGAGCAGAAGCAACTACAAGTTTAAGCTGCTGCCACCATCACCTTCCATATTTTGCCCCTCCAGATGGACCCAGAGCCCACCAGGAATAGCCTGGGACTTTGTTTAGTCTTCATTCCTCCCAGTTCATGCACTGAAGCACAAAATGATTAGTTTGTCAAGTCTTCTCATCAGTGTAGGCTAACCAAATTTTGCTGGCATAGAGATGAAAAGAAAATCACTTCCCTGAGCATATTCTCAGCTCATCCAGACTTAAAGGAGCACTTATTCCTCTAAAGAAACTGAGGCAACCAGATTGGATGGACTTCTCCTTGACCTGAGCTGTGAGCTTGAGAGGGACCCAAGCAAGTATGGTAGCTGGGAATGTCATCGCCACCCCTTGCCTCCTCCATGGGCCCTGGTTTTGAAGAGCAGCTTGGTGCTTGACTACATCCAGCAGTAGAAGCTCGGTCCTGCCATTGTTAAATGGCACCCTAAAAAGGGAAAAGAATGGCTGGTGGGGAAGGAAGCATGTTCAATGGCAGGCAGCAGTCTCTGCACAGGTACCAAGGCCATTGCTACTCCTTAATCTGGCAGTCTCTGTCCCCAGAGCTGTCTCCCAGGGAGTGTCCCATCTCCACCATCTGCACGGTCTGCCCATGGCCAGCACCAGCCTTGTGGGAGCCCATTTCCTCAGAGACAGGTTCAGTCGCCTTTAACCACAGAGCTGAGGCAGCAATTAGAAGATGCTAGAATGGAAGTATGTCTTCTTCTGATGGAGGTACACCTTTTACTAGTTGCTGAGCTAATGCAACAGCTTCTAGTCCTACCCTGCACACACACCCACTGTTTATGACCGTCCTGTTCTGCTACATTCCTCTTGGGAGCATACCTAAGCCTTTGGTAGGTGTGGATGGGTGTCTGCTGAGCATGATGAGGGACCTGAACTGCTGTACACTTTACACTTCTTTTTGCATCATCTTCCTTCATCAGGTGTCAGGTCAAGTGGTCCTTGCTGTTTGACTCTGCATGGGCTGAAATCTGTCAGCACTGAAGGTGGAAATGACCAAGCCTTTACACATTCAGCAAAGAAGTGCAATGTTTTCTGTAGAGAGACAGCTCTTCCAGAGAGCAATTCAAAGTATTATTAAATCACTCCTTGGAAAGGTGCGCCTCTCACTTGAAAGATGGCAAGCCTGGGTCTAACTGGGGGCTTCAGGAGAATGTAGAAGCTACAGCACTCAAACGGTTATCCAAAACGTTATGTTGTCTCAGTCCCCAAAACCTCTGACTGTGCTCCTACACACAGAAAAGAAATGCAGGCCTGAAGCTTAGACGGGAGTCAGAGCAAACCCAAAAATGAGATGCGCCCTATAGACTGTTAGAAACCAAATCAAGGAGATATACTTCCTTGATTTGCCTAAACTAATGTTAGTCCCACAGAGTTTGGGACAGATCCTGCAAAAGACTTATGACAATTTATGTCTAAAAAGATGTGATCCTGTATAGTGCAGCTTTTTCATGGTTTTGTTTCCATGCAATCTGAATGAAAAGGGTTTTATATGCTGCAGTTACCTTTTCTGTAGAAAATTTAATAGTAAGAAGCAGATATGCACAATTATCCTCAGACAGAGTTATGATACAGTAAGATACACAGGGATTCTGCTCTGTACCAGGGCATCCTGCCTCCTGAACTGCACCGAATATTGCAAGCATCAGTTAAAGGAACCGTGAAAAACACTGTAGTTAATACAAAAATGGGTTATTAACCTACAGTTGATCCTGTTCCATCACAGCTATTACTTGAGAAATTTTACACATTAAAGTGATATAGGATCACTTTACTTACGTTTGCACACTGTACTATAACTGAATTATAGAGAAGTTTTTTATAATAATCTGAATGTTGCTGGAACCCTTTTTCTTTCTCATAGGTGGGTGCCTTAATGGGAGAGGAAGCTACAGGGATCTACTTCACAGAGCTTCTTGTCCTAATCAAAACCAGGTGACATTTGTGACCAAGCACAATGAGAAACATTAAGGAAGTAGGTTGACTGCCCAGCTGTGGCAGGCCCTTGAGAGAGAGGGAGTCTGTAGCAAACACTGAGCAGTTGTGTACTCTGAATATTTATAAATGACCTTTATGAATGACAGTGAAGATGGTGCTTTGCCATATTCCTGGGTTTTGCCTTTGCCTGCCTACTCCCCAGATCTGTCTGCAATTCACTGGACTGCCCTGCAATGAGGAAATAATTTTGGGACCTTGAAGTATGAGCCAAGGTCTCCTTCTCCCCTGCCTGTGAGGGTGAAGGCCTGATGAAGCTTTTCGTGTCCTGCAATGGAGACACCTTCTGTAAGTGGGTGTTGGCTGTGATGCATGCTGCACCACATTCCAACCTCTTCTTTTTCCCCTCAGCTTTTCCCCTGTGTAATTCCTTTTGATTCAGATGGTTGTCTCATGCCTCCAGAATAAATGCTACAGAGTAGGCTTCAGGCTTAAAAGGTTTTATTACAATAGTCACACCTTGACTAAAATTGTCCACCTACTAATTCCCCTACCTGGAGATCATATACATGTTCTTTAATGTGAACAATAATATGAAAGCATCCCTCCCATTAGCCTAGCCGCAGCCAAAGTATACTAAATGTATAAAGAAAGATGGCATAAACTGCTAGGCTTTGCAAAAACAGATCCTTAGGGGAGATTTAATCATTAAATGCACTGAAGCTGCAGCTGAACAAAAATAACAATCCACTGGATACAGACCAGAAGAAGGAAAAATTAGCAGCCCATTTAACTAAGAGTAACAGAAACAATAAATACCGTGTGGGACTGGAAAGCTTTCATTGTGTGATATAAAAATGCATCTTATTCTTTCTGCTTACATTCAGTCCTTGTTGAGACCACTTGTCTGTCCCTTCCCCTCTCCTTCTAAGATTCTCACAAATGGACCATTTTTATCTCAATTTTACTAACTCATTTTGTTTCTGGAAGAAGAGACAGCTCTGTCAGTTGTTGTGTCTCTTCAATACTCAACAACAAGCAGAGGGCCTGGAAAATGTACACTAGGCAATGAGTTAGCCATTTATAACATTAAGAAAGCTACTTCCCTTCCCATTTCTATAAACAAATATGAAGGGCTGCTAAGCCAGAAAGAAATCAAGTCCCATCACTGAAAACAGCAATGAAAAAATGCCAGCAGTAAACTTTAACTCCCAGCTGTTGTTACAATCAGTGGGTGAAGACTGATTCTTTTGTACTGCAAGGAACCTGGTTAAGGATTTTTTTTTCTTAACCTTTTCAGCACAAGAATATAAAGAACGCTGTTCTTTGTAGCAAAGCTGCAATTTGGTCCTTCAGTGTGACTATTAAATACAGCTATGTGAAATGCTAGGCTTCAACTTCCAGAAGTTGGAAGGCTTTTTCTTTTTTTAGTGCTTGTGGGAGTTTCAGAGGAATCCCCATATTTCATAGCTAAGCACTGGTAAAGCAACTTTGTTCTGGCTAGCTTTGGCATCAAATTTATGAAACAAAAGCTGGGGTCAGATTCACTCCAAAACTGCAGTTTCCCCAGTTTTCCTTTCTGTCAAGACCTCTTTGCTAAATGCGGAACTCAAAGTGGACCAAATGCTTCTTGCAGCCCTTGGGAGCCCTTGGCCGGTAGACAGGGGAGCACAACCTCCTCCTTCTCTCTCCCAGCCAAAGTGTCAGGATTGGATGCAGATGCACTGCACCACCTTCCAAGTGCCTGCATTGGCCCAAGAGTCAGCAAGGTAAAATTAAAAGTCAGCACAATGCAGACCTGAAGTAAGGTCATGCTTTACTTTTGTGGCTGGTGTGATGGCTACCAGGCAGGAGGAAAAGTGGGGTGAAGTCAGGCTATGGCTACTGAATAAAAAGGTCCTCCCAGCAGGGACAGTAGCCTGAAAGTTGGCTCAGTCACAAGCTCTATAGGAAATTTCAGCTCCATAAGGAAACTTATGTATAATCAAAGCACTCTTCAAACACTGGGCCAAGTTCTCAGCCAGTTGAGTTGCTGCTGCTTAACAACAGTAAGCCAGTAGAGCTTAAGCCAGCAGAGTTTAGGCCAGTAGAGTTGTTGCTGCTTAACATCAATATCTATTTGGCCCGATATAATTTGGCTAAATGTGCTGAAATTATGGCAAAATATGTAAATGAGGTATGATTTTAGCCTCTTAGCTCTCCTTTTCAGGGCTTGCAATTTCTCTTTTGGCTCCTGCTCCCCATTTAATTATGCCAGCCTCTAAAATGCATTCTCAATGGCAAGCCAAGATTTTGAGTAATTGCAATGAATGGAGGATTTCTTGTTCCGACACACACATTAGTTAATTTTCCTTGGGTTCTGATACTAACTATCAAATTCCACCACCCCCATGTCTCTGGGCTGAGGTTTTGTTTTCTTTCTTTTCTTGTTTCCAATTGCAAAGCAGACATCTGGCAGCTCTCTGGTGGCAATAGCTGATACACTCACTCTGCTCACTGCGCTTTACCCATTTCTCCGTGGGAGGTAGAAAAAGAGGCAAAAGGAGACATGGTTTCAGATTCAAACCCTTATTTTTATCCTATGTAATTCCATAGGGGGATGTTTTCTTCCTCCTATCACCCTCAGGGTTGTGCTTTCTATTATCACTGAAAGACCCGACTAGCAAGAAAGCCTTCCCTGCCTTTAAAATCAGGGGAATTCTTTCTGGTTTCTCCTTTTGCAAACAGCATTTGTTTCTTCTGCTTCTAAGCCCCAGATGAGCTCCTCCTTCTTCCTCAGCCCCAGAGGCAAGAGGCACCTGAGCTGGGGGCAGGGGTGCTCCATTCAGCGCTGCCACCTGGCCTGCCTGATGCTTGCTGCCTTGGAAATCACAGCAATCGAAGGAGCGATGTGGAGAGCACCTGCCACACTGTTTTTCTCTGGGAAGAGTCCCCAGGGAAAATATTGACATGTGGGAAGGGGAGGGGAGAAGGAAAGCAGCACGCAACTTATCTACCATAATTTGCCCTGTTTGTCCCTTGAGTTCTGAAAGGAGAATATAACAGAGCCCTCCATGACCTCAAGCTTTCACCTTAATATTTAATCATGCTTTAGATTACTGTGATGTTGATTAAGACTGAGTAAACATATACTACACATAAATGATTTCACTGTAAATCAGCAGCTACAGTTTTTTCTCAGTAATGATCATCATTAGCCTGGAATATTTCTCATGCCTATAATTTTTTAATAGATTGATATTATTTTATTGCAAAATAATCCCCACATGCCCCCATGTAATTTTGAATATTAATTCATTCTTATTCCCATATGTATGACAATCCTGCCTGAAGTTCTTTAGGCTGATATGAGAATGTTCAGATTTTGTTCTTATGCAAACTATAGAGTCTTCTATTCTTCCACACTGATGCTGACACAAACTAATTTTCAAGTTGATTGACATGGTCTGCAGAAGGGCCTAGCTTCATGTGACACTTTCTTTGCTCTCCATCAAAGAATACATGCCATAGTCTTGAAATGATTTTGATAGTTGGTTTCAACTGTGCAGACCTGTACATATAGTCAACAGATATCTCTATCATGTTTTCATCCTACCGTATTTACCATATTGTCTTTAGTCCAGATCAGTGACAGTGCAAGAAACGGCTTCCTGATATTTATGAAAAATTAGAAGTACCGAATGCTGCTATTAAGCAGACTTATGTTTCTGCAAGAATAACAACTATGCTGTGCCAGCCTCAGATAACATTTTCAAGTAATTTTCTGAATAAATATTAGTAATTCCACCTCAAAACTGAATTTTTCAATTTCTAAACAAGCCATCATAATGTTTGCAGTTGTCATATGAATATGTATTATAAAGCTTTAGTACCTGAGAATGTCTGAATTTATAAATATGAAAAAGAACAAAGAAGAAAAATTAAAGTGTTTTAAAAATATACTCAACTGATTGAAAACTCTGGCTAGAAATTTCTGCACCGTATACCCAGAAACACTGAGCCCGGTATATTGAAGATGTGCCATTACCCCATATCAGACTGAGACTGTCAGCAGATCTTAATGTACCTTGATTAAGGATCCTCCTAGAATATGTAGAACAGGCTTGGTGAGTAGACACACAGAAAAAAAAAAAAAAACAACAACAACACTCCAAAACTGCAGCCCACAGTTTCGGCTTCACTGCAAGTGGTAGTAATAATGTACACTGTTTCCTTTAAGCTCGATCACAGCGCAGGACAGTAAGGGCTTGGGAAGGCGTTAAGTAGAAAACTAAATATGAAGCAGAAGGGAGACAGTGTAATAGCAGCAATTTAGTGGAAGTGTCTTTTTTCCTTAAGAACATTTCTGGTTCAGTTTAAGAAAGGCTAATCCAACACTTGGGCCAGCTGGAGGATAATTCATATTTTGTAGCAGCAGAATTGGTCTGATACCAACCTAAAGGCAGGTTGCTACCAGCACAGTGGTTTATTTATCCAAATCAGTGGTCCATTAGGACCATTCTAAGTTTCAGAGACAATTTGTGCTTCAGCTGCTGCTTATTTTTCCTGCTCCCTACTTCAAATCATTGTATGGAGCTCTTCCTCAACGTGGTGCACGTGAGTGGATTGCCTCTTCTGTCTGCAAACAGTGGGCAAGTTTATACTCATCGTGTCTGTCTGATGGGTCACTCCCAGCACACAGACGGAGTTTAGCCAGAGCTATCATCACAGATAGATGGTGTACGCATACTCATGATCTGTAAGATGGACTGCTGTACATGCTGCTTTACTTTATGGCTTCCTACATTATGCTGCCTAAACTCTAACATGTGCAAAGCACTGCTGTCACTCTTAACTCAGAGGGAACAGTCTCAGCATGTCACACTAATCTTGAGGGAATGGCATTGGCTCATTTTCAGAGTTTCGAAAGATTTTAAAATTCCTTTGATGACTTACATAGTTGGGGAACACATTGGAGAAAAAGCAATCGTCTCTCCATCTAAGCCTAGGTACCCCATGAAAGGCCTACACTTTGCCCACAAGTATAGGTTGGAGTCATAACATCCTTATACTGTCAGCCGGCTGTGCAGCTGAGTCCTGGAGTTTAAACTTGATTACAGTCAGGAGGCAAAGCTCTGTAAACTCATTTTAAAGGCAACTTCCATTCCATTTATTTTCCTTCAGTATCTCTTTTTAAACAGAGCAGCTCTGTCCCATGGAACTTTTGTCCTCTTCAGCTTTTTTAAAAGTGATCAACTTTATATTATAGGCTCAGTCTGATTTGTTTCTTGCTTGTACAGAACTTAATCATACTTTTAGTATTGGTTACGTAAGAAAAAAAGAGACTCAGCAACAGAGGTTTAAGCACTTATATTTTAACTCACATCTGGGGCAGACTAAGTGCATGTATATGATTGGTTACTGTGGCTCTGCTGATGTGCACTAACTTGTTGAGCTGCAGCAACTTTAGTGTCTGTCTGAGCCCTGAGGGTTTGTCTACCCACAAAAGTACAACATTGGCCTCGAGGACAGATGCAGTCAGCTTGATATAAAAGTATGTAAAACCATGGAACTTAGTCTTGTAAGAGAATAGCAGTACATTAAAGGTATATAAAGTACCTTTATGCCTTCCTATAACATTACCTGTAGGAAAATATGCCAGCACATCACCACTCTGTGCAATCTGACCAGTGTGCAGAAGACAGTCTTGAAAAAATTAACTACCCTAACTGTGTTTAAAATTATAACCGAACACATTTCAAATCCTTCCAGTTATGCAGTGTGTGCCATTCAGCAGGGAAAAAAAATATTTCACCCAGATTACACACAGGAAAAATGTGTGGGCTGGGAGGGAAACACACAAATTGTAAAATGTCACAAGAGTCTTGTATGAGAGAGATTAAACCTTTCTGTTCAAGCAAGAAATGGTGTATTAAAAATTCAGGAACTGAAGAGCAGGAAGGAATCTGAACCAAGGGTCACATTGAATTGCTAAGCTTTCTACATTACGTGTTCATTTGGTAATGCATGACAATTAGGTGACTTTAGAAAGGTGGAAAGTAAGACAGTAACATGATAGTCAGCAAAAAAGTCTTGCTGGAATTCTTGTAGAAGCTTGATTTGAGACTTGGGACCGATCTGTAATGTATTCAATGTTTTACAGAGGAGCAAGAAAACATGAGCCTTGCAGATGTATTGGATAGACAGAGCTAAAATGTAATATGGAATACGCATTATATGCTGCATATATGCACAGAATGAGGTCTATGAGGAAATTCTTTGTGGTGGAGGGACAATGTGGCTCCTGGAATGGATAATAGACTGCAGACCATTTCTTTTTACATGATTTAGAGGTATTGCCAATATCTATCAGAACATCATCTGCTGTGTGAAATGAATTGGTAAAATGTGCAGGGCACACTCTTTTTGTCCTCTGAGGAAATTGTGAGGTCTGAACTTCAGTACAGAAGAGGTTCCTGCAGAGACAGGGTTGTCACTGTCAAATGCAAAATGACAGCCACTGTTATTGGATAAATGGCCATCCTTCATTTATAATGCATGACTTTATGCTGTTGCTTTTCCTTTTAACCTCCATGGTTATTTACATGTTAGAGTCTATGGAGTTTATGCAGCAAGGTTTTGGTAACAAGGGGCCTGCAGAGGTTGCTTCTGTATGAAGACACCAGAAGCTACCTCCCTGTTGGACAGCTGGCTCCCCCCCAGTTCCAGCTGGCTCCAGGACAGGTCCACCACTGGCCAAAGCTGAGCCTGTCAGCAACATTGGTATGACTCTGTGATAACATATTAAAGGAAGGGTAAAAAAAGCTGCGCAATAGCAACTATGAGAAAGGAGTGAGAAAAATGCAAGAGAAACAGCCCTGCAGACACCAAGGTCAGTGCAGAAGAAGGGGAGGAGGTGCTCCAGGCACCAAAGCTCCACAATGTTCCTGAAGTCTGCTCCTGAAGGTCTGCACCCCATAAAAGGACCCATGCTGGAGAAGTTCTTGAAGAACTACAACCTGTGAGAAGGACTCACTATGGAGCAGTTTGTGAAGGACTGTATTCCATGGCGATGTCCACATGGGGAAGAGCATGAGGGGGACAGAGTAGCAGTGACGAAGCGTTGTGAACTGACCACAACCTCCATTCCCTGTCCCCCTGTTCCACTTGGGGGGAGGAGGTAGAAGAAGCAAGAGTGAAGCTGAGCTTGGGAAGAAGGCAGGGGTGATGGAAGGTTTTCCAGTTTTGTTCTTATTTCACTGTCCTACTCTGTCACAATTAGTTGGCAACAAGTTAAATTTATATACCCAAGCTGAGTCTGTTTTGCCCACAACAGTATTTGGTCCCTGTACTTATCATGACCTACAAGCCTTTAATCATAATTTCTCCCCCCTGTACTGCTGATGGAAGGAGAGTGTTAGAGCAATTTGGTGGGCACCTGGCAGCCAGACAAGGTCAACCCAACACTGAAAGAGTAGTGTTAAAGGACAGATTCTCTCATTACTGTATCTTCTCTTGTATGATATGATTCAAAAACAACTAAACCACCTCAAACAGTAAAATGCCATTCAGTGTAACAGAAATAGTAAGGTCTGGTTTTACACACCTAGCTCTGTAAAGAAAAACATTTCCCTGACAAAGCCTTGCAATCTTTTAGTCCCAATTTTTTTCAAAGCACAAGCACTGAAGTGCTGATTAAGTTTTGTTGTTAGATTTTATAATCACAAAGTCCCCTCTAATTTTTCTGTATCAGTATATGCATCACTACTACAAAAATGCAGATTACACCCAAAGAAACCAGCTAATATAAAGCATGCCAGCGTCAGGACACATTATGGGAAGCTGTTCCTGGGACTGGATGAACAAGTGCTTTGTGCTGATTGTGCAGCTCCACACATGAATTGAATGAATGGAATGGAGATTTTCCAGAAAGAGGTATAACATAGAAATAGATATTTGTTGGGCTTTTTTCAAGGATGAGAACAGATACAACAGGAAACAGCATCTGATTGTTACCCCAGTATGGAGCAAGCAGTCCCTTTTCAGGCCTTCTGTTACTCGGAGAAATATTGGAAACGTTGTTACATTACTAGGCTTTATCTTTTACAGTGATAAAGGTAATCTAATATTTGCAGTAATATTGATTAGAAGTAACTAAAATTTACAATGATGTATCTGCAGACTTTCAGGCTTCTCTAATTCCAGCTTACTTTAACTGTATCAAAGACTGTCCATTAACTAGATACAGCCTCTAAACCCTGGCTTAGCAAACAGAGAAGTGGCCTGCCATTTCCTTTTTCCTGTAGCCTGACACACTGTCTAGAGTCAAAGCTACTCAGGATATGGAGTTATCCCCAGCAAGTGACAATGACTTTCCAGTCATCCTTTCTAGTTACTCCTCTTTGCCTTTAATATGCCCTCAGTATTTCCTTTGTAAGAAGAGCCGTGGAGAAGGTGCTGGTGATGGCTGTACTGGACAGCATTCTTGCACCATCTAAGTGGCAAAAAAAGAGAGGCTCTGGGGTTTCTGCAAAATTAGCTCAGTTACCCTACAAGCTATCCCAGCAGTCAGTAGGAATGAGATCCCAGATAGCCAACAGTTTGTGTTACCCTCACTTAACATATTGAACTAACTATAATTCATATTAGGATAACTGACCTCATACATACTCATAACCTGTCTCAAACATGCAGCAAAATGCAATCGCATAATAAGTTTCAGCTTTCATGGGGGAGAACACATTTTATCTTACCTTTTAATTAATCATTCAAGTAATCACCTATCACAACTCATTGGTGCATAGTAGACACAGTAACTCAGCATTGTACCTGAAGCATGTGTTAGGCTCAATTTATTTGTTGGTATGTGCAGATATATACGAAATTTATCTTATTTCCTCTTTCACTAGTTTTACATCTATTTATGTCAGTTGAGCTCAGTTCTTGCTAACATAAGTGAAAGAAGAGCCAACTCCATAGGTACAAATAAAAAGTGCAGTTTAACCAAACTTTTGGAGGAAACTATCCCTTTGGTAGATTAAAGACACACTTGCTACATTACGGCACGTAAGATAGTTGTCTCTATTTTTAGCTATTTTGTATTACAAATGCTATGTCATTTATGTGAATAAAAATACCGTAATTCACGCATTTGTGATGCATGTCCAACAATGATAAGACACATGGCAGAGCAGCGTACTTCCACTGTACAATTGCTTTCACTTGAAAGCTTTCATAAAACACAAATTTATACAATATGTACAGTGATGAATCACCAAATAAGGTCATGTACAATTAGATGCAATAAATTATATGAAACATGCAGGCCTCTGGAGTGGTATCCAAAATTCTGAATTGGGTGCTTTCTGCTCCGTACATATTGCTGGGGGAGACAGAATCTCCTTGGGAGGACAATCTGAGAATATCATAACTTGAGCAAGCAATTAGGATCTTAGCGTGGCTGAAACTTCACCCAGTCTAGAAGCAGATGCCAGAATCAGGGCTGCATTCCTTTCCACATGTTGCAGCTCAGAGGCTGGCTTTAGTGTATGGGTAAAAGTATACTTGTGTTTTAATGAGAGGCAAAGTAAAGTAAGAGGGATGAAAAAACTCTGCCTCTCCCTGTAAATTTCTTGTTTCCTACTCCTTATAATATTATGGAAACTTTCTCACCAAAGTGCCACACTTTCATTCCAGTGTGGAGTGCCTCAGCTATTGAAGAGATAATGTGGTGCTGCACAGAAACAGGAATGCTGTGCTTTCACCAAAGACAGCACTCTTCTCTTTTCAGCGTCCTCTCTCATGACTAAAAAACAGGAGGATGATGACGACAATCAGCATTTCTCCTTCCTTCTTTGGATACACAGTAGTGGGAAATGACATGCAAGCTTTCTTAGGCTGTGACAATGACTGAATCAAGATCTCTCATGAGTTACCTGACTGCTTTTGTTATCTAATGAGCAGTGGCTGCTCCTTTCTCTCCTGAGACAAACAAATTGATCACAACAGCATTTGGATGAGAATCTGATCGTGCCAGTAAGCAGTCCCACGTGTTTGGAGAAGAGCAACTGGATGGGGTTCTGTGTCGTATTAGGCAGAAACACGGACCTCAGTTGCATTGAGAGCTGCAAAAGAATCTCTGCAGCAGAGCTCTGGGCACACCAGGGACTCTGAAATCAAAGAAGGATGTGCCCAGGGTTGAGCAGCATTTGGAAGAGGATATATATGGACTCCAGTTTCACACTGTCATGGCACAGTTCCACCCAAGTTCTACTTTAGCTATCAAAGGCCTTTACTGAGTATAGTTCATGCTTTCATCTTGACACAAATAACTGGATCTTCAAATTAGGATGAACTATGGTTGAATCACTGATTTTTCCAAATGTTTGATGTGTTTCCAGATGTTTGATCTTTAAAAGTAACATTTAAAAAAGCTAAGATGAGAATATGACATGTCTATATTAGATTTTCGTTTTATAATCCTGCACAAACTCACGAGAAACTCTACAACAAAAGAAATCTTTGGTGTCTTGGTGATGTTGTAGTCATTGTCTTTCCAAAATGGTGGGATGTTTATTGATGGATATTCACTAAAGAAAGTGTCTGTGTCAAAATCGCCACATGTAGGGAAATATTCTTTGTTTCTTAAAGAAAAAAATAATTAAAAAGGAGCAGAAAAGTGTTCTGCACTAACAGAATTCTTCAGATTGTCTGCTCAGTTTTATGCAAACTGTGTGTTATTTTCAGGACCACAGTATTATAAATTTTTCAGTCTTGGAGCAAAATGTTATATACAGAAGAAAATAGAAGTGACATAAATAATCATTAGTAGATTAAAAATAACTTTTCCATGAACACATGGCTAAAAAAAAAAAAAGGAACATGCAATCACTGGAGCCCTGTTTGTTAATACTTCCTGGCCAGGCACACGTCAAATAACACTTGGAAACAAATTGGCAGAAAACCAAAGCTCCCCACAAATGCAAGTATGAAACAATGAAATTAACACAACCTTGAGTTCATTTCAACTGTGCATGCTTAAAAAAAACCCCAAACCTCTTTTTTTCAACATGGTTATTCATTCTTCATTGTGTTCTTTTTTTCCTATTTAAAGACAAGCATTTGAGAAATCCTTCTCAGCTTGATCTTCTGGGATGATTTAAAATTTTCAAAGATAAACATTTATATTAATCAGAAGATCCACAACTCCAAATTAGAACTGCAATATTCAAGCAACTTTTTTTTCAGTCAGAGAAATTCTTGTCTAAAGAACCTCAGACATTAGCAGTAGTTTACGATCAGTCTGGATTTCAGTTTTTGTGCATGTTCCTATACATTTTCAGAACCTTATCACAACAGATGTAGAAGTCTGAGCTTTTCTGTTAATTTTGTGCCATCCCTCTCTGTAGGAGCTTTAGGAGGATTATTAGGGTATTTTACATCATATGATTATAGGAATTGCCAGAGCGGGTCAGAACTTCCAGCCTAATACATTTCTCGAAGAATTGTCAAAAGTGATTTCCCAAAGAAGTACCTTTAGAGAAAAGCAAGGATATGGTTAGACTTCCCCTAAATTCTCTCTAGCTTGCCAGAATTTGCAGCTGGTAGGGTTCCTGAGTCAGAGCTCATTTTTTACATCTTTAGAAGGCTTCAGGTATTTGTCTTCCAGTAGGTAGTTCAATTTTCATTCCACCCTGTGTGAAATGTTAGGTTTCACAGCACCCTGTGGTGAAGAATTTCCACTATGTAATAACCTATAGTGTGTGTAAGATCCACCTCCTCTGATTGTTCTGATTTGTCCTGATTTCTGTTCTATATCTACCTTTTTTGAGAGCAAAAAACTATAGGATCCACCATAGGTTTATAAAGCAGTAACATTCTGTTCTCTGTGTTCTTTCCTAGTTCTTTCTTAATAATTCCCAACAGTGAGCATGCTTTTTTGACCACTAACCTGACATTGTCATGAAGCTGTCTGTTATAAACTCAAGATCTCATTCCTGACTCATTGCATTCAGCTCACAGACTATATATTCTATATTTTCCCCACAGATTCACAGGGGAAGGGAGAGTAAGGCAAGGTCCTTTGTTCATCAGTCTGTATTTATCTCATTAAATTTCATCTGTCATTTTAATCCCTAAGTACAAAGTTCCATAAAGTTCTTCCGCAGTTCTGCACAGGTAGCTCCATCATTACTACCCTCAGCAACTTGGTTTTGTCAGCAAACTTTGTCACCTCTCTGTTCATCCTTATCAAATCAAAAAAGTTTTCTAGGTCTGTGGCAGTCAATTGTCATGCACATCTGCACATCCACGCAGTAAAGGGAGAGGAGCTACAGGGACATCAGAGCTATGGAGGAGAACAGTGGAACAGCCACAGGTTTGAATTATTTGCTCATACATTCATTTGAGTCAAGATTGCAGGAGGCTGATGAGGAAAACAGGAGACAAAATCAATCTTTTGGAGAAAGTCATCTCTGAAGTACAGTCATGTTCATAAAGTAAAAATCCTGCCAAGCACATAAGCTGGCTATGTTTTAATGGAGTGCAGACTTTAATCCAGTTTAACTGAGTCACACATTAATTTAGAACCCCTCTACCAGACTTCAGGGAAGACACATATCACACAGTAGCCTGTTTGTTATTACTTTCACAGCAGAGCTATTATAGTAATTACAGGTGTTGCTACCATGCATACTTGTTCAGGGTGCATGAGAAATGTGACACCTCAATACACTGCATTGTTAACTAGAAATAGCAAATGGACCCACAATAGTCTTCCAGCATGCTTTATTGTGACAGGAGGCAGAAAGGTTCTCCCAATTCCTCATTGCTTTTTTATTTATTTACATGCTAATTTATTAACAGACAGGCAGTGTTCAAAAATATTGTTGTGTTTTTCACATTCAAACCCTCCTTGTAGCAAACTTGAGCTATCTTGTAAGCTCTGTGTCTTGGATCAACAAATTCTGACACTGCTGGACATATGGAAACCAGGAGGATCCATACCAGATGCAACTGCTGCCTCCTGCTAATTCATGGCTCCTTGAGCTCCCCAGAGTCAGCACATGAACAGAATTAGATAAATGAGTTAAGATACAAGATACATGAGTTAAGAAATTCCCAAGTTAAATAGAAGTAAACTTAACACAGAAATAGCACGGTAAAAATGCCTTTAGAAGCACTGAATAATACAACCTGGAGATAGCAGAGCATGAGGATGGCTGTGGAGGGAGGTAAGCAGAAACGGTCGTGGCCTGGGTTGATCGGTTAGCACGATGGCCATTTCTTGCACCACCTCAGAGTTGTGGGACTCCAGCTTCTCTCCAAGGTAGAGTAAAAGACTTCAGGGCTACCTAGACTGCTGAGTAACTGCCCCAGGACAATGCTAGTTTCTGCACACTGATGCAACTTTTCCCTGGAAGCCTGTGGGCTGTATACATTCTATACTGCCCATGCATGCCTGCCATACCAGCTCATTCTGTTTTCATGTTTTCAGATGGCACCTGATGTGCGTCCTGCCAAAGGCTCATGAAAGATTAATATAGCCTTCAGCAAAGGAAATAACCTTTTATTAGTCATTCTTCTCAGTTCTTCTCCATCTGTATTTTTTGCCCCAAAATAACAACATAATTGAAACGCAAATAGATAAGGCAGGAATTAGTAAAAATACCTATCTTCTTTTAGTTCCCTGAATTTCCAAATTAATGCAAGAACACTGTGTGACTCAGGAAACGACCAGTGACTTTTGATCAGCATGTGTAACGATACTGTATGTCTAATGAAAATTAAGAAGCCGCTACCTGAGGCCACCTAATTTCCTGCTGTCTGACTGGTTTTAAGTCAACAGCACAGCTGTGCACTCTGTGCTACCAAATGCAGTTTAGCATCTAAGTGATGGTAGCAGACCAAATAGCTTCACTGGAATATGTTCATGAGCAGATTGTCAAAACCTATTCTTAAACTGCCAGAGCTTTTGCCAACCTTTGTGGGCTTTCTGATAGAAAGTTGCAGCTTATCGGGAGACGCTCAGTGAGGCAAAATTTGACAGAGCTTCTCTAAACACAGTGGTCTTGGGGGAGATGAGGAATGACAGGTGACTATATGAAATGCCTGTGAGGAATGCTGCCCTCTCTGTCCCCTCCTACAGTACACCCATTGTTAATAAAAGCTGTCTTCCTTTTGTTGGTGTTCATTGTGGAGAGAAATGCGCTAGTTATTTACTGGTGAAAATGAGATGGCAGTAACAAGCAATGGAACACAGTGTTGTTTTTCATTTTGCATTGATGCCCCTCTACAGAGGCATGCATTTCTCACATTAATCTTTTCAAAGCCTTTATTGTCCTGGCTTCCTGTTACACATCAAGCTGGTGATGGCAGCCCCATGAAATCCCATTAGCACACTGAGAGCAGTGTATTACAGTACCAGGCAATAGAATAAATGCAGAACAATAAGTATAATAGGGAATGCATTACCCCAAAATGAAACAGCAGCTCTCTACTGAGTGCCAGTTCTATGAAGGTGCCTTCTCTGCTACTTGAAAACAAACAAACAGCATTTTTGGGGATCAGTTTCACTGTCAAGTAGAATATGCCTAGTTTGAGCCAAATTAAACAGAGATGCAAGAGGAGCTGCATGCCCAGGTGCAACTGTCTGTCTCCCTGGTCATGGGCTCTAATTTTAATTTCTTTGTAAGAATGACTTTCAGGTATAAAAAGCTTCCTATTTTTTGATCTACCCATATAACTGGACCCTGCAAACAGCTGAACCTATTTTACAGTCTTACTCTTTGCTTTGCTTTGCTGGCATCAATGGCAGTACATGATGATCGCCTTCAGAAGAGAGGCTGTCTTTGAAAGCAGTAGGGTTGATTTTCAGTGTTATTTCTTGTGAAGCCTGGGCTAGAAGGGAAGTTGCCCGTTTGTAGCCAGGCAAGCAGCAGCCTGCTACGGATAAGTAGGAAGACAGCTAGATCATCAACATATGCATCAGCAATGCTGTCAGTTCTCATGTGCAGGCCTGTCAATGTCCTCTTCTTAGGTGGTCATAATGGTCTTGAAGTAAAGGTACATACACTAGGCAACCGCAAGCTACCTTTGAAAAAGAGTGCAAAACCAGCTAAGATGGGGAACAAGCCTACAGAGGAATTAAACTTTACATTTGCTTTGGACAGGGATTGTAAAAGCCTCTTCAAAAAAGTGGATTCCCACTGTCTGTCAAACACTGGTGTGTTCAAAGGTGGAAAAGCAGCTGTGTTTTTCCAGAATGAAAAGGATGATTAAGTTTATAGGTTTTTTAAAACAGCTGTCAATCATTTTAAAACAGCAAATCAGAGTAGGTATTCGCATATCGTTTCTGATGACAAATCACTGCATGGTTTTAAATATAGGTCATAATTCTAAAAGTGGAAACCGTAAGTTTGCATTTTCTCATTAATGCCAGATGCAGATTTTCTGTGTTAATAACTTAAGATGATATAATGACATGGAATGTAATTTTCTCTCCGAAACAGTTCAGTTTCTAAGAGGGGCTGTGGCTTGGCAAGCTCGTCCAACATATCTCCAGTGAGCTTTGGACCTTTTCACTGAACATGAGCTTGCAAAACTGGAGCAAAATTTGGAATGAAAACTTTTCAATTAAGATTTGTACTAGGACAAACATTTGCAAGTTTTGTTGTTTATCTGAATACAGCTGAAATACATTGTCATGGAACTTAGTTAATGTTGTTTGGTATATTTTCCTGTCATCCCGTGTGAAAAATTCAAACACTAAATAAATAAATAAATAAATACATACATACATACATACATGCATACATAGCACAAAAAACCACAAACAAAACCAAAAAACAAACAACCCCCCCAAACAAACAAACAAAAAAGGCTCACACAGCAAAACAACCCAAACCTGGCTGCAAATACAAGAAAAAAGGCAATTTTGTGTGACACCTTTACGTTTCATCTTTCCAGATAAGCTTTGACATAAGTTAAACAAGTAAAGTCTTCATGAATTAGTCCAAAGATGGGGATCAGGGAGGAGCATAAAACCTTAACATCTTCAGAAGCTTAAGGAAATGTTCCATTCAGGAGTTCAGACTGAGGCTGGATGAAGGTCTGAAGGTAAGACAGGCAAGTGACAGCTGAAACATGGAAAAGCATCTAGTTTGTTCTAGTTTCATTTAAGCTTTCAGGCTGCTCCACCTTTTCCCAGAAGAATGACAGTTGCATAATAAGCATGTCAAACAGTGGATACAGACCTTTTTATATGAGCATGAAGGGACTTGCTAGTATTTCCTATCCTAGCATATCAAAGATGCCCACATAGGTTTTGTATAGAAAGACAGAACCTAGAAAAAGCCATATGGGTCATCAAGTATAGACAAGCATACAAAAGATTTTTAAACCACATAGATCCATAAGATCGATACTTCACCTTCCTTTGCATACCACATGCCAAAGAAAAATTTTTTTCACCCTAAAATAACCTTTTTCATGTGTTATGCTGAAGGAAGCCCTTCAGCATAAGAGATGAAAAATGAGGTTGAACGGCAGGAAGGGAGCATGAGAGCTCAGCAGTGTTGCTGCTATAGGCTGCTCCAGAATCCATAAAACCCCATTTGCTCAGCACCACATGTGTTCAGGAAGGTTCAAGTAGAGTTATCCTTGCAAACACACTTTGTGTCCCTAACTCCAGAATAAATTCAGGAATTCTTAAATATAGAAACCTACAAAACTTCAGCATCTTTCCTGATGATAACTCCTTAACCAATGAATAATGTTTTTCAAAGAAAACCCCAAGTAGTTCATCAAATATAGAGGTGCTTGTATGTGTACCCATAGTGTGAGAGAGAATGTGCTAAAAATATCATAGCTCAAGGGCAATTGATTGCACAGTTTCTGAAATTACTAGCAGCAATTATGTAATTGTTTTTCTCCCTGTAATACCATATACATGCCTTACATATTACAGAGGCCTATGAAACAGAAACTATTTCATGTTCACCTATCTGTTCCAAACTAGTGCCCTCAGAAGATCCTCCTTAAACAAGTTTGAAGTTGCTTCTGAATCATTCCAGGAAGTGCACATGCAATGCAAGATGTTGGATGAAGTTATTCATCCCGTAACTATGTGGAAGTTGCCCTTTGTCACAGCGTGTTCACGGTTTATAAATTGTTAGTTGTGGTCATTGCAAGATGAGTCCTCCAAACATATTCATGCATGTGAAGAGAGATAGGGATTTTTTCACTCTAATCTCCTAATATTCAGCAGTAATGAATCACATAGAGAGCTGATTCCAGAAATTCAGTTTCAGTTTAAATGTCATCAGAAGCTGAGTGCTCCTCAATGCTTAAGTTTCTCCCTTTTAAATTTTCCAAATATGCGCAAAAAATAAAATTACTAATATGATACATGGAATTTAGTGTTAGAAACCCATTAACAAGTATTTTAATAATGTACATTTCTTTCTAGACCCCTGCAAGAAAACCTTACTACAACAGTAATCCACTCTGTAATACTTTCTCCTAGTGCTAAAAGCATATTGCATGAAAATCATCTCAAAGGTGTGTCTGAGCATAACTTGCTATAAGCATGAGCATATTAATTTTCGTGACAGTCTGAGATTCATTTATAAATTGCCCATAGAAGCTGTCCAACAGTTAAGCCATTACTGTCCTGAAATGGATGTGATATTGCAAAGCTTCTCTTTTTAGATGCTTCATGTAGTCTTCCTTCTCCTTCAGACCTAAAACCAATATGAAATTATCTACTCCTTTTTGGAAAAAAAGCCATAAAATAGTCTGCAAGTGATGCTGTTGGCTGCAGGCACTGAAGAAATTCCGTGCATTTGCCTAAGTCCCTCTGAATATCCTGGTCAGATCAGGGATCTGTGGTGTAAAACCCTATTGTAGAAAATGCCTCCTGTCTCTCTGATCATAAGCCAGTATCCAGAAAAGCCTCTATGGATCTAAGACAGGCTTTAGCTGCGTAAATACAAATTACAGTCCTCAGAAATATCGCTTGGCTGTTGCTAGATATGGAAAGTTTTCAGCACTTTCCCAAAATGACTGGGAAGCCCTGACAGTACCCCACAGCACACTTCTATCTCATATGCAATCCACATGGAGTCCCACAGTACAGATCTGTTGCTACTGAGTGGCTCCATAAAATCCACACTGTGAGAGCTCATCTTCCAGATAGGGTCCTGCAGAAGGCATGGTCACTGCATTGAGGAAGAAGGGAAAGGAAGGGAAAGGAAGGGAAAGGAAGGGAAGGGAAGGGAAGGGAAGGGAAGGGAAGGGAAGGGAAGGGAAGGGAAGGGAAGGGAAGGGAAGGGAAGGGAAGGGAAGGGAAGGGAAGGGAAGGGAAGGGAAGGGAAGGGAAGGGAAGGGAAGGGAAGGGAAGGGAAGGGAAGGGAAGGGAAGGGAAGGGAAGGGAAGGGAAGGGAAGGGAAGGGAAGGGAAGGGAAGGGAAGGGAAGGGAAGGGAGGGAGGGGGGAAGGGAGGGAGGGAGGGAGGGAAGAAGGGAGGAAAGGAGGAAGGAAGGAAGGAAGGAAGGAAGGAAGGAAGGAAGGAAGGAAGGAAGGAAGGAGGGAAGGAAGGAAGGAAGGAAGGAAGGAAGGAAGGAAGGAAGGAAGGAAGGAAGGAAGGAAGGAAGGAAGGAAGGAAGGAAGGAAGGAAGGAAGGAAGGAAGGAAGGAAGGAAGGAAGGAAGGAAGGAAGGAAGGAAGGAAGGAAGGAAGGAAGGAAGGAAGGAAGGAAGGAAGGAAGGAAGGAAGGGAGGAGGAGGGAGGAGGGAGGGAGGGAGGGAGGGGAGTTTTTAGTGTAGTTACAGTTTCAGAAATTTACAGGCCTGTTTCTCACCCAGAGATGTTCAGGCAAGTTGGATTAAACTTTGAAATGAAATATAAAGCTCTGCTAAAGCTCTACTAAAGCCCTGTGCCAAGCCATTACCACTAGCAATATTACCAGTATTGTACTAACACACCAGAATTGTTCACTCTGACATTACACCAGCTAATCACCGTGTGGTTCTGCTGCCCTGCCTTCACCTAACAGTCACTAAACCCCTCTCCAAGATCTGTATAGATCCCCAATGAAATGAACATTCGCCTAGAGGTCTGCCAGCCATTTATTGCTCCCATTCCCTCATTCCCCAGAAGTGTAACTCTGAAATTACTCCTTTATTCCCAGGAACATATCAAAATAATGTAAGCCTAGGCTGTGCGATACATTCTAGGGAAAAGCCACAGTCCAAGATAAGACTAATAAAAATGCTGTTGCTCCTATTCATTGCTTTGTCCTGTCTTGTTACTGCACTCTGATCTTGCAGACAGACCTCCAGCAGATCTGGTGAGAGAAGCAGAGGAAGGTGATTAAGACTTCCCTTCACTGTGGTTAAAAAAAAAACAAACCAGGTCGCTTCATTACAGGCTTCTCAGGGGAACAATCAGACCCTCATTGTAAATGAATTATGGTTTCTAAGATACCTCAGTGTTTTGGATAGCGATCCCAAGTAATTAGAAGAAATATACAGCATGTAAGTAAAGCTAATAATTTCATCAGGCACTTTGTTGAAAAACAAGGCTGTGTGATTTTTTTTTTTTTTTTCCTCTCTGGCATTTAGTAAAATGGAAAATACAAAAAAAAAAAAAAAAAATGTTTTTTTTTTTCCTTTTAATTCCATTCAAGTTTCTTTTGACTGAACAGGAAAGAAAGACATAAGGGCCCTATAAAACCCAGTCTTATTAGTTCAGCTGGTACAGTGAAATATTTTGCTTTTGAGTGAAAAGTGACAACACTAAAAATGGTTGTGAAAGGAATTAAGTCTTATGTGTCTTTCAATTAACAGCATTTTTAGCTAAAGCAGCATTTACACTAAAGTTTTTTTATCTTCATTGTTCAGTTGTTGGCAGCCTTTGATGAGTCTTTCCACAAATTTCTGCCTTTGTTTCTGTTTTTAGGAATATATAGGAAATCAAAACACCAGGCTTTGTGAGAAAACAAAATATAATAGTACTTCTGAGTATTTAAATCATAGGAAATATTTTAGGAAAGGTAGACAAGATGCTTCATTTTATTTCTAGAACTACTCTTAATGATCCTACATATTTAAGCTGAGGAAGGCATTACAAATAAACCCTAGACACAGTATACTTCTGTAGTTTAATTTTTTTATATATTCGTACTTTGTCTGAAAATGAAATCGAGTGGTCTGTCTTACTTTCAACTCTGCAGATTAAAATAATCTCTTAGGGTCCTACAGAGAAAGAGTTCGCAAATACTTCATTAAGCATATTTATATAAAGCTTCACTACCAGCACCTCTGCATCTACAAAGCAGCATCTTTCCATAGCTCAGTTCGGGAGTTTTATTTTCCCTTTATTCAACAGTGGTATCCTCAAAAATAATGAATGTTCCAGTTATAGCTCCCACAGTTCCTTAAGAACACCACAAGGACTTTATTGCTAATTGAAGAAATAGATAACATGTGTCTTCACTTCAGCAGCCTTTATTTATTTTATGGACATTTTTCATCAACTTTCAGACATTTTCTGTTTGAAATTCTACATAATTTAATGTTTCCCATCTGGAATGTTAATACTCAGCATAAAGAAAAGGAAGTCAAAGGGAAGGAAAAAAAAAGTAACAACATTTCTTTGACTCCCGTGTCAGTAGTACCAATTAGCTACATGAATTTTCCATCTGCTTTCACTAAAGAATACGTGAACAGCTGCATCCTACAGGAAGACAACCTGATGCAGCCAACAGAAACTGTCAAGCACCTGGTCATTTCCTGTCACTCGCTTCACTACTGCTGCAGATACCAAACCACACAGGCTTCGTTTGCTAACTTTGAACAAGCCCTACTAAAAAATAGTGCTGCTCTTCTGCTTTCTCTCAGCAAAATCTCTTGCCTTGGGTTTATGTTTTTACTTTATGTGCACTGGATTGAATAGCATAATGCCATGTGTGGAAATTGATGAGCCTCACTGTCTCCTAAACAATAAGTACAACAGAGTAATGCTGCAAATCAAAGAGAAATCAATGATTTGCTTTGACACAGTCTAACTCTGCTGTTAATCGGCAACATATATTTTGTTGGGGTGTGGCCTGTATTTATTTATTCAAAGGAAGTACTGCTTTAGCCTTATGTATCACAGTATATGATGCAAAATTTCTCGTTCGTCAAGTTTAAAAAGACATACTATTTTCTACCCTCCTCCTCCCCACCATCCCACACCCTAAAAAAAGAAAGAGAGATTCATAGATATTAGCGGATAGATGACTTCAAAATGTCTGGCTAGCTGACTTACACGACTGAAAATACTAAAGTTTTCAAATATTTTGTGTGAAGCACAAAGTTTCTTGCAAGATATCCAGACCTTTTGCAGCTGTCTACTGCTGAAAGTTTTGAGACAATACCTTTCTCCTTGCTCATTGTTGAAGCAATCCTCTTATTTGCATGGTATTGTTTAGCTCTCTGGCTGAATCAGTGGAAGGCTTATAAAGAGGTAAGACCATCTGTGGTGTTAGGCAGAGAGTGAGAATGCTTTCTGGAACTGTCAGGGAAATTAGGAGATTTCTAATCTTTTTAAACCTAAGGATTGTGAACTCTATAATTTTGACCCTGCTTGTGAAATAACCACTTAAAAAAAAAAAAAATAAATAAAAACAAAACCAAAAAAAAACCCCACATAATTTTGAAAATAACAGTAGTTTTCAGAATGCAAACGTATGCTCAGCATCTTCACAATCAGCAACTGAAAGTCACACCTTCATATATATACACAGTTTGAGGTGTGACACGTGTATTCATGTGATTTCAGTGCTGCATCTCGTCAGGAGTTTTAGTTGTCTGTAAAAACTGCCCTATAGAATGCCTGTGTTATTACATTTGGTAGTAGCACGGCTGTGGTCCGCAGAGCTGTGAATGCAACACTGTCTACTCCATATTACTCTGGTTTTTAGACTCTATATTAGTTCTAGTTCCAAATGCCCAATAAATTGCCTTTCTTCTTAGTTTCTACAGTAATCACCTTCAAAAAAAACTGCTGCAAAGCAGATTTGATATGGTACGTGCATTCATGCACTGTGAGAGTGAAGTCAGGGTTTGCTAATATGTGCGTGCCTAAAAATAGGGAGGAAGTTTGAGCAAGCCTTCCCTTGTGCTCTCTGTGGCAAAGACATGTCCTGTGTTGCCTTCCCTGGTCCTCAGCAAACACAGGCTCACAGAGACAGCAGCTAGCAGGGAAACAAATATCCGTATAGAAGCCTGGGCAGACTCAGAGGGATGATCTTAAATGAGTTATGCTGGCATAGCCGCATCTTTGCAACCTAATATTTCTGTTAGGTCAGCTCACCTCATGTGTGTCACAGCAACAGCAGCCTCTTTGTGTCATTTGACTGGGAAAGACAGGTTTTCTGCCACAAGCACATTGTTGTTCATTTCTAGACAAACCTTTGTGAATCTCCTGCATTATAAGCAGAGTGAATTGAAATACAGGGGCCAGAGCTTTAAACGGCAAGTGTCTTAGATAACTGGAGGTGTTCATCTTGTGAAACACACAGAAGTGTTTTGTGACACTTCATAAACTCTGGGTGAGCAGTTTCATCTCACTCATGTGTTCACACCTGTCCCCTCAGCGCCTGCCCCTCATTTTTTCCTTTCACATTTGACAGACAAGCCATTTTTTTTATCACAGCCCAAGAAGCTAAAAAAGTCTTTTCGACTCTTTGATTTACGAGCTCATAAGTAAAACTGAATAGGAATCTTGGAGTGGGAAATGCGTATGATTTGGCATTCAGCAAGCCAAAGTTGTGATGGTGATTATTAAAATCCAGAGCTCACAAGACCCCTCACATATAAAAGGGAGTTCTTTTATGAGTTCTCTTATTGTACCTTTTTCTAGCCTTAGAATACCCAAACATCTGTATCTATGAAAAAGCAATGACTTTTTTAGTATAAATATCTCTACCTTTTTGAAGACAACATCTGAAGCTAAAACTGCTTTCTTAAGATATATTTAGATACCTTAGATAATGCCTGTTCATGAAGAAAAGACTATAAATGACTAATTTTTGGATCCTGAATCATTAGGTTATCATGTTATGAAAGATTTTTTTAATCACAATATAGAAGTATGCTTTACAAGTACCTTCTCTCTTCATAATGCACTCTGTTGAGGATTGTATCTCTGTTCTGTTTTTCTTTTGTAGGCAATTACCCCTGACAATAGCGTATCCTGACAAAATTACATCTCATCTCAGTCTGAGAACTGAAAATCAGAGTAAGAGATTCTATAATTAGTTTTCAGAGATAAAATAAAATATCCATAAATCAAAGATTAAGCTGCAGCAGATATTCTTCTTTATTACTGGAGCTATTTGTGCAAGGCTTATTCTTGACTCTTATTCAACACCTGCTACACTTGCTCTTGGTGTATAAAGGCTCCAGTTTCAACAGATTTGTAATAGGTGTGCCATTGTCTATAAAACCAGCTCCAGATATTCAGCTTTTGAAAATCTGCACCTATCCAGTAAGTACCCAGCTCTCACTTATCCTCCATAAACACATCCCAACCACCTAGACATTATTAGTCTCCTGTAACAGTACAACTCTCTTTTTAAGACTGTTTTATGGTGACAAAAATCTCTGATAAGGGCTCCCAGTACATCAAGCTTTATCATTATCACCACTGCTATTACAGTATCACTCTACCACACACAAATAAACCTGCTTTGAAAATTGCTTTAGATTGCACAAAATATCCATTAGACAGACATATGCAGTATGCCATATATCTACATTGGTTAGCAAGAAAGGATGGGGTGTCATGGCAAATGAAGCCCATACTTTTGAATGACTGTCTGTCCCATTGAATCATTTGTGTTTTCTTGATTGACTCACTGGATGAACCAAATGCTGCAAAGCAAGGAATTATGTCAGATAAAAACAGTGAACAATAATTCAGTTAAAAACTGAAAAAGAAACGAGGTGTGTTACCCTGTATTGCTTTATTCAGAAAGCAGAAGCCTTGTCAACCTGTGATGTAAATTTATTTTTATTTCTTTTGATTTAAAAATCCACCCATTTTGCAGTCTTAATCTCTACACGTTTTGTCATGTAGTAAAGGTTCATCATCTCAAGCATCAATCAGTGCATGTATCTAGATACAAGTCAAAGATCTTTTAATTCCATAATGGTCACTATATAAATATATACACAAATATATAGCATCAATCACCAATTGCTTTGGTGTTTCCCATCAAGTGCAGGGCTCTACTGTCTAGGTTCTGTATTAAGACGGAAATATTTAATGACTTCCATACTAAACAGAATGCCTTTCATTTAATCCAAGTGGTTACTGACAGGCTTAAGGCTAGATCCGGCAATAACACATCCTCAGGGAGAGATAAGAGGCGCTGCAATGGAAGGTTGTGTATTTGAGCAGCCAGCAATGTACTATACGCTACCTGCTGATATGGCTATGCAACATTTATCCCCTTCAGTCACCATGGAACATGAGAGAGAGAAGGTGAGCAGGAGAAAGAGAGCAAAGGAGTGAGAACAAGAGAGAAAGGAGGAAGAAAAGAAGGAGATGATGGTTCTTCAAAGAGCAGGAGGAGCGGTGGTGAGGAGGAAAAAAGCAACTACTAGCAGCAGCCAGTTATCAGGATCTCCACTGGGAAGACAGAAAGTGCAGCTTGAAGGCATTGGTGTGAAAACCATTGGCTGTAGTGTCAGTTTTGATATGGTTCTGTCTCTAGCTGCTATTGTAGTTGCCTGCGCTGCTCACATCTATCACTCCCACAAGCCTGAAAAAGGCAAGCTTGCAGTACAGTTGGGTAGGAGTGAAAAAATAGCCAGAGAACCAGTGGGCTGAGAGGGAAAGAAATTCTTGCCTGTGAGGACATGTTGAGCCTGTCCCGCTAGCAACCCCATCATTTAAATCACAGTTTAAGCCTCTCCAAACACCCCAGCAGTAATGTGCTGTACTGCGCTGCACTGTGCAGTGCTGTGCTGGTGCTATGGTTTATGGTGTTATGGTTTATGGTTTTTATGGTGTTACGGTTTCTTGGGTATACAGGTTTGTGAGAGAAATTGTGCCAGAAAGTGCACGATTTTGGATGGGAGAATTTGTGCTAGTTCTGTGAGTAAAGCTTTGTACTGGAGACTTCACAGCTTTATCATATAGATTTCTTAAGGAAGAAGCTGTAAAGATGGTGCTCAGTGACTAATTTCAAACACTATAAACCAAGAGAAAGTGAAAAGACACTGTGGAAGTCGAACACATTCATGTCAATCAACCAGGAATATCTTATTGTTTATTCTAGATGAACTGCTTTCATGCAGAATAAATAAGACATGTTTAGGGCTTTACAGATTTTTTTTCTTTTTCAGAGATAATAATTATTATATAAGAAGAATCACTGCTATAAATTAATTCCTTGTTCTATCTATCAAAGCAGTGGGGCCTAAGGTTTGCCTTACTAGCTATGTGTAAATGACAAAGACTAAAAAGAAGTCAAGTTAATTAAAAGGAGATGAGAATGTGAATCGATTGTTTTCCATGCTTGCCATTTTTTCTTATAACCCTTTTTGTTCTTTCTTGATGCACTCATGTAAAAAAATAGTACTGCTTCTTGAATCAGTCTTCCAAACTCTTTTCAAGCCTACTGTGCACTTCAGCCTTTAACGACAAGCACTTAAACAAAATGCACTGTTCCACTGGATTTACTGTGAGCCGCTTAAGAGATTCTTCTGGTCAGCAAACTCACTTGAAAGCTTGACAATCCAGACTTTTTTTAAAATTGAAGAGGAGCTAATTTAAAATCACTGGATAAATCAAATGTAGAAAATTAAAGCAGCAAATCAACAGAGGAAAGGTGAACAGAATTAAATGGCCAGTGATTTAACTGGTATCATCTCTTTCTGATCATGCATACGTTATGTAAACTTCATCCTCCTTCCTACTGGTCTTTCTTTAAGATCACTAGGAGTGCAATTGCTACTTAATATACATACTGTGAGTAAAAATAACCTTAAAATATTTTCCCATAAATGCCTGCATTTGACTTCACGTCCCGGTGGTGAAACAACTCAGTATAAACTGTATGTCTAAACTGGTTTCTATGTAGCGTGATTTCTGATGCAATCACTTAACAGGAATTAGACAGCATCAGAACTATGTGGGGTTATATTTTTTCTTTTGAAACCAGTTACAAGCCCATTTATTTAAGCCATAACCCTGGCTTAGTGGTCCTGAAACTAGTCACAAAGTCGCTAAATCATTTTGACTTAAGAAGAAAGCAATCTTCAAAGTAGGCTTCAGAAAACCGAGGAAGAGATATCGATGCTACCTATGCCCTTTTTCATCTCACTGGCTAGTGATATGTGTGCTAACCTGCGATCAGCTCCCTCGTCCCTCTGATGGGAATTTCAGCTGACATCTCTTGCAGTACACTGCCTCTATCAACATGCCAAAGTTTATTTCGGGATGATCAATCTCCCTGTTCATATCTTGTCAGCCTCACTGCTGTCTCAGTGCAATGGCTCTTTGGATCCGTCACGTGAAATGGAACAGTGTCATAAACGAGACTGTGAGTAACTCAGTTTCACGCGCCTGGTAGCACGGCGGCAGCAGCAGCACCCCACTGGGGCCTCCAAACTCATGAGTTTCCTCACACAAAGGAGAGGATTGAACCCCAGCCTTGCTCAAGCTGTCAAATAGACCAGTCCCCAGATTACCAGATGGATGAAGCTGCCACTGCAGCTACATCGATGCCAATGTATAGCTCCTAAAAACTCTCCCAACAAAGGGAGATTCCGCTCCACTTTGACACAGAGCATGTGAAGTTTTCCTCTGTTCACCCGTCAGCCTCCTGGTCTGCTTATCCAGGCTGCAACTCACATCGTGTTAACCTTTGGATGCAAAGTCCCATATGACCACGGTTAATCACTTGATCTTTTAAAAACTCCATCAGCCAGTGCCCACTCCGGCTCTCCGAGGTCAGCTTTCTGCAGCTCGCCTGGATTATCACCCTCTTCGATCTGCCAGGGGAGCTGTTGTGTGACTCTCTCTTTAATAAACTTCAATCTAGATGTGTCAGGCTGGCAAAACCCTACCATTTGAATTGTTTAACTCAGATAAAACACTGTTTAAACAGGCACATGAGGGCCTTTCACACCTATTCTCCCTGAAAATATTTCAGTGACAAAACAGACCTTGCGCTAAGCAAGAGAAATGTAAAACTGTTGCGACTTTGTGAGTGACTAAAAATAGCACATCATGGGATATTCTTTTTTTAACCCATGTCTGCTCAAATGAGAGAAAAACAATCATAAATGTGCTCTCCTGTTTTATACAGGACTAGATCTCAGCCATGAGGGATAAATTGTCAAATCACACACACATGTTTTCAAATGATGCAAAACAAAACCCCTCAACCATATTTTAGGTCTTTGGTTTTGCCTTTCTTTTCCCCCCTGCCTCTGTACTGTCTCCCTACTACTGTAAAGAATAATGTTACATTTTATCTTCTTTGCAGAAAACAGTGATCCCATAATTTTCAAATAATTTTACAGGAAACCAGGTTCTCATACAGGTTTTGTACTTGTTTTTTTCAGTATCTCAGCCCTGAGATATGCACACGAAAAGATCTTCATGGTGCTATCTCAATCTGTTCCCAGCTAACACCTCAGTGAAATCCTGCCCCACTGAACTCAAAGGCATTTTACGGTAAGTTGCTGTAGCATTGGACTCCTTACCTATTTCCAGGGACAGCCTGGAGAAATCTAGCAATATATGTTTCACTTTGAATCTAATGGATGAGAAGTGGTTGAGGGCAGACTCACATCTCTGGCTTCCTGCTTGCTGCTGCAGCTCTAATTATTTATTCTGCAGTGGATATTTTACAGGCACCACGCAATGCCAGCTGAAGGTTACTACAGTAAAGCAGCAAAAAAGATGAGGACTACAAAGTCATTGGCAGTTTATTTTAATTCAGCTGGAAAGAGCAACTTCTGCTGTTATCATCCTTTGTATTTGGCAAATATTAGAGTTTATCTGAGTTTCACAAGGTGCCAAAATGCTGAGTAGATCCTGCCATTGTCTCAGTGAACACTGTATTGCATATTAACTGAAGATCTAAGGCTCTACCTCAAACAATAGCAATGTAACCAAACATTGCAGAGCCGGGATACGAATGTCTCTGGAGCTAGATAGGAATGTTCAATATAACAAGACCCTTTAAATGTTTTGTGCAGAAATGCTGCTAAACCTTTTGAAGATTTGACAGTGTTTTCCTACTAGCTGCAGTTAAAAATTGTTTTCTGGATGTCAGTCCAACTTGCTTACCTTGTGAACATATCCAAATGACCAGTGTTGGGAACAGCCCTGGCATCCCAGCTCCTAGGGCTGCTTGAGACAACACGTCATGGAGATTAAACACCTCGCCTCCCGCAAGGTCTATTGATCATGCACACAGGCGCGTTCTTCCCTTACTGCTTCTTAATAAAAATAGAAGTAAGATGAGGGTCATGAGAGAAGTTGCCTACCTCATCCTTACAGGAGGTGCATAAGTGTTGCAAGGGCAGAAAACATCAGAGAAGAGAGGAGACCTAAGCCAGCAAAGAAACATTTGAGTGCTGCTTGAACAAACAGGTGAATTCAGTCATGCTGTAATGCATTAAGAATTCCTATCAGTCACAGACAAGAATGCGTATCCTGGATGTCATTTAATAGATGTATATATATAAAATATAAGGAGACAGAGAGAACTGAGCATTTATACCATATGAGACATTAGTAATATAATGTGTATTACTAGAGGTGGAAATCAGGAATAATGCCAAGGAATTTAATGGATTCAAATCCATATAAAAACAGGTCAGGTAATGATTACAACATATCTGAGTTGCAGAAATTTTTCTAAGCTGTTTATCTGGATAGTTTTATTCTTTTATGGAAATTTGCATTGGATCTGGGTCCAGCTTTAACTGGGCTTCTTTTATAGTGGTCCTGATCTAAAATACAGAATTACAGCATTTATAAGTTTACATATTTAAGCACGACCCCTCTCCTGCATGATTTTTTTTTGTCCAGGGAAGCACTGTGAATTAAATCCCAGTTTCAACAAGGTAGAGGTAACTGGCAATAGTCAGTATCACTGTGGCTAGTTAAGTCAAGTCCCTTGCTTTAGAAGTCAAGTCACAAATACAGGTTACAGTGTGGATACAGTATCTTAACTGCAAATAAGATACACACATCCCTTTCTGGATCTGACTCCTCCTGATTGCCCTACATATATTATGTGTCATTTACATTGGATATTTTGGCTAGCAAATCCCTACACATCATTTTTCTAATTATATTTGTAATGCAGAAGGTAAATAGTGCACAAAAGTAGAAAGCTTGCAAGTATAAGTGGTTAATAATAACATATGTAGTTTTAGTGGACCTCTTTTTAATGGAGAATAGATTATAATCTTCAGCATGTAATGGTGTAATTTTAGATGTGGTCCAAAAGTCTAGGACTCAGACATTTGAGTAGGAAGTGGCTTAAAAGTGCTAAGTATCTGCCATAATTTTAGACTGTTAGTGCTGTTAACTGCAGCCAGGAAAATTTGCATCCCAGAGTTGGATATCATCCAGAGAAGATCTTCAGGCTCTTACAACTTCTTAGAGACTTACCATAGCAACTTCCATTTCTGATTCATCCATACACATGACTGCTTTCCTTCTGCCCCACAATTAGGGGATAGACTCATAGATACTTCCAGTAAATACACTGAGCAACAAACTCTCAAGATTGCAAAGAAAGGGTTGATGTTAAAGATCTATTTCCATACTCAGTACACATACATTAAGTAACAGAGGTTTCTCGAGTTTCTTTTATTTCTTTTCTCACGGGCATATAACTGATGCGTTATAAAAATTTAGTCCTACAGCTACTGGGGCCAGAAGAAAAAGGTCATGGTTTTGAAAAAAAAAACCAAGGAGATACTGTGAAGTACCTCCATGAAACCTGTGATTCTATGATGAAGCAATGAGGAAGAAAATAATAATAAAATAAAAATAATAATAAAAAAAGAAACCCCAAACCAGCAGTGAGATAAGGGAGGTAAGTTCAATGAGATAAGATTTCTACCTCTTTCTCCTATCAGTATAGTAAAAATGATTGACTGTTGTCTGTATTTCCTCTAATTTTTCCAGACGCTGTTTTACTTCATAGTACTATTTCCACACACTACCATTTGACATGCTATCTGTTATAAATAAATATGCAAGTTATAAATAAATCACATTTAGTGCTGTTGTTGGAACATTAAGTTCCATAAACAAGAAAGTGTGTGCAGAGCATCACCTTTCGAGGGAGAAGTTATAATGTAAAACTGAGTTCCTAAGGTAAAAGATACTGTTTGTGACTTACCCACATGCTCAGAGGTGACTAACAATCCCCACTCTCCTTCAAGGTCTAACAATAAAATAGTGTTTCCTAGGTAGTTCTTCCAAAACAAATTACAACTTCAAAGGAAAGCGTAGCTCCAGCCACAAAATAGGTCACCAACATGAGGAAGGAAAACATAGCAAGCAAGACGCTTTCCTTCCAGAAAACTGGAAAGTAAGTTTACTGTGATCTCCTTCAGTAGCCTCTTCCCTCTGCTCCCTCCACACCCACCCAAAAAAAAAAAAAAAATCCATGCAAAGGTTACAGAATTTTTATTTTATTTTTTTTTTTCAGAGGGTGTTATGCAAAGCCAACTGGACCATATAATAAAGTCTCTTAGAAAGCTTCATTTGTATATACGAATGAGAAATTGACTGTAATCTCCACTATACATTTTTTTAATTTCCTCATTCACCACTGAATTCATTGAGTCTTGCTCTTTCAGTCAAATAACTTGAGGGCAATTAGTTGTGTACTGGAATCCTCTGTTCAGCTCATTCAAACAAAGCAAATTGTTTGGCCACTTTGGACACAAGGGTTACATAGGAGCCCCACTTGCACAAATCTGTATCCCATACTTTACCTGTTCTTCAGAAATTGTTGTCTTTTTCCCACCAGTTTACTTGAAAAAAATGTTAAAAGTGCTTCCCACCCTTGTGTACAGACAAATAGTGCAGCTGGGGCTTTTCAAAGAGGTGGCCACCCTGGCTTAATTACCAGTGCAGTTATACAAGATGAGCTAATAAGGCTAATTGAGTTTCCCATGACACACTGTAAACTCATCTGTAGAAGGGATCAGTCTGCTGATCTAAATAGCTGGTGCATTTTGCCCATCTTCTGCAACTGGTGAACAGAGAAAATACTGCAGTCACAGATTGTTAGAAGTCCTCATTTATTGCCAGTACTTTCCCAACAAACTTACACACACAGATACAGGGTATTCACTATGAAGTGTGGTAACAGTGTTGTATTTTAGGTTTGCAACACCAACCATTTGTCTGGCAGCATAGCGCATACTGTTTTCTCATCCTTAAATCTAGAAGGCTGAGAAGTTGAGTCTACCAGTTCAAAATTAAACGTGGATACATGGCTTTCTTTTTTTTTTTTTTTTTTTTCTTTTTCCTGCCACATACGCAGCACTGGAATATCCAGCTTGCTTGTTCCATTGTATTTTCTCCCAAAGAGGAGCTCTAAAGAGACATTTCTTTGGCTGCTGAATGCTGTGTATTTTTTCTCTTCACTAACCATGCACACTGTGTGTTGTAGAGTTTAAACTGCTCAGCGTAGTGTGATTTACTTTCTTATGTGAAAAAAAGGCAGGACTGTTGCACTTCACATCAAAATCAGTGAGTTTTTAACTGCTGGGACTTTTAATGATTGATGAGAGCTTTGGCATAGTTTCTGTTTGGAAAAGAGGGCTTTGAAGTGGTGGATGAAATACAAGGAGCAGAGACTTACATAATGGGCCCATCTCCCCTAATCTCCTCACCAAAGAATACACAAGGAAAAAAAACAAGGGGTACCTTGTAACCCTTGCAGTGAGGAGAGCCTCATTTAATGTATTCAGTTACTTATTAGTAGGCCAATATAAATCTAGCACAACAGTGTGCAAAGTCAGCAGGGGGTCTGAATCCTGATGTTATTTTTCCCACCACTGAATAAATGATCCCAACCACCAGCTTCAGAAGCTCATCCTCATTAGTATGTACGAAACGAGTGGAAAAAGCACTAGGAGATTTATATTATTCTGTATCCGATTCAATTAATAAGAGATGGTGCTGATTTCTGGAGGAAAGGGGCAGTGTCCATAGATTCCTGTGCACCTTTCATTGTAACGAGTGATAGAAATCTATCACAGCATGACTACCTTAAAAAGTGCCTTCGTCATATTCTAGTCCTACTGACATTGATTAAGTAGACATTTTAGCCACCTGCAAATTATAATCTGCCACCATCATTAAGGTCAGTGTAGAGTTTTCATTATAAGCCCACTATTTGCAAGGTTTTATAACTTTGCTGGAAAATTTAAGGACAACCAAGGAGTCCTTTTTGCAGTACTCTTGTCTATTTTTAACCTCCGAAGATACCAAAACAAAAAAGAACAACATAAATACCATTAAAAAAAAAATAAAAAAATCAAACATCTATACGATCTATATGTTGGTGTCAGACACTACCCAGATTGCAAACAGTACAGGTAAGATCACTCTGAAACCAAGTGACTTCTCCTAAGAAGCAGTAATGGGATATTAATTTCATTAGCATGAAGTAGACTGTGGGAAAGGGTGGCTTGCAGATGCCTTATTTGACATACATAACAGCCATGCTGGATCCGGATTTGAACTTGAAACGCAGTGTCTCACCACACTGAGGTCAGCTAAAGCTTTGCCACTGACTCCAGTGAAACCAAGAATTGAATCAGATTTTCTGGTTTGATGCCTGTTTTATTTTATCTTATTTATCTTATTTTATAGTTAAAGTCTTCTTAATTTTCTGTTTTCACAGAGTCAGGAGGCATGGTTACAAACTGATTAATGTTACAGATTCTGCATCTTGGGTGATGTCCTGGTCCCATGAAAGTCAATGACAGTACTCCTAAAGACTTCTATAAGGCCACTTCTTTACCCCAAGCACTTTAGCCCACATCAAATGTAGCTCATTTATAAATCTACTTTGGTTTTATTCAACTGAACATGCAAATTAAAGATTTCAATAGAATACTCCCAAGCAAAACTGTAATACTCTTAAATCAAGTTTTATTTGTGTCTTTGACATAGTATGTAAGTAGATACTAAAATGCACATATGTTTTCTACTGATTTTCTGTGAACGCTAATGAATATTCCACACAGGGGTGAATGTACAATCCAAGCAACATTCACATGAAGTCCCTGCCAAAGTGAGGAATAATGTTGTCTTCAGGACAGGCCAAATAAACAGTTAGACACCAAGAATATTGCTATAAATGATACCCTGGGCAATAATATGTGAATTCATTTTTCAGCTAGTGGGAGTTTCATCACTGATGGCACATAAATGAGAATGCCTGTGGTTTATTTCATGCAAGTTGATGTTTTCCTCCACATTTCTTCTTCTTTATGCATGGTCTTGCCACTTCTGCACCTATGAGGTATCCATCTTTATCTACTAAGCTTCCACACATGCAATGGTAAGTAGACTAACACACTGGTATGATGGTTTAAGGAAAGGACAATGGATTGACTCAGAAATCAAACATGTACCTCTAAGAAATGGAATCCCCTCTTTCACAGTAAGTCAAACAGGCTTCTGCTAGCAGCCAGTTTCTGCTCGATCTCTTGCCCTTTCTGTTGGATCAGTGACAAATCTTCCAAACGGCTTTCACTCACTTCCTCGCAATTTTGCTGCACTGGTATCAGGCACAGCAGAATGACTGAAATTAACTTAGGCAGGCCTGGAATGCCTGGGCTGTGATTTACCTGGGACAGTCACACTCCAAACATGAGCTAGCTAATAATCCCAAGGAATGAGCAAACACAGGAAGTCTCCACTCTGCTTCCCTCATTCCCTGATAATAGCTTGGGCTCTATTAGCACATGTTTTTCAGCTCTAATAATCACCAGGAAACTCCAGAAGGCAACCAGCCGGGAGGGAGGGAGGCAGGAGCTGTACCTGGCAGTAATGCTGCTGTCATCATCATCATATGGGCCAGAAGCTATCGCCCCTGCACACAGTAAGAAACACCCAACTCCACAGATACCTGTACTTCAGTGCAACTTCTTGTGGAGTAAAACCTTTTCAAATACAAGTACCATTGGCAGAGTACATATAGTCATCTGGAAAAATCTAGACTACTGAATTTGCATCTCCAGCATTCTTGTTATTACTTTTCCTGGCCTAATGAAATACAGAGAAAAGCAAAAAGAGAGCTCTTTCTATACCAGTTAATTGAACCTGAGCTAAAAACGCCATCCTGTCAGTTTTCCCTTTAGGAAAAGGATTACAGACAAGCAGCCAAAGGAAAATATCCATTTCAGCTCTTTTTGCTGAATAACATCTTTGCTAGATAAAGCATACTCAGAAATCACTGAAAAGACCCCATCAACTCCCTAGTGCCAATTCCCCAATATATCCTGTAAAAGGCACACTGTGCTATAAACTTACACTTCGTCCCACACTTCCCTTGGAGAGGAATCATTTTCTGCTCTTCCCCACAAGACAGCAGGGACATTAACGTGCCCTTGGTGAGGGCAGGTGCTCGGTGAGGCTGGGAGAGATGTGTTTCCACTCGCCTCCTGTTTTTGCCTTGCTCACAGGTGTGAGACAAGAGGAGCTGAACTCCAGCCAGCCCACCCAGGGATGATGACTGCTGGTCACTCCAGTGCCTTTCTAGACTGATCCACCATCCAATACGTGTCCCTGAGCACTGTTGTTTCCTGGCTATTCTGTGTCACTTTTTCCACACAGAATTAGGTCCAAATATCTGATCAGTCTGTGTGGGGAGTGACTGACACAGATAAAAATTGCTCTGTCAAAAGCAGGACACAGTCTTTTCTCCCCAAATACTTCGTCATGTCTTTCAACACATTTTCAGTCACTTTTCTCTATCTTAGCATGCCATAATGTGTTTGACATTAATTTCTCCTTTAGTATGTAAAATTATTCATATAGTTTAAAAGCAACTGTAAACCTAGAGCAACCCTTCCTCTCATTTCTTGTTGTTTTAATTCAGTAATATCACTGGATCAAAGGATAAAACCTGACTAAAAGATCATTTTCCATCAGCTGCTCATTTGTCAAGGTTTAACCAATCCTTATATCGCTTTACTACATCTTGCTAATCTTTTGCTTCACATAGAGACTATTTGCTTTTGTCTCCCTTTGGTCCTCTTTCTTTCTTTCTCATTCTCCCCATCACTTCTCCCTGGCCTCCCTTCCTCTCACCCACTGCACACTCAGCTTCATAAATTTTCCCAGCTGGAGCCCTCTCCTCATCTCTTCCATTCTATCCTGGCCGTTCTTCTCCCCTCTATTCTTCTTCCTCTATGTTTTTTTTGTCTGTCAGTCACAGAGCTTTTTTCTTCCAACTGCCATCAATTTGAAGGGTCAAAAAAGTCAGATGGATGAGATTTAATACAATGAATTAAGGTGTGTGTGTTGGGGAGGCGGATAGAATAAAGCCTCTTTATTTCAGATACTGAAACCATTAAAGATTTCCCTTTGGTTATATCATATTGTCTGGCAATTCTGTTTAGTGAGTGTTCCTATGGGCTCAGTTCAGTTGAAAGGATACTGAAAGCAATGATTTTGACTTATTAAACTACCACTTCTTATTATTTAAAATTGGATTTGCTCTCAGTTTGATGCTGTAATAGTATTTAAAACATTTTTATTATAATATTGACTTCTTTCAGTGCTGTCTTTTCATTATGATAATTTAACACTTAGTTCACCCATCTAGATCTGAAATGCTCATTGCTTTTTTTTGAGAGCCACTGCAAAGGTTCACTTTGGACCATATTTATCCACTGCAAGAACACAGGCAAAGCCAAAATAAATCTCTTTTCTCACTCTTTTCCTTAAGATATTGATCAAGACCCTGATTTTACAGAGGAACAGAGGACTTGACTTACCCCAGCAAAATTCTATGAATTTGACTTAACTTTCTAATCAAAAAACATTTTGCATGTTTTCAGAGAGTCTCTACACCTCTTCACATGCTTTCCAAACAACTCAGTAGTTACTACCAAGCTTTAATCACATAAAGAGAAACAGCAGCTGAGAGATACATCTTATTCTGTTCAGTTCCCCACTGCACCTGAATGTGACATGTAAACACAATTCCGGAAAAGCTGGGTGTGGTGAGGGGCAGAATTTCTGAAATAGTGAATTAAAAATGTGGAACACAATACCTGAAACAAAACCACTGTGAAGTAACTGAGGAGCATACTGTCTTCTCCCATAAAGAGTTGTGGTCAATGGCTCGATGTCTGGCTGGAGACCGGTAACGAGTGGTGTCCCTCAGGGATCGGTGTTGGGACCAGTCTTGTTCAACATCTTTGTCGGTGACATGGACAGTGGGATTGAGTGCACCCTCAGCAAGTTTGCCGATGACACCAAGCTGTGTGGTTCAGTTGATACGCTGGAGGGAAGGGATGCCATCCAGAGGGACCTCGACACACTTGTGAGGTGGGCTGATGCCAACCTTATGAAGTTTAACCATGTCAAGTGCAAGGTCCTACACCTGGGTCGGAGCAATCCCAGGCACAGCTACAGGTTGGGCAGAGAAGAGATTCAGAGCAGCCCTTCAGGGAAGGACTTGGGGGTGTTGGTCGATGAGAAAATGAACATGAGCTGGCTTCAGTGTGCGCTCGCAGTCGAGGAAGCCAACTGTATCCTGGGCTGCATCAAGAGGAGCGTGACCAGCAGGTCCAAGGAGGTGATCCTGCCCCTCTACTCTGCTCTCGTGAGACCTCACTTGGAGTATTGTGTGCAGTTCTGGTGTCTTCAGCATAAAAAGGACATGGAACTGTTGGAACAAGTCCAGAGGAGGGCAACGAGGATGATCAGGGGACTGGAGCACCTCCCGTATGAAGATAGGCTGAGAAAGCTGGGGCTGTTCAGCCTGGAGAAGAGAAGGCTGCGTGGAGACCTCATAGCAGCCTTCCAGTATCTGAAGGGGGCCTACAAGGATGCTGGGGAGGGGCTATTCATCAGGGACTGTAGTGACAGGACAAGGGGTAACAGGTTCAAACTTAAACAGGGGAAGTTTAGGTTGGATATGAGGAAGAAATTCTTTACTGAGAGGGTGGTGAGGCACTGGAATGGGTTGCCCAGGGAGGTTGTGAATGCTCCATCCTTGGCGGTGTTCAAGGCCAGGTTGGATGAGGCCTTGGGTGACATGCTTTAGTGTGAGGTGTCCCTGCCCATGGCAGGGGGGTTGGAACTAGATGATCTCAAGGGCCTTTCCAACCCTAACTATTCTATGATTCTATGATTCTATGATGATAATAAAACTGATAGGAAAGAAGCCTCGGAAATTCTCTTTAGATGCTGCCTTTACAGCTTCTGATTAATTTTCCTCTCAGAGACTAACTAGAAGAGACTAATATGAGATCACCAACATCCAAGGTGCGAAGACAGTAGGTTTCCCTTTATGGGAAGTTCAATAGCAAATAGTTTTTCTAGTGACTTAAACAACTGCCAACGGAATACAACAGATCAGTTATGTTCCTGTTATGGAGCGTCACAGCCTAGTTAAATCTACTATACACTCGCTTCCTGGTGAAATTTTACAAATCAGACCATCAGCAGGTGAAATTTATACAGATGCACTAATATTGGTAAGATTATGTCAATTTACATCAGAGGAGGATCCAGTCCATGTGTGTTTAGAGTAATTTGATAATGAATCTCTGCAAATTTCTGTTCCTTTTAACAACTCTTAAATTCTACACCACTTTTCCATATTGATCTTCTATGGTCTGTTGTTTTGGTTTTTCAACAGGGAACCACTCCCTTCACCATATGGTCCAGCCGCTATCCACAGCATTCTCTGCTTATTTCACCACCATGTAACACTCTCTTCTCCTGGGAACTAGATGACACGGTGACATGTGAATGTTGCTCACAGCACAACATGAATTTCTGCTGATTTTTTTGGCACAGTACAGCAGGGGCTGACCAGGGCAGCCTCCTGCATGAAACATCTGCTCCACAGCCTTGTTTGCCTTCCAAAATCCTCCATAGCTGTAAAGACCAACCTGCATACAATTGGCACAGAAAGATTCCCTTTGGGTTCCCAGGCAGAGGCAAATCCTCCAGTGGAGTCCCTGGTATTTCCAGCAAATATTTTTAACTACTTTCCTGGATTTTTAGTATTCTGGGTGCTCCTGCTGAGTACATCCCAGGCTAGTCTACAGTTATATTGCTATCCATTTGGAAGATGTCCAAAAAAAGTTATTAAGAAAAGTAAATCCATGTACACCACCCAGAAACCTAAAAATGTGGCATTTATAGTAAGATCTTTAGTTACAGACAGAATTTTGCAGAGATTCACAAACCATTAAAAATCACATCCTTGGAGGAGATCATGGCCTACTTGTTCTCAATCTAACTTCATTTTACATTTACAGAGATCTGTTAAACGTCTAGCACTCACAATTTTAAACTATGAGCCTAAGTCTGCAGGATTTAATTGAGCAAAAGCCCCACTGCCATTTTACATTAAGAGACTGAGAACTGGGTCCACGTTGGATTGTATGAATCTTCCTTCCTTTAGCTGAAGTGTGCCCAAGAACAGCTATGTGCTGATTAGAAACCTGCCCACTTCCAATCACATTTTCAGAGTACAGCTGAGTTCAGTGAATTCCTCTGAAGTGATTAAAAGAAAGATCTTATTTTTCTCTGTGTAGGAGTAATTACTTTGCCAGGCATTCAATAATGTCATCTTGACAAAAACCGTATTTGCAGTTTCATAAGCTTTCATTATTGGGGTAAGATTAAAGAAGTCAACACTACCTTATATTAAGATGCTCCTGCACTCAACATTTTGGTTTTGCTGGTAGTGAGATGCATCCCCACAGGTAAAGGCATCTCCTCTGATGCCACAATGGGGGAGGGGAAAAAGGAGTTACAACCCCTCTCAAGATGACAGAATTCAAGTGCCTATAAGGCATCAAAACCATCTCAAACCTTCCTTAGAGCAAACACCCCTTGTGTTTCTCAGACAGCTGGCAAAAGCCTCAGCTCTGTCACTCTTGCAAGTTGTTTATTGTCAATGTAAAAGTCTGCTGCACTTTGAACCTTGGAAATAGGCACCGAATCTGACAATAACAACTGATACAGAAACTGGGGAACGTTGCACAGGTTATCCTGACATGTGAAGATAATGAATGCAGATGTGCTCAATAATAAAGTGCCATTGAACCCCTGCAGTATTCCAGCTCCTCCAAGCTGTATCAAATGGGATGCTGCTCCTGCCATCACATGGAAGCTGGTAAAGTAGAAAATACATGACTGTAAACAGTGTGGGTCTCAGCACGCTGATTGGCATCGAACTTCACACAACCCAACCAAAAGATTCAGCTGCTGCCAATGAAAGAGATTCAAGCGCCCTTCTCACACAGAGGCCAGGACTCTCATGAACTTTAAGTCAACGTATTTTGTACGTGATCAGGAAGGAAAGGGTAGAGGTCAATGTTCTCATATAAACTCAAATCAAGTCTCTGGTAGAGGGGTTGGCATGAGCTGGAGAACTTCTCTATAGCTTGAGTGAATTGTTCAGATAAGGCTTTTAAAATGCACAGCTCCATTGAGACCTCACCAAGAATTCCTGACTGGAAAAATCCCACTGCACTGTACCTTTGCAGCTGCCAAAAAGCAGCCAGTGAGAAAATATGTCTTTTCATAGAATCATAGAATCATAGAATAGTTAGGGTTGGAAAGGACCTTAAGATCATCTAGTTCCAACCCCCCTGCCATGGGTAGGGACACCCAAATAATACCCATCAATAAGGGTAATAATTCCCTTCCCCAAGCCAGTGAGAAGCCCACAGTTGTTAACTAGTTCAAGCAAAACAAATAAGGTTGTGTCTCTGTTTTCAGAAAATCTGACAGCACGGAGAATTGAGATTGACATTAAAGTTCACAAAAATAGCCTAAAAACTGGCAGGAGAGAAAAAATGAGAATACTTTATGTGGTGGGGTAAAGAGCACAGGGAGTCAGGTAATAGAGAAGAGAGCGGGTTTTTTCAACCATGAAGACGCGTCTGATTCCGCATATTGATTCTAGTAAGTTAAGAGCAGCAGGAGCAGTAAGGGAATGAAGGACAGAAGAGCTGACTTCAGTTTTGGTAGAAAGCTAAATGAAAAAGGGCTGCAATGTGGGTTTAAATGAAGAAATTAGCCAGTGCAGGCTTGGAAATGAAAGGGAAAGAAAATGGATGAATGGAAAACACTTTTGTGGAAGAACTTGAATATAAAAGTTGTAGCAACTGATGCCTTAGCTAATACTAGTGTCTGGAAAATAGGACTTTTTTTGTGCTTTCTGTTTCCTGTAGAACTTTCATAATACAAAAATCTGGTCTGTATTTTTCAAAACCCTAATATAGTACGGCTTTCTGTCAGAGAGCCTTTTTTGATTAATGAAGAGATGCAAACGTAAAATAAACCATTTGGTATTGCGGAAATATTTGTGAAGTATCTGAAGCACACTGTTAGGGCCCAATCTAGATCTGCTTATAGTTCAAACCCACAACAAAGCCGGTGGAAGCCTTGAACACCTTAAGTAGTGATTGAGCATATGTAATGACTGAATGTCAGCCTTTGGTATATAGTCGAAAGGGTATTTCCTGCAAATCCTGACTGTGTTCAGTCTCTGCTCTCGTTTCCTGAGAGAGGGAGAAGTAGCATGAGATGATCGAGGGCCTCTTTGTGGAAACGGAGTTGGGGATCTTGGCAAATCAAGGTTCATTCATCTGGTTTACCCCCCTGACTCGCGCATGGGTACCCAGAAATTATTTGTACCAGTTCAGTTTCTCTAATTGATTTCAGATCTAGGGTAAGTTTGTTTCACTAAAATTTATCTGTCTTCAGCAATTACTCTGTTTGGTGCAGAACTCGCTTCTGTTTTAAATTTTCAGGGAAAGAAACAAAATATATATTAAGTCTCAGTTCCTTTGGTCAGAAAATTACCTTAAGTATACATTCAGTTTAAACTGCCTGAAAGGAAAGAAGAAACTTTTCCTTGATATAGACTGATGTTTCCCTTGTAATCTAACAACTAGAAATTGAATGAATGGGTGTGCTATTTTAGATCCCAAATCAAATACCAAACCAAAACCAATTTTTGGGAGTCCTTTCATCATCTGAAAATAAAAGGCAGAAAAACAGCTGTCATAAAGAAGTCATTATCTTAATTTTAATGCCACACTTCGTGGCCTGTCAGCAAATCCCCTAGCTGCATTCTGTCCTTTCACTCATCTGGCTTGAAAGAAAAAAAAAAAAACCAAAAAAGTAGTATAAATCATGTTAAGGCAATTGCACATGTAAATGAACCCTCTGGAAACTAGATGCCTTCGCGCTGAAACAACCAGAGGCTCTCGTCGCAGAGCTACTCCGGCGAGATCTAGAGGGTGGAAATCACTGCTAGAACTCTCGAGGGATCGATCGCATGCCGCCGCCAAAGGAGCGTGCATGCGGATTTTCAGCTCACCACTTTGGGCAGTTTTGGTCGGGTTACATCGCAGTCCGCTCTCGCAGCCCGTCCGTCCGAGCCCAAATGCTCCGAGAGGTCAGCGGGGCGGGAGGCAGCACCCGCGGGCGGGCGGGCGGGCGGGTCAGACGCCCCGGCGGGAGCACCGCCGGGCTCCGGAGGGGTCTGCGAGCCCGGTGCCCCACACCTCCCGCACTCGGGGCGGCGGCGGAGCGGAGCGGGGGAAAGGCGCGGGTCCCTGGCGGGAGGCTCAGGCCGGAGCACAGCTGGTGGGGAGCTGCCCCGGGCACACCCTCTCGCCGCCTCGCTGCACAGGGGCCGGGCCGAAGGGATTATCTACGGCGGCGTGAGGGGGCCCTCGGCCCGGGCTCGGGGAGAGGGATTAATGTCTTAGCGTCACTTGCTTCTGCTCCCGGCTGGATTGGCTCCGCGACAGGCATTAGCGCAGTGAGCGACCACCGAGGCGTGATTTGGGCGGAGGGAAGGTGAAAAGGAAGACAAGCAGCCGGCCGAGCGCTTCGCTCCGGTGTCCGCTCCCGCCGGGAATAGTGGGAACGTGCCCGGGGCTTACGGCCCATCCCCGCGCCCTCTGCCAGGCGGCAGCACGTGCGGGTTTCCTCCGCCCCAGGCTCCGCAGCGGCCCCTGCTGTCGCGCCCGCAGCCCACGGAACAGCCGCCCACCCCCTGTGGGGCTGCGGCCAGCGGCCCGGCACCGAGCGACTGCTCCGCTACGGGCGGTTCGGGCGACTCCGGCCGCTGGTGTGTCTGTCCCGCCGCGTCCGTCGCGCCACCCCGCCGCCTCTCGGTAGCTCCGAGGGGAAGGGCAGGAGCCGGGGACAGTGGGTGCCCTCCGGTTGCACCTGCCCGCATAAGCCCGGTGCCAGCACGGAGGTGCCCCTGACCGAGCAGCACCGGACCGAAGAGCGGCCACCCCCACCTCCACCTCCGCCCGCGCCGCCTGCGCCCCGCCCCTCACTCGCTAGCTCCGCCCCCCCGGGGGTGCCGCCCGCCGGGGCGGGACAGGGCTGCCGGGCACGCGCCCCGCCCGTCGCGGTGAGCGGGGCGGGGAAGAGGGGCGGGGCGCGCCGGTCCGCCCGCCCGCCGTGCTCCACTCCGGGCTTTGTCTCCGCCTCCGCCGGCGAAGCAGCGTCCCTGGGGCAGGGCGGCGAGGCAGGGCAGCGGCGGGACACAGCGGCTTCTCGGTCCGATGCCAGGCGGCGCTCGGCGAGGAGCTACTGCACCTTCCTGTCGCGGCACGGCGAGTGCCTCCGGCCTCGGAGTTTTCCTGAAGCAGCCGTCACACCAGGAGCACTTTTGGTAGAGAGGGAGCAGGAGGAGACCCCGAAATGACTTACCTCCAGAAGCGCGACTGAACGGGACTTACTGGAGTGGAGCCGTAGTGGAATTTGGGTCTGGAGAGGAGTTGCTTTTTCGTGGGGTTGTTTTTTTTTTTTGGTTGTTGGTTTTTTGTTTTTTTTTTTTTGTCTTCTTTTTTGTTCTTCTCCCTGTGCCCTCCCCTTTTCTCGCCTATCATTGGAAATGAACAAATTGCATTTGCAATTCAGAAAGTAGAAATACTAAATATTCCATCCCCCGGGAATCACACATGTAGTAATGACAAAGGATTGCAAAGGAGAGAGTGGCTCCAGTTTCTCAGAGAGATCCCCTTAAATGGATTACTAAATGGGACACTACATCAGCTAGTTGTCCTCTTGCTGCCTAGATACATGCACCGAAAAGGTACAGTACTCCCCCGTCTGTATCTCTACCTGATGTTTTGGGGTTGCTTGTTAAGGGGGGCTCCCCGGCCGCCCCGGCAGGATGGGGAGGAGCGAGGATGGTGTGCGGTTTAAGGCTGGCTGCTGCGTTCTGTCTCAACAGCGTTTGCAGCGCTTAGGGAGAAGAGCTGCCTGCAAGTGCACGCGCTGCTCTTGCTGTTGCCACTTTCCAGGCATACCATGGCTTCGCCTTTCTTTCGTGTTTTGTCCTCTTTTTCTACCCGCACCCCCTGCCCCCCAACTGGTTAACGTGCTAGCCGTGCTCCCCAGCCCCCTGGTGAGGCTTGCATGCGCGGTGCTCGGCCTCCCCTCCGCCACCCCAGCTCCCAGCCCTGCCCGCAGCGAGCTGGGGGTCGCGCTGCGGAGAGCTGGGCGGCCGCGGGACGCAGCCTGCGGGGCTGGGGCCGGGGCCGCCGCCCGCTCCCTCCGGGGCAGCCGGGCATCGAGTGGGGCTGGGTCGGGGGGGGTGTCTTTGTTAGAGGGACAATGTGGGCTCTCCGTGCAGAGGCGTAACCCCGCGGTCTCTGCTGTTCCATGCGGGGTGCTTGGGTTGTGATTCATTTATTTATTTCGTTATATATATATATATATATATATATATATATATATATTTATTTCCAAGGCTGGGGTTGTGTTTTGGGGGAAGTGGCCGGGAACCGAGGAAACTTCTTCCGTGGCGCAGACCCCGGCGCTGCCGCGGGCTTTGTTCGCGATCGTGGGCTGGGGCCGCGGGCTCCCTTCCGCGCCCTCTTCCCTCGGGCAGCGGCCGCCTTCCCTTTCCCTTCGCCCCGGTCCCGGCCAAGGAGGGCTGCTGCCTGCCGTCCCGCAGTCCAGGGAGAAGAGTGGCTGTGGGGCAGGGCTGCTTCCCACCCCTCTCTGCCGGGCGCCGCCAGCCTCTCCCTGGCGGGTCGGTGGCTCTGCCAGCCACTTCTCCCCGGCTGGTGAGCGCAGACGGGCGGGCGCCGACCATGGGGCAGATCGGACCCTTCGGGGAGGCCCGGCGGGCGGGGACGCCGCGGGGCAGCCCAGCTCCTTTCCCTCTGCCCGCGCCCTCGCACCACCGCTCCTTCAGCCCCTCTCCTCCCGCTGGCCCTGGGGAATCTGGGCGAAAGGACGGAAGAAAGAAAGTTTTTCTAAGGGGGAATAACAGAGGCACCCGACACAAAGGGGCTCCTGTTCGGCCAGCCCTCCCAGAGGGGCTGCGGGCTGGCTGCGCGGCGCTCCGCACACGTCCCGCCCCGCCGGGGAGCCCCGGGACTGGCTGACGGAATGTGGGGGGCCCGGGAGCAGGGCGCCTTTGGTCAGCTGATGCCGAGGAGGGGACAGAATGGTGCCGGGGTAAAGGATGCTGAGGAGGTCGATAGGTTTGCACGCCCCGTCCCCTTGTACACACGGACAGAGAAGGCTCCCAGCTGAGCGCAAGGTGCGTTAGGTGCCGTGCGGAGTCGCAACCCGCAGCACTCTCCGGGCTGTGCTCCCGCCGGCCCTACGCGGGGAATGCGGAGCTGGGAGGTTGGGGGTTTGGAGAGATCTGGGGCAGCGGCGTCTCGGGCAGCCCCTGGGGCCGGTGAGGGTCAGACAGCCTCGCTGACGGGGAGGGCAGCAAAAAGTTTGGGTCTCCTGCATCACGCGTGCAGAAAGTACCTGCTTCTTGCGAGGGTTCGGCCGTTCCACCGCCCCTTCCTTCCTCCCTTCCACCCTTCCCACCCGAGGGAGGCGTTTCTCGGGGGTGGGTCCGGCCGTCGTGGGGGCGGGGGCTGTCAGAGGAGTGGGGCTGAGGCTGCATCCCGGACAGTTGCAGCGGAGATGCCCTTTTGCCCACCGTCTCCGTCCTGCCCGGCTCTTCCTAGGGTGAGTAGCAAGGCGATAACTGCTGGGGTTTCTTTAGGCAAATGGCTCTTTTTCTAACCTTGACCGCTTGTTCAGGAGAAAATCCTTTCTCCTGTTCTACTCCTGAGCTAATTGCTGCTTTTGAAGTTTGTAAACATGCGCGTTTGTGCCCGCGTCTATACAGCGCGCATCTCTGGTTGCTGTAGGCTGAAAATTATTTCTCTAATGGAATGGCAAGAAGTAAAAGCTTTAGTCAGTTCTGCAATAAACTGTTAAAGATGCTAATTCCTGACTGTAAGGTGAATACTGGGTCTTCCAGAGGAGCATATGCGGCTTGCAGGTGTTCTAAATAACGTACAGCTGTATGTCCGCAACCATTTTCAGTTATGGGGCTCTATGCAGTGTCTTATTATTTGACACAGATTCTGCTAATTTTTGTTTAGTTCAGAGCAGTGTTAATCATTAAGCTAACTCAAAGATAGCAGCTAGAGGTGTGATTTTCCCACTGTCTTTGAGAAAATTAGTTCACTGACTGGTTTTGGTTTGCATTCATTTAATCTAAGTGTCATCCAGTAAGCCGTTCTCATCCAAGTAATCTTTGTTTGGCGGGTAAATCCTTTGCCATCAACATGAGAAAGTCCAGCAGAGTCAGGCTCTTTTAATCACAGAACTCGAGGAGATTTTGAGGAGTCTGTAGCATTTCTCTTAGAGTAAGATTTATGCAGCTGTTATGTTCAGGGCTTCCTTTGCTGTTTGTTTCAAGACCAGAAAAGCAAAATGAGCTTGCTCTGATTTTTGTTTTTGCTTTTGGTTTTTTTAAGTTTTTGTTTTAAATGAGACCAATCTAGTGTATTGTGAAGAAATTTGGGTCTGCTCCAGCAAACCCCTTTCTTCATGGAATTGCTTCATACACGGTTGAAAGCAAATACTAGCTTCAGTAAAATCAGGAACGTTTGTCACTCTTAAAAAAAGTACAGTTGCCAAGGCATTTCAGTTTCTAGGGTATAATTTTATCTAAAAGGAACCTGGTTTTAATATGGTAGCTTCTCATAAAGTATAAGGCAAAGAGAGCTAACTCTCTTTAAAGCCAAACAATTTCCTATGCATGAAAAGGTTGATCTCCGTTCTTCACCATTCTTCACTGGAGAAAATCTCTGTCTTTCATGGAAGTTTAGTACAGAGTGCCCAGTTGAGTCTTCTGTCTGAATGCTAAACGAATTTTGAAATTATAGTACTGTAAAGTGTATGTGCAACATTTACTTTTCATATATTCTTGAAGCATGGATGAATACTTTCAGGAAAGATAAATCTTGTGGTCACAGATGTTCCATGTAGTCCCAATTAGTCTACATTAAAGCTGGATATTCATACTTAATGGCAAAACCAACCTTATCAACTGCACTCATACTACTTGAACCAAAAATAATTGGGCATTAACATCTGGGAGAAACATGACAAGCTAAAGTCTCTAGCTGCTTGAAGTTGAAAGCAAATATTAGCCATAGTCCCCTCTTAATGTTTGTAAATAGAGGATCAGAGTTATTTGCGTTTAAGACTGAAGA